>NW_027122185.1:657456-1314913 GCF_030686945.1 Centruroides vittatus | reverse complement strand
TTTGTATTAATTAATGATACTCTATTAATTTGACATTCTTTTAAAATTTAATTATTAAATAAAGTTTTTAATTTTTATATACTTGACTTTGCATTTTGATATACTCAGATGAGAATTTTAAATTATGTTTTTAAATATATATTTAGTTAAATATATGTGGAACTGCTGATGGATGCACATTTGAAGGAAAAAATGTATCTGTTTGTGAATTAAATGAAGGAAAACCTCATAATATTCTTGGATTACTAAAAGATTACTATTTGGAATTGTCCGACGATGAAATTGTAACACTTGTTTATGAAGGAATTTTTAATCAAACAACAGGTAGGAATTAAAATATTAAATCTATAAAGAATTCATTGATTCTGTAAGAAAAAGTTATTATTTGTATAAATAAAATAACTCTAAAAGTTTGTCACTATAACTTGTTATTTGTAATTAAATTTTTTCTTATATAAGTAAATTGTCAATGGTGTTAACGTATGCCAAAAACATACTTTGTGATACATTATTAAGGTTTTTATTAATTAATATATTTTTGTGTGGAATGTGTCTAAAAAATTGAATGGCTTTGTGTTAGGATTTCAACCAGTAGAATACAATATTTGTTGATAATTCACATAATTTATCATAATATAATGAAAACGTTACATTACAGTATAAGATAATGATTGAGAAGCAAACATAACTTATACTATAGTGCAGTGCTAGTTTTAAAATAAAGTTATGGGTAATAAATGAGTAATATGCAGAACATTGAATATACAAAGACCATATATAGAACATAGAAAAATTTAGTGTATAAAACTTAATTTATTCTAAAAGATAAGAAGTAATTGTGTGGAAGTTAAAGGTTTAGAACTTTCTGTAAAACTCTGACGATCTATTTATATTTTTTCTTGGTTATACAATTTAAATGTAAATTGATATTTAAATCTATTTTATTTGAAATTTAGTTTTTAAGTAAAATACTAAGAAAAGATGAAATTGATATTTATTAAACATGATTACAATTTCTTAACTTTAGAAAATTAATTAAAACTTTTTTCCTTTCAACTTTTATTACAAAATTTTAATTAATAAAATCTCTATTTGTTTAAAATATAATAATATATAATATTTTGAAAATCTGAATAGAAACTTTGTAAATAAAGTAACAAAAGAAATGGCATTTTGTTAAATATTAGTCAATTTCTTCAAAACATTATTAAAATTTTCATTTTATGTAAATGGTTATTTTACAGGTACTGTATCAAAAGTTTATGTTGAATTACCATGTAAACAAGGATTAAGACAGAATGAAATTAAATTTATTCGTCAAGACGGCAATGCTTACTTTTTTGAATTGGAAACTTCACTTTCATGTTTTCCTAAACAAATTGATTGCTCTTTTAATGATCCTTTTGGTAATAGTTATGATTTAAAATCTCTACTTAGATGGAAAAATGACAATTGGGAAGCTGTAGACATTCATTCAAATGATAAATATCATATAAACTTTTGTAAGCCATTGAATCCAACATCATTTTATACATGTCCAGGTATGAATATTTTTATTTACTAAAATATGTTAAATTTAGTTACATATTGTATTTATTATGAATATGGTAAACTAGTTAATTTATTAATTTTACTTTTTGAATTGAATTGATTAAAATGAAGTAGAATATAGCCCAATTTTTTTTTATCATACAAAATTGGAACTTGGCATGTTTGTTCTCTGAAGATGTAATGAGAACAAAATCAAATTACAGGCTGCTGGTGGGAAAATGTATTTTGCTACAACTGATATGGAAATAGTGTTTTGAAGTGGATGTTGCTTCTATTCATTCTGTTTACTACTAGAAAACAAGTGTAAATTATGTTTTTGTGTGAAAAGATTGCTATTATAGCTATTTGATGCAACTAACAAGTTTCCCAGCATTTTTTTTTTTTTTAACCAACATATGCTGTAATTTAGGTAACATTTAATGTAATCAAAAAAGCTTGGGGACATAAGGATTAAGGAAAAACATTCTTTATTTTCTGAATGAAGTAAGGAAAGTGTTTTAACTTTTTCTGGAAGCAACAGAATTACAATAGTTGCATTTTGATATAGAATATGCACAAGTTCTTTGGAATGATCCAGGTGCTTCAAAGGTTACAGTTTTGAAACAGAACTTGTGTTTTCAGATTCTGAAATACTACAAAAAAAAAAAAAACATTGTTTTGCTACAGCAAAGTCATGGCATAGTCTGGAAAAGCAGAAAATGATTTTTCCATTCTGAATTCATTTTCATTAGTCTGTACAGAAGTTCCATTTCAGAGTCTACTCTAGATATACAGGGGGGTGCAAAAGTAAATATACAATTATTATTATGGTAAAAAAACATACAGGGAGAAAATGAGAAGAAAAGACATTTATTTTTATGTACAAATTAAATCAAAATAAAAGATAATAAAAATAATAATAATAATGAACACCAAACATTTGTATTTCTCAGATTCTCAACTGTATACCTTTGCACCCAGCTGTATAATTTGGTGATATAATTGTTTCATGTTCCTTATAGCATTCTTTATATAAAAATAAACTCAGTTGAATGTATTAATTATGCATTTAATGTTTTTTAATAGGATTTCCAGTAAATTATATTCAGGATTATAAAATTGATTGTCATAAATTATGCTTATACAATGAAATAAATTTATCAAAATATTATGTACTGTATTTTATGGCACATAAGATGTTTAACTTTTATCCAAAAAAGGGAGGGCTTAAAAGTTACTCTGCATTTTACAACGTGAAGTTGCAATTTCTTGTAGACTAATGAATTCTCCAAATGGCCTTCAGTAGGTTACGGGTAATCTCTACTTAGCCCAAATTTTCTATAAAATACTGTATAAAATGCATATTGTTACAAAATTGCTAAAAATATCCTTGCTAGATATGTACATAATCAATTGTGATATATATATATATATATATATATATTGCTAGCAGTATCTTGAAGTATCAGTTTGTCTTAATAATGATAGATATAGTACTTTTTTTGATAAAATTATAAATCCATATTGCTTTTTCAGGTAGCTAAATAGTTTTATTATATGTAAAAATATTTTTAGCATAAAAAGCATTTTTAGGTCAGCTTCTGTTATAGTTCTTGCAACGAAACATTGAATGTTGTAGAATCCTTTTTTCTATACTGAACACAATATTTTACTGATAAAAACTTACCAGCATAATATAGTTGTAATGACATAATTTTTATTTTGATTTCTTGTTTAACAATTCACTCTGATATGATCTATCACAAAGCAACATATAGTTCTGTTTTCATATTTTATGTTTACCAATATTATATAATGTCTCAACTTATAAAGTTTAAGAATGTTTAATTTTAAAACTCATAATTTATTATTTAATAAATATATTTAATAAAAAAAATAAAATTTTAAAATGCACATATATATTGTTTGAAAGCTGGAGAAGTTATGTCATGTCAAACATCTCATGATGGAAAGGAAGGCTTCAGTTTAGGATACATTCAAGAGAAACCAATTGTACATTCTCAAGGAATTATTACTTTGCAATATAAAGGTGGCACACTCTGTGACGAAGGACAGTTTAATCGTAGCACAAGAATAAATCTCAAATGTTCAACTGTGCAGGTTAGTTAGTTAATGAACATTTGAAATAATTAAAATATTTAATTCCAAAATGAAACAAAATATAATTATCTTTTCAGAAAGATTTGGTTTTTGTGGGGAGAACAGTAGACTGTGTGTACATTTTTTCTATGGATACACCTGCTGCATGTCCAATTAAGGTAATTATTTTAACATTTTAATAGTAATGTGAATATTAAAACCCAAAATACCAGAATTTAAAAAATAATGTTTCTTTGATTGAATTTTAAACTCCAAACTCCATTAATTTTTTTTTTAATAAACTTGTAATTTTATTTGTCTATATAATTACATAGTATATAATATTAAAAAAAATTATTTATAGTAGAAAATGAAGGAGACTGCTAAACTAATGACTACATGTAGTTTATTATTTGAACTGATATTTTTTGTTAAAGCTAATATGTTGAGATATTTTAATATTACTTATTTGTTTACTTATAATAAAATAAAATCCTTGAAATAAAGAAAATTTAATGGAAAAATTACAACTTACATAAATATTTTCTGTATTTTTTACATTAAGATCATTTTAGTTAAAAAAAAAAATAGACAGAAATAGTTTGCTTATTGGAATTAAATACTTTCTAATTAAAAATTCAGCTAAATAATATATCATTATAAAAGAAATCATAAATTACTGACTCTTATTTTGCTTAGCTTTTATGTATTTAGTTATTTTTGTATGAAAAATTCCAAAAATTTAGGCATGCATTAAAAATAGAATATTTTAAAAAAGAAACAATAGATATTTTATACATTTCAATGAAAAAGTAAGAAAATATATTACAATGAAGATAACTTCTAGATCGTTTGTGTATGCTTAAATAGATTCATTTTTTCCAAATTACTAAAAATTTAAATTTTACTTTATATATATATATATATATAATTTTTAGTGTGGAAAAATGAAAGTCTAAGAGTAGTTCTTTGAGAATGAGCACAAAATTGCTGTGTAAAACTTATCATACAGGAACACTCCCCTCTCCAATCATGACATATGATCCTGTGCTACTGAAATACTACATATATCCTGTACTATTACAAAAAAATAATTAGTTCAGAAATCACTACCAGGAGAAAATGGCATTTTATGAACACCTCAGCATTTATGCAAATTCATGTAATGTGTCATATGGTTTTACTGCTAAAGCACTATTTATCTATCAGCTCTGACATTTGCCAAAGCTGATAGATGCAATTTGTCAGCATATTCATAACATTCTGGTTGACCTGCTTTGAGCTACTGTGGAGAGTGCGATATTGCACTTTAACCTGGTTACAGAAAGTGGTGGACAGCCCATTGAACATGTACTGCCATGATTGTTATTTGTAAAATATGTTTTGATGTCAGTACAAGGAATAAACCTTGATTTCTTTCCCCTGGTGGTAACTTTTTAAACTAATTATTATTTTGAAATTCCATGGTCTCCTTTATAATATTTCCAGGTTTGGAAACATTTGGTTCAGTAATTTTCATTTTATAGGGGAGTTCAAAGTGAAACTTAAATTATGACCACCCTGTATATTATATAAGTTCCACAAAATAAATAAATCCATGATATATTTATTTTGTGGAACTTATATCATAATTTCTTAGAAATTATTTGATATTATAAATCCAAATGGTTGCCAGATTACCTCAGGCTATATTAATGCTACTAATTATCAATTAAATGGCAAGTAATTTGGCCTAGACATAGGTGCTAGATGTCATCTCTTGCTAAATTACCTATAAGCCAAATTACTTGACACTTAATTGGTACTTAGTAGCATTAATACAGCCTGATGTAATCTGGCAGTCATATGGCTTTAATCTAAGAATTGGGTTTGTAGATGTTTATATGCCTATTTGACAATTTAAATTAATGCTGTATTAACATTTCTAAGATTTTTGTTTACATTGATTTTCATACTAACTAAAATAATTTATTATTGAGATATATTGTTATCCTAATACAATACATAATTTTATAAATGAAAGTGATTTATATAAACAGTGATTGTATTAGAATATATTATACAATTTTGATTATAAATCTTATAAACTGTAAACTTTTTTTTTAGAATGTAAATGGCTTCCACTGTGCTGTTAACGTACCAAAGTATGGATACACTATAGATTTATCTTCATTGCATCAAGAAATTGGAGAATATCGTGTTAAGCATAAAGAATATGAATATATTCTTAATGTGTGTGGTGAAATAAAAAATGCCTCTGGAAAATGTAAAGGAGCTGCAGTTTGTCAGACAAAACTTTCAGATACTGATTTTGCTATTAATGCAGGTATTGAAAAAAAAAGAATCAAAAATGAAACAAACATCACAGAGACTTAATGAATATTTAAATAACTTTACATTTGAAATGTTAAATTATTTTTGCTTTTTTTTAGGAATGCCAAATTCTAACTTGTTTTATGATGATGGGGTTGTTCAATTGATATATGAATCTGGAAAAGGAAATTGCCATCGTAAATATAATAGGTCAACAGTAATTATTTTTACATGTGACGACTCTACAAATGGTGCAACAGGGCCTACATTTTTAGAGGAAAAAGAAGACTGTACTTATGTGTTTGAATGGCCAACTTCTCTTGTATGTTTACCTTATTCACTTCACCAATGTAGTGTTGATGATGGAGACTTCCATTATGATCTCAGTCCATTATCATTACCTGATAATAATTATATGATACATCATGGACAGAATTTAGTATTTATCATTAATGTCTGTAGATCCATAGTGACAAAAAGTGGTAAGTGATAAAGGAAATTTAACTACATTTTTCAGTTTTTTTAGCTTTAATTAAATAATGAACTTTAATTATATTTTCATTACAGATCAAAATACTTTACATAACTTCATAGTAAAGTAATGAGATAGATCTTTTAAACAATTTAACTTAAAACATTAATGATAATTCTTCTGAAAAACTTTTATTTTTTAAACTAGTTTCTAAGTGATATGTATTTTATAATTTAAGAGAAGATTAAGTAATTAATTCAATTGAATTATACAACTTCTTTCGTTCTAAAGATTCAAAGAGATCAGTTAATTTCATTAAAGAAAAATAGTTGCTTTTTCTGTAATATTAAAATTCATATTTGACTGGAGAATCTTATTTTATAACATACAAGTATCTTATTTCTTTTAATCTCCATAATTTGATGCAAAATTTTGTAGATAATGGAATAGCATTTGTTAACCATCATACTATTTATTTCACTGCATTTGCATTGCTCACACTTTCCATACATTTTTTTTTTTTTTCCATGTTTAATATTTTTATGTCGGAAATGTCTGTATAATTAAATATCTACAACATATACATGTTTTCATACAAATGTATTTAGGTGTAGGTAAATACTGTATATAGATAACATTCATTTATAACTTTTTGTGGTGTTTTCTCTGTAACGACAGCAGTCAACACACGCCTCTTAAATACTAGCAATGTCATTTCTATGGGATCTATCTTTTGTAAAAATTTAAAATAATAATAATAATGTTATGTGAGAATTGTTAGAACCATTAATTTTATTACACTTACTTCAAAAGTGTTAAAATCTGATTGGCAATAGTCAAATAACAAGGACATTTGCAGTGCTTGAAATATCTTGATATCCACTTCTGGTCTATAATAATAGTTTTGACTAAGTTTTTAATAAGTATTATATTTATAGTTATTTTAGTTTTTTATTTAGTGAAAACTTCTTCTAAAGTTTTATAAAGTCAGAGCAATAAAATTATAAACTCCATTTTCTTATTGCAATTCTATCACTTTTGTACTAAACCAAATAATCATTGTAATTAATTGGGTTATTAATTTGCTATTTATTAATAATTATGATTACTTATATAAAAGCCATTGTCTCTGGGTATGTGTGAATTCCTTATGACTCCTGTAGTTTTTTGTCCAATCTACATGAAATTTTGGTTATATTCATTTTATATTCTGATTGAAAGTATAGACTACTTATTTTGCAGAAATATTAGCTAAACTATAGAATAAACATTTTATCGATTTTGGATCAATGATCTCATTTACGTTGCAGTGACATCAGTGACCCCATTTAGTTTGTGCTTGACGACAGAATTTTCCTTAAGTTACATTTTAAAATATTTTGGCAAATGGCGTATGTTAAACTTACTTCATTAAATTTAAACTTTAAAAAAGATAGCTGTATTGTGTCACTTCTATAACAAATTTTTAAAAAAAATCTTTCCGTAGTGACCAAGTAACTCTATTATTCAGTCAGAAGTAACAATCTAACAAGTCTGTTATTTAGAAAGTGTTATCACTCATCTAACTAACATACATACAATTTATCTTTGTTTTATCAATATGGAATTAAAAATACTTGCTATTTTGTTCAAAAGAAATGTCTAGGGGAAGTGTACGAGTAAAATTGGTCAAGTAAATTCTAGATCTAAAAATAAGAACAACTGAGACCCCTGAAGACCGTGAAGTCCTGACTTCAGCAACATTGATTAAGAACAGCTATGTCAAGAGCTGCAGAAACAGCATCACAATGTCAAGCTTAACTTGAAACTCTTCTCAATAAAAGTAAACATCAAATGAAACCCAATAAGCCAATATACCAACAACTGCCATAAATAATTGGGCAAAATTTTAGATAAATGATTAAAGATTAGAAATGGCCCAGTCAGTGCCATAATAGCCGTCAATGATTATGTCTTAGTCTTATATATGCTGGAAGAGGAGATCAGACCGAAGGTCCAGGTAGCATAACTGGCAACACGTCCACACGGTAAGCAGGAGTTGCGAGTTTGAGTCCCGCTTCAGGCCGATTCTTTTCTTCCAGTTTAATGTAAATTATTTAAATATTATAATTATTAATTTTAATAAGAGATGGTGCCTAACGCCTACTTCTACTGCCAAATTTATTTCTAATCTTTAATCATTTATCCAAAATTTAGCCCGATTATTTACGGCAGTTGTTGGTGCTCCTCTCAATTCTTCAATCTCTACTTTCTCACAAAAAATATTCCATTATGCTTGACAGGAGAATTTCTAGTAATTTAATAATTTTATTAAATAATTTAGAACAGAACTAGCCCAGAGTGGATTTGACCCTGTAACCTTCACTTACCATGCAGTCAGCTGCCAGTTACAATGATAATTTGGCTTAGTATCAATGCATGGTCTTTGGGAAATTTATTATATTTATCTATCACTTTTTTCCTTTAAAATATGTTTGCTAATTTCTTTTTATTTTAATTACTAATTACTAATGTTAGCTTAAAATTTTTATGACTAGTTTTCCTCATACAATAGAAAGTGGTTTTCTCTATTTATATTGAATGATTAGTGGTCATAAATTATTATAAATTAATATTAATATTAATAAATAAATTATAAATTATATTCTAATTTATACATTTATGATTTAGAATTAACTTTATTCAATTATTTTTTAAATAAATTTTTACTATTACATAAATATAAATACTGTATTTTACGGACTATAAGACGCACTTTTTTCTTCGAAAAATTGCCTCCAAAATTCAGGTGCGCCTTATAGTCCGTAGCATCTTATAGTCCATAAAATACGATATATATATATATTTTTTCTTTCCATAGGAATACAATGTCCATCATCTGGGGCTTGTGTAATTGATTATTCAGACTATACAAAATATTCTAAAACAAAGTAAGTACTTTATCATAAAATACTAATAATTTTTAGTTCAGTAATCATCTAACTTTTTGTTTTTGTACTTTTTAGTTTAATTACTAATCACATTTTGTTTTTTAGTGAAAAGTTGGTGCTTATCTTACATTGTTTCTCCTTTGAACTGATAAAATTGTTAAATTAAAAATAAAATAACAAAGTTATATTTTTATTTTTATTAAGAGTTTTGTTTCAATTTATTTTCTAGTGGTTTATTTAGAAATAACTTATGTAAATATATTAGAGTAGTCTTTGCATTTATATTCACATGGTAAGCAGGAGTTGTGGGTTTAGTTATTAAACAATAGTCATATTATAGTCTGATATGATCTGTATAAAGTCAAATTAACTGATATTTACAAATGTATTTCTAAAATTTAAAAATCAATAAGATGATAATCCCTGATATCTGTTGGAGAGTTTTTTCATTCAGAACTATGATAAATAATGTAGAAATTAAAAATTTCTATATAAAGAAAGAAAAAGAAATAACAGCAAAATAATATTCTTTGAAAGAAGTTTGCTGGTTTTGCAGACAAAAAAAAATGATCAACATTCATTTACAATAGTTTCTCAATTAACTCTAATGTTAGGCTCCCAAAGTTACCAGCATACAGTGGAACCTCATTTAACGAGCATAATTTGTACCAGAATCTTACTCGTAATGCAAAACACTCATTAAGCGAAACAATTTTTCTAATATAAATTAATGTAAAATATGATAATGTGTTTCATGCCGAAAAAAAAAATACTCAAATATTTTATGTATAATGTTTATTCAAAGAAAATTATACAATATACATCTGTTAAGGAGCATGAATCATCATCATCTCTTCTAGGGTGAAATGAACCAACCTGGAATGCAAGTTTGATTTGCAGAAATCAAAAAAATATCTCTCATAAATAGCCAAACAATATACCAAATTTTTGGGCTATGATTAAGTATTAGAAATTAATTAATTTGAATGGAATTAGGCATTTATGCTTCCATCTCATATTAAATTTAATAATTATAAATAATTAATTTTTAATTTAGACATTTCTACAATTTAATTTGGAATTGGTCATTAAATTTAATACAAGATGGCAGCATAACTGCCCACCTTTTGTCAAATTAATTAATTTTTAATATTTAATAATAGCCTTTGCATAGCCCAAGAATTTGGCACATCATCTGGTATGTTTATTATATAACGGGCTATGATTGTTGATGTTTATATGTAATATGTGTAAACACAAGTGCTAAACACAGACTGATGTAGCTGCGCACAATCTGGGACTTTCCTCTCCTCATTACTTGTTATACTCATTAAGTGAGGTTCCACTGTATATTGATCAAGATAGATTAAAATTTGCCTTTTTTTTTTTATTTCAATAGATATGCTTCATTATATAAAAGAAACTTGATTCATAAAATAATATAAAAAATTATTCTGATTCCACAAACACAAAGATCTGTTTTTGAAGAATTTAATTTAAGAATTATTAAAATTTTTAAGCTTTTTTTTGTGACATACAGTTTCTTTAAATTTACATAATGTTGGAACTTAATTGTCAATTGTATCAATTACTAGTGTAAATTGAATATTTTCAGTTTGCTCTGATGCATATTTTTACTTTGTTTCATTCATTCTTTGAGATAGTTGCTATTCAAAATTTTATCTTTTATTATTAAAAAGATAGATAAATCTGTTATCCAAATGTTAAGATTAACAGTGTATATCATAATATTTTTAATATTGAATCAGTTAATATTTTTTAATTATTAGCTTCTTTAAAGCTATAATAGCCAATTGTATATATTTTTGACTATACAGAGAAATAACTCCTTGGAACCATTTTAACTAAGCACCCTGTTTACAAATTACAAATGCAAGGCAGTTTTCGAGATTTCCGTTAAATAAATTTTAATAGCAAGGCTAGTATTTTTCAACATTTTTCTAACAGTGGCACCCCTAACTTGGTAATTTTTCTATTACCTCACCCATACTCCTTTATCAATGTAGAGTTATTGTGCTTTTAGTAATACATGCATGAAGTATTATGGCTTAACTAAGCACTATATTTTGCAGTACTCCCAAAGTTTAGTAAGGCATCCTAGTCTGCTGTGACACTTCTATTGAAAACCACTGATCTAGACTATTAACACAACTAAATAATGAGAATGAAATTTTTAATTAGTAATTTGCCATTGATGTGAAATAGTAATTAATCATTATTTTTTTAGTGACACTTCAATAGGAAAAGCTAGTTCTCCTTATGTTGAAAATGGTAAATTGAAATTACGTTATAAACAAGGTAACCAATGTAAACTCTTTTCTGGTGAAGAAACAAATCTGGAAACAGTCATTGAATTTGAATGTGAAAAAAATAATTTGGTAAGTTTTATAAAACATTTTATCTCTCTTATTTTGTTGTATTTTTAAGCAATACACTGAAATTTCAATCACACATTATAAGACCAAAGCAATTGAAATCATTATTTTAATGAAATAATATTCTAGTTTTTTACATTATAACTCTGTACTGTAAATTAAATAATTAGGCCTAAAGATAGAGAATGCAGTTATCTTTTATTAATTTCAATAATTGATTTAAAAACTAGCAGATATTATTTTATTTCTAAAGAATTTCATTGATTGTTTACCATTTAAATCTATTCTGGATTTTTAAAGCTGTTATTCTGTTTGTGCTGTTGATATATTTATCAGTATTTAAGAATTTCCTGATTATGATTTATTTAGTATGATTGTTTTTTGTAACATGATGTATGTACTGTTGTAAGGGCTATTGTTTCTAGACTTTTTTGTATAGTCTGTGTTATGACATCTATACATAAAAGTATCTTAGGCACAAAAGTACCTTATGTAGTCTCTACGGGTGCTTTATTTTATGGCAAATTCTGAATACTTACTAATTTTTTTCAGTTATATTGTGGATGTTTGAAAATGATATGTTTATGATATGTGTAATTTTTGTTTTGTCAATGAATATGATGTTTGATTTGTTGTGATAGATTATTTTGCCTATGATTTATGATTAATCACAGCATAATTTGCTGTTTTATAAGACTGTCTGTGGTAAACCTGTATATTTTGTACTATGTAATAATTTGTTTGTGTGCAAATGTTTGATGTATTATGTTTTTTATTTTTAATTGTGTATTATGTTAATATAAATAGTTTGAATGTGCTAAAATTGCAGCCTGATGTAATATATAGTTTCAGGCACGATATGGCATTTCATACAGATTATTTATTATTATTTTTTCTTTTAAAATATAATAAAGTAACAAACTTATACTAAATAATTTTATAGGATAGTGAACCACAGTTTATTGGAATGGAAAATTGCACATACTACTTCTCTTGGTCAACAGCATATGCTTGTCCTGTTGAAGATAAGGATGATTCAGAAAACTGTGTTGTAGAGAATCCTATTACAGGTTTAATTATTATAAGTTTGAATTTTACACTTATAGAAAATAAATATATATATAAATGTAATATATTCTTTTAAAAATAGGTTTTAAGTATAATTTATCATCATTAAAGAAAGTTGGGTCATATGAAGTTATGACTTCAAATTCAGAACATAAGTATTATCTCAATGTATGTGGTGCTATAAAAAATAGTACTTGTGGACCAAACGTTGGTAAGATTATTATTATTATTATTATTATTATTAAATTCTGAAAATACAAATATTTGAAAAATTAATATATTGTATTAGGATCTTGTCAAGAAGATGAAGAAAGTAGTAAAAGATGGAATGCAGGCCTAGCAAATTCTAAATTAAGTTTTCATGAAGGAGTATTGATTTTAAATTATAGTGGTGGAGATATTTGTCATGGAAAGTATTCACGTCGTACTATAATAGAATTCAAATGTGGTAGTGGAGAAGGAAAGCCCATGTTTCAGTTTGAATCTGAAGATTGTACTTATTATTTTATTTGGTCAACATCATTAGCTTGTGAAAATAAAGTAATTTCTTTAATTATTATAATTTAAGATTATCTGTTAATAATTATTCTCAAATAATTTTTTTTTCTTTGCAGAAACATTGCATAATTTCAAATGGTTCAGAGACATATGATTTAACACCATTAAGCAAGTCAACTTATACTGTAAATGATTTGACGGGTAAAAATGATTTATATTATTTACATGTATGTGATTCAGTCAACATAAAGGGAATAGGTTGTCCTTCAGATGCTGGAATTTGCAAAATTAATAAAGCCAATAAATCAACTACAGTAAGTACAAGTCTGTTTGCTTTATTTTAGTTTATAAATGAAGATTAATAAAAGTTTTAAAAACATTTAAGAGTCTTGGAATTCCAACATCACCAATGATTGATTTTGAAGGCTATGTAACAATACTTTATCCATTTGGATCATTTTGTGAAAATGGGAAGAAAAAACTGACATCAAGAATTAAATTTATTTGTGATACTTCAACAGAATTGGTAAATATCATAATTGTATTAACGCTTAAAATATTTGATTTCAATCTTTTGAAGAAGTTTTATTTTTGTGAATGATCAGATTATATTATTACATATCAAATGGTAATAGTTTTAAAATGCATGAAAATTCATATAAAAGTCATATAAATTTTCATACACTTTTAGTTACTTATTGTAACTTTTATCAAAATTTTATAAGTCAGATTATTTATAAATAAAAATAATGGTTTAGTTTATTCGATTTGAAAATTTTAAAACTATTAAAAATTGTTGTTGACAAATTTAACCATTAAAAAATTATACATTCTTTAAATCTTACCAGATGTCCTGTTGGTAAGATATAAGCAGGGCCGAATTCTCTGGGTTTGCTTAGCATGCGCCGCATGCTTAATAGGAAGTTTTGACTGTCAATATACTTTTTATATGAAAACAAATATGCCAATAATAATTTATTCTAACATGTAAACTCTTTTATCATTTGTGTTAGCTTTTACATTGACAGCTAGCGGCTAGCTGTTTTAAATCAGTGCCATGCTTGCAGGAACTTTATCACTTCCTCGTGTGAAGATTTGCCATAGCAAACACAAGTGCAAGCACATGACGTCATTTGAAGAATTTAACACAGCCAAATTGTATCAAATGCTTGCAGTACCCAGTCAGCATACATCTATTGTGTACAGGGCAGATCTACATAGGGACTAATAGAGTTTAAGCCCTGATCCCCCAGTGTCAAGGGCCAACAAAAATTGAATTATCATCATAAATTTTTAATACTTTTTCATTATAATATATTTCATATGTAGATCTAATGGGCTTTATAATAGTCCATACTTTTTTATTCACGCGAAATAACATTTTTGCCTATTGTTTAGTGCTAGAGATAGGCCTATTATTCTTATTATAACTTTCAGCATGCCCAAAAATTTTGGTCATGATTCATCCCTGGATATAAGCTTACTTACTGCTATGGGGAATAGGCATAATCCAGACTTTATAGTTTACCAAGGGCAAACAGATCAAGGCATTGTTGCTCATGTTGACAACTCCATTATGTATCAGGATCTGTTCTAATAGGCATAATTGTGGCTGGTTGGTCACACTTATGCCCATTAGAACAAAATACAGCCTATAATGTTTTGTGCTTTTTATTAATTAATAAAGCACTTAATTTGTAATTATAAGTATTAACACATAATGAGATAAATAATACTGTTTAAATTTATTTAATTAGTATATAGTATGTATATATGTAAAATGTTTAAGTATTATGTATGTTTTTAAATAACTAAAGAATACAATGTTTTGAATAAATAGGGTGAACCTGAACTGATAACTTCTGAAGAAGATTGCCATTATGAATTCGAATGGAAAACTAATCTTGTGTGTCCAAAAAGTATTGTTACTGAAAATCCTTCAGTTATTAATTGTGTTTACAGAGATGTTAACAAAGGGATTGACATTGATCTTTCACCTTTAAGAAAAGTTAATTCTTCATATGTGGTAAGTATACAAAAGTAGCAATTTAAGAAATGGAAAGTCATAAAATCATATCCAACTTTTTAGAACACAAAAATTGCGCATTATAAAAAGTTCATTTCTTTTAAGTGTTCTATATATTTTTTTTTTTGTATTTTTATATAAAATAAAACATTTAATCTAGAAAGAAGATTGACCAATTCAATTTTAAATTAAGTACAGTGATCTGAAATAATGATTTGAAGTTGATAAAATAGTTAACTGATTTTTTTTTTGTATTAATAATACAAATATGTTTAAAAATTTTTGAATAATAAGAGTTATTAAAGTAAAAATATTTAATTTAAAAGTTATTTGATGAACGAGTTTAAAATTATATTTATTAAGATGTGTACTTATATTAATTAGTAATTAGTTCAATATTATATAATTGTTAAATATTGTCATGGTTCTTGTCATTTGATTCCTACAATTATAAATAAATAGCTTTCTTTTTTAGGGGTAAAAGATATTATAAAATATAGTTAAATATTTTGTTATAAATAAATATTTATTGAGTAATTAAAAATACATTAAAATTAATGACAAGAACACCAAAAATCTGGCATGAAAAGTACTTTAATGTAAAAACAAATGAGGTTTTGTTTTATATTAAATTATTTTTACATGCTGGATTTTGGTCATCTTTTTATTAATTCGTATAAACTTAGAGTTTCTCTTCTACTTACATGGTTGTTATAATACATTAAAGTTGTTGGCTTGGCATGTTTTTAATGGTATCAAGTAAAACATAGCAAAAATTTATCATCATTCTCTGTAATTATCCACCTGTTAAGTTACTGATTTGTGAATTAGATTACATTCTACAAATATGATATAGTGATTAACTTTTCTTGTTGTTAAGGAATTTTGTTCTAAATTTATTGGAAAATTCATCTAAATTAAAAATTAATATAATATACTCATTATAATTATAATTTTAGAAACTTATTATTAACAAGAATTGTAAATTTCTTGTTAAAGAATTTTTCATGTGTAATTGCTTATTAAACTGTTTGTCATTTAAGATTATTGTATAGTCTGATGTTGATAAGAAATTTTTCAATTTACATAAATTTCAGTATTCAAAAAAATTGTTTAAGTATATTAGATTCAAATTTATATTCATCTTTTTTCATAAATATTTATTAGAAATTGCTGTAAAAGTACTTTGTTTTTACTTTGTAAAGTGTTTGTTTTTAATACACTACAAAATAGCCAATCCTGTTGTTACTTTCTTAACCTTTTAGTGTTTATATTGTTTTATGATTAAAATTTTTAAACTTGTCTTTTAAAAATGAAGAATAACATTTATTAACAATTGGATTAGACATACATGATGCAATTTTTCTCTGTTACCTAAATAGGTGAAAAGTAAACGTAATACATATTTACTGAATATCTGTGGATCAGTTAATTCATCAAAATCAGGTTGTTCTTCTGCTGCTGTTTGTCGCCAAGTTCAACATATAAGTGAGAATGAAAATTTCGGTTCTGTAAGTAGTGCCAGTCTTTCATATGATGCTGAAACATTGACGTTAAATTATGCTGAAGGAGGTAGTTGTATTATGAGTTGTAAGTATTAGGAATTTTTATTCGATAATTTCAGTCTATTTTGTAGAATGATGTATCTTTTTTAGCAGAATTCTTATAGGAATTAGATATATCATAATCTTATATCTCTTATTTGTGACTGATAATGCATTGTTAATCTGAATATGTTTATACTTAGAACTTCTTATTTATATAAGCAATTTTTTCAACAGTTTTTGCAAATTGTTGAATAAGTTGTTACATAAAGAAAAAATGGAATATTTCATTGTTAAGCAAAAACCATCTTTATTTATTTGTTTTTTTAACTATTTTACATTAGCATAAGCTTTATAGCTCCATTTAATTTACATGTTTTGTGTGCCACATAAAACAATACAAAATTATTTATTCTGTTTTTACAATATTTACTCAAGATGTTCATGTAAATAATGTACAGATCTAAAACTGAATTATCAGAATACAAGAAGTAGATTGATTAAAGAATAATGTATCTAGGTAAAAGAAATGTCAAGATATAATTTTATATTTTAACATCATAATACATGGTGCATTCAAATTCTAAGGTATCCCATTTTTTTTCTGACAAAATACTTACACAAACAAATTGAAACATCTGTCACTTCTCAACATAATCTCTCTGCAGACGTACACATTTTTCACAATTTCAATGCCATGACATCATGGCCACTCCAAATGCTTCTTTAGGGGTCTGTTTGACCACTGGAAAATCACTGATGTTAGAGCGGCACAACTGGAAAATGTGCGACCACAGATGATGTCCTTTATCATTGGAAAAAGCCAAAAATTGCTAGGAGCAAGATCAGATGAGTAGGGATCATGAAAAACCACTTCAAAGTTGTTTTCATGAAGAAACTTCTGTGTTAACATCGTCTGATGAGCTGGAGCATTGTCTTGATGGAAGAGCACACATGCAGCCTTTTCCAGCCATTTTTTTCGCAATCCTGGAAGCAATTCATGACGACAACATGATTGCGCACATAAAGCAACTTGCTCCACGCATGCAATCATGTTGTCAGACCAGCTGGTGCACAGACATGGATGTTTCAGTTTGTTGTCACATGATGTTTGCTCCTCTTTGAGCTGTCGCACCCACGAATGCACATTTTTCACATCCATGACACCATCACTGCATGTGTCACTCCACACAAGTGCAAAAAATGAATGATTATGTGTTCTTGAAAACATTGCCATTTTAAGTATCAAAAACACTTTTCATTTGAACTGCTGCTGCTGCTACAGTTCCATGCACCATGTGGTGCTACCCCGTTATGCAACCACAAACAGTGTCTACTTCTTTTAAAAAACCGCATGTTGCTACTTGTTCCCTTCCCCTAGAAAAAAAGCAGATCTTACAACTTGAATGCACCTCGTAACTATAATTTCATAACAACAATTTTCAGTATTAACTAATTTTAAATTTTTAAATGTAATCATTGAACATAAGAAATTTACTTCAGTTATAATGGCAGACTATTTTTACAATTTAAAAAAAATATAGGAGAAACTAAATCATTTCTGTAAAGGGAGACTGTTTTGTCCATGATGATTGGGCATGATCCAATTGATTCTGTCATGTCCAAGTTAGTTTGTTCTAATTTTTTTTTTTTAATAAAAAATTTACCTCAAAGGTTAAAATGTTTGAATCAAGTGGATGAAATTATTAAATTTAATAACAGATGGTGCCTAATGCCTACCTCTAGTACGGAATTACTTAGAATTTAATTTGTATATTCTGTAATGTTTCATCCCCACCAAAACTGAAACCAACACTTTACAAAGAAGTAGCATGTAAGTAGATCACACCAATTCACAGGTGGGTCTACAATTTGTTCGTGGAAAGGACCACCCATTAACTTCCTTTGTGGACTCTTCATAATTCATGGAATGGGTTAACAAAGGGAAAGGAAGGTCTTTATGTAGGGATAGGAGACACAAAAAGACTTGGACTTGAAGACAACTATTTGTCTGCTCCTGTAGCAACTAATTTCTAAGTTTGAGTTTTGAATAATAATATATACCAATGAACTAGAATATACTACATAGAGTGGCTGTAGCAATGCCATGTTTAAAGAAATTTTAAAGAAACTTGAATATACATCTGCCATTTTCCTTGTAGTCAAGGGGGTGTGGCATTTGTGTTGTGTAAAGGCAAGGAGCAAGTTTAATATATACAAGTTAGAATATTTTAACTTGTATATATTAAAAGCAAAATGTTCCATCATCGCCACACACAAATAACATAAATTTAATAATTAATTTAATTTTCAATTGCTTTGATTTTTTTTTTTTTTTGTTTGTTTTTGTTTTGGTTTAGGTGTAAAGGCAAGAGTTTTAATTATTATTTTATTATATTTAAATTTAATTGTTGTTTTTAGGTTTAATTAATTTTTGGTTTAATTTATTCAGTATTAATTTAGTTTTAGTTTTTATAATTATTTATTTAATTTTGTCTGCATTTTTTGAACCCTTAATTATAATCGTTTTAATTAATTGCAAAGTTTTAAATTTATTTTAATTTTTTAGTAATTTCATTAATTTTTGTTTTATAAATTTATCTGCTTTTTAAAGATAAAATTTTTATTTTAAGCAGGTTATTTCAGGCTACCTAGTTATTTATAGTAGCATTAAAGTAGCCCAATTCAATGTGACGACCATTTGGCTTATGCTTACAGCAAAATTTCAACGTCTGTAAATCCATAATAATGAGACATTTGTCAAGTTCATCCATATACATTCATGTAAAAGAAATTTCATTTTCATTTCAACTCACGACTTGCTTTACTAATTCAGCTTTTTTCATAACTTGTTTTTACAAAACAGCCATGTTGTTATAAAAGTTGTGATCATATTTCAGTGCATATGCTCTCTTTAGTACAGCTAACAACTTCCTTTTTTTCTAATGACATGGTATATAACTAGTTGACAATAAAACTTGGTTATACTTAAAATGTCAAAATTTAAAATTTATGAAATATAATTTGCATTGAATGTGCAAATTAAATTTATTTAGGTATATATAGTATAATGTCATTACTAAATTGTTACAATATTATTAACAAATAAATAAATAAATGTATAACAAATTGAAAAGTCTCACAGAAATAAGTAACACAAAAAACCTTTCACACTTTGTTTCTGGCAGTTTAATCACTAAGTACAAATGTTTTTGAATGGTCTTCTTCGCGTACAATAAAGTCGGTTGGAACGTCGGTTAGCAGATATTTAAATGGCGTCAAAGAGAAGGGCTCACAGAAATAAAACTAAGTTTATTAGATTTCAGCTAATAAAATTTTTTATACCAGCTATTGATTATAAATTATCGAATCAAAAATTAGAAATAATAATAGTGAATGATTATGCTAATTTATTAATATTACCATTCTTTTAAATCTTCTTTGAGTTATTCTGTTACTTTATTGTTATTATGTCAAGTAATAAAGCTTTTCAATTTTCTAGCATCTGGAAAACGATTTACAAACATCTTATTTTCCTGTAATCCAAAAGCTGGAACTGGAGAACCAAAAGTCTTGAAGGTATGTAGAACAATTTATGCTTTATCTTCACTTTTTGACTTCAGTAGATAATATTGAATTTAAAATTAATTATAGCAAACTGTGAAGTGTGTGTGTCTGTCTGTTTGTAAGCACGCGTGCACATTTGAGATATTTCAGGACAGTTTATAAATTTAAATCTTCAATGTATTTTGTAGCAAACAATTTAACAGGATTTATGTAACAAATAAAAGAAAAACAAATTGAAAATTTATCATTAACATTAGCATTGTTAGTATAAATGGATTTAAATCTTATCACCTATTTTCACTTCACATATTTCAAATAGAGTTCTTCATTATGTAAGCTAATTTATTGCGTTTACAAGATTTTTCTTTCCTGATTTAAAACAGTCTAAAAATGATCTTTGGCATTCATTTCGAATCGTTTTGTATAGGTACCAAAAAATTTTTAATAGGAGAAAGATCTAAACTGTTTTCAAATGAAGGTATAACTTTATTATTTGGCAAATTTAGTCAACTTTTTTTAGTATTGAATGTGACATCGTTTTATTGGAAAATAGCTTTTCTTCTAAAATTGTATACATATCTGAATTGTGCAAATAAAGTTTGCATAAAATATTAATGTAAATTTTTATTTACTTTTGCTTCTCTTCTACCAGAAATTTTTTGTCTGTGGTGATTGAATAATTTAATAAATTGCATTTCAGTAAAATAATTTCTTACTAATGCCAAGTTCAGGTAGATTGTCTGTTATAATTTTTCCTTTATTGTTCTTTATTCCTCTAGCTACAGTTTTCCCACTAGTTTGAGATTCTTTACTAATTGCCAGAACATTTTGCCCTGTCTTTATACTTGCTTTCTATTTCTGTTCCAACATCTTTGTTTAGCAGTCTTTACACACAGTTTGGCTCTCTTACATTTAACTTTACAATCTAATAGGTTGCTTGTGGCCTTATTTGCCAGATATCTTTTATTATTTTATTATATGTATAATTTAATATTTTTAAAATAAATGTTGAATAACAATTGTTATGGTATATTATTAATTTTTTTTTTATTCTATTTTCTATAGGAAACAGCATGCTTTGCAGTTTTTAAATGGGAGACAAATTTAGTTTGTAGAAGTTATCAAAGGCCATGTTCTTTTAATGCACAAGGTCAACACTATGATTTTCAGTTATTGTCAAGTTTAAGCCATGACTGGAATACAACAGATAATGAAGGAAATATGTAATTATTATAAATTATAATTATTAAACATTATAACAATAATATTTAAAGTCTAACATCATAGTATAGGCATATTTCCAATTGTCAGTATAGTTGTCAAATAGGGAAATAGATACTCCAAATGACTGTAAAACTTTATTAAACTTATAGCTCCGTCTTATTTTGTTGATATTGTCGTTATTCATTTGAGTATTCATAAATATTATAACAATAATCAAAAGTGTAGTGAATATTTTGATAACATTATCAGAAATTATTACAAAGAACTGAACTAATCTGTTCTTCAAATGATTATGTATGGTGAAAGAATAATTGTTATATATTTAAATACTAATAGTATCAAGGATTTTTGTTAAAATCAAAGTCATACGGAAGACTGATCAGTTGAAAAATTTTCTTCATAAAGTTTCTCTTATTATTTTCATTAAGTTGGAAGATATCTTTATTATTTTCTCTTTCAGACTTGCAAAATTCAATTTAAACATTTGTTTTTCATTTAAATCTGTTATAATGATTAAAAAAGCTTTATTAATAATAAAGTTTTTTATTATTATAGATACTGGTTGAATTTGTGTAGAGAAACCAAGATTAATAAAGAGTACTTAACTTGCCAAAATTCACCTGTATGTAGAAAGGATACTAAGGGTAATGTTGCTTCTTTAGGAAAGTCACAGTCTCAAGAATTTCATATTGATAGTAAGTAAAACAGTTAAAAATTTATATTTATTATATTTTTTTCTAAAAATAAACTTATTTATTTTTAATTGTTTAGGTAATCATAATATTCTTCTAAGCTATGCAGATGGAAGTGATTCAGTCTGTCCACGTAAAAATACATATGCAAAAACAAATATCAAATTCATTTGTGGTAATACATTGAGTACACCAAAATATACATCAGGTCCTAATGATGAATGCGTGTTTGAATTTTTATGGAAAACTAGAATTGCATGTGCAGAAGAAAAGTAAGAATGACTTACTTGTTTATTAGTTATAACTATATAATGATTTCAATATTTAAATAATATAATTAAAATGATTTTTATAAATGAAATATTTAATTTTGTCAATCAAAAATTACAAACAGATATTGTTCAAATTGTAATTATTCTAAAATATTTTACTCGGGGAAAATAGTATAATTGCAGATAATTGTGAATCTGATATTTGAACTTTAAATCTCCTAATAACTCATTTGTTGAAATAAAAGTAAATTTTTAGTAAATAAAATTATTTTAAAAAATAATTTCTTTTTAAGTAATTTTAGTAAAGTAATTAGTTCTATAATTTTTCTCTAATAGTAATATTAGTAAATATTCAATAGAGGATGATCTTAACCACAAATTGTTTGTATAATTAGCAATAGTTTATATTCTCGTTGCTGAAAATGTGATTAAAAAATTAAAATTTCTATCGTTAATATTCATGTCAAAAAAATTCATTCAAATTTATTTAATATTTATAGTTTCATGTAAGATAATATAATAATGTATCTTATTTTTTGTCCAGCACATTAATATTTTCTTGATAGATTACTGTTATATCACATTGTCTATATATACAAGAATTTCCTTAATGACAACAAATTCTTGAGCATACTGTTTAAAGATTGGCTGAATTTTGCAGTAATTTTTTGCTTTCCTCCACAGTATTAATTTGTTTTGTGCTTAATTTGTATTAATTTGTACAAAATATTATCAGAATAAAACAGTCATCCACAGTTTATGGTGGTGAACTATATAACTTGTCTGGTACGCTTCTCTCTTGTAAAAAAAAATCCATTATAGTTGTTTTACATTGAAATATTTAACTTTGATTAATAATAAATTGCATGACCTCTTTTGCTTGTTTTATTGCCTTATTAACTGGTATGGAAAGGTAAAGCAATATGAAACCCACTGTATAAAATTTATATTTGTAAATATAAATAATATAAAAATTATAAGCCATTGAAGATGTAGTAGAAGATAAGCCTTCAAGCTTGAGAATCCAGTTCCAGACTGAATTCTGAAACTGACAGCACTTGGATAATCCATTAACAATGCTGAGACTTTTTCTAGAAAATGTGTGGATGAGTGCATTTATTAACTAAGGCCTGAATAGCTAACCATCCTTATTGACTTTTACACCAAAAAATTACTATGGACAAGCCATTCATGAAGTTGTGTTGTCTGTGCTGTGGAAATAGCTAGAGAGGTCCAAATTTTCAAGCAAGTGCTTTGATTTGGCAAGTTTTTTTGTATAAGAACCCTACACAAGAAACACTAGCCAAATTGGAGTTCTTCACAGTTTGTCGAGAGCAGAAAGTTAAGTTCTTGTCCTTAATTAATACAAAGCTTTAGATTTATTTGCAATTAAAAGTTGGATGATTTATAAACCTCTTCATGTGCTGATTTGTGCCTTATAGTTGTGGTTTCAAAATTTGACTTGTTCCATAGCAATATATTTGACGTTACAATAGGAATCAGCTTATATTTTTTCATCATGAAACTCTTTAGTGAACACATCAAACTCTGCCACTGCATTTTCAAAGTTTAATTTGAAGGATTTGGAAAATAGTTTGGCACCCAATTTCAAGAACTTGTCAATCACTAAAAAAAACTCTGAAAGAAATTTTATATTCAGTGATTCATATTTTATGGACTGGTTTGTTTGAATATAGTTGAATTTTATTTTTTAAATTATTAAAGTTTTATTTTATATGTATATTTATTAAAATATTAAGTGATAATTAGTTTTTTTTTATTAAAAATTGTTACAGTAGTCTTAGACATTATCTCAAAATGTGTTTTAAAATCTATAAGAAAATACAGTAATTAGAAGAAATTTATTAAATATTGATGTAATGTTATAAATTTATTTTTCATTTTTGACTTTAATTAAATTTTATAGGAAAGAAGTTAGATTAGAAAAAAATGGTGTAATATATGAACCAAGATTAAACATGAATATTGATCTCTCTCCTCTACTAAACAAGTAAAGTTTTAATGACTTTTTTTTAATATATTATTTTGAATATTTATAATTTCAATTGAATTTTGTTTGATTTTATATATTAAATGTTAATTATCAAAATTTAAATTCAGTTTTTAATTTAAAGTAATTGTTTTTATTAAAAAATATATTAAAGTTTCTTAAATTTATTTCAGAACTTACTTCATTGAAGGAATTCATCATGATGAAACCTATATATATGTTATTAATATAGAGAAAGGAACCGGTGCAGTTACATCAGAAGCATGTCAGAATGCAGCTGTATGTCAAACAAAACAGCAAGAAAAATTTTACAGAGATATTGGATCCTTAGCAACTAGAACATTCTATTTAAAAGGTTAGATTGTTTATATTACTAAACATGAGATTTTATAATGAAAAATTGTTAAATTTGAAATCAATTGTAAGCTTTTATATTACATTTATCACTGTAAAAACTGAATGCAGAAAGTATAATCAACTCCAAAAACACCTAAATCCAGTTACAAAAACAATTTATTAACTGAACTAACATTTTTGACTTTGTTTGAGACCCATCCTTGGGTTCTTAAGATGGAATGAAAACAAATTTAAAATACGTACGTTTGAATGATTTTATAAATTTGTTTTTGTAACTGAATTTAGATGTTTTTGGAGTTGATTAAACTTTTACATTATAATTTACTATATAACTGGAATAAAGCATATAATTTACCATTAACATTTTAGATGTAGAGTTTACAGAATTAAAATTAATACACAGGCTTTATTAATTAACAAAATTTATGAGCATAATTAATTAATTGTGTTAAAATTTCTATAAAATTCAACAAAAGTAATTAATCATGTTATAAAATTAATAATGGTATCTAGATCATTCCTAAGATACTTCATCTTAGATTATTCATCAAAGTTTGGAAATTACATTCCAGTGTTTCAGTATTGTGCATGCATAACGATTTTTGCCTAACGTAATGTGATTTCATTGTCTGCACACAATCATAATGTTGATTTAGCTATTCTAAGTACATTTAAGATTTTTTTGAAGTGAATAAAGTATGTTTTCAAATCTTGAAAACTGACATTATAGACTATCTTTAAAAGATAAAGTTTTTTAAATAATACTAATCACTATCTCAAGATTACTACATTGTAATGAAAATTTACAGAATGTGAAGTAATGATTGCTATGAAATTAATGGAAGAGAGATAAAATTACTTGAAACGCAAATATAATTATTCAATTGATGTGTTTTGATAATTGAGTTATTCTTAAACTCTGGGAATAAAAAATTACATAGATAGATCACAAATTTCAAAGTGAATATGTAACAATATAAATGAATTCATTTTATAATCTTAAGCAAAATGTTGTTATCGGATGAAATTAATATTAAGGAAGTGCCTGAGAAATCAGTATGTGACACAGCAGTGATAGTTTGATATGTGTCAAGTAGAAATATTTGACAATTAGTAGTCAATTTTCTTTTATTTCAAATTGTTTGTCATAGTGTTAAAAATATTACTGACAAATTAATTATAAAATATGTGTAAATTAGTAAATAAATTACTTCCATGATATTTTTATTAAATATCATTAAAATGTATTAGATAAAATTAGTAAATAAATATTGAAGAAAATAAATGATCCAAGATTTTTATATAAATAAATTTATTGAATTAAAAAAGGTTCATATTTAAATTAGAACTTTAATTAATATTATATTTCAAATCTTACTACTTTATTACATTCTAAAGTGTCATTTATTTTACAGAGTATTAATTTTATTTTTATTTTTCAAAGGTACCGAGTTGCAATTGGAATTGACTTCATTAGGAAGAAAGTGTGGTAAAAATGAGAATAAAAACGTTACTACAATAATAAATTTTGTCTGTGTTGAAGATGCTGGAGATGTAAGTCACTCTGAAATCTGTAACTATTTTTCTTGGAATATTTAAATATACTTTCAAATCTCACAATGTTTTTTTATATAACATTTATGTTTTAATTTTAGGTGATTTTTCAATACAATAGATAAAATTGTACGTTGTATTAACTTAGAAGAATTAGATTATTGTTTTGGAAAGATTAATATATTCATCATAGTAAACTTAAAAATAGTTCAAATGATTCTTTTATTAAACTGAATAATAATCTTAAATATGAAAAAAAGTCGAAGAAAATAAAAATTGCAAAAATGAGGGCTGATTCAAATGCTTTGAAGTCTTCTACACGTCCATTCCAACCATCAGAACACTATCAGCATTAGCAGAGACGACTATTCTTTATAGGCTCTTCTGCCTAAATATGTGCAAATTGTTTAAATGTCTCTCTGATATTGAATACTTAGAAAAATTTTTTTTTATAAAAAGTTTTACAAAGAGATCACCACTAGTGATCTCTTTGTAAAACGACTAATATTGATTGTGTTCCAACAGCTAGAATGGATATATAGAAGACTTTTGTCATCTCAGCCTTCACTTTTGCAGTTTATACATATATTTCTTTTATAGTTATTTGATTTTCTTTTACTTATAATAAGTAATAAAAAAAAACAGAATGATATACTTAAATTGTAATTTTATATTAGAAAATATAACCATTAAAGTTATAAATGTATTCAATGTAAGATTCATAAGTTTGCTAATATATTAGTACATTAAAAATCGGATTAAAGTGCTTAAAATTGAATAAAAGGATTAGTTTATTAACATAAAGCTACAATTTATAGTTAATTGAAAATCTAAAATTTAAATTGATTTAAAAAACAAAATATGCAAAGTTGTTTAATATTAAAATTGTGACAAGTTTTATATATATAAAATATTCATTATTTTGACCAATTACACTAATTAGTTTTTTTATAATCTGAAGTAAGGAAATATTTGTTCAATAATAAATTACTTTGAGCTGAATATATTTATAGTTAGAGGATTTCTTAAAAATCATAACACATGGAAAAATTGGATCTTTAGTTTCTAGGTTCATGGATTAAACTTAGGGTGGACTTTGACGGCTGTGGAGACCTCAGCAGCCACCCTTTATATTTACTTACAGGAACACTTGAAGGCTTTTGTGTACCAAGAAAAGATTCAAAATATGGATCACTTAAAGCAGGGGTGTCAAACTGCTTTAGTGCCAATTTTTTGTCTTGAGTATGACAGCGGGCCAAATGTTTTGAGATTTTGTAGCCAACTCAAAAATTCCTTTTTAATAACTCGAGATTTCACAATAAAATAATAATAAGAAAAAAAACACCATTTGTTGTTTTCCAGCAATAACTTAATCACAGAAGAAACATTTTTGGCTAATTTACAGGCCTGAAGCAGGTCTGTAAAATGATCTAGAATAGGGTTCGCAAGACTCAAAATACAAGCATAAACTGTAATTTACTAAAATGTTGAAAACACTCATTTTATGTACAAAATAGTGAGAATTGTGCAATAAATGATCTTGCCAAGATGGACTTTAATTTGAAATTCAAAAGATGAAATAGAGAAAACATAATGTAAACAAGAAATTAAACACAAAAATAAATCAAATAAAATAAATATCTCCAAGTAATATGAATAAATAAAAACAAAAACAATAATAAACAAAATTGTTGAACTCAATTATTAAGTATTATTTGTTTAAGTACAAAATATCACATTTCCTTTGGTATCAAGATAATAAAAAAATAAACAAATAGCATTATTGAATTGATGTTGCGGGCCGCAACCAATTGTCTCACGGTCCACGACTGGCCCGCGGGCCATATCTTTGACATGCCTGACTTAAGGAATGCATTTGAAGTTCAGTTAAGTGCATAACATCTAATGTGTTAATATTAGTTCAGTTTAAGATGCACTGGTATGTGTAGAAAGAAATAGCCAACATGTATAAAGTGCTTTTAGAAAAACATGACTATAAGTGTTAAATTTTTCTACATATTGTGCAAACTTTTTGCATTTTAAAATTTAAATTAGTTAATTTAAAATTCTAAAGAAACAAAAAAATTATCAAACATATTTTGTTCTGTAGGTAGAAAAAGAGGAATCTGTAAATTAAGATAGTGTAAAATAATTACATTTAAGAGTAAAGAATTTATTTAATTTTGAATTTTATGAAATAATTTTTAAGTAAAATGGCATTTTTAGCCCACAGATTAATCATTGTTATATTTTTTTTAGGGAAGACCACTGTTTTATTATGAATCTGGAAATTGTGATTATCTGTTTGAATGGGAAACTGCATTAGCTTGTATAAATAATTTCAAGTAAGTATTAGCATACTAAACAATATAAATTTTACTAATTAAAATAAATTTCTGAAAATATTTTAAAATTTTTAGAACTGTCACTGATTATCATTCAGCATCAGATGAAAGTGAAAAGGTGTCAGCATCAGTTACAGCACATGTTATTGTTGCATTACTTTTCACCGGTATCTTCCTAAGTCTAATTATTTTTATTGTCTCGAAAGAAGAGAGAAGGTAAGTTTTAAAATTAATTTACCAGATAGTTTTCTTGTAGTGATACATTAGGCAAAATTTCAGTATGGTTCTTTTATATTAGCAAATTATCCTTATTTTGCATTTAGTTTTATGATGATTTTGCCTCATTGTTTATCACTTTTTCTTTGATAAATTCATATAAATGAAATCTGAGTAATAAGTTATATAAAAATTACAACAAATATCTCACTATTATATATTTGCATATTTTACACTGTAAAATTCAAAAGGTAATTTTTCTTCCGTGCATTACGAAAATATACTTACAATAATGTACTTAAGTCTTCATTTTATAAAAATTATTTTGATTTATTTGGATCTTTAAAATATTTAAAAATAAAGCTTGAAAGATAATTAAGTTCACAATATTCTAAGAACTTTTGTATTAGTTAATTAGATATACGGTCAGATCCAATTAATTTGAATTACCGTATTGGATAATTCAAATTTTTTAATATTAATTCGAACAATTGAAAGTTCATATATATCATATTTCAAAAATGAATCTCAGAGAAAGAAATGTTTAGTCAATTGTTTATGAAAAGGATGCATTTTGGAAATTTTCCTAAGTGTATGTTTTCCGTAAATTCTTGGAGTGTGATCAAAATTTTCAGTTTTGGGGAAATTTCTGTTTGGATGGTACAATAGTTTAGCTTTTTTTTATGATGTTTAAGATGGAACATGCACAAGTTTATCTTCTCTTAAAAAGTTGACATGGTTAAAGGCATAAAAAGTAAGTAGAGAGAAAATTTGTTGCTACCAAAGAGCATGGAGTGCTGAAGAACACTAGAAATTTACAGAAAAATGGAGAATTTAAATTTGAACTTTTTTGCATTTCCTCAACTGCTTGAATTAAGGAGTTCAGTAAAAATGAATGGATAAAATCAAAAACATTAGTTCACTTATTAAATTTGTTTTTTGTTCCTGGATTCAGGTGCTATTTTTGAGTTAATTATAGTAGTATGTCCAGTTTTTTTTGCACTAATTAATACTGAAAGATTCAGTTAAATCAGATTTGACAGTTATCAGTTTACATAACAAAAAATTATAAATGTGTTTCACTTTTTTTCATTGGGTAATAGAAAGTAAAGCAATTCTGTGTGTTAAGAATTTGCAAATGTAATGCATATTGTATATATATTCATTTTGCATCATCATCATCAAATATTCAATTTTATATATACAGATATAGTTCAGTGTCTGAATTCCCATTATAGAGAGGATTATCTTTAGTACATCACTGCAATATTTCAATTGAAGAATAGTCCTGGTATTACAGATTTTTTCAAAGCATTTTTGTCAAAAATTTGAAAGTTAATGAGTAAAAGAGGGAAATAGGTAGTGACTTCAATTGTAGCATCTGTTTTTGTTTCTTCACATCACTGAAATTCACATTTACATTGCTCAGAACAATTGGGAGATTAGTATTGTATTTAATAGTATACTTTTATGTAAAAATTGTGATGCAAATAATGGAAAAAATGTTAAGAATGTTCAATAAACTTTATGGTGTTGTCTCGATAAAATAACTAATGTGGCATGTAGTATCCTGATGTCACTGTAACAGTAGGATACAGAAAAATTAAAAATATTCATTAGTATCTTGTGATTTACATGGTAAATCATTTCTATCATTATGATTTTGAAGTTTTAAATTTACTATAATATAAATGATAGCAAAACTATGCAGACTTTAATATGGCCTTTTTTAATGTTCATTATGGGTTCCTAATAAGTCTGCAATGGGACAGATGGGCCTTTCCCAGTGGCTTGGTTGATGTAATATTTAAGACAGATAACTATGAAAATTTCTAAAATTCAACCCAAAGTTGAACTGAAGTCTTTTGGAACAGTTTATTTCTTTTTGGCTATCCTTTTCAATAGTATATTATTTGATTAATATCCAAATTTTATGAAAATTTTTCATTTCAGTTTTAAAAAATTGTTTTTTACTTTTTAGATATGCTGTGAAGCACAAAGTTTCAAGGATTTTTTCATACATATCTTCATCAAAATGTTTCAGAAGGGTAATATTATTTTATCATATTTAATAATTGTTATTTAGTTTACTGTGTAAAATTCCCTTTTTAAAATCCTAAACTAAATTTTAAATTCTATTTTAAAAATAACCTGTTTTAAAATATAATTTATTTTACAGAACGATAGCGAATCATTACCGCTCTCCTCTTCCGTAATTACTGCTTATCACGACGATAGCGACGTGGAGATTCTAACATGAGATCTAAAATAAATTGTTGCTGTGGAAGTTGGTCACAAACAGTATTACAACTTACGGTGATCATCTTTGATACACTAAAATTAAATTCTTGGAAGATGAATGTGCCTTTTTACGGTTCGTGTTAAACTTTTATTGTGATACACACGTTAGGTGTCGGTTGAAATTCACTATTTTTTTTAATGAATCCAAGAAGATCACTCATTGTTTGTTCTGTGTACTTTCTTTACATCTAGTCCTAACGAACTATTTTCTAAGATTAAATGTGCACCAGTTGAACAAACTTTTATATTACCAAAAAATCTAATTTGTGATCCTGTTCAGCTGTTACACAGTTTATAAATAATGCAATGTTATTTATTTTAGCACTTTAAATTAAATTATCGTTTTTGTAAAGGGAGGTTATATAAATATATTTAATTTGTTGATACCATAAGATTATGGAAATGGTTTTTAATTTTTAAAAAACATCCAGTAATTTTAATGGGTGTTTTTTACATTCCATCTAATGTACATTTTTGAAAAATAAAAACTATTTTAATTTAAGTTTTTTCAAAGTAATGTTTTTATTGTGAAAATATTGTTTAATTATCAGAAAATAAAAGCTGTGAAAGACACGGCTTTCACTTTTTGTATATATTCAAGTGCTCTTGGTTTTCAGAGTTTGACATTTTGCATGAAAAACGTTGAACTTCCGACCATAAAATATAAATGGGCTGTCAACAAGAAGTTTAACTAATAAGTAATATTTCAAAGTATTGATTAGTCACTAAGATAGCATTTAATGATGGTAAACCGGTTGGTGTGTAAAAGCCCATAATGTTTGGAGGTAGATTTAGGTCTCCTTGTATATTATAAAAGTTTACATTTGCAATAACATTATATACCTGTCTCATAAATACACACAGCCCAATAGCCCATAATTTTTATATTTACACGATAGGACAAATTATAAAGTCAATAGAAGTTATCCTTATAAGTTATGAATTTATACTCGGTTCATTGTGAATGTATTTATTAAAAAGAGTCAGTTTATAAGAAAAATTAAAATAAACATCCTACAAATAAAGAGTGTTTTCATTTATTTGAAAAGATTTTAACTTGTTAAATAATAATACAGAAATTTTTATTTAGCATCTCTCTCCATCATCAATTTCCTAGTTGTTAACAATTAGAAAAGATGTTTAATTTTTCTCAGTTGTCAATTTTCAACATGATTTAATGTATCATCATCATCATTTGTTTGATTATTTTATTCTTCTATGAAGAATAATTCATGATGATGACGACGACAATCATAGTGAAAATCAGTAATTTTGAAAGTAATTCGGACACTTGACAAAATAATGGACATTAGTTTGGTAACTCAATAGGTAAAATATTTTATTACATGTTGAGATGTTTTATCAAATTCTTTTATATTTTTCCTTTTCACACTACTGTATATTGGAAATTATAACAAAATTAATTTAGAATAATGTGTACGAGAAACAAAGATCAAATGTAACATTTCTCACCTTGATATAATTTTGAAAAAAATTACATTACAACACAATTATCTTAGGCCCCATCTCTATCAGATTAAGTTTTCTTTATATTACTGTTCTAAAAATAATTCAATTATAAATTTTAAATATAATGAGATTAATAATACTTCTTACTGTTATATGGATAAGAGTCTTTAAATATTCCCAATACTTTATTTAGACACACGCTCACACTTAAATGTAACGTTCAAAAGTCATTTCTAATCATGAAACTCCGACCTGGAAATACATTGACCTTTATGCTCAATAATGTCTCCCATGAAAATTCAACAGGAGCGAGTTCTTTCATTTTGGAGAATGGAATTTTTTCCTCCCAGTTGTTACATTTCTGTGATTTCTAAATAATGAAGATTAGAAAGCTGGCAGAAATTTCTTCCGCCAATCCCGATAATCGGGGAACAAATATCTCAAGAAAAAACAATAACCAGTAGTAATTAGTGTGGAAAAAACACCACATGACTTACAATCAAGCGAAACACATTGAACAATCAATATCTATTTCTTCAGTCAGGTTTATATCTGTCTTGTCAGCTTTTTCGTTTAAGTTCTCTCCAACGAAAAAACTGACAATTGTGAATGCTGCTCTCTATTAGAAGAGTGGATTCTGGATGAGAACATCATCCAGTTTATCAAGTGTATTATTTACTTTACTGTGAAAATTCTTTAAATTTTTTTTTCTTTTTAATATTGTAGAGAGTTTGAGAGGAAAAAAACTCAGGAAAAATTTTTCTTTGCAAATTCGTCTCTTGTAAATAAAGCAATTAAACAGAATAAACTTCAATATATGGATATAATTACTCGAAAACAGTTTATATTACCCATACAAGTAATTATCCATTCTGGATCCGCCTGAGTTAATATTTATTTTGCGAAAACGAGTAACAATCACGTAATGCATGGTTGTTTCTTAAGCTAATGTTTCATCTTTGCAGCCAATACTGGTGTAAATATTTTTTTTGTATTGTCGTTAATAAAGAAACAAACGATAATTGCTACATCAATAATTTAATCATACCCCATTTAAGCTAGATGTGCTTTTTAAAATTACAGAAATCAATATATTCAAGTACTAACCATTTTCTTGCAGACACTAAGAGGGGCCTTTTTTTTTACACCTAGATGTAATAAAGGCCTGGAAGAAGTGAAGAGGCCATCTGGTCCATCTCACTTTCCCGGGCCTTTTTTTTATATCCTGTGAGATGGACCTGACTTCTTCCAGCTGTTCCTAAATAATTCTAAAGAAAACAAAGTATAAAGATGTAGGAAAATAGGATTGATGTTGTACTTTTATGTAGTTGTCAATATGAAAATTAATTTTATCCTTAAGAGTTGAAGTTAATGGCTAGAAAATTTTAAATCTTTTACACATTCGTATATAATTAAGTATAAAATACATTTTCTCAAGTGATTAATTTGCGTACGTTGTTGTTAATCGTTATTGAAAAATACATTTTTACAATATATTTTGAAGATTTTATGAAATTATAGGAAACTACAGATACTATTGTTCTAAACTTTTAACATTTTACATAATTAAATAAAGCTTAGTAAAATATTAAAACGTTTGATAATGCATTTCCTGCCTTCACCAAACAAATTTATTAATGTGATAATACTTCTTCCAACCAATCGATCGCGAGTTCTCTGTAGTTATGAATTATATTCCTCATATTGTCACGATCTTATAGCCAGGCCTTGTGACAGGAGGGGTCATTTGGTTCAAACCTCATATACGGTCCTCAAAAACATATGTTATACAAATTATTCTATTGCATTTGTGTATTAAGAGCTATAAATAGTTTTTAAGGCTGGTTTTATTAATTAATCATTATATTTTTAAATTAAAATCGTTGAGCGTGTTGTAGGCTATTCCCTCGAGTGATGCACTGAATAAAACTTTCTTTAATATACTGAAGGCCAGAGAGAGGTTTAGCCTTTCTTGCCTTCAGTATATTAAGGTTTATATTTAAGTTTATTACAATATCAAATGAATTTACATTTAAAAAGCTTTATAATGTAAGCACGACTAGCATTTCTACCATTTTTTATACAGTACACAGCACTAATTATGCATTACGAACCACGTGCTAATGTACTGTACTGTACTTCGCATCAATCAAAAGTTTACAAAAAAAAAGTGTAGAATACGTAAACCCTAAGTTGGCAACACTTTTTAAATTACACAGATAATAAACAACAGCCTCTGTTTATAAAACAAAGAATAGTTTAATTATTTTAATTTTTAAAAAATCACGTTACTTCCGGCCCAGACCGGAAGTTTGTATACAGATAATCGGGTCCTCCGATCCGTAAACTTTCTATATCCGATCTCTATTTTCATTTATCTAACTTCGCGGACAGACCGACGGACGGACGACAGTGGGGTAGGTCTTCAATTTGAAAATTGTGGTCCAATAGAAACTAATCGTTCAATCACGAATTGTTTTCATTCACTGCAACAGCATTTAATAATTTAAATGGTATTAAAATAATCCTATTTAAAAGACATTTTATTAATATAATTATAATCAGCGGCAAGTTTCTTTCTAGTTTATTTTATTTTATTTTATTTTTTTTTAATTCCTGATTTTATTTTATCGTGAAATCGTATTAGATTTATTGAATTAAACTGTTGTTAAATATTCGAAATTTTTATATGTAAATATAATTTATTTAACATTGAGTAAATTCAACGCTAACCAATTTAAAAAGCTGCTTGATTTTCCTGTCACTCGAACAGGAGATTAAGAGGACCATTAGGAAATCCGATAATTTTCGATTATACTACTGTGTAAAATTTTTAAAGAAGTAATTTTATTAAATTATGAAAATTTTTTTTTATTTTAAAATAATATATTTAAGTTTAAAAATCTTCAAGACACAATAATTCAAACTTAAAATTGTGTGGCACCGTCTATAATGAATTGTTAAAAAATAATTCTACATTGACCCAACTCGAGATATGACACGTGATCCTCTCTATCTTCTCACTCCCTTGACCTTTAACCTCTAAAATTTAGTAGCATCAATCGCACATATATAGAAATAACCCCGCCAAGTTTCAAAATTTTTGATTCGTCCAGTCCTGATATATTATGCAAAATAGACCTCAACACACACACACATTTAAGAGGGATTTTTTACATTTTTGGGGCTCCTCGAGTGGCAAAATAAAATTTCTTGATAAAAGTAAAAAAATACAGTAACGTGGACTGAGATATTGCTGTTAAGATAAATCGATATTCCAATTTTCTCATATATATATATATTTTTTTTTGTAAGAAAAACTTTCGATTTTCTTAGAAATAATATTTGACCTCATCCTTTAAAATAACTCCATTTAAATTATATTTTAAAACATCAACTAAAATAATAAATTTATAGAACGATAATTTAAATGTTTATTATATTATTTTTAATCATTCTTAATATTTAATCTTATATTAAAGCCTTAAAAATTTATGGATAATATTTTGTAGCTTGTATAGATTTAAGCTTATTTAAAGCTTAAATCTTAAAAATTTACAACGTGCATTCATGAAGAATAATATTTGATGAACGAGTGAAAGAAATTTTATAAAAATCTGTGTATCATTTCCTTTAAGCTTGCCATTAAAACAAGGATATGTACTTAAAGATTGACATTGAAACCGTTCACCCTTCACTCGTCATAATGACACATTCCTTCTATAAATAACCCGTTGAGGAAGATATCTTCACCTTAAAGTAGTTGTAATTTTTTGTAAGTAATCATAAGCTCCGTTGTTTTAATCAATTTATACACTCGACTAATCGATCGAAATTTATTTCTTCTTCAATAAAAAGATCTTGTATAATTTTCACATTAATTATCAGATTTCATCCTTATTTTTTTAACCATTTATATAATGATCCCTTGTTCATACTCCATTGAAGGACAGTTCTTCAAGGATGTTCTCGGTCTCTTTAACTATAAAGTTAACGTTTTAACGATTTCCATTTTGCTTCCTTAAATAATTGTTTATTTTTATAGTTCTTAATGGGTTTTTAGGGGGATTATTATGGGATGCTTCCGTGTCTTGAGTATATACTGTACATACTTTGCTCACATCACTCTCATTTACACTCTCGTCACGTTGAGTTGCAGGGGGATCGAATGAAACAAAGTAAAATCTAACAAGAGCATGGTTTTAGTAATTCGTTAGGTTTGTCTGTCCGGAAGATTTCTTGATAAATTAAAAGGAGAAAGTGTCTTTGAAGGATTTCACATTTTACTTCCGTTACTTTTAGAAACTCTCAACGCAATATACTAACTTAATGGAAAAATAAAAGAGTTTAAGAGCGTTGAAAGTTTATATTCACTTTGTGCATCGTTTCGTTTATCTAAAAGGCTGTCTGTTTGTCTGTTCGTATCTCCTCCTATTCATCTGTCCACAAAGTTAATCGAAAAGTGTGGGAATTAGACTAATGAGGAAATAGATCCGCCCAAACTATCAAATTTCTTTTTACGTACTGTATTAATTGTTTACCATTCAATTAAAATTACGTGACTTCCGGTTCACACAGGCATTTCGTATATAGTTAATCGACAGCAGAGTTGGATATCTCTGGTCTCGATTTTCAATTGGTCTTCTCTATATGTCTAATTCTTCATATATTTAACTCCGTTCTCGAGATTAACGTAGAAAAGACGGATTTTATGACTAAATAATTGAAAAAATAATGGGCAAAATAGTTAAATGATACATTATTTATTTTATCAATCGAAATATTTGTATAAACCTTTCGGAGGAAACGTTCTCTGGAGGAGGAGGAGGAGGAGGAGAAGAAGAAGAAAAAGGATCAAAAATCTTATCGACCCAGAAAGATCATCTGCTTTAAAAGAAGATCGTTATAAGGAGTAAATTCTAGAGAATAATAAAAAAGAAAGCCTAGAATTTTGGTCAAATATAGAAAAATGTATGCTCCATAATACTAATTCTATGAATGTAATTTAAGAAATAAATTATAAATTATTTATTTAAGTGAATAAATATACTTAAAAATCATCATCGTTGATTTAATAATTCTTTTTCTAATTATTTAAAATATTATCATCAAATTTTTAACGTTTAATAAATGCTAAAACATAAAATTCTAGTAGAATATAAATAAAACAATATTAAATTTTAAGGTTGTACGGTTGTTATATTTTCAGTTTTATATAAAGTTTTATAGCAATATCTTTAAAATATATACATATATTATATTATATTATAGAGTTTTTTTCAATTCCCAAAGGTATTAATTTATGTTGAAGTCACACCAGAATTTAAAAAATAAAAAATAAGACAAAATAAATTGAATTTTTATAAAATATCAAATAGAAAATTCATTTTAAAAAATTTCTATTCAATTATATTTAATTTTGAGTGATTTTTTTCCCTTGAATATTTAACAATTAAAATTATCTGATAGAAAATTTAATTGAATTTAATTAAAATTCAATGGAGTGGTGGCATTTAAAAGACGTTTTTACACTGAAAATATTGAATTTTTTACTTGGAATTTGACATTATTTAATACTTTTTTTAATATATAATTGAGAATTTAAATTGTTACAATATATTTTTTTTTTTTAATCTGTGAAGTTATTTAGAAGATTAATTAAATATAAATAATATAAATTTAATTGTATTAATTGAAGCAATTCTTTTTTTATTTTTTAAATGAAATTTGATAATATTTCACTATGGTTTGTCTACGTGTAACGTTAAGTCTAGCAGATTTTTAATTAATTTTCTTAAAATTTTGTGAGTAGACAAACAAACAGACGAATAAAACCGAAAATTTCATAACAAAAAAACAAAATTCAATTCTTATTTTATTAAATTCCTGGAAAAGCTAAGAATTTTGGATTGACGAATTCAGACAGTAACATAAATAAACACATGATTTTGAAGATATTACACGAGAATATTTATATTAAAAACAGTAAAAACTTTGTTTAAAATGTCATTACAATCTGTAAAAAAATATCCGCTTTTATCCCTCGTTTTCGTATATTTCTAATAAATTTTACGAATGGACATCTAAACGGACAGCAAAACTATAGGAATAGAAACTTTAACGTAAATAAAAGGTGATTTAAAAAATAAAAACTTTCTTTACTTCTTTATATTTTTGATACGTTTTGAGAACAGACAGACGGACAGAAAACGCACACTAAAGATATATAATAAAGTGTATGTATACAGGCTATGCAAGCATAAGTTATCTGTGTAGGTGTGTGTATGTATGTGTGCGTGTTTTATATCAGTAAAGAAATTAAAAGTAACACATTATATATATATAATCATCAGATATAAATATTAATAAATCTTTTAAGAAGGCAAATAATATCGATCTTATTTTTATTTTACACATAATAAAATACTTCAGAAGAATAATATTTTATTAAAATCTTTTAAAAAATACTTAAATATAATTATAAAACACGTTAAAATGCGAGATATTCCCTTATTTATTTGGTGTTCTTCTACACTTAAAATGCAATAATTTACGTACGCATTTATTATCTTAAAATTATTTAAATAATACAAAAGAATAAAACAAGAAGTATATATATATATATATATAAAATTTTCCTAACCTTGCCTTGCATTTCCTCTCAAACCCTCTACGGATTATTGGAGGAAGACTGTTGACGTCATACTAGTCAGTCACGTGTTCCAGTCTGTATAGCTGGGTAGTATCAGGAAGTGGTTCTATCCGATTGCAAAGCTGTGAGGGTGTGTGTCACTTTACAAGTCTTCGTTTCTTTAAAATATATATAAAAGGTATGATATAAATTTATTCCATAACGTTATCGATTGTTTTCTCTTCGTTAACAATGCATCTGAATGGTTGACAAGATGCTGCAGATGTACTCTTCTCCTCTTTATAAAGGGTTCAGATTCGACACGATTTATAAATAAATTAAGGTAAAATATCGTGTGTATTGATTACGTTTTATTGTTATACCTTCACAGAATTCTGCAGAAATTCTGTCAATTAAATATACAAAAGGATATTGATTTAAATGGATGATATGTGAAGATTAATATAAATTTTTTTGTTCGAAAATCGATTTTTTTTTTTCGTTAGTTCTTAAGCTAAAATATTAATGTTTATACTTAAATTTTCTGTAATTTAATTTAATATATCCTTTAAAAGTTTTAAAAGATAATAATATATTTAATAATTTTTAAGGGTATTAAACGAGGAAAAAAAAAAAAATAATAATAAATAAAATTGATTTACAATTGCACTTTAATTACATTTTAAATTAATTCTTGAAAGTAGTAATTAATTTGAAATTTAATTATAATTAAAATCTCTCACATTAAATTTCTCCTCGAGTTATTGTTAAAGTGACATTACTTAAGAAGTTTCTTATTGTAAAATATTTAATATTTTATTTATTTAAAAATATATATATTAAAATATTTATCTTTTGATAAATAAATTTTTATATATTATTTTTATAAGTGTATATTTTTTAAATAATAATAATAATAATAATAATTTTAAAAATTTCTTTATAAATAAATAAAAATTAATTTTATTTTTATAAAGAAAAAAAATGCATTAATAGAATTTTTATTGTTTTTAATAATTAAATTTAATTTATTTCATTTAATTAATTAATTAATATTAAATTACATTAATTTCATATATTAATAACATTAATTTTAAACATTATCTAGTTAAATTTTAATTAGGAAGCCAAAAATATCTAACATTAACAAATAGTTATTTTTGGATCTAAGTTTGTTTATTTTATTTATTTAAAAATATATATATATATATATTAATTAATTGCATTCAAAATAAAAATAAATGATAATTTAGTTTAAAATTAAATACTTAAAGCCTACAGAAAAATCATTTTTAGAATGTTAAAGTGAATGAATAAATTACACTAGACATTTGTCTATGCATTAAAAAAATAAGTATATAGGCTTATATTTATATTAATTTAAATTAATAGGATATTTTTCCTTTCAAATTTTCAATTTAATTTTAATTTTTTGAGTTTAGAAACCATTCTATTAAAGTATAATGTGTTAAGTGTGCATGGGAACTTACAAATAAATAATCCATGTAAGAAATTTAAAAGCATTTAACTCATTTAAAATTTAATTAGTTAGATTTTAAAATTAAGTTCTTATTTTGTAATAAATATATAAAATATTGTATTTATAATTTCCTACAATTTTTAACCAAAGAATTCTGTGTATATAATTTATCTTATGAGCAAGTTTTCTAATTTTATATACTGTATTGAGGGAATTAGAAATTAAGATTTTTAATATATATATATATATATGTACAGTATATGTTTAAAGTTTGTATTTTTAAATATATATTTTCTGTATAATAAATAACATACTGTATATACATACATCAAATTTTAAACTAGAAACTATTAAAATGAATTAAGTGTACACAAGGTGATGTTTCATTAGTTCTGCATGAAATGACAAATATTTCAAACATGCTATTTTAAACGGCTTATTAAATTTGTTAAATGAGATCAGTTTAATATTAATATATGTATTAATATTCTAAATGATGTAAATGGTAGGATACATAAATTATAATTTGACATAACATTTCAAATTATACGTGGTTATACAGAGATGAAACGAGTGTTATATAAATCAGTGGGTTGATTAAAAGATGTGTTATAAAATACTTGAGGTACTTGTAAGATAAACCTTCCATCCTTAGTTGAATATCTAAAAATAATTTCTTGAATAAGTTTCTTCATTTCTTAAATTATTTATAGAATAATATAGATTTTTCCTAATGAATAAATGGAAAATATTAAATAAATAATCCCACATATATTATCTAAGTTAAACCATTAATAAATGGAATGTAAATAACTCGCCTAACTGAAAATAATGTTTTATAAGAAAATTTGGCTTTCTTGGCATTCTTTATTTGTTTTCATCCTTAATAATTGCTACTGTTACCTTTAGGTCTTCCGAATGGTTGGGGAGATGTTAAGGGGTTGGGCCATATCTCTCGAATCAATAGTCCGATTTTCTTTAAAATTTCTAGAAATATTCCTTCCTAATACACAAACCTTCCTGCAAAGTGTTAGAAATTTTCGATAAAAGGCACAGGATTTATTAAGCTTCAAATTAGGTGAAGAAAATCGTGCACACCACAAACACTAATATCCATACATATATATATATATAGGGGAAAAACTCAAATATTTTATACATTTCTCGACGTTTTAAGGTCCCCGAATACAAAAATGTAAAAATCTTGAAGGGGGGGGTCATTTTTTGACTGATCGCTACACTTTCTCTGTTATATAACAGACGGCAAAGTAAAAAATACAATAATACACTAAAGTATATCCTGGTGTTTCTAACTACTTTTGTCTTCAAGAGTAATAGAAATTATAACGTAGAGTAACTTATTCAAGTTATCGAATTCGAATATAAGTATTTGATTAAATGCATTTAAACGAAGCTTTTAATATCGTGAAGAGCAAAAGAGGATTTACGATTGGCGTATATTAAAGAGTATTTTATTACTTAAATGAGTATAATTACATCCGAAAATTATATAGAACTGATGAAAAATTAATTTTATAATTTATCTTTTAATATCTAACTTATAAATATTATTTATCGTAAGTAGACAATGGCTATCTGTTCATAAAACTGGTGTTTTATCTTATTTATTGTTAAGTAAAAAAAAAAAATAAATAATATATAAATAAAACGTTTTATTCCTAATAGAATTAAATTAAATAATAAAATAAATAAATACCTGCGTAAAAATTTATGTAATGTTCGTATATTTATTCACCTAAATGCTAAGGAATGTATTGGCATTCGTTTGAAAACAAATTAGGTTATACATAATTCTATCAGTAGTAAAGTGCGGTTTATTTAAAGTAATAAAAATAATAATAAATTGATTAAATGTAAATAAAATAATTTTAACAAGTTCTTAATAATTAATTAATTAATTTGAAATAAAATAAATAATACTTTTTTTTTTTTTCATTGGAAAAATTATATTAATGTGATAAAATGGTGGCATTTTTTATTATTTAATATCGAATATTAATTGTTAAAAATAAAATTATTCAAATGGATGAATACAATTCGTTCAGTCGATTAAAATTTAATGTCGATTATTAGAAAATAAATATATTTATTTATTTAATTTAACCAAATTCGATTAATAAAGTTACCTTTTAAAAATTTTATCTACATTTTCTTTCATGATTTTAAAATTGTTATCATTCATTTTACATTTTCGTGAGATTTGTAATTTATTTAAAAATTTCTTTTTGTTGAATAATAAAATACAAAAAAATTTAAGTAAAAAAAAAATAATAATAATAATAATAATAATCCAAGGTAAGCTTTGAAAACGACTTTAGAAACTTCTAAGGCTCGTTTCTTTCCATTAAAATACAATAAATGAAAGTCAGCTTGGTAAATATTTTAAGAATAAAGTATTTTTTTTTTTTTATTATAAAATAAAATAGAATAATCAATATTTTACATTAAAAGAGTATATAATATAATTTAAATTTGTAGGCAAAGGTAAATGACATTTTAACATTACAGATTTCATTATTTTAAACTATATCTATAATTTACATTATTTAACACGCTTAAAATTTGAAAAATAAATTTAAGCTTAATTATTATTATTTTCTTAATTTTTTCCTCTTGTTTTTTTTTTAATTTAATTATAAAATTCCTATGTGATAAGGGAGCGTAATGATACTTGTATTAAATCTTTATTGATTACCGTTTAAAACATTCTTGAAAATTTTACTAACAATTCACCATTTAACACACTGAAAGATCAAGAATAGAGTTTATTATTAATTAATCCCTGGGCTCGAGAACTACCTGTTGAGAGGCGTAAATAGGATGCGAGTCTTTTGAGATTCTTGTTAATCGTATTAATGTATATTTTAAAAAGTACAGCGTTATAAAATTAGTAGATTATGTGCGTGTATACAGTGCTTTATATAATTGGCTTGGAACGTATATCGTCAAATGATTTCAGTTTTTATTTGATATACGTTATGTGACATTGGTCTTGATTCAATTGTAATAAGTAATCCATTCTGTTAATTAAAATTTATTTTGGGAATTGTTTAAACGTCTTTTGTATAAATTTCAACGTGCACCTTATGAGAATTGAGAATTGATTTATATTTTTTAAATTCATCCGATGAAAAGATTATACAGGGTTATATAGAAAGTCTTTATATATTTTTGAGAAATAATGGATAAATGTAATAAGGAAATGATAGAAATATATACTGCATTTATTAAATATTTAAAAATAAGGTTTATAAATGTCGTGCCAAGATTTTATAAGGCTGGCTGAATCTATTTGATGGGACACGTAACGCATTTCATGCTCTGAAACATGTACAAGTCCAGATCCTTGTTCATCATTAACAGATCTAATTCTTTGTCAACTTATTCATTAACTCACTTATTGTCTATTCTGTAGTTTATGAAATTCCTTTGAACTTCTCTCTAATTGCATTGTATTTCTCTTCTTGAATATGCAGTATCGCCATCATCATACGTTCATTCATTCATGAGGTTCTATAGCTGATTCATTCATAGGGCATTGAATCCCTTCGTAGGATTCTATAATAGAAGTCAATTAAAACTATTATTTCTTTATAAATTACAATTGTTAACTGACGTATAAGAAATTTGATTTATTCACTTTGACATTATTTAGCTTTAAAGTTCATTACGCCGAAGCTTTCATTTCACAGCTCTAACCCAATTGTATGTTATTTTTCGTACTGTTATTGTATACTTTTTTTAATTTTTAAATGTTATTTAATTTAAATTTATTGATACATTACTACAAACATGGAATACTCGAATCAATTATTTTATAATAACTTAATTAAGTTTTAATTTTTAAGCTGTTATATAAACTTTTTAATATTATAAAACTGATTTCATTCAATTTTAAAGTTTGAAATCAATCTGAAAGAAATGAATAAAAGCAAAATAAAAAAAAAAAAAATTCTATTTTATTATATATTTCTTTTTAATAAAAATCTTGAACCATTAGATCAATAACTTTAAAATTTTTATGAAAGTTATATTGTCTGAATCGATAAATTTCGGTATTAAAGTGTTTTTTATGGCAATAAAAATAAATTTAACAGTTTAAAAAAAGGTATTTAAATATAAATAATAAAATAAATTTAACAAATTAATGAAGATAATTAGCCATTTTAATTATAATTTATTTTATTCTTTTTAATCGAATTTATTGCGTAAAATTCTTGATTTCTAGATTTTTTAATGTAGTTTTTAATGCTTTGAATTTTTGGATGATTTTTTAATTTTAATTATATATAAAAATTATTATTAAAAAGTCAATTATCTGAAATTTATCATTGGTTTCCTTATTGGGCTGCAATTTTCAAATTTCAGACTTATACACTCCCACTGTCGTTCAGCTGTCTGTCTGTCCTTCGTTTGATCTCGATATATGAAAATAATCTTCTTTATGAGTGGACTGTTCTATGGTATATATATATATATATGTGTTCAAATCGTCATCAAAATAGGGGTTTCTGTGTGTATAAAAGTATGTATAATGTTGACTTTTTACAGAACTACTTTACAATTATCCATTATTTTGAAAACAAGAATCTTCTGACTAGAATTACGTTAATTCATTTCAATGGCTTAACTTTGTATCACGATTTTATGTGTAGAATGCCACACGATTCCTATACTTACTTCTATAATTATGATTTATCTATATGCTGCTCTTCAATCAGCGTACATGTTTTAATTTTTTTCTCGCGTTATTCTTAACATCTGACAGTTGGAAGTCGTTTTAAAGCAGTTTCTGATAGCTATTTTTGTGTCTTCGGCAAGGAGATATGAGAAACTTTTCTTTAATAACACATGACAATTCTTTTAGATCATTAAGTTCTAATTTCTAACAGACACACCTTATCAGATCCAAGCCAAGATTCCATTAAATGTGTCGTCGACTTATTAATTGGAAAACCCAAAGCACAGTCTTCTCAAGCATAAGGATCCCGTGTCCATCCGTTGTGTAAGATAACTGTATATTTATCAAATTGTGTACGTGTTCGATACTTTCAAAGTTCAAAAAATAAAACTGGAAAACATTATCTTAGTCAAAGCATTTTGCAAAAAAGTCTCCAATTAAATTCACAGAAAAGGATATATGTGCGGCTGTACGGTCGGGGCATGGAGGCACACAGGCATCGTATGCTCTCCTGCCAAAGATTTGCCACACGTGTTGCAACTGCCGCTTCAGATTCCTTACACTCGTAGGTGCTCGAAGCTATCGTCCCACTTGGTTCTACAAATGGTCTATGGATGACAATTCTCGAGACCGGTCAGGCCAAGATTTGTGACAACGTGCCGGAAACATTCCTGGAAAACGTCTCGGTCGTGAAAGGTGACCGGGGGTGACACAACGGCACGTTCAGGAAGTCCTAAACATATCGTTGTGCTGCCAATATCCTTCTCACCACTACTAGGAGTGAACGGAATGTCAAACGAGGTAGCTCCCCAGACTAACACGTGCCCATCAGTCAGTGGTGGATTGACTATTAGGCTGAGAGGACTCAAAGCCTGGGGCCCTAAACGAGAAGGGACCTGAAAGAAAAAAAAAATGATTCAATTGAATGTACTATATTTTGTAGTATTCCGGATGATATTTCAGTACTTTTGTATATATATGTTTTTAAAGGGAGTGTCTTGAAAAACACGCGTAAATGAAAAAGCGTATAACTGGAAATCAATGGCAAATTACTCACAGGGATCGTGAGGCACACATGCCTACGGGCCTCTGTTCTTGGAATCCCGAAACTAGAAAATATATAATTGCAACAGTAAAATTGTTTTATCATAATTAAAGATCAGATTTTGTAGCGATAAAAAAAAAATAGCGGAAAAATTTCAAAATTAACAAACTCAAAAATAAAATTTTATTGTTAACTAATACACATTACAAAGAAACAAAAGAGAATGAACAATTAAGTGAAGCTCTGTAATTCCTTTACTGTTTGTTGTATTTTTAATATAATGAATAATATTATATATATATATATACGGTACTACTATATACAGTATATAGTATTATTATGTAGTAAATTTATAAAATTCATCGGATGGTAATTTTTATAATAATTGAAATCGAAGACAAGGTCCGTCGAGACAATCATCTTTTTATTCACTGTAAGTTCCGGAATACACCCCAGAAATACATCTGGAATGCATCACAGAAAGGTCAGGTGTCACGGAATGTATTCCAAAACATGAAAGTAAATAAAAAGATGACTATTTCGACGGACTTTGTCTTCAATTTTAATTAATTCTATTTAGTATTAATACGTATATTTTTTTAATTATAATTTTATGTTACTATATTAATTGAATTAAGTTACTAATTAAAATTTATCAAACCTTCTAGCGGGGTTAGATGATGATATGAGAGGACTAGGCGATGGTTTTAAAGGCATTTTTCCTAATAGTCCTTCTTAAAGTTACTTTGAACGATGCAATTTTTATTTCCATTATTAATTTCATGTATAATGGGACGGCGAATAAAAAGCGTGCTTCACTATTATTTTTCGCCATCCAGCACTACATTTAGGTTAGATAATTTGGTAAAATTTCCTACATCTAGAAAGATATTCATAGACTTTGCAATTATAACTGAGATTAGTGAAATGTGTGCCTTCAAATGGTAATCCGTGGCGTTAATCTTTTCTGTTGCAGCAGTACATTTGAAATACAAAAATTTTCCAAGTTTCCTGTAGAAAAATTAAACAAAATGTGTCTAAAATGCCAAAAGTAAAGTAATAAAACCGGCAAAAGCTCAACAGGATCTATTCAGAAGAGCAATAGTGTCATATCCAGTAAAAATATATTGTCAGGAAAGCGCTGTCTCTGGGTAGAAAAATGTATCAATTACTGCCATATCCGCTCTCTTATCTTAATTTATAAGTAATTCCATACCTCCAGTTAGACATTATTAACTTATGATATCGTAAAATTGTGTAGAAGGGAATCCCAATCTTCTGTGCCTCTGGAGGATCTTAATCCGCTCCCATCAGTGACCGAGTGGATAAAACTACTGAACATTGGTCTCGGGTTCCGTATCATCAACAGGATGGCCACAAGAAGTTTTCCAAGTTTTCTTCATATGTCTAACATTTACACAGAATCCAATTTACTACTAAAGGTCCTCCCCTTGACAGATCGCCCTTGTGTTGCATTGCCCCATTAATCCAATCCAGACCAGCACGCCAGTAAAGAGTGAACATGTGTCTGGCAGGTATATGAGGGGCTCTCATTTGTCGGTAGTGAGGGGTAAAGGGGACTAAATTTTTCTTCATTGTAAATGTACTTTTTAGATCATCCCCAGAGCAAAATCTTAAGCCACTGCCTCTATAAAACTGCATCCGTCGAAATGGAAAATTCTGAATTGTATATTGATTATACTTAAAATTATTTAATTTAATCTAGAAATTTGAATAATTGTGCTTTATGCAAATAAAGCAGTTTTCTGAGAATAATTTAAAGTCTAAATATTTTATCAGAATAAATTGAGAATATCGTATGAAAAAGAAGTTATAGAAGAAAAGAACAATTGATTAGTTGTTAAAATAGATTTAAAATTGAACTTCGAGAAATGCAAAAAATTCGAAGGTTTTTTAAATATATGGATGTTGTGTGTGTGTGTGGAGAGGTACAAAGTTGTTCAGTTCACACTTTGAAGATTAATAACTCCCGTGCCTTTCCTCGAAAATATATGAAACTTTGCAGGGAGGTTTGTGCATTAGGGGCATTGGTGCTGTTAAAGTTTGGTGGCTATACGTCGAGGGGATGGGCAAATATGGAGTGGTGTCATATGTCATATCTCAAGTGGATCGAGCTTTGATGAAGATTTTATTCGTTATTAGCATTTACAATTCGTTTATAAAACTCGTTTTCACCCTCAAAATAAAGCTTTTTGCCATTTTATAATAATTAAAACTATAAAAAAAGTTTTTAATAATAAAATATCATAACAAGTGACACTACATACGCAGTTTTAAATGTTGCCGGTAAAGTTAAGCAACTCGTTGCTGGATTTTTTTAAAAATGACATCTCAACAATACCTCAACATACAGTAAGCCTATGTTAAAATAAGGTACAGTACCTACAACACTTCCATGACAATACTAATTCGTTGTTTTATTTTTTTAAAAATTTCTAGTTTTTGTAAAACTCGCCTGCATTTTGCCTGGAATTTTGTTATTCGAAGTGCCATAAAAGGTTTTTAAATAAATATTTTGCAAGTCTTTTGTCTGTTTCATAAAATTGCAATTCAGTTATTGGACAATTTAATAGAAATTAGTACTTTATTTTTTTTAAGTTCTATATTCGCACAACATAAAGGAACTGTGAATGAAGATCATATATTCGTTATTCTATTATAGATGAAAATACGTTTCCTATGCTCAACAGATACATGTTGACTGTAAACCTGTTGACTAAATATAGAAATAGAATAAGAATATGTACACAGTCGACAAATTGTTGAAACACTTTTATGCAGGTATGTACTGTACATAAGCGACGACACGACAAAATTGTGTTTTAACTGTTACCGGAGTTATGGAAGGCTACAACAATACAGCGACATTTTATTGTTACGAATACGATAGACCTAGTGTAAATAGAATAGGCCCTATGCACCGGTGACAATTCTATTACCGCTCACCGGATCGTGAGAAAGGATCTTTCCTCCCTACTGTCCATTCCTAGTGTTGCCAACCGTAAAGGCAGGTCCTTACGTATAGGAATAATTATTATCATTTTATTATGCATAATATAATTAATGACCAATCGAGATAGGAAAGTGCTAGTAGCTGAAGCCTTAAACACAGAAAAAGCTGTAAAATTTTAGTTTTTTATGTACAAAAAATGATATTGAAGTAATTTAAATTACAGTTTATTTTGATGAATAATGAAAAAACTTTGTTCGGCTGCAATTTGAAAAAGTTGTAGAACTATAAATTCTTACTGTTGTTCGTCCTTAATCTCGAGAACGGAGTTAGATAGATAAAAATCGAAACAAAGTATGGAAAAAATAGGGGAAGGAAATTCCGATTAACCATAAACGAACCTCCAATGCAAGCCAGAAGTCACGTTATTTCAAATTCAAAAATTTTCCCCTGAAAGGTGTTAGATAGATGACCGGCACGTCTCTATTGTTAAAGGAAAAGTATGATGTACAGGGGCAAGCCACTACTAATTTTAGATGGAGAGCATATATTTTAAATTAAATAAATTAAAAATATAATTAAAAATTGCAGCCCGGCATTACGACGATGTCACAATAAATAATTTTACGTTTTTATTTGATTTCCATTGATAAATTTCTATGTTTTCGGTAAAGAATAATTATTGGTTATTCAAAAATTTTAAATGAATAACTAGTACAGAAAATCGAAGCCTTAGTAAACAAATTACGGAGAATATTGTTAAATTATTTGTAAAATTGAACAAGGTGATAAATCTTTATATATAAATATTAGTTTAAAAATTTATGAGCTAGAAATCGAATCAATCATTCACCATAATATAATTATATTTTTCTAAATTTAATAATCAGAAAAAGTTTTTAAAAAAAACTAAAACGTTTATTAACTTCTTATTAAAAATTAATATCACGATTTTACTTATATATAATCTATTATAATTTTATTTAAAGTTATCAAATAATTAATATATCTAAATTGTTTAATTCTAAATTAAATAAATATAAATCTACGTTCAGTCTAAATGATTATAGTTCTTTTACTAAATGACTATTTCTATTTTCCCGACTGTTATATATAACAGAGAGAAAGTATGGCGATCGGTTAGAAAACGATTCCAAGATTTTTATATTTTTACATTCGGAGGACCTTAAAACGTCGAGAAATGCAAAATAATTTGGGGGGGTTTTTTCTGTATATGTGTGTATGAGGAGCATGATTTTGTTTACCTTTTTTAAAGCTTAATAACTCCTGTGCATTTTTCAAAATTTTCTGAAATTTTGCAGTGAGATGAAATTGATGGTATTAAATTTTGGTGGTTAAAGGTCATTAAGTCTGAACTCACTCTAGATATGGCACCTGACCCTTATATCTCCTTATTCCCTAGACCTTTAACCTCCAAAAGTTAATAGCATCAAAGCCTTCCTACAGAATTTCAGAAATTTTCGACAAGAGGTACAGGAGTTATTAAGCTTCAAAGTTATATAAAACAGAGCCGGGAAAGTAAAAATAAAACATTAAATTAATCTAATAATTTAACATAATATCCAACATCTTATTTTAACAATTTAGGGGTGTATTGCCTGGTAAAGGTAATACAGCTGGATAAGCACCCCTTTAATTTGAAACGGATTATGCCATTGGCTCGCTTATCCAGCAAATTGTTTTCTTATAAATTATAATAAAATTCTTTAATATAATTAATCTTGTAAAAATTAAAAATTGTTAAACTTTCTAACTGAGTTATTTAATTTCTTACAAACTTTAAATTAGTATTATTAAGTGGAAACTAAAGCAATAAAGTTGTTTTATTATTTAAGTTTGTTAACACGTTTAATTGCATTAAGGGATAGGATGTGTAATTACAATTAGTGATTGTTGATGTAATTACAATTAGTATAAGCTTATTTCTAACTATAATTATATACGTTCATATTAGAAAAAAAAATTAATTATTTTGAAGAAATAAATGAAGAAAATAAAAGTATTTCGAAACATTTAATTTCTTCTCTTTATAAGAATAAATATTCTAGATATAATACAAGTTATTTGGGGATAAATCGTTTTTACGGGGGGGGGAAATCTTTTGAATTATTATTAGAATATTCTAGGAAGATATAATTGAGTAATTTGAATAATATCTGAAAGCCTAATTGCAAATTTATTCTAATATGACTTTTATATTAATGTGGTATATAATTAACCATAAAAATAAAGAATCCTTATAATATTTCAAGAACATCTGTGCTATAAATTGTAATTACATTAAACAAGTTTTCCAACTAGTAGCTCATAATTAAATATAAATGTTTAATAAAATCCAGCAGAGTTGCGTAACTTTTCCGGCAAAATAATTAAAATTGCGTGTGGCGCAATCTGTTGTGAGATTTTATTTTAAAACTTTTTATGTTATTATTATAAAATGGCAAAAAGCTTAATTTTGAGGGTAGAGATGAGTTTCTTAAAAAAAATTGTAAATGCTAATAACGAATAAAATCTTCGTCAAAAGTCCGATCCCACTCGAGTTATGATACGCGATCTCCTCTATCTCTCCACCCCTTCGACCTTTAGCTACCAAAATTTAATAGCATCGATACCCCTAATATTCAAACCTCCTTGCAAAGTTTCATAAATTTTCGACAAAAGGCACAGGAGTTATTAAACTTCAAAGTGTGGATTGAACAAATTTGTGCTCCTCCACACACACACAACATCCGTACGTACAGAAAAAAACACCCGAATTTTTTGCATTTCTCAATGTTTCAAAGACCTCTGAATGGAAAAATGTAAAAATCATGGGGGTTCAAAATAGGGGGATTAAAAATCATGGAGAATAAAAATAGGATTTATTTGTATTCTCAGAATTGAATTACTGAATCTTAAATATTTATTTTCAGTAAATATGTTTGTTATATTTACAAATCCATATTTTATTTATGTATCCATATATTTATTTATATCCACTGGAATAAGTCCTACTACGAATTTCAAATGTATTTTTCTTTTATATTTTTTCACAATTTTTCTCAAGTTTCTTTCGTAATTTTTCCAAAATTTCCTATAAATTCTTACTGTCGTCCATCCTTAATCTCGAGAATAAAGTTAGATAGATGAAAATCGAGTCCAGGTATGAAAGCCTTAGGGACAGAAAGTCCCGATTAACTAGGTATGAACTTCCAGTTTGCACGCTATTTTAATTCAAAAATTTTCTCCTAAACGGAGTTAGATAGATAACCGGCATGAATCTGTTGTTAACAGGAAAAGTATGATTTACAGGGGCAAGACACTACTAAAATTGAGAGCATTGTGCCGGGCGATGCTGCAATTTTTTAATCATCTTCTAATTTAAAAAAAAAACACGTGTTCTTCCGGTTCGTGAATTTCGAAATTAAGGCTCCGTCTCCTAAACTATTTATATCTGGTCTCGATTTTCCTCTATCTAATTCTTTTCTCCGAAATTAACGAAGAATGGACGGACAGACACTGGGAATGTACAGGTCTGCAATTTGAAAATTGCATTCCAATAAGAAAAAAAAAATATTTACAGTAAAACCTGCATAAGCCAGGATTGTACGGTAACTAATATTTTTCCGGTTTGGCAGGTTTCCATTTTGAACAGGTTCCTTTTAACACAGAAAAACTGCTCGGTTTCGAAAAATTCTTCCCGTTTAAACAGGTTTTATTCGGGTTTCGTTTTGGTTTTACTGTATAGCCTATTAATATAGGAATAATTATAGATATTTTAAATTTAATTTATATATTAATAAATGTCTTAATTGATTTTCTTTTAATTATTATTTATTATAAAAGTATTAAGTTGTTTCCTAGTATTTTATTTTATTTTTTGTGTGTAGCAATTTGCTATGAATGGTCATGTTATGTAATTCAATCTTGCCACTGCATGCAATATTATCTTAACAACGATTGATTGATAGTTATTATGGATAATTTTTCTTTATGTTACTCCCGAGATAGAACGTAATTCATTCTTATAATGGTTTGACATATGCCGTCTAGTTTACAACACATAAATTGAGACACGCGAATAATTTTGAAACTTTTAACAAGATATTATTAAGCTTAGGAATTTATTAATATAAATTTATTTTAATTTAATTATCTTGTTCTGTACTGTTAATGATAAAATATCTTACGTCGTTAGTCTGGAATCTTGAACAATATCCCTTATCAGAGATGAAAGGATTTTATTCTCCTATTGCTGTAAGCTAAGATCGATAGGAAATTACTGACTTAATATTAGATATATCCAGAAGAAATAGAGTTTGGCATTATTTATTTTATTTATATTATATCTACAGGGAAGTTTTAATACGTAATTTTTTTTTCAAATTTTTATTTTTACTCAGAAATTTTCTGGATAATTGGAGTGCATTTTTCGAATTTTAGATTTATTCGTTCTCACTCTCGTCCGTCTGTCCTTCATAGAGACGTCCCGATACTGCCGATACATTCCATTTACAGTAGTACCCACAGAGCCCATTAGATCTGGAGCTTCTTTTATGTACCTAAGACATCATACGAATGCAAACTGAAGTACTGACTAACGCGATAACTTCTGAATCAGATAGCCGTGATTCAATTCCCTGGAGTAAGTAACAAAATATTAATTGCTACTCTGGGGCTTACTCATCATTCATTGTAATGAATACAGTAGTAAAAACAGACTGAACAACGACATCCGGAGGCTCTGATTAACTATATACGAACTTAAAATGTGATTAAAAATTGCAGCCCGACATTGTGACAATGAAGCAATAATATAAATTCGATATTTTATATGTATTTTACATTACAGTATTTCTATTATTTAATGTGTGTTCTTGATATTTAAAATCAAGAGTTTGATCAAATATTAAGTACAGTTTTAACAACAAGAATTAACTCTTTATTAAGAATTGTTTACAAAAATAACCAATAATAACGATTCTATTATTAAACAGTCCCCTTTTTTAGGACAACCCCTTAAAGCTGGACTGTTTAATGAAGAATTTTTGCCAATTTTGTTTATTATAGAAGGCAATCATGCAATTTACTTTCCTGTGAAACAACAAGCTTGTTAAGAAATCGATTGTCGTTAATTGCTCTATTGTTAAGGAATTGTAATCCTATATCTTAAGCTGATATTGTGTAATTAGTATTTATTTTTTTAAATTAATAATAAAAATATTTGTAAACTTTAATTGAATAATTAAAAGAAAATTTTAATATTCCGATACTGTATCATATAAACAGAAGCCAAAAAATTACGTAGACATTATATACATGATCAAATAGAGGAGGTCAACTCGGACACAGAGAAACTCTAAAAATTTAGTATTTTATATACAAAAAGATACAAAATTAAAGTTTATTTTAATAAATGATGAAAAATCTCTTTATAAATCTACTTGTTTTATTGATTTTATGGCTATTACAGATGGGTGGATCTGCATTAGTGAGTGGTTCGGGCCTTTCTTCCTTCTGTTTCAGGCTTATTTATAAATAAATAAAGGAGACTTTATATATATATACTAAATGGATATTATTTGACTGTTAATGTAGATAAATTATTTTAATAATTTTATTTATTCAATTTGTTAAATAATTAAATAAATAATACTGTATTATATCTATCAAATTAATATCATAGTTGCCTCTTTAAATTCTATATTTAGATTTATAACGTATCGTTAAGAGCAGTTGTAAGTAAACTGAAGAAATACTAAAAATATCCTTTTTGATGTGAATAAAATTTTTGTATTCAGAAATAAATCTTCGTCTTTTATATGTTAAGTTGGATTTAGTTGGATATATTCTCTGCTATGCTGTAAAAAGTATAATTTTCTATACAAAAATTCTAGAATTATAACGTTTATAATATAGAAAAATATTTAATGTTACACTATCGTTTATAGCAGCTGTTTTTAGCCTTTTTTTTTCCACTCGTGTACTACCTGAGAGTTCTGTGAATAGACAAATAGAACTAATGGATCCTTCTTGTACTGTACGTGTACTACTGGTTGAGAACTGCTGGTTTATAATATTGAAAGAAAGTATTGATACCTACTTATCAATACTTACTTCCAATAATTTCATTTCTTTTAAGTAGGTTAATGATCTCAGGTATATTTTATCCATAAAAATCTAAAATATTGACTACATAAATCTAAAAAATTAGAAAATTTATAACGAAATAATTATATTTTGTTATTTCTCGTGAAAAATTGTGTTTATATTACTTTCTAAAAGAATTATTTCGATTTTTATCATAAACTTTCGATTTAAAACCGTGTAGACGTAAAGCACTTTAAAAATATATTAAATTGAATAAAAATATCGAAATAATTTTAACCTGTAAGGATTATAGAAATTCTCTTTAAAAATATAAACTAATTCAAAATACAGTAGAGCGTCGATAAGTGGAACCAATTGGGGACTGGGGTCCTTCCAGTTAATGATTTGTTCCAGTTTCCGGCTTTGTACGAAAAAATACATTAACCTGTCCGATGTTCAAATTTTTCTCCGTTGCGTATCGCTTCCTGTTGAATTTTTCTCCGTTGCGTGTCGCTTCGTGTTGAATTTTCGTCGATTTTAAGCCTAACGAAAATTTTTATAATAATCATCGAGGCTATCGTATCGTTAAAAATTATTTCTGCATTTTGTACAAACAAAATAAATATATTGAAAGAATATAAAAAAACATGAAAATTATACTTTAGAAGTAAATTTAGTATCAAAAACATTCGATTCAGCACGACACAGTCCGACTGAAAATCGTTCCACTTTCCGGCCATTCCACTTACCGACGTTCCACTTATCGGCGCTCTACTGTAATCTAAATCGATGTGACTATTACATTGATTTTAACGTATTTACAATATTAATTTTTAATAAATTAATAATTTTATTTATTAAATTTCATATTTCATAAGCATAAAAACCGGTTAATGTGAGCCTAGGTATACAAAATGACGGCGCTTCCGGTAACCTCGATGGCAAGTGTTTTTAGAAAAGAAATGTAGATGGCGCTGATAGTAATGAAGTTGTTATTATAATTACTTAAAAACTCCCGGAAGAATAGAAAAATTTTAATTAATATTCTCATTAATTACAACGATTTCGTACATAGATTTTACTATGATTTATTTTTTTATTTTTTATTTTTAATTAACTCGTATCTCTGACAATGTAAACCACGAGTATCAGAGTTTATAGAGACAGATGAGTAATATTTTATCTTATTAATTGACTTGAGCCAACATAATGCACAATTTATTGACGTCAGAATTTCGAAGTAAGAGAAAAATTCTATTTAACTTTGATAAATTATAAAATTAAACTTAATACGAGTTTCATAATGAAGCTATAATTAGTGAGAGTTGTTATAGAGTAGTAAACAAATCTTACAGATAAGCGTAATGCTGATAAATTATACATTTACTCGATATACATAGGCCTACATTAAATATTTAAACAAAATATCTTGAGTAACTAAATAAATCGAAACATAATGATACATATTTTATTTTTTTAGCTTATAAAAAAAATCTAATAATTCTAATTAACCGTTTTATATGCCGGGCTGCGATTTTTAATCATATCTTTAATTTATTTAATTTAAAATATATGCTCTCCATCTCAAAATAGTAGTGTCTTGCCCCTCTACATCATACTTTTCCTTTAACAATAGAGTCGTGCCGGTCACTTTTCGGGGGGGATTTTTGAATTGAAATCACGTGTCTTTCGGTCCATTCCAGAAGTTTGTATATAGTTAATCGCGGCCTTCTGCCCTTAAGGTTTCTATATCTGGTCTCGGCTTTCATCTATCTAACTCCGTTCTCGAGAGTAAGGAAAGACGGACGGACGGACGACAGTTGGAATTTATAGGTCTACAATTATTTATTGCAGCCAAATTAAAGCTAAAATGATATAGTAAGGTAGTTTTCAATTGTTATAAAGTAGTATTTCCGAACCAATAAGTCGCAAAATCTACTTCTCGATAAGTCTTGGGGATCAACAATAAGAAACAAATTAGTAAACATACACATAAAGAATACAAAGCTGCATAGATCCTTATTGCTTTTATAGGTCAAATAGATATGAAGATATGATTGAGGTCATTCGTATAGCCTATCACAGCTGTATCATATAAATGCAGATTGAGCGCTGATGGAATTCAAATAAGACAATATAAATAGTTTTTTCCCTGTAAAATATGTCACATTTTATTAAAAATTAGTTGAAAAAAAAAAATGTTTTTTAAAATTTGTAATGTTCCGTAACAAGAAAAGTGTACACACTTAGAACAGGTATTTTCTTGTAGACAACCGCCGATGCCGAAGCTTTTTATCTTCCATTTTTTAAGTTACTTTTCTATTTGTGAGATTGTTATTGAAAAAATAAATAAATAAATTTAAAGAAACGCGACGTCGTTTTCTGTTTTCTAGAAATATACACTTGTACGAACATTTCTCAACTCAGAAACAATTGAATAATGTATCCGAATATTAATATTTGATTGAATTTATTCATAACTCGAATTTTATTCTACATTAATCTTTAATCAATGTAGAATAAAAGAAACAGAACAGTGTAGTATTGGTTGGTTTATTTATTTATTAAATTCGAAACACTAGCGTATTAACACTTTAATCGACCATAATTTCTCTCGTTAAAGATGAGTTTGACCCGTAATGGGGTTAGTTAGCAAGGATTAAGGATCGCGAACTTTCCTACATGATAAATTATGAATCCGAAATATTTATATTCATTTAGCTATGCCAATTTAAACGTATGTCGTTAATTAAATTTATCATTTATAAGTATTCCGTTATAATAACGAGGTTGAGGCCGAAGTTTTAAATGTGAAAACGTATACGTCGGACGTTCGACGCCGCTTTCCTGTAAGCCTAGAAGTTTGACAATGGCGTTTGGAAAGTCAGTGGAATCATGCTCGACGATCCAAACGTCATTGTCAAACTTCTAGGCTTACAGGAAAGCGGCTTCGAACGTCCGACGTATACGTTTTCGCGTTTAAAACTTCGGCCTCAACCTCGCTATTATCTATATCTTAAACAATGCACATTAAACTTAATTTTTAATGAATATATAGTTTGAATTAGAAAGAATATCGCAATCGACATGTATGAAATAATTAAAATCAGGATTAAATTGTAAAAAATTCATTAAAAAATATTTGAAATTTTTAACAAAAAAAGTTTCAAATAGTAATGAATAAATATAGTGTACTAATATTTTTTTAAACATAATAAAATATTGTATTATTATTTAATAATACTTAAAATGTCCGTTTTGGCGCCGCAGTTCCTTTTCGTAAATATGGCGGCCTCTATTTATCACGGGTAACGTGTTGTTAGTTAATTCATACTTTTTCGCTTCAATATTTAATTATCTCTACTCAATTAGCTAATATAAACCGTTTTTTTATGATTTATTTGTTTACATTCGCTCATTAAAAGAGATAAAGATGTTCTGATTTATTAATGTTAGAAGAATTAAATTTTCATAGTTTATTTTAATTAGTATCTATATTAATTTTATATAATAAATAATAAGAACAATGTGCGGTAATACATATTTTTTCATAGCGTTTATTATTATTGTTTTATGTAAATATATATGCTATTCAGTTAATGTTACCCTTGGTGCCAAGATGGCGGCTCGTCTCTGATTCCAGCAAGAAAACAGTGGGACGTGGAGTGGGTCTTTTTAACGTGTGAAATTTTGTTATATCGTTATAAATCGTGGAGTGTGGCTATTTTTATTATTTTATTGCGTATATAATTTATTTTTACTATGTTTTTATGTCGTTACTTTACGCTTTATCTGTAATCGTTGATGCAAATTAGTTGATTCGACGTCATGACTCGCTCGTGCGATTATGCAAAGTAGATGTGCAAGTTGCTCGTGGTGCTCATTTGTGTGTTTCATTATCACGTTCGTTACAAAGTTCTGAAAATGGAATATACTTTTTGGGACTTACCGAACGACGAACGTGGAGCTATAAGTGTGTTTCGGAAAAATGGAATTTTACATTCCGAACGTTTTTGCAATAATAATCATCCAATGAGTTTGTATTTTTGTGAAACAGAAGGTCCGAAATCAGTGCTGTCTTTAGGGCAGGGCCCCTAATCCGAAAGTATTAAAATAAAAAATAGGTTAATTGAAGTTTGATAACTCAATCATTAATATATTAACTTAATTTTTAAAGTAATTTTTGTTATTCTTAGAATAAGAAAACTTAAAAAATTTTTGATACTTATTCACTACACCTCGGCCAAAAATGGTACTTTCTTCCTGAGGAAAGAAAATTCCACTTCCTGGCCAAGGGAAGTGAAAAATTGTATATACTCCACAGGAGGAAACAAATAGGGCATCCCTAAGTCTGTGATATACTATTGTCTCTGTTTCCTTAGGGAGGTCCCATCTTGGTCCTTGCCCAGGGCCCCTTACATTCTAAAGACGGCACTGTCTGAAATGGAGACGCCACGTCGGGACGTGCCGACAGAAAAAGGGAATTCGGACAGATAACTGGTTTTTTGGTTCCCGCATATCCTTCCTTGATGCTTTGCGTTTTATATATATATTTGGTTGCTGGAACTTTCTTCATTGGAATTTTGTAAAATGCAAGTAGGACTTGATTTTTCTACAACCATTGGTTGGAACAGTTACACAAGGGAGGTCTGCACCCATTCTGTAATGAGTCGTCGTGACGGGAAGATAGGCGGTGTCGACAAGATTGTTGAAATCGACGAAACGATGTACAGTATTCACAAAGGAAGTACAATGTCGGTCGTCTTTTACCCCAACGATGGGTGTTTGGTGGACTATGTCGAGAGACAAAGGAATGTTTCCTTGTTCCAGGTGCCAAATTGTTCGGCAGAAACGTTATTGAAGGAAGTGGAAAATCATGTACGTGAAGGAACGACCATTTTTTCGGATTGTTGGAATGGGTACAGTACCAAAGATTTACAAGAAGCAGGATATTTTCACTATCGAGTGAATCACAAATTTAACTACGTCGATGCGGATACTGGATGTCAAACGCAGAACATAGAGGTTATGGGGAAATTGTAAATGGAGGAACAAGGTACAACGAGGTACTTCTCATCATCGTCTCAACTCCTATCTGATCGAGTTTATGTGGAGAACTGTAAAAATGAAGCATTTTCATCGATTTTACGAGACATTGCAAATTTCATGTCTCCGAAATAATAAACTACAAGTGTAAGAAGTAAGCAGTTTTGGAAATTTGTTAAATATTAAAGCTCACCTTTTGTAAATCGTTAATTTATTGTTTGATTTAACAATTGTTTTAAATTTGAAAAATAAAAATTGCATTATTCAGAAAAATCGCAATTTCCAACTGGCGTCCTCTTAGCCCAGTGTTTTTCAACCTTTTTCATTGAGTGGCACCCCTGATTGAAAAATAAAAAATCGTGACACCCTTGACCAGCAGTGGATCTAGAATCTGAATAGTGGGGGCTAATGGGCCAGATGAATTTTTTGCAAAAACGAATATGCGCAACGCTGGGGTGGGGTCCAAGGGGGAGACTCCCTCCCCGGGGAAGAAAACTTTTAAAAATTGACAGTTTGAAGTAGCATTTTAATGCAAAAAAGCATTTCTACATGTTCAAAATCAAAATTTAAGTCCATTGAATTTTGTTGACATACCTACATGTAAAATAATAGTTTTGCTATTGTTTTTTAAATTTAGTTTTATTATCAAATATATCAGATTACACAAAGATGCGTAAATACTTACGTAATAACAATTTTAATTAATGCGAGATCTGAGCTTGATGTGATGCACAAATTTTTTTAATTCTGGGTGGAATATTGAAGAGAGACACACTGTCTAAAAAATTGTTTATTTGTCATTTGTGATTGAAACCAGTGCCGGATTAAGCCTCTAGCGGGCGCTAGACAAAATTTAAATTGGGGCCCCATTTAAATAAGTTGCATCTAAATAAATCTTATATAAAGTGACATTAGCGTAGCTAGTATGGGTGACACCTGGTGCGGACATCGTGGGGTCACCCATAACTTTTTAACTCTTTTATAAAACACTATTGAATTGTAATATCTTTGCACTCAAGCAACTTGAACGCTATATCGAATATGCGATGTCGCGACGTATAGGTGTAGATTTAGAAAATAAATCATAACCATCCATACATCAGTACTACCACGAGACACGGCTGTAGGAATATTTGTAGATGGTGCGAGATTGTTAAATACAACCTTTTCTGTCCTTTCGAATTCGAAACAGAGCAGTCTTCTGCACTGAAGCCGGGCCCCTCCGGATTACGGGCCCTAGACATTTGCCTACTTTGCCTATTCGATAATCCGGCCCTGATTGAAACCACACATTTTTCAAAGTACAATGCAACGCTTTTTAAAGTATATATGTTACCGGCCAAACCTGATTTCAGGCCAAACTAGTTTGTCCTAGGCCGAACTGATTTATGTACTATAAATAGGTGCCAGTGTAAAAAAAAATGATTTTGTGTAATTCGAAATGCCACCACAGTACATCCTGTAAAAATAAATAAAAGATAAAATATTTTATATGTTATGCTAAGAAGCACAAATAAGTTCATTTTTAATTTTAGTTTGAATCTAAAAGTTATTTTTATTATTTCGTTTGAATTTTTGAAAATATTTTCGAAAGTTAATTACCCTTAAAAGGGCATGGCTTAATAAAAAAAATACAAACTGATAAGTACTAATTAGCTTATTTTTATTTTATAGTTATGTACAAGTGTTGTGTCACTTCTAATCAATACCGTTTTTGGTTAATGTTACCCTAGGTATCGAACGTGGCGGCTCGTCTCCGATTCCAGCAATCTGAAGACAGGGAACAGTGGGGATGCACATTCTAATCTAACCTAACCTATTCTAATAATTATGGTAATTTATTAGAATAGGTTAGGTTAGATTAGAATGTGCATCCCCACTGTTCCCTGTCTTCAGATTGCTGGAATCGGAGACGAGCCACCACCTTCGATACCTAGGGTAACATTAACCCCGTTTTTTATAATTCAATACTATGTTTGAATAAATATTGTTCATCTAATTGATTGCCTTTTAATTTTATTTTAACTATTAATATACTTGAATAATAATTCTAAATCAGTTCGGCCTAGGACAAACTAGTTTGGCCTGAAATCGGGTTTGGCCGGTAACATATACAAGACACAAGTGACCACGTTGTTCTCTGTTGGTTGGCCTGGTACTGGGACTGGGAATGTGAAGGCCAAGCAATGTGGTTTGGGCGAACTCGTGATATGTCGTGCGTACACGTAGCGTAGAACATTACATTAACATGCGATTAGTCATTGTTTCTTTGCTTACTAGATATCTCGTAACAAAATAGAACTGACAATGAGTTATCCTGAACTACACTTGAATAAATTTCCAAGAAAATGTCTAAATGCCCTAAACTTTGCGACACCCCAATCGTGGCGCCCCGGTTGAAAAACACTGTCTTAACCCATAAGTACCATTGATTTCTTATATGATGTGATTAAAAAGTGTGAGGTTTTGATCACCTTGATTCAATATTCTGTTTGTATTAATTTTCTTTTAAAATACTCATTAGTAAACTAAAATATTTGATAAAACTTTTATATTTAAGATGTTTTACTATTTACTTTATGCTGCAGAAAGAAGCTGCTTGCATTAAATTTAAATTGTTAATTTTACCTCTCAAACAAAGTCTTATATTGCAAAAATAAATTACTTTTAAAATGTTTCGAATTAAATAATTCGCAAAACAATTTAACAGCTGAGTCGAGATCTGCCATTTTAAAATTGCAGCGCTGCTCTGTGTGCATTGTTAAGTTAATTAAAACACCTTCAGCAATGATTACAGCAAAAGCAGCAGCACTGAATTTAATTGTACCATTGGCTTTGTTCAAACTGAAATGATACAGTGTAATCTGAAGGTTTACAAATAATCTGTTTTTCATTTGAAATTTTGCAAGCTGATTAAACAGTTTCTTGTCTACCAAAAATTTTCATTTCTCAATCAACTCCTTTTTTGATTACTATTATTAATATTAGTATTTTATTTTTTCATTGCCATTAACTTCATTAATTATGCTTGTGCTTGCACTTTTGCCCACCCTCATCACATCAACACGATGCAGATTCATCCTCATTCAAAAAATGCACACATTATAACATTGGATAGTTTGTATGCATTTTTTCACATCCTACAATGACTTACCATAAGCTCCTATAACTACCTGGATATAGTTAGACACAGTTTAAAAGCTTTTAAAAAGCCCACTTGCATTGGCATAGCCAGGATTTTGTTATGGGAGGGTCCTAGTAGAGGCTGTAATTTTCTGGGAGGGGCACCAGGTGCCCCTCCCCAGAAAATTGAACATGAAGGGGCATGGGTGGGGGTGCCCAGCCCCATGCCCCTTCCTGGCTATGCCCATGCCCACTTGCTAATTCATTAATCATTTCAACTTTTTAAGCTGAAGATTAAGTATTGAACATATGACTAATCTTCTCAATGATTCTGTACAGATCTCTATGTAATTTCTCCCATTAATCTGCCAGGACAGAGGTATGGAGATGAAATTCTGGATCAGTTTTTGAGACTATGCAGAGCATAGGAATGTAGTTCATTCTACAGGATGATAATGTCTGTTCCAACAGAACAGTATCTTAAGGTAAATACCATAACATGGATGAAGTGGTCAGTATGTTCTCCCAATCTCAGTCCTATAGACCAGTGGTGTGCAAACTATATTCATTTCCGACCCCCCATTTTGAGTAAAATTTTGTCGCGACCCCTGGATAGACAGTAGCTGTTTCTTTAATCATCAATGTAGGTAAAGTGAAATTCTTTTTGGGATATGCACTTATATTTCTGCCTTATAAGAGACAAAACTAGTCTTCTGGAGCCAGAGGCAATTCTGGTCACTTGTAACAATCTCATCATTACTGTTGACATCATGATTGTATTAAGTTGATTATGCATGTTTGGGTTATCTATGTACTGTACATAGCACAGTATAGAATTTTAATCAATAAAATTGTAAAATTTTCAAAAATTCAGCATACAAAGTTATAGATCAAGTGATAAGGAAAGAACAAGGTTCAAACAAAGCACATAGTTTTGACAAGGCTATGCTTTGTTTTTAATGTTTTACAGATTGTAATGTCAAATGTTTTGGGTAATGTCTCTTAACAAATAGAAATTTTAATAATGTAAGTTAGAAAAGCATGCATACTTATAGAAATTAGATGATAATATCTCAAAAATTACTTAGAAATTGGCTAGAAGTAACAGATAAGATTACCAGCATGTTCAATGATTGAATAATTGTTGTAAAATCATTTTTAAAAAGATGAAGTCAATGGCATTTCCAAATTAAATGTAAAGTGACCTCCTTAAAAAAAAGATCAAAATGTTATCTCTATCTAGAAATACTCTTTTCCAAGATAATGTTCTGTAATACAATTGTATAGTGTGAGTAGAATCTAGTCGTCCATATTGCATATAAGAAAATCGAAGTTTACAGAGGTGGAGAGAGTGGTTGAAAGTTGACAATCTGCTTGTCTCTGGAAGACGAGAGAATCTTCAAGAGAAAAAGTTGTCCAGAATTACATTTTGGAAGAAGAGATGATCTCTCAAGACATAATCAAATGTTTAGCTAATCAGTGACTGGCTTGGGACATAGATACTGTCTCTCAAAGATGAGAATGACCAAAATATTGTCCTGTGTTTGGGATACTCCAAGGAGACTTGTGTGGTGATTCGTGGCAAGGTGTAATATGTTCCACGAACGGACCGATACAAAATAAACTAATTGGATTTTGCTTTTTACAAGATATGACTTATTTTTGCCAGAAAAGAACAAAACAGGTTCTTTGCGGATCCCAACTTTACAAAGTAAAACGTTGTACAGGCATTCTGTCTCTTAGTATACAACAAAGGACACGTTCGAAACGGAACTAAACAAAGTCCGATGCAAGCAGACCTTAAAACTAAGCTTATCCTACTTATAACTATAAGAGAAGAAAAAGTGAAATTAGGTGTAGGTAGAAATAGGAGAAGAGTGAAAATACCTGGGAGTTTCTTTTCTTTGTATCTCTGCTTTGATGGGACACCGCTTTTAAGTCCTTCTTGATTATTATGAACTTTCCGTTCCCTCTGTGAATTTCTCGTTCTTCCATAGTTCTCTTTAGCTCTCTGTACGGTAGCCTCGAAAATTCCCCTCCTTTCTTAGGCCTAACCTTTTCGGTTCGTAGTCTTTGTTACTTTTCTTTCTGTTGCTAACCTATGCACCCCATTTGAGCTCAATCCTTTGTCCACCTTCTCTCTCTGCCGTCCAGTCCAAAAGTGACTCACCGGCTCCCTCCAAAGCCCTCGGGGTCTTGCTCTTCTATTGTTTTCGTTGTTTACTTCTTCGAAACGGTAATCCCACCCAGAGGGTATAAGAAGTGGAAAGGAAAGTTTTAGAGGATAGATAAGACAGAGACAAAGAATTACTAAAACTAACTTATATTACATATAAAAAATATAACTACGTGAATAATATGGCTGACGGCCACACTTGCTTTATTCCTTAAACCTCTGCTCAGAACCTCCAAGGACTCTAAATGGCTTTATAATAAGAATTGCATAATATTCTGGTTGCTTTAACCAATTGCCTCATTAACAGTATCAGTGACTTGTATTGCTGTTAACAGTGATCGTATGCCAAATTAAAGTAAATTTCATATTCCACATTGGGGTCCTTTTTCTCACATGTAGACATCATCACCTATTTTTGTACTTATGGTTAACTAAATTACATTAAACTTGGCATTTCAATAGCTTATTCCTATACTTTCTACCACATTTCATACACACATAAAGGCCTAATTATAATTTTAGAAATGATTATTGTTTGTTCTTTTTATATTTCAAGGCAACATATAATAATTATATTGTATAATTATTTTTATCTTTAATTAATCAGTCTACACCAGTGCTTCTCAAGAGATGAAAATGGGTTTCTTGGGGTAAAAATTATTTTCAGACATGAAAAAATTTTAGGAATCTCATCAGACAGGAATATAAGAAACATTATCAGATGAAATATACTAGCTATATTGTATAATATAACAAAAAATGAATAAATAATATGAAATATGTTATTTTACAGTTTGTTAGGGATGGTTAGAAAAACATTGACTAAAAATTCTTTAGAGGTAATTTCTAAAGAAAAGCTGAGAAACTGTAGTGCTACACTACTATGGGTTGTATAAATTTTGTATTTTTATTTATTTATATAAGTGTGTTTCCATTATTTTGTGTCGGGTTTTAACGGAATTTTGTGTTGTTTGTCCTTTTTGTGTCTTGGTGTCACCTTTTGTGTAGTGAATCAATTGGAACCCACTGATTGGTCAGGAAGGGTATCACATGCTGAAACTGTACTTCCAGGTGGTGGGTGTTATAAGTTAAGGTGTTTTCACCTGCAGAACACTTTTTTTTTTTCCTGCTTCCTTCTGGACTGTTAAGGGAGAGTTTAACTTCGAACCGTGGAGAGAAATGTTCATTGAGATCATCATTAACAAAGGAACGTTTCAGCAAGACTGAGTCAATCCATGTTCATCTTCATGAAATTGTTGGGTATCAGCAAAGATTGTGCACATCATGCTTGAGAAGATCCTGAGGACATTAGTGAGACTTATTTTTAATTAATAGAAATTACTAGACACATGTTTTAATGCACTTGTAATCAGCCGACTACAGTGACATCAATTAGAATGATCATTCATGTAAAGTTGTGTGAAGGAAGGCAAGAGCGTGTGTATATGTAACTGTGTAAATTTGTAATTCATTAGAACATAAATTCGTCTTGTTGTGCAGAAGTATTTTTTTGTTGTTCCCCTTGGTATTCGTGATCATAATACTCAGTCCCTACAATGTATGTATCAAAGCCAACTACATCTTACTGTTGCTAGATTAAACAAATTTTGCTTTGTTTTATTGGTCTGGTCAGTTATTAAGTCCTTGTCTTATTACCCTATCAACATACTCTGTATACCCCGATATATCAGAGTTACTACAAAACACTGATCTGCTATCATTGATAATGAAATAAAGTTCATCAAATTGTCTGTGACATAATTTAACATGTCAACAGCTTGCAATTGTAATGAATGTTGAATCCCTCATTGATTGATATGATGAGTTCAGGGATGTTTTGTTGAAATCATTTTCTCATTACTGATTTAGATCTTGAGCTTTGGAATGCATTCAAGTTGATGAGATTTAACAAACAAACCCAAAGAAGCTAGGATGATGGAAATAAAGGCAAATAACTTGAATTACTATAAATGTTGTTGTATAGCTCTTAAAATATATATGTATATAAGATACTGTTTAATTATAGCTATAAATAAATAAATCTCATGTTAACTCACTGAACCAATTTGAAAAAATAAAATGTTTGTAGGCTACATATTAAATGATGATGAAACAAGTAATATAAAAAGAAATTTTTTAAAGTAAATTCCTACTTAGGTCAACAAAGAAAAATTTTATTTTAGTTACTTTTTATTAAATAATTACAATTAATATAAATATGTATATACATAAATATGTTATATAAGAGAAATTTTTGTCCGTCTCCTGTCGTTGTTGGCCCGAAAAGTGAATGAGTAGTTCAAAGTTCGCTTTTTTCTCCTCGCGCCCTCTATCGGTCCGAATCGGCATATTGCTGACAGGCGCCACAGTTTAAATTTAATTAATTAATGAATTAATATTTGAAAAAACTGTATTAACATCAAGTGTCATCCACTACAAGTTTAAAAAAATGTATTTGAACCTGAGTGGATGAATAGAAAGTATTTTATTAACGATTGAAAATTTGAATGAACAAGATATAGGGAGAGTGTGAACTAATAGTAGGAATTTAAAAAAGATATTTTAAAACTCTTTTTTGCATTATCATTCCCAATGTAGAAAGGATAACACACAATTGTTATCAGTTATCATTATCAGTCTTAAACATTGCTTTAAAATTTAATATTGTAATTGTTATTTGCATGCAGTATGATAATTTAAATTTTTGGCATTTCTTTCTTCAGTTATATGTGAGCTATTGTTAAAGATAGCACAGCGAAAATAAAAAAGAGCAGCATTGGATGAATTACTATTTCCTAATAATAATTAATATAATTATTAAATATTGAAGTTACACATTACAACTCAGTAACAACTTTCTCATATGCACCATGAGCCAGTTTCTGAATTTATTCTTCATAATGTTTATTTTTTGAAAAAATTGTTAATAGATATACTCCTGTAAAAACTTCCCGTCTGTTGTTAATAGTTTTGGTACAGGTAATTTGTCACTACATAAATAGCTTTTAGAGAGCCCAAAAACTATTAGTTTTTTTAGTGTTAAAATAATACAAAACACTACCAAAAATTAATTATTTACATATTTTAAAGTCATTAACAATTCCTAAATATAAAAAAAAAACAAATAAACTATAATGTATTATTTTAACTTATTTGAAAGTCTCTAATAGCATTATTTTTAATATGTACAGGAGGGTCTAATGATGTGTTCACTTGTTTATAATCGATCAGCGCCGCCGTAACTTATCCGTTACAATTCCCAGACACGCACCTGTTATCAAAGAGTTTACCGTTACGATTTGACCGTTACGAGATTGACGGTTGCGATTTGCGCTGATCGATTATAAACAAGTGAACACATCATTAGACCTTCCTGTATCTAGCAACATGTTGCCTAACTTTCCTTATTGTTATCAGATTTTATTTTTAAAATAACTGTTACAATTTTATTTATTAAATAATAATATATGTGGTGTAATCTGTTATGAGATTTTTTCCTATAAAAAGATATTTTGCCATTTTATAATAATTAGTAATATAAAAAGTTTAATTTTGAGGGTAGGGATGAGTTTTATAAAAAAAAAATGTAAGTGCTAATAATGAGTAAAATCTTTGGTAAATCCAATCCCTCTTGAGATATGATACATGATGCATCTTCATCTCCTTACCCCCTTGACCTTAAACCACGAAAATTTATTAGCATCAATGCCTCTTATACACATGCTACCATGCCAAATTTCATTTTATAATTATTACCCCATCCTGAGATATTAAACAAAATAGATGCCAACACATATACACATCCATGGAATTTTTTTTACATTTTTTGAGTTCAGGGAGTCTCAAATAATGGAGATTTGCAAAATACTCAGAGGATCAAATTTGACATGATTCCAACACTTCCTTTGTTAATAAAAGTATACATAACAGCTGGAAAGTAAAATGGATTTTTCATGTCTTTTTTTACCTTTAATATATGTAGTATATGCATGTATTCTAGTTTATTCTGAGCTTATAGAATTTGAAAAGAGTATTAGTTTAAAATTTACTATAGAGTTCCTCGTCATAGAATTTTTCCAGAGGTTCCACAGAGAAATTCAACAGGCAGCACTTAATCTATGGACCGTGCATTACTCATTATTAGTTTGTGCTGTTATTTAGATATAGAAGTAATTAATTAATTATTAATCATGAAATTATACTTTCTTCATATATGAAACATAATAAAGTATCAATTCAATAGATTTCGTAACAAAATTTTTATTTTACAGCTGGGGTGTAGCAAGTCCAAAATTGGGGTCGTGTTTTTGACCCAAAGGTTACAAGAGAAAAATACTTCAGAATCCAATTCAAGGAAAGGACAGTCCGATGAAGAAACTGAAGAAGTTGCTGAAACAGATAAGATGGCATCAAATTCAGATAGACAACTATCTGTTTCACAAAATGTTCTTAAATCAGAAATTCAACCAGGTAAAAATTTTATTTGAGTTTTAATTATAAAGCATAAAAATAGTTTATTCAAATAGTATCATTTATGATTTTTATTTTAGAAATTTTGGTGTTTCCAAATCTTATTAACAAAGTTTAAAAATTTAATTTAACAATTTAGAAAAGTTGGGCTTTGTAGTTTACTCGAGTAAACTACAAAAATGTAAAATGTCTAATGTCACGATAAGAATAGTTGGGATTTCAAATCCCACTTTTCTTCTGAAATTTTCTAAACTTTTTAATTTCTGATCATTAATCTTAATACAGAATGGTGACATAACCATCTGTCTGTAGGCTAAGTTCGTTATTTTAATTATTCTTATAGTTAATACAGCTTGCAAATAACACAATTGCTTAGCATTAAGTTTATTATAAAAAAAAATAAAAAAATGTTGTATATAATATAGCCAAAGCAACAGCTTGAGATAAGCACTACAGAACTGCAGCACTCCAAAGAATAAAATAAAATCACAAAATAATGTCTCAGTTTTTATTACATTGTAATTATATAAATTATTATACATTATTAAAATTAAGGTTTTTATCAAAATGAATGCTGATTGAAATGGTACGCAAAACAAAGATGATTCTATTAGGATGGTAGTGTGCTGTACGCCTTCCTGAAATAGCACTGTTAAACAGTGCAGTACCATCTTGAAAGGTCATCTTTAACACCTCTAATTTGGAAAACAGTCCTATTCATTTAGCCACCATGTCTCATGATTTGATGAAATACTTTAGCAGTGGTGTTGCAAACAGTATGGCTGCATGGCGGGAATTAATTACTGGGTCAGAGCAAAGATGCAGAGTACTCTGTAGTCTGTAAATGGTATTATTAGTGTGACAAAAATTTAAAATTTTGAATTAATTTGAAAAATGAAAAATATTTTACTGAGTGAACTTGAATTATTAAAGATATATATCTTTATCTCTGTCTATATATATTTGTTTAAAATGCTTTTGACTCAGATTGAATAAAAGATAAGCAGCTGATAGAAATTTATGAAATTCAATAATTCAAACAGAAATAAATAATCTAGTGGTCTTAAAGATCAGATGTCACCCTTGAAAAATACATTTAAATGTAAGTAGACTTGCTTTATAGTGATTTTTAGAGAATCTGTTGGAAATGGACTTTGTATTGAATTTTCTAATTTTGATGGGACCATTGTGATTACTTCATACAATTTTTTATCTATGTAAGAAAAATGTTTCAAAACTTAAAAAAATATTCTTTAAAATTAAATTATTTAAAGTAAATTAAAAAATTAAAGATATTACAAAAATGAAAAATCTGACAATCAAATGATAGTGTGACGACCGGCAAAAACCGGCCAGTCCGTTTTAAATTTTATTGTTCAAACCCCTCGGGAGATAGCGATCAAGATTCAAAGGATGTGCAGTCTTCCGCCGGCAAACTCACTTCCCTCCTCCCCGGATCTAACCTCTGAGTCAGGGAGATCGACTCATCATCTACCGTCATCGCAGCGGACGAGACCGGGAGTATAAATAGGGGGGAGATAGCTAAGAACGGGGTCGGTCGCTGAAGGTCCGCACAAGCCACCCGACCCGTAGGATCCGTCCCGAGAAGCGAGAGCTGACGTCCGAAGTAGACGACCTGCCCGGCGACATCGTATCCGACTCGAAAGCCAAGTCGAGACGCCGAAGCCTCAGCCGCCAAGCCTATCCTGCCCACTGTCGCTCCGCCAGGAAAACGCCCGAGTCCGACGAACATCTTCGACCTAAATCGAGCACCGAGAGGTATGAATCCCCTAACAATTGTGAGCTCTCTCTCTCCCGCGATTAGGGACGGGATGCGTAGCGTTTCTGTAGTAGTTCCTATGTTCCAATAAACTGTGTTGTCCTGTTATACGGATATTGCCTTTCTTTATCGACGACCCCACACTCACTCCTCCACTCGACCTGACAAGTAACTGACCGATCCCGACAAGTCGGGATATCGCGCAAAATTAGCCATCCTTGACAGTGGGGTGGGTCTTGCCGACCTATTCGCCGAGAGCAAGGAGGTCCGACTTCCGTCCTACCTCCCGGCGTTTCCCACAAATTGGTTGTCAGGAGTGGGGTGCGATAAAGAAGAAAAAAGGCCATATTCGAATTCGGGACTTAAGGATAAATAGCGATAATGGAACCCAATCCCCAACCCGCGGCAGAGCCTGCTAACCCAGCGAATCCGCCACCGCTCCCAAATCCAGGACCGAACCCTTTTACGTTAGGCGGTCTAGGCGGGATAATCCCGTTGCTGCCTGTATTCTCAGGAGACCCGCAAGGCCCCCGTGTAACGGATTTTTTTGATTCGTTAGCGGATATCATGAAGGTTGCTGCATGGTCGAAAGCGCAAATGCTGGCAGTAGCGAAGTTAAAACTAGCGGGAATAGCCCGGGAATTCGTACGAAAGGATCGGCGAATTAAGGAAGTCGACGATTTCGACGAATTTAAGCGACTTATGCTCCAGCGTTTCGATAGAGTGCCTCTCACTTTTCGATTAAATCGGTTTTATTCCTGCGTGCAAAGACGGGATGAAGATGTCCAAGCGTATGCCGCACGGTTGCAAGCGCTAGCGACGGAGATAGAAATCACCCCGGAACCCGGTGCGGATGCGGCGGAAACCGCTATCATACAGCGTGTGCAAAGAAAAGAGTTGGACGAACGCCTAAAGGTCCAATTCTTGAACGGAATCACGCCGCGGATCCAACAAAGGGTAATGAGTCACGCCCCAAAAACCTTTGACGAGGCCTTAGATGCCGCAATTAACGAGGAAACAATTGAGGAACTCACCGCGCGTTCACGCGGAAACTTGCGGACAATTAACCTGCGATCAACCGAACATCCTCCGTTAGACGATTTAACGCAATTAACAAAGACGCTGGAAGAACTTAAAGGTAGAGTGGACGGGCTCACTCGAGGCATAATTCCACGCGATTATAGAACCCCATACGGGAGACGAGACGATCGAGAAAGTTTTGCGAATCCCACCTATGGCAATCCCAACCGCAGACCCGACCGGCCGAGCGACCAGAATCAACACCAGAACCGATATGATAACAATAACGACATAGGAAATGATAGAAATAGAGTTCGATTCAGATCCCAGTCTCCAGCAGAGGATCGAGATCGCTGGAGAGGCCAAGTGCGAAGTGTCAAAGGTCAACGACGTCGAATTAGACCTAAAAGAAATCCTATAGTTGAGAGGAAACGACGATATACTGATTCCTACAGAACTTTTCCTCCCCCTTATACCGATTCGACAGGAGAAGAGAGCGACACGAAATGGAAAGGCAGGATCGGATTAACGAGAACTTCTTCCAGACCTAAACCTATCATTTTAGTTTACATTAATAATATTCCGGTGAAGATGCAAGTTGATCTCGGAGCTGAAGGCACGCTTATATCAACTAATCTAGCAAACAACTTGAAGGGTAAAGCGCCCGTTAAATTTGGTATCAAAAGGAAGATGGTAGGTTCACAGGGAAATTCTATTCCGACCATAGGCACAGCGGTTCCCATCTTTAAATTAAGGGGACACAAGTTCCCTCAGTTTTGCAGAATCGTTCGAGCAGAGATCACCTCTCCGTGTGACGGCATAATAGGGCGAGACATTCTCGAAACGTTGCGATTGAATCTCGATTTCCATAATAGCCAGGTGATTCTACCGGATGGAAAGGTCGTTCACTTTTGTTCACCTTCCAAACCCGTAAAACGGAAGATAAAAGGATCCAAGAGTCAAGAGAAACGTCCTCCCAAACCAGGTCAAATACGAACGCTCCGAGCGCCTTTCCCCAGGGACGCTATGACACATCGGAAAAAGAAACGCCGAAGAAAGACGGCCCATAGGAAGATTAAGCGACCGAAAATACAGCGGAATGACGCTGACATGACCGTCGATCAATCGGAGGTATCACAAGGAGAAGACACATTAAGGAACACGCCACCACCTAGCGAACTACCCGACCCTTGGGATGAAACTATTCTGGCCTCCGTACTCCCTCCACTACCGAAAGAACCGTCGGAACCAGAAAGCGAAAGCGAGTTAGAGGAATCCGAGCTAGAAAGCGAAATGTGTGAAGCGGAAACGACGGGGAACAAGAAATCATGCCCCCATATGCACTTCGAAGTCGCGGCCCGGTGGAAGACCCACCGTGGATTATGCGTAGACGTAGCCGCATAAATAGACTTTAAATTGCCTATTGAAATTATCGATAACACTATAATCGCATGCTGAGCGTAGAAAAAGGTCGATCGAATTCTAGTAAGCAACTCTTCTATAATATATATCATCATAACCTATCTATTGGAGAACGGACGTTAATGCTAATACCCATATTTTGGGGAAGAAAGAATTTGACTCGGGAGAAGTGCCCTATCAAAGTGACCATATTCTATTCCCCCGACATCTTGTCAAGTCAATCAGCCTTAAATTCAGAGATAGAAGTCATAAAACAAAGAGGGATTAATTCATTTATTACGATACAGTTATTACAATCTCTTCTAAACGGGGCCTTAACCATAAAATATATTCACCAACTCCCGGAAGGTTACGCGATGTTCGAACCTATACATCCGATTTCGCTAGTTAAATATTATCCAGGGTAGTCAATCGCGGCAGCCCTAACTGTCAATTTAAGCATCTTTGCAAGTCGAGACTAAACATCCAGGTATCGCGCTATCCAGGGACAGCCAGTCCTATATGCTAGGGCAACGTCACGACTTAACTACGTGTAAGACCGCTTACTTCCCTTTGTGCTCATTAGACTGCCCCATACAACGAGAGCCGCAGACAAACTGTGAATATTCACTATTTAGTAGCAAGGAACCCAAGGTCAAAGCCAAAGCAAATTTTTGCGATAATTGTTAATCTCATTGAGGGTTCCTTCATAACCCCACTAACCCAAACAATTATCCATATATGTATATTTTTAGCGCTTCTCGTATTCATAGTTTATATCTTTCTAATTCACAATATTAAAGTTTCGTATATTCCTAGGAGTATCGGAAATTGCATTCGATTATAAATTTTTACCTTTAGAAGTTTTGAATATTAGCGTTTAGAGAGAAATGTTTATATTTTGTTATCTAAATACTTAGCTATAATTCTCCGAGAGAGAGTAATATCCCGATTTACGTATGTGTTTACATACCTCTATCCTCTATGCCAATGAACTTTAATCCAAGTACTTTCTATGTTAATACGTTTTGAATATCAAGACAGTAACTTTTTCCAATTCCGCCGGACGAATATAGCCTCCCACAGCTCGATCGTAGATTCAACACTCAACAAGAATAATACCTGCATCCTACTTCGCATCGCCAGACATTACGAACTTCCATGAAACCCATTCGTCGAGCACCGAAGTAATCTGTGACCATCAAAAATCCAACCGAGTAACCTCGTCCAACATATCAACTTCTTACCAAGAACAAAGGAAATCTAACAACCACGTGTTTCCTCAAATTACGAACTTCCACTCTCACACCCAACCCGACCGATCAATCAACTGATTGACAACCGATCAACAAATCAGATCGAACGTACTGTAACCAGTCCACCTAGCCATCGAATTTATCGTATTGTTTTAATATTGGTTCTAATATTGGTTCTTAATAGATACAAGTGTAACGCGTTAATCGATACAATCTTAGTACGCTGCAATCTTATTACGATGTTCAATACAATCTATAATCTATCAGTTAATCTATACAATTGTAACGCGTCTCAAATAACCTAGCTATACTTATTTATAGTAGTATGTATTGACAAATGAGAGAGAGTAACATTCCCTGTACACCCCGATATAAAATTAAAATCAAACTAGTCCCATTTAGGACCAAGTTTGATTTAGAAAGTCCGATGCAATGTGACGACCGGCAAAAACCGGCCAGTCCGTTTTAAATTTTATTGTTCAAACCCCTCGGGAGATAGCGATCAAGATTCAAAGGATGTGCAGTCTTCCGCCGGCAAACTCACTTCCCTCCTCCCCGGATCTAACCTCTGAGTCAGGGAGATCGACTCATCATCTACCGTCATCGCAGCGGACGAGACCGGGAGTATAAATAGGGGGGAGATAGCTAAGAACGGGGTCGGTCGCTGAAGGTCCGCACAAGCCACCCGACCCGTAGGATCCGTCCCGAGAAGCGAGAGCTGACGTCCGAAGTAGACGACCTGCCCGGCGACATCGTATCCGACTCGAAAGCCAAGTCGAGACGCCGAAGCCTCAGCCGCCAAGCCTATCCTGCCGCCCACCTGTCGCTCGCCAGGAAAACGCCCGAGTCCGACGAACATCCTCGACCTAAATCGAGCACCGAGAGGTATGAATCCCCTAACAATTGTGAGCTCTCTCTCTCCCGCGATTAGGGACGGGATGCGTAGCGTTTCTGTAGTAGTTCCTATGTTCCAATAAACTGTGTTGTCCTGTTATACGGATATTGCCTTTCTTTATCGACGACCCCACACTCACTCCTCCACTCGACCTGACAAGTAACTGACCGATCCCGACAAGTCGGGATATCGCGCAAAATTAGCCATCCTTGACAGTGGGGTGGGTCTTGCCGACCTATTCGCCGAGAACAAGGAGGTCCGACTTCCGTCCTACCTCCCGGCGTTTCCCACAATAGATAGTGAATTTTGAGAATAAACATGTGCTTTATTATTATTAAAATTGTCATTGTGTCTTGGAGAAATGTTAATGGATATTCATATTTACATATTGAAATTTTTACATTTAATTCATTCATAAAATCATATATATAAGGTATATTTCACCTAAGAGAATGGTTTGTTCTTACTTTCACATTTAATGTTCAAAAGATTTCTCTAACAAGATTCCAGCCATTTACAAGATGGTTATATTAATGATAAAATAGTATTACCAGGTGTATAAGCTTAAATCCACTGTTTTTTAGTCAGAAAAAAACACGTTTTTTTCATAGCAAGCAAAAACAAATTTATTCAAAGTACTTTCCCTGACTAGCGACACATTTTTTCCATCTCTCGGGCAATGTGTGGATACCATGCCAAAAAAATTCTTTTTCTTTCGAGGCAAACCACTCATCAAGCCATTTCTGGACATTTTCGTAAGAATCGAAGTGGCGCTCAGCGAGCGCGTGGCCCATCGACGAAAATAAGTGATAGTCAGAAGGGGCCAGGTCTGGTGAATAAGCGGGATGGGGTAGCACCTCCCAGTCGAGTGTCTTCAAGTAGTTTTGGACCAATGTTGACGAGTGCGATGGTGCATTGTCGTGGAGGAAAATCAGCTTGTTGTGTCTTTGCTGATAATCTGGCCTTTTTTCACGCAGAGCATGATGCAATTTGATCAGTTGTTGGTAGTAGCGGTGGGCATTGACAGTTTCACCAGGTTTCAACAGCTCATAGTAGACGATACCCTGCTGATCCCACCAAACGCACAGCATCGTCTTCCGTCCAAAGCGATTTGGTCTTGGGGAAGATGTTGATGGTTTTCCTGGATCAACCCACGATTTCTTGCGTTTAGGATTCTCAAAATATATCCATTTTTCGTCGCCAGTTAGAATCCGATGAAGAAACGACTTTCTTTTTTGTCTGGCGAGTAAGATTTCGCATGTGTTTTGGCGTCGCTCCATCTGCCTATCGTTCAATTCGTGCGGCACCCATTTTCCGATCTTTTGAATCTTTCCCATGGCACGTAGACGCATGGAAATAGCTGGTTGAGTAACACCCAGTTGCTCGGCAAGCATTTTTTGTGATTGGGTATCGTCCTCGTCCAAAAGAGCCTGCAATTGATGGTCTTCAACCTTCCTGGGCCGATTTTCACGCTTCTTGTCGCTCAGGTCAAAATTGCCGTCTTTGAACTGACGAAACCAATCTCTGCACGTGGTTTCCGATAAAGCACTGTCGCCATAGGCCTCCACAAGCATTCGATGAGCTTCGGCAGCCGATTTCTTCAAATTGAAGCAGAAAAGCAGAGCTTCCCGCATATGCTGTTTTTCTGGCACAAAACTAGGCATGATTAACAAAGGAAAAATGTATGATGTCGTATGAAATCGCTGATGATGTGCACGGATTAATGTTGACAAATGTCAAAGTCATCGAAAAAAAAATATGGCGTCTCCACGGTAGCTTAATACGCTTACTAACGCCATCTATTAGCAAACAGCGGATTTAAGCTTATACACCTGGTATGTTTATGGAAGTTTCATCAGTACCTTTTCTATTGGTCTTTGTAGTATGCTGAATCACTAAACTGAGGTTTTGTATAAAGTAAGTCTACCATATTAGAAATAAGTTAGAAAGGACTACTTTTATCTAATTTTAATAAATATTTTTATTTATTATTTATAACTTTACTTTAAATTTTATTATTTGTAAAGCAACTAGATATTGAAATGTGTGTGAACACTGATTATCAAACAAATAGTAATAGTTGTAATTGGGTTTTAATAATTTTTCTTATCTACACATAAGAAAATTATAAATTTTTTTGATAAATTAATCTAAATGAAATGTGAAAATAAATCATCCTCTTCTGTTTAATGATTTTAAAATTAATAATAGCATTTGCATATTAGAATTTTGTATTTTGAGAATTATGATCTAATTGATTGAAATCGTTAATAACTGTTTAATTTTTATAGGTAGAAATAAGGTAGCATTAAAACCGGGACGGTCTTTATTAGACTGGATTCGTTTAACATCATCAAATAAGGATTTAACAGGAGTCGGTGGTAAATTTCTTAATGTAACCCCAGAAGAATTGGCTAAGCACAATAAAAAAGACGATGCTTGGATAAGTTTGAAAGGTAAGTTTTAATAGTTTTTAAATATTTCATTTATTGTCATTTTTGACAGTTTTTTTTCTATGATTAGTACTGGAACGTTGTTTGAAATTAGCAGATGATATAACCACTTTTTAAGATTTTCAATGTGATTTCAATATGATGATAACATTATGATTTAAATTCTATATTCTAGTCTTATTTCATAATTAACATTATACTAAATATTAACAGATAATGTGTCCAGTTATAATAAACAAATATAAAATTTTTTCTACATTCAAACATTTAATTTTACTGTATTTATTTAGAATTTTGCAATTTAACATTTGAAATATGCTTATTAGTTATCTAAATAGTAACTGTCCATTAGTATTGTTAAATTTTAAATTCTTTAACTATTAGATAAAATATATGAAAAAAAAAGAAAAAAAACAGTTTAATATATATGGGAAATTTTTAAAGTTAAATATTAAAGAGAATTTAAATTTATATTGATAAATATGAACACAGTAAAATAGTTTAATTAATTGTTTCTTTAAATTTGCCATTTCACTAATACTACAATTCAAAAATTAGATTGTATAATTATGAAAACACACACAAATATAACCAAACTCAGTAAAAGGAATAAAAATATTTACTGATGCAAATGTTTTTGTCCATTTCTAATGACTGTCACCAGGTATGCATAATAAATATCAAACAGAACAGATTAAGCAATTGAACACATTTAAATATAAAGATTTGAAGCAGTACGAATTGCATACTTGTACATTTGTGTGGTGTTACCAATCTAAATATAGAAAATTAAGATTTACAACTTAAACTTAAAATGTCTGTAGAGCTGGAATACAATAATAATATGTATAATGGAAACCCTATGCCCTCATTTTCTAATCAGAAACGGGCTAAAACATTTGTATCAGTAAATATTTTTATTCCTTTACTGGTTTGGGGTATATTTGTGTTTTGTTTTAATTCTATACAACCAGTTTTTTGAAGAAGTAGATGATGTATAATTATATTGATACCTATTCCAAAAAAACATTGAAATACATTACAAATGAATTCAAAAACTGAAGATTATTATTCTGTTGGTAGAATGATCAATTTTTATGGAGGGAGAAATATTTTTTGTGTGATCATAATATACTTTTAATATTATTTCTTATTTATATGGTATTAAATATAAATATCTGTTTTCAGCACCTGAAATAACATACAAAATTTATGACTGAGAGAGCTTTGATGTAAAGTGAAAATGTCACATTTGATATTTTCTATCAATCTGAAGAAATTAAATCTTGTTATTTTATAGTTATGTTTCCTATTTGAAGAAACCTAAATCAAAGTATGTTATCTGAAATACATAACATTGAATATAAAGAAATATTATAAAATGAATATAAATATTAATTTATAAAAGCTACAAATTTTAAACTTAGAATGAGTGCAATAGATAATCTGAAGAACATTCTTCATAACAAAATCCTTCAACAAACATGACATTAATAATGGTTTAAAAATATTTAGTCTAATATGTAATTGAAAAAAAACTCATATAGCAATAAAACTTTTCTGGTACATTTGGAGTTAAAATAATTTAATGAAAATTACTGTTATTTATATAAATTAATGATACAAACTATAAAGTGTAACACATCTAGTTTAATTAGTGCAAGTTAGAAAATCTCAATTTTATAAGATCTTCATTTTATATGGTATAATTTTTCTATATTAAAGATTGGTTGCATTAGGTTGTTCAATAAATGAATAAACTACATTTCTCTTTAATAATGACTCAATAATTAATTATTTATAAATGATAGATTAATAAAATAAACTGCACAATATAACTTTAATATTACAAATAATATTAATGATATAATAATATAATTATAAATAAAATAAATTATAATTGTTATTAAATTTAAAATATTTTTTAATTGTCTGAATTATTGATAGAAAAAGATAAATAATTAATTATTTTAGGTAAGGTATATAATATTACACCATATATGGAATACCATCCAGGTGGAGTGGAAGAATTAATGAAAGGAGTTGGTAAAGATGCAACTGATCTGTTTAATGAGGTAAAAATTTTCAATTCCAATGTATTAAGTTTTGCTTAGAATATATTCTTGCTTTAATTCAATATAATATTGAATAAGAACTATTACATAAGATAATATAGTTCTCATTCAAACAAAAACATATAAACAACTCTTGTTTCATCTTATTACAATGTAATAATTTGTGTGAAATGTTTATATATTTTATATTAAATTCTTTGTGTATATTATTAAAAATTTTGTTTAATGTTCTTATATATTTTTACTATTATAAATTAACAACTGCTACTTTACAACTGGTTAATATTAGAAAAAAATACACACTACTAAAACCTAACAAATCAGCAAGAAAGTTATACACAAAGTGCAAACATTTTCACCCGTGTTAAATGGGCATTGTCAGGCAACAAACTGCTGAGAAGATATGGGATTGCCAAACGTGTGTATGGAGAAGGGGTGTATGATGTAAGAGGAGAAGAGAGGACTTTATATTTTGTAAAAAGACTTCCACACAGTGGGGAAGGAGTCAATGTTGCAATAGTTTATGGCTGTGCTATGATGGGTGACCTTGTAAATTACCACTTGTTTCAGATGTTTAGCACATGTAGTTTAGATTCATAATGTAGGATGTGTGTCTCATGGAAGTCCACTTGGATGCCGGGGTTGGTTGTGTAGAAAGTCAAAGCCATATTGTTTAAATTTTTTTGATAAATGTTTGATGTTCCTTGAGATGGATAGGGAATTCATCTGTTTGCTTATCTTCTTGGCATATCATCCCCAAGATTGACACTACTGCAATTCTTTGCCACTTTTACCCTAGTTACACCCTCACTCACCTACTTACAGGACATGGAAACTTTAAGCAATACTTGCATAGATTTAACCTTGGGGACAATCCACAATGTTATTGTGGTATTCAGGAGGACCAAACGCCACTTCACTCAGTTTCTCACTGCAATAGTTACAATCACATTACGGATAGTTTAGAGCTGCTATTATTAAAGGGTACAACTGGCCTTGCAATCCACACCAATTCATTCACACACATACAATGTTCCATCATCTACTCACATTTATATCCCTTAGTGGTGCTCTTGAGAGCACTCACTCCAAGGGCGTGAATGGCATTTAGCTTTTCCTTGCTTTGTTTCAACTGTCAGTATATAGCTGCCTTTAACTTTGTATTTTAATTCTTTTTTCTGTCTTCTTTTTCAGTTTAAATTTGGTTAGTCCTAGTTGTAAGTTAGATTAGGGACTCTTAGCTTGATTCCGGTTAGGTTAGGATATGATAGGTTAGGGTTTGTTAGCTTTAGTCATCTGGTTAGGTTCGTCCTAGGTTATGGTAGGTTAGTTTAGTTAGTGAGTGAGTTAATGTTTTAAAAAATATTTTTTTTGGGGTCTTGCCTGTTTGTCTCTGTCAGTCTGTTCATCTTGTCTAGTTTGTCATTGTGTTCGTTTCCTTTTTGCACTGTCTGTCTAGCTGTTAAGTAGTATTAAGATTCATAATTATGTTCAGTTTTATTAGTATTAAGTTAGATGTAAGTCTTCCTGCTAACAGCTACTTTGTACTAACTTCTACACTTAGCTATTCGTGGCAGCACTCAATTATTGGTGTTCACTACACTATGTTTTCTTGTTTTCTTTTAGACCCTTTAGGGGACTACAGCCTTGCATCATAAAAACTGCATGCCAACATCAAACATAGAGGGTACTGTAGCTGTGTATGCCGTTCAGAGGGATTCTACCTTTCTCTACTGTCTATCTCCTCTCCTTTCCCTTACCGTCTTTTCTGCCTGCTAAACACTTCTTGTATGGCAGATGTCTTTCATGTATGTATGTTATGTATGTATCTTCTTGGCAACTGCATTTGATCCAATGTATTTTTGTTAGAATTTCTGAAGATTAATTCAAAAAAACAGTAAAATACTAGGACGTCTCTGTACTTAACTATTTTTCTTACCTTTAATATATATATTTTTCTGGTAAAACACTGTTTTGAAGTTATTTGTAGAGTATAGTAATTTTTTGAAGATTAATAAAGATCTTCCAAGGCCTCTAGGCCCAGAAGATTGGGAATCTCTCTACATAGTTTTACATCATAAACTCATAATACTTAATCATAGATACAGGGTTCCTACGCACCTGGAAAGTCAGGGATTTTCATTAGTTTCGGAAAAAGTCATGGAAAGTCAGGGAATTTGTCTAAAATTGTCAAAAAGTCAGGGAATTTGTTGAAAACTGTCAAAAAGTCAGGGAATTTGTCTCCTTAACTGCCTTGTTGATTTTGTTAGCTGAATATGGCTGAATAAGCGTAGCCATCTGCAGGCAGCAAGAAGTAATGCTGCAATCTTTAATAAGAAAATATACCAGAATCCGTTTTTAATCTGAAATGGCTCTTTTCACCGTTCTGAAGCCATATAATTTTACAGTTGTGGATTAATAACAGGATAAACTACTATTATGTAATAGTGTTTAATTTTTAATTTTAATAATTCAGCGATTATAAAAAGATGAATTTGTTAATTAGAATAAAAAATAACTAATTAAAAATTAGTTTACAAACTTTTAAAACTTGAAATCGTAATTTATTAGATTGTTCACTTCAAAATAGCTAAATAGATCAGTAAAAATCCGTGATTTAATTGTTTTTCACGTTTAAAACATTACTATACAACATAAAAAATTATAAATAGCTACCCGACATTTACAGTAAAATGCTGGCGCCGACTAGTAGTTTTTTACATTTGTTGTTACAACTTTCCTTGAAAAGAACTGTACTGCAAGCGTATTTTTCCCCCTCTCCCGTTAATTTCCGCAACTTCGATACATAGTTTAATAATTAGTTTAACAGAAATGATGTTGGGTAACAAATATCCACTGATTTTGGCAAATTTAGGCATCATACTTGTAATAGATATACTGTAGTTATCGTTTTGAAAATCAACTAGGTAATCCGATAGTTTAACCAATGTTAACTTGCTTATAATTAATTATAAATTTAAAAAGCTGGTAAATTTTAAAAAAATTAATTAAATTACTAAAAAATTAAAATAAATTTGATTATCTTTTGTGCGAAACAACAACAAAACAATTTTTATAGTTATGTTGCAAAAGAAAAAGATTTGTAGTTACGATTCTATGCGCTGAACTTCTATATTTTATTAACATATAATTGTAATTTCGTTTGATGTTTATTTCTGTACACTCAAACCTGTTTTTGTGCGGTATATGAAAATTTCAATCAAATTGGAACATAATTGACTTCTGTAAAATTTTTTAAAACTCTATTGGATGTTTTCTATGACATCAAGTTTTTTTCATTTTTTATTAAGTAAAATTTTTTTCTCTTACCTTTTTTTCGGTCCCTGTATTTTAATAGCATAAAAATCAGAAATATTGTGTTAAATGTAGACTGCAGGTGTGAAATTTCACGCCTTGTTAAATGAAAGAATAACACTTCCTGCAGCTATATTTATCAAATAAAAGTATTTTTAACATTACTTTTAACTTTTTATATAGTTTTTCTGTAAAACCACTTTTTGGGAGGGTGTTTATTTCGCGGGAATTATTTCCCGGCAAATTTTTTAATGTTAGATTCGTATTTAAGTGGAAATAATTAATATAAAAAATAAACTTCTTAGAGGATTTTTCCCCCATTAGGGATTGCAGAAAAAGGCCCAAGGAGTTAAAAAAGCAATTCCTAGTTATTTCGTACGATTTTGAGTTATTTTCCACGTGAGACTTTTTTATGCGGTCCCTATTCACGCATAAAAAAAATACTTTTTGTGTTGCGAAAACTATTTTTTATAGCCACTCGTGAAGTTTCCTGCGATTTTTTTTTTTTTTTTTTTTTTTTATGCGTTTTCTTTTATGTGGCCCTATCCACCGCACAAAAACAGGTTTGAGTGTATTTATTTTATTTTATTTAAATTCTATACATTTTAAGAATCCTAATTTTCGTAATACTATGACGTCATAGGAATACAAGTCTCACTAAAATAGAAAAACGTAAAAAAATTAAATTATTAGATGAAAAAAAGGAATGAGTAAAAATTTTTTTATAGAAACTTGAGAAATAGTCAAGACAGTGCAGCTCTCAAGATCGATCATTTGGATTGGAGTTGAATTTTTCATTGTTTGAAAAGACAATTTTTTTAAGTACAGTACAGTACTATTTGTATATCAAAGAATACTGTTTGTTGATTTTATGCTATCTTGTATTTACTAGATTTACATACAAATAATATTGATAAATGATGATAAAATAAAAAGCTCATGTTTCATTTGTAAATTGCTTATTTTTTCATTACATTAAAGTTGTGGATTCTATCATACATTTTTCTACAGGATGTATGCATACTGTATTTTTTTAATGTGGCAGTCTTTGAAACATACAACTAGGCAAAAAGAGGGATAGATAGGCCTATACTTGATGTTCGCAGTAAATAAAATGCTGTTTTATTATGTTGATATTCCACACTGTAAGAAATGTGAGGGTCAGGGAATTTGGACAAAGTTGGTCAGGGAAAATCAGGAAAAGTCAGGGAATTCAAAACAAAAATTTGAGTAGGAACCCTGTAGATAGATTATTTATTTATACATTATTATATACAGTACAGTTGCAATGGCAAAATTGCTTTATTTTTTCCAATTTTGGGGCTTCTGAGTGTGTCTAATGGACAATCCAGGAATGCTATTATAATTACCATTAACCAATAAAATTGTAACTTTTCTACAGTAATAAGAGGGTTAGGATTGTTGGCAACTTGCTTCACTAAAAGAACAAAATTAAACAACTAGGAATTCTACTGTAGCACAAAATATTTAATAACTAATGATTGATCTTATTTAAAAGTATTCATCAGGTTAGATTACTTAGAAAATCAAACATGCTCACAGAACATCTTTGATAATCAAAATTGATTGATTTGATTTGCTAAATCAAGCTATCAATAACAAAAAATTTTTGACAAAACAGTTAATTTTATTATTGACAAACTACTATTGAAATGTAGTCTTTAGTTTAGTTGTTTAAAATATCTTAAATTTTGAATATAATACTTCTTGTTTTTTTAAGTTGTAATTTCTGTAATACTGTATGTTGAAATAATAATTATAAATGATATTTTTTATTTGGTGTACACCTCCCATATGTGTCCATTTTGATTTTCCCTGAGATGGTCAAATGGGAGATTTTACATTATATATTTTCATGTTAAATATATTTTTCTGGTGTAAAATGTAATTCTCATCTAATATTTATGTCTAAAATGAAAGCTAAAAAAATTATTGGACCTCTGAATATTGAGATAAATTATAAAATCATATGGAATTCTGGACAAGAATTGAATATTAGAGTAGCCCAGCAAAATTAGAATATGTATTAACTTTTTTACAATGCAAATAATAATGCTACATTTAGTAAATATTGAATTAAAGTAAATAATACTGAATTTTCTAACATGTTTTATTTATTTAAAAATCTTTTTATAATAGGATTATTTAAAAAGTCATAAAATAAAATATATACTTTTAAATTATAATATTAACTTAATAATTAACTTTGAAATGCTTTTTTTTTTTTTTTTTTGTTTAGGTTCACAGGTGGGTAAATGCTGAGTCTATGTTACAAAAATGTCTTGTTGGTAAATTAAAGGTGCCACTTTTATATTTCCAGAAAGGTTTGTATTTTCGTTTTGTTGTTTATATACTGTAACGTCATTATTTTCTTACAATATAGACTTTTGTTAACTGTATTATATATTTTTTTCTGTTTTTAAGAATTTATAACAAAAGCTATTCAATATTATTTGAATAATTGATGACAACTTAAAATGTTAAAGACAATTTTTTTAAACAAAACTTGGATAATCTGTCTTTTCATTGGTGCATAACATATCATTATATATCTTATAGTTGTGAGATTTGTTATGAATATCTTAAAAATTATGGGTCTAGTGTTTTTTCTTTAAAATGTGAAAATATCAAATTTTTTTTTCATGGTAAATGAAATGTTAATTTAGTGAAATATCATTCTTTTTGTAGGTGTTTTTGGTATTGGAAAAGATTTAGTGCCAACTGCAAATACAGCGAAGAAAAAAAATGATTTGAATGAGAAAGGTAGTTTATTTATTCTTTTATTTTCTTATTGATTTGTAACTAAGTAGTAATTTCTAATAAAGTAGTTATATGTAGAAAAATTTATATTATTGCAAACAGCCGAGTTTTAGTATATTTCCACTCAACTCATGATTCTAATACATTTGAGTTTTATTACATAGAATTCTCAAAATGATTACAGTAGAGCATTGATTATCCGACCTTCGATCAACCGTCACATCAGTTAACCGACAATGTTCTAGTCTGTAAATTCAAATGTCCACTAGTGATGTGGCGCTACAATATTTGGCTGTTTTGGCTACTTTAATATTATTTTTGTTAAATTTTTGCGTGTTTTAGCTGGCAACACTGGCTCAACCATGAAAGGGAGGCCAGTATTTAAACCAAGCTTAATTTTCTATTTTTTCTTTATTTTTGTATTTATTTTGTGCAAAATAAAGAAATAATTTTTAACGATACAATAGCAACGATTATTATTTTAAAAAAAATTTTATTAGGCTTAACATCGATGAAAATTCAATGCAAAGTAGGTTAATAGCAATATACTAACATACTAATTACATGGAATATACTATACTATTGGGTTGTTCGGAAAGTTCGTAGCGATTTTTAAGAGAAATAAAAGAAATTGTTTTAATACTAAAAATATACTTTTATTCCACTATGTATGCGCCATTGTTTTTAATGACGTGTTGCCATCTATGGGGCAGCTTCATGATACCCTCTTCGTAGAACTTTCCAGTTTTTTCCGCGAAAAACTGATCCACGTGGTTTTTGCAAGCTTCCAAACTATCAAAGTTTTTATCATGAAGGGAATTTTGTAGAGAACGGAACAAATGGTAGTCCGACGGGGCAAGGTCGGGTGAGTAAGGGGGGTGGGGTAAAACATCCCAGCCTAGTTCCAATAATTTTTGGCGTGTTCGTAAAGACGTGTGAGGTCTGGCATTATCTTGGTGAAACACAATGCCTTTTCTATTGGCCAGTTCCGGACGTTTTTCTTTAATTGCCATGTTCAGCTTATCCAATTGGGAACAATACTTATCAGAATCAATTGTTTGATTCTGTGGAAGCAGCTCATAGTACAGGATTCCTTTCCAATCCCACCAGACAGTGAGCATGACCTTCTTTGGATGAAGACCGGCCTTTGGAGTTTTTAATGGTGATTCATTTTTCTTACCCCACGATCGTTTTCGGCTGATGTTGTTATAAATGATCCACTTTTCATCACCTGTCACTAAACGCTTCAAAAAAGGGTCATTTTCATTTCGTTTTTCAAGAGAATCACAAATGGAGATGCGATCCAGTAAGTTTTTTTCCGTTAAGTCGTGAGGTATCCAAATGTCATAACGATTCACGTATCCGAGCTTCTTTAGATGTTGAAATACAGTACTGTTTGATGACTTCACTATGTCTGCAATCTCTCGAGTTGTGTAATGAGGGTTTTCATCCAATAATGCTTTGATTTGGTCCTCTTCAATAACAGGAGGTCTTCCTGAGCGAGGAGCATCTTCAAGGCTGAAATTACCCGTTTTAAATTTTGCAAACCACTTTCGAACAGTTGATTCTGATACAGCACTCTCACCATAAACATCACATATCTTTTTTGCTGTTTGTACAGCATTTTTGCGTTTACGAAAAAAGAAAAGAAACAAGTGTCGATAATGCACGTTGTTCGCATCCATTTTTGCAATGAGCCAAATTAAACGCTATTTGAATAATCTTAACGGTTTTTTTGTAACGGACGCGTCTCAAGGTCATTTATCGTAATATTCATTGGTTTGTACAATTCTAATCATTTTTGCGTCAATCGGTGTCTCAACTGTCGGCTATCAAAAATCGCTACGAACTTTCCGAACAACCCAATAATAATGTATTTTTTTCATACTTTTCGGTTATCTGTTTTTCAGTTATCTGACTAACCCCAGTCCCCAATTGAGTCGGATAATCGATGCTCTACTGTACATGGAAATTAATAGACATTGTTGAGATCTGTGTTTTAACCTGATCTATAATGTAATATACTGTAAATCTTCGTGTAATTTTGTAATCACCTATGGACAATTAACTGAACAATGGGTTAGGTTAATTCAATTTGCATGTTAGATAAGTTGTCAAATTCAGGCAGAGAAATTGAGACACAAAGTAAAATGATTTTATTGCTGTTTAGTATGGAAATTACAGATTCTGTGAGTTGTAACTCTCCATTACATAGTAATTTTACACATGTCAAATTACACATACATACTTGAACATTTCTGTTCAAGTAACCAATAAATCAGACCAACAGTTCTGCTGTACTACATGCCTTCCTTCCTTCTCCCTATTTTAAAACATGCATTTGGTGAACAATGCACTTGCCAGTAAAGCATAACTGACTTCGGTATAATTGTCTCACATGTAGCAGAATTCTGTTTTTTAAGACAGCTAAGCTAGACTCTTCAAGTATCCCCATAACCAAAAATCACAAGGGATTGAGTCTGGTGATTTTGTTATCCATGCTGTTGAAAATAATATGCTAATCACTCTTTCATTCATAAAGTGCTGATGCAATAACCTTTGTACTGTACATTGATGCCAATATGAGGAGGTACTTCATCTTGCATAAAGAATGTATTATCCAAACAGTTTTGTTGCTGAGTACAAGGATGACAAAGTTTTAAAGCATTTCTTCCATCTAGTGGCATTGACACAACTTGTCACTGGCCCAAATGCAGTGTTTTCTTCAAAAAAATAAAGTCCAATGATAAAAGATACTGTGAACCAATACTACACTGATTTTTGGTTGGTGAAAGGGAATTTGTTGATAAATATGTGGGTTTTTCCAGACTAAACAGACACAACTTCTGTGTTTAGTCTGGAAAAATCCATCACATCATTCAAGTAAAAATGAGCATAGGAAATGTCCTTAGAATTTGTCAGGGCCACAAATTGTTTATAGAATATGTAAGAACTTTGTTGATTATCACCCAAACTATGAACAATATGGTAAACGATTTCTGTTAAGCTTCACCTGGAAACAATTCCAAGGTTCCCACAGTCCTTACAAATGAAAGTTTTTAAAAAGTGCTTAAAGTTTCTGTAGTGCCTAAAAATACTTTTTTTCTCAAAAATTGGCTCAAAAATGTCTTCTGAACACTTAATTAGCTATCATTGACTCAAAAACAATTATGGAAAAATAGTTCTGTTCAATTGTTCTCTACTGACCAATCAGAAACCAGATAACAGAATTGCTTATAGTTGACTTCTGGGGGGGAATTTATGAATGCATTTAGATTTCAGTGAATCCAAAAAAAAGAATTGCTAGAATACATTCCTTTTATAATTCATCAATGATATAAGTCACATGTAGAAATATTCCACTCATAAATGTTTTGTTTGATTATAATTTTTAATAAATTTAATGAAAAATTCATCTTATTAAAACAATTTTTTTCTCTCAAGAAAGAATCTGTGGGAAAATTTTGAAATTAAACTTTTTATTTGTGAAATCAAAATTCCATATTTAGGAAAGTATACACACCAAATTTTATTGTATTCAATAAAATTTCCAATAATTCTTTCTAAAGAGCTCTAAACACAACCTGTTTAATTATAATAATTCTGTGTATTCTCAGTTTATGAATTTCTTTTAGAATATAATGAAATATAAGTCAAAACTTTTTCCATATATTAAATTATTAAACTTGATGTTTTTAATTATTTAGATCAAAAATTAAATCTATCATATAAAGCAATACCAACGTAAGTTTTATTATTATTAATATATTATCATACTTTTGTTTTCTAATGTTTATTTTGCAATAATACTTTATAACATTTCAGGTATGAATGGTTTCAAAGCGATAAAACAATTAGCCTTGTAATACATACAAGACAGAAAGATGTTACGCAAGAAAATGTTATAGTTGACTTGAATGACAGGAAATTGTCTGTAACGATTCGGTCTAAAACACACACATATCAATTGCACATTGGTTAGCTAAAATTTTATTAGTGGTAACAATAATAATAAATATATTTATGAAAACTTATTATTAACGTATAAATAACTTTAATTAGATTTAGAAGCTAAAATTCAAGAAAATTTTGAAGGTAAATAATTATTTACAATATTTATTTAATAAAATTTTTTGTTTTTGGTTAATAAACAAGAATTATAAGAATATTGATAACGTATTGAAAATAATTTATTTTCAGTAAAAACTGCAGAAAACAGTGATATTGTTGAACTATTACTTTTTAAAGTGGAAAAAAATCTGAATTGGAAAGACTTAGGTAAATTTTTACAAGGACACAATACATACCTTCCAACTAAAGAAAAAGGTAATTTTCTTTTTTATTCTTTATGAATTATCATATTTATATAATTATAGATATATTTTTTAATTTGCATGTAATTGAGTTACAGGCTTTTAAATGAACTATAATTGAAAATGTTAGCATTCTTAAATCATATTGTAAAGAAAAACTTCTAAAACATCCAGGATGAAATATATTTATATAAAATACATTGTAAAATACAAAATATTAAAGACCTATATGAATAAGATATTCTTGTTGTCTTCTGTCATCCTTTCTCAATATGATCCATACTGGAAGAGTCAACCTTTCTTCATAGACCACTTTTCCTGGCTATATTTATGTAAATCAAGTAAAAAGGATGATAGAAAATAACAAGAATATTTTATTCATATAAGTCTTTAATATTTTGTATTTTGCGATGTATTTTATATAAATTCTTAAATCGTATCACAACTCTTCAGAAACTGGAACTGACACAGAATTGCACACACTTTTCTCATTCTTCCAGCAAGAAAATTTCTTTATTAAGATGAACATTTTCAGTTTCTTTCAGGGGCCTACTTCAGATTTTAACTATTTTAAATTGAATGTCTGTTGAGATTCTAAATTGGAGAAAGTTATAATTTGGAATCTCAGCAGATTTGTAACAGTTAAAACTTGATGTAGGTCACTGAAAGGTGCTGAAAACATTCATTTTAATAAACAAAGTTTTTTTTTTTTTTTTGCTGGAGGAGTGAGAAAGGTATAGTGTAATTCTGTTCTTAAATAAGAAATTGATCATTGCAAAAGTTACTTAGTTGTATTCTACTTCAATTGATTGACTTGGATAATATAATAAATTTGATATTTTATGTAAATTTATCACTGTCCATTAATTTTCATGACATGAAATTAACTATTGAAATTTAGAAATAAATATTAAAAAAAAAAAAAAACAGATAAGAATGAATTTAGTTGCTTTTGATGATGTATATTAATATATTTAATCAGTTTTTAGGAGTTGTGGATGTAAATTCCGTTTTGAATTATGGTAGAACTCTATTCATTTGTGTTGCATATTCACAATTCAGTATTTGTAACCTTTTCTCATATTCGTGAAAATATCAAAGTATTGGATAGAGAAAAATAAATTTTAATATTTTTATCTTAAACTTGTTACACTGCAATTTATATTGTTTACTGTTGGTTCTGGTGGATACCATATTGTTCCTCATATGTTAGCATATGCACTTACAGGGACAGTAAAAGCTTGCATTTTGTATTAGTATGCATTATAATTTTGCACTGTTTGTATAGAGTTAGCTTTTCTGTAGTTATGTGCAATATTGAGTTGGCATATTCTAATTTTTATGTATTTTGAAATGTCCTGGTTTATAGTTATAATAATATCTTAATACATAAAACAAATGCTTTAATGGAGTTTAAAAGTCTAAAATATATAGCTATTTGAGTACTTTTGAGTTCCTTCAATCATCAAAAATCTGCAGCATTTCTTTTTTACATTTTTCTTAAATTCAAAAATCATCCTGAAACTTTGTTTTCAAATATGACAATCCTGTGAAACCAAACTGTATAGTGATGTTGATCAATTATTTTATAAAAGTCTAGCAACTTTTCATGTGTGTAGATCAGATAAAAACATTGTTGGATATTTTTACAGAATTTTGGAGTTGAGAATTTGAAATTCACAAAAATATTTGACTAGATAATTCTAGATTTAAATAATAAAATTTCTGACAAGACATTTTTAACTGATAATTAAATGTATTAAATTTATACAAATGCTTAGCTTTTCAAGTTGTAAAGTTTGTCACGTATCTTCCAAATAATTGAATTGGTATTACAGTAAAATTTCAATTATATAATGATATTGGATGTGAAAGTTTGACAAATAAACTAAAAACAAAAAGAGACAAACATTTCAAAAATGTTCATTAACTATTTACAGTAAAACCCCATTATATTGTACCTCATGAAGAATGGGAAATTACTATTTTAAATAATGGCACTTTAATTTCTATTATCATAATACACTGTACCTATGCCAGTTATAACAATAGACATATTTCTTACATTCTTAAAGTAATTTTACAATTTTTCACAGAAGCTAGAATCTCACCCTATAACAGAACAAGTATACAATTATTTTGTATTAACACACACAGGATCCTTTTGTGTTTTCAGACCTTATCGAGTATTCTTCTACTTGCCCAAAGAAGAAAAAGAAGAGAGTTTGTTCACACATTGGATTGCCATATACAGTACGGCTCACTGCCAGTGTCTCTTCTCTTGAGACTAGCCTTCCTCTTCTAGCCAAGGCCAATTGGCAAACTCCAGTATTTTAAAATCAGGTGCAATTATATGGCTTTGGAAGGAATTAGAACAAAATATGTGTTATTAGACAAATACATGTTACTGAAAACCACTACTTTATAATCAAAACACACTATGTTGTAATAAAGTAAAATTGTGTAACATTGGCAGGGAACAGATGAAATATACATTATTGACTGAAATACTTTATAATGAGGTTATACTGCATACAATTTTTAAAGATGTATATTCCAATGTAGACACAGTTTATGTTAAAATAATCAATTATTGGTTTCTTTGTTTCGATGCATTTCTAGTCTTCACAAAGCAATGTTGTAAATTTTCTGAAAAAAATAGCACTTGTGTTATCACTGCTTCTTCTTACATTTTGAACCATTGGATGCACTTTAATAGCAAACTTTCAAGTTAATTATGGTTATGCTTCTGTTGTCAACTTCTTTACTTTCCTCACTCTTTCAATTACTCACTCGCTCACTCATCTGCAATTATTGAACTTTGCACCAGTACAAAATAATGAGGCATAAGCACATGCTGCTGTTACTATTTTATAATTTCTTAAACATGTGGTGTACTTCAGTGATATGACAGTTATCAGAAACTGATAGATAAAATAAGTTTTACTGTGTATATATTATACAAGTGGAAAAAACAACAGTTAAAAATGTGAATTAATAAAATCACTTCTTAAAGTTTACTTTTACTAGTCTAAGATATTGGCTGGAAATAAAAGCAGTATTACAACATAAATGGTTTTGTGTCAAAAGTTGTTTATTTAAGAAATTTATTTTATATTATCTTTTCTTATATTATGAGATTAAACATTTTGGAGAATAGACTGAGATACTAAATAATAATAAGTCTGTAATGTTTATTTGTTATAATTATCAAAATGTCAAAAATTAATTGAATTAACAAATTTAGTTAATAATCTAAAATTTGGAAAATTATTTTTATATGTTGAATATTTGCTATGAAAACATCATTGACACTTGTTATAATAAAGTTATTTGCTAATTCAATACTTTTAATTTGCAATGTTTAATTTTTTATGAGTTTTAAAAACATGTTTATTTAATAATACATGTTCTTGTTAATGTAAATAATTTTGAAAATCGGTGAAATGTTGATTTATGTAACAATAATATATATGATTTTTTTTAGAAATTTATTATCGTCCATGCACCTTATCATCAAAAAAATCCATTACCCATAATACTTATTTATTCACCTTCAATTTGCCTACTGCATCACAAATGTTGGTCCCTATTGGCTATCATGTTCATATAAATACAGTACTAAATGGTAAGTATAGGAATGTTTAAATTAATTCTACCCTATTTTATTTAATCATGGGTCTTTGTTATAGGTGTTGAACTCATCAGAAGTTATACTCCGGTTCTTCCTAATCTTAACATTCCAAATGATCACCCAGGCTTAACCAAAGGAAATGAATTGTATTTAATGATAAAAATTTATCCTGATGGAGCAATGACTACATTTTTAGATCAGATAGAAGTAGGTAGGTTTCAAAAAGTTTTCAAATTTTATCATGAATATTTATAAATAAGCCATATACAATGTTCAGAATATCAATTTATGTGACTTTCTTGTGCAGAAATTTGTTTCATATTATTTTCTGGACAAACTAATCAAAGGCTGGCATTATTAATATAGCCGATTCCAGCCTGAAAATTTGGCTTTGGTCGGTTTATTGCTTTAATATATCAGGTTGGCTGTTGATGTTTGTTTATGTTTATATATACGCCTTGCGGGGTTGCAATGGCCGGTTGAGTGCCTTGGGAGGACTTGGGCGCTTGATGTGTCCCCAGCCGACATTGTAATGGCCGTCGATGGTCGTAATGTAAGCTTATATTTACTGGAAGAGATCAGACCAGAGGTCTGGGTAGCATAATTGGCAATGCATCTGCACGGTGAACAGAAGTTGTAGGTTCGAGTCCCGCTTCAGACCGATTCTTTTCTTCCAGTTTGTTCTAAATTATTTAATTAATTATAATTATTTAATTAAATTATAATTATTTATAAATTTAGCAAGAGATGGCGCTTAACACCAAATTATCTCATAATTTATTATTAATATAGCCAATTCCTGCCCGAAAATTCGGCTTTGGTTGGTTTATTGCTTTAATATATTGGGTTGGCTGTTGATGTTTGTTTAAGTTGATAACATTTGTTTTTCTGTAATTTTACTGAATGTTATGTAATTCAGTCAAAGGCTCAAAATTCTTAACTGGCTCTGACAGCAGATAGTAAATTAAAGAAAACAATCTTATATTCTGTTAAATAAATTATATAGTATAAACTTCTCTACAAAAGTTTTGAAACAGTCAAAATGTGTACTGGTAAATTGTTTTTAAATCATTCAAATTATTGATATCTATTGTACATAAGTTAAAAGATTTTATTAACTAGAAAGGTTGAAAGTTATCAAATTTTATTAGCATTCATCAAAACAAAAAGTATCATATATATAATAAATACAAAGAACCCAATAATTACTTTAAATATCAAACAAACAACCAGATTCCTTTATTAAGCTTTATTTATAATTATTAAATTTAACAGGAGATGGCTAACTGTTTACCTCCTACCAAATTACTTAGTAATTATTTAGCTTTAATAGCCCAATAAAGGAATCTGGCTATCCATTTGATATTTGAAGTAATTATCAGGTTGGTTGTATCCAGTGGTGATATTCGAAACAGTTAACAAAGGGTTTGCTAGCAGAAAATTTTTCCCTGACAATCACCGACAAACGAAATGGAAGTTTTGGCTAGAAATAAATACAATACCTTTTCTTGCAATATATCTAATAGTCAGAGGCGTATTTGGAATGTAACAAGCCCTGGGCGGAGACCAGCTAACGGTAGCATATTAGTGCTGTCGATTTTTTTTTTCTTTTTCTTTTTTTTTAGGCAGAGAAATTTTTCACCCCGAATGGCACTGCTGATAATAGACAGATGTCATCGTCTCTCGAAATACAATATCCTTTTTATTTCGCTGTCCATAGCCCGACACGTCTTCCACAGCCATCTTGTATTATCTCGTGTGCGTGAGATTGTGGGATCTCTCTTATGACTGGATCTAGTTTCAAGAACTCTCTTGAATCGATTGCAATTAAACCTTATTTCGGTCGAGATTGAAACGGTCGAGAGAGATCGCACCAAGACATAGTCTCCAACCTTGCTCACAATCTAGATTGAAATGCTCGGTGCAAACGGGGTATAAGGCTCTAGTTTAGTAGTATTACAGAGTATAATACGTATATTTTAATATATTTTTAAAGAAAAAAAAAAACCACTGAGAAATGTTCCATGTGTTTAACAAGGTTTGGAAAACTGAAAATTTTAACAACGGTTTCGGTCAAACCTGTACGAACCCGCTGAATATCACCACTGGTTGTATCCACTATGCTAGGTTAAAGTGTAAGCTGGCTGAGAGTCACAGACACTTAAGTCATTCTCACTCAGCATAATGAATGACCAATATTAATTAACTATTTTATTTATAAAATAATTAATTAATTAATTAGTCTGGAAACAAAGATTGTATGGAGGTCTGGGTAATGTAACTGGCAACACATCTGCACAGTACACAGGAATTGTAAGTTCAGGTCCTACTCCAGATCTATCTTTTCTTCCAGAATATTCCAAAATTAAATTTAATTAAATTAATTTCTTTATAATAATTAAATTTAATGAAATGGTGGCTTAATTGCTTGCCTCCTGCCAAATTACATAGTAATTATTTAGCCTTAATAGCTCAATAAAGTAATCTGGCTGTTCATTTGATAAAAAAGTAACATGCTTCAACAGGAATACATTAGCAACAATTGGTCAAAAGTTTAGAAATGAGAGCTTCCACAGATCATCTGATCTGGAAAAGTATATCATTTGCATACTACAGCAATAGAAATGATTTGTTTGGAGGACTTCAAGTAGTACACATCAGTTTGTTGCTTTCTAATCATTATGGGTTTGGAAAAGAATTATCAAATGCTGAAAGAGCAGAGATTTTGTTTTGTATCAGGCACATCCTGATAGGCCAAAAAAAAAATATCCAGCTTTTTAACATTATCTGCAGCCACAGTGTGTCAATTTCTGAGGACTCCTGGGAATTATGACAAGACATCAAGGTCTGAACAACCCTCAGAAGCATTTAAATGTGATCAAAGAACAATCAAAAATACAATTTGAAAGAGAAAGTCATCATAACAAATTTGTGAGGAGTTGCAACTGGACTGTTCTGTGAGAACCATTTGAAGAGTCTTACAAAGATGGTCAGAAATTCTGTCCAAGCCACTACTTGAGCACTGACAATGAAGAGAAATGTTTGCTTTGAACCACATTTGTTAAGCACTGATTGGAGTTGGACTGTCTTCTCTTATGAAAAAGAAAATGGAACTTTGATGGTCCAGATTATGGTTATGCCAGTAATTTCTCAAGCCATTGAGAAGTTACTGGCATAACCTGTGAGGTAAGGCTGTTCCAATTTTCAGAAAGTAACAAGGTGATAACAATGTCATAGTTTTGGTAACTTTTTCCATCAAAATAATGTATCGATGCACTCATCCAAATCCACATAGGACTGGTTTCGAACGAATAAGGTTTTGCCATGGCTCACTAGAAGTCCACACCTCAACCATATTGAGAATCTTTGAGTATGGTCAGTTCATCAGATTAATGGGTAAGATCAGCAGTATACAACCATACATGACTTGAAGACTGCAATTTGTAAATTATGTTAATCCATAAAGTTACAAATTGCACATTGTTAACATTAGCACAGTCTTGCACTAAAGGTCTTGTGGACTCAATGCAAGACTGCCTGAAAAATCCTGCCAAATATTAAATAAATTGAATCTGTTGTTTCTAAACTTTTGATCAAGTGTTGCTAATATATTGTCGTTGATGTTTGTTTTGATAACTTCATCCAACAAAAAAAAAATTGGTTACTTTCACTCTGTTTATACTACTGACTAGAGAGAGTGAAATATAGAGCAGTAGTTTCCAACTTATTTTTATCATGGAACTCTCTTCACCTAATAAAAAATGTTAGAACCCCGACAATTTTTAATGATTATCAAATGGAAACACCAAAAACAATTTATCAAAAATGCAAAAAACAAAAACAGATAAGTAATAATAATTGCTTTCCGTTGTTAAATTCAGAATTAATCATTAATGTGAAGGCTTAAACTACTTTTCTTTCAATATTTTAAACAGTGCAAGTGGCTGGATTTGTATCTTCATTGGTATTCACCTTTTCAATCTCCTTATCACTAGAAACATTTGACGTACTTGCTACATTTTTCTTTAAAAATCTTCTCTCGGCCAACACTCCGTGATTTTTTAATTTGGGATATGCAAAATACTAAAAACAATATAAATTTCTACAATTTCCACTATTTTTTTTTTGTAAGAAAAATACTTAAAATATCACAAAATGATTGCAGTGCAAAACTCTAATAATCTTTGATATGCCCGCTTGTATGCTGTACTGTCTTGCTACAACATACTACAGATAATGAGAGAGTAATTAACTAGCACATGTGTAGAACATCATAAAAGGACTTGATCCAAGACTAGAACAATTACATCTCGCATCCCAAATCTGCATTTGGTACATTAAAACCTTTTTCCAGAACTTTACAAAGCATTTTCATTAATTTATTGAAAATGAATTGGTCAAGCATCTTTTATATTCTAATGATTCATACAGATTAGAATAGATAAATGATTATAATTTTCAGTTTTTATTAAATATATATATAAATGCTAAAATAGCTAATAAATTTTGTCAAATAATTTAATTCTGGTAATCCTTCACTTATGCAAGTAATTGGTTCCATGAAAATATCATGTAAATGAATACTGTAAATGGAGCAATTGAAAGTTATTTAAAATAGATTTGTTCCATATTCTCAATTACCATACTCTACTCTTACTGAGATAGAAAAGTTTTAACTAGTTTCTTTTGTCCATATAAGAGGTTCCTGATAACAAGAAAAAGCACATTATGATGTAACTATCATTTATTTCCATAAAGTTGATTATTTAAAATTTTAAAAAAATTTTCAGTTGCATTAGTGAATTCACATAAATGAAGAGATTATTGTACTATTTTGTAGTTTTACTGCAAAATCAGTTTGATAAATAGAGTAAAACCTTATTTAGATGACCATCCCTGAAATTCCCTTGTAAAAGTACATAATTTTTAATATAAATCAAACTCAATCTTGGTAGCTACCTCAATTAAGTGGCAAATAACGTCTTAAAGTAACATTTATTCTTGTTTATGTTGCTAACTGAACATGAAAACCTCCACATTCCTAAACTCAACATATTGTTTAAAGAGTTTTAAACAGCATTTAGCTTTGTTGCTATACTTTTGGAGCAGTTGAACCTCATCTGTCAGAGGGATCTCAACAGATCCCTCTGACAGATGAGGTTCAAATAAGTTTCATTTGTCAAGTGTAAAGATTTATTTTATCTCCAAAATTCCGTAATAAAAAAGATAAATTATGTATTTCTTCAATAATTTTACATAAAATCTGATTGTATTTTATACAAATATAACTGTAAATTGGCAATGATCAGTCCGTGTCACTGATACATCACTTGCAACACTCAACAAATAAAAGTACTGATGAGCCTCATGTAAAAGTCACAGAATTGATCATGCAAAATTGTCATTTTGCAGTGATTAATTTCATTGCCCTCTTCATGATTCATTCCTGTGATAAATTCTAAATTTATCAAGCTATGTGATTTAAGAAGTACAACAATTACTAGGGCAAGAAGCATTGAGCACAATTGTAAATTCATTTATTTTATTTTTTATGTAAATTAATATCAATATTATATATTTTGAAATGTGATTTATTTTATATATTTAATTAGGTGGTGGTACTGTTAATATTAGCAGTTATGATGGAGATTTTGATAAAGGAAAATTACTCAAATGTACAAAACTTGTGCTTCTGGCAGCAGGGACTGGATTTACTCCAATGGTTAAATTAATACAGTTCAGCTTGAATGATAAAAATACAGAAAGGTATGTAAAAACTAAACTTCTAATTAAAATTTTATTTTAATTGAATTATAGAAAATTGTATTTAGACTTTTAATTTTGATGATTTTTTTACCTTACGATTTATTTCTTGTACTATTTTGGTCATAAAAGTTTTCTTTTATTTTAAAATTTCTTCAAAATTATTTATTGTTGTCCTCAGAAAATATAACCTTGGTCCGGATATAATATGACCGGAACAAGTAATAATCTAAGGGTGCCAGATCTGGCAAATATGGTGGGTGTGGTAGCACATTCCATCCAAGCTGTAATAATATCTGATGATTTGTTTTGTTGAAACCGTGTCTTCTTTTTCTTGTTTTGTTTGGTGTCACGACTTGGTGAATTTATAGACACTTGGCAAATTCATCTATTTAATCCATAATCTTGCAGAGACGGGTTTCCAGCTTTCGCCCCTCTTCAGTCTTTTACGTAATGTACATGCGTTGCATCTGGTGGGCATCTGTCCGGCACCTTCCGCACTACGTTTTCCCACTTACATTCCCCTCCTTGCTAACTTGATTGCTTCCCCCACATGTCTCACAGTGTGTAACTTCTCCCTCCCAGAATGCTGCACACACACAGCCATGCCTACAACTATATAAATATACTTTTTATGATATTCTATTTAATAGTTGTAACCAGCTTTTATGAATTTCGGTGCTTAAGTTCTTTTTGATATTATTTTTGTCTGTAGTAATTTCGTAGCTTTCTTTAAATTTTCTTTTGTACCAAATATAAATATAAATTGGTACAAAAGAAAATTTAAAGAAAGCTACGAAATTACTACAGACAAAAATAATATCAACAAGAACTTAAGCACCGAAATTCATAAAAGCTGGTTACAACTATTAAATAGAATATCATAAAAAGTATATTTATATAGTTGTAGGCATGGCTGTGTGTGTGCAGCATTCTGGGAGGGAGAAGTTACACACTGTGAGACATGTGGGGGAAGCAATCAAGTTAGCAAGGAGGGGAATGTAAGTGGGAAAACGTAGTGCGGAAGGTGCCGGACAGATGCCCACCAGATGCAACGCATGTACATTACGTAACAGACTGAAGAGGGGCGAAAGCCAGAAGCGGGTCTCTGTTAAGATTATGGATTAAATAGATGAATTTTCCGAGTGTCTATAAATTCACCAAGTCGTGACACCAAACAAAACAAAAAGTATCTGATGAGTTACCAAACTTGTGTAGGATCTGGCATTATCATGGTGAAACACTACACCTTTTCTGTTGATCAGTTCTGGCCTTTTCTGTCTGATGGTATCACTCAATTTGTCCCGTTGATGGCAGTGCACTTTTGAATCAATTGTGGAATTGTCTGGTATTAGCTCAGAAAAAAGAATTTCTTTAAAATCCCACCAAAGAGAACATTTCTTTCTTTAAGAACATGTGGAAGGAACCCATATATCAAGCTTTGAAATGAAACCAATTCATTTCAAGTGATCATAAACAGTTCAGTTTGAGAAATTCAATCTCTTAGTGATTTCTCGTGCTGTTATTCGGCAGTTTGCCTCAATCAATACCTTTATTTTGTATTCATCAGTTTCAACTGGCATTCCATGGTGCATCTTCAATATCGAAATTGCCAGAACGAAATTTTGTGAACCAGTTTTGGCACTATCATCAACACATCTTCTCCATATATGTCACACAATTTTTTCTTGCTTGAAGAGCATTTTTATTTTTTTGATAGTAAAAAAGCAAAATATGCTGAAAATGCTGCTTTCGATTTTCCATATTTGATGGGACACCAAAAAAAAACAATTGCACAGAATCAAACAAAATTTTTTACAAATAAGCCTTGAAATGTCAGCTGTCAAAATATATAATGACAATGTGATTTAAAATGAAATTGGCAGGTAAAAATATAACTAATTCCTTTGGTGATAAAAAAAAAACAAAATTACTTTTCAAACAACCCAATAATATTAGCCTGGAGATAATAATATACAAAACTTTGTATTTAATCTTTTTTAGCTTGCTCAAAAATTGATTTTCATATTGGAAATAACTGATTGATTGTCTCAAGACATATTTTGAATGAAAAACACCAACCCCTCAATAATGTAATGCTATATAATGTACTTTAATTTTGACATATCAGTCAAAATCATAGGTGAAATCCTGTTCGATGAAGAAACAACTTGAGATATGATCAGATAGAACACGCTATAAAAATGCCGGTAATTATTAGGTATATTTATATTTCTGCTAGGCATATTTTGTGACAGCGTGCTTGGCTAATCAGATTTAATTACAGATGATGGTTTTATTTTTATTTTAAGAATACTCGAAATTGTTCTTTTTTAAAGATATATGCAAACTAATTTTTGTTTTGTGTGTATTCTTGTAGTTACTCTGGTATATTTTTATAATTTTAATTTGTCTAGTAAACAATTTTATTATTATAAAATTCAGTTCGAATGTACTCAGCAGAGATAAATTACAAATTTACGATTACACCTATGCATTTGCTGAGAGAATATTTTTAATAACTAACGTTTTTAGCCTTCTCCTGTAGGCCATCATCAGGTTTCTTAAAACAGTTTTTAGAAATTGTTCCACAAATAGAACATTCCATTTAAATTAACTTTGAAGAACTAATAAAAATTAAATTAACAAATAAATAAATAAACTAATGTAAAAAATATACAAGATTAACAAAATACAAATAAATATGCAAATAAGAAAAATATATTAAAAAAACTATGAGTGTATAACACAAGTTAAATATGATTATAGGGGGACACATAATTCAGCAGTTTTTATGTTCAAATCTTTTTTCAATGATGTATTTCCAGGCTGAAGGCATTTGCATCTCTTGCATTCAGGCATTGCTCTTCGATCTTGCTCTTGTAAATCTCTATTTTTTCCATATCCATAGTGATAGTTGGAGAATGTACTTTTTTAATGTCGATTGCTTTATCCCACTTTATAACAGTGTCTTCCACCTGCGACATTACTACTAAAATTGTATTACTATGGTCTTTTTCTACATCATACTTGTGGTTCTTGAGTCACACCATGAGGTTTCTTTTTGTGATTCTAGAGTAATCTTTTTAGACCTCTAATTGTTGATTTTCATAAGGTATTTTGTATACTCCAGCCTGTCCTTTCCTTAATTTGTCTTTATCATTTCTCAGTAAGTTGTAAATATTAGGAGCTCTTTTATAAACTATCCTTGAGTTTTTGTAAGATGATGTATATGAATACATCATCTTACATACATGTTCCAGAAGCCAATAGGTATTGCAACAAATGTTTGTAGGAATTTTTCTTTTTTGTAAGTGTCTGTTTGTAACCTGATTACTCACTTCGTTTGTGTATAGTGATAATTCTTAAAATGTTTATAAAAATTAATAAACTTATCTATAATTTATCAATTTATCTATAATATTTGTATGAGTTTTCAGTGTTTTAGTTATTTAATTGAAGTAGTGTAGCTAATAAATGAAGAAATTTTTGTGTATTTTTCTTGTTGATGCTGAAAATTTTTGGTCTCGTTAGTTTAAAGTTCTAAGAATTCATAATTGAACAAAATTAAATTAAAATGAATGAAATAGATAATATAAACATTTTCAGTGTGGGTTTTTTAATGATTTCTAAAATTAATTCATTAAAACATATACAGTAAAATATTTAATTTGGATGCATTGAAAAAAATTTAAAAATTAAATAAATTTTCTAAAACATTAGCAGCAGAAGTTTTAGTAAATTTAGTAAAATTTTGATTAATTTCTAATTTTTATTATTAACAATAAATAAAACAGCTGCTGATATTATTTGAGATTATTCTGAAACGGGTCATTATTTTTTTTTAAATTATAAAAGAAGGATTTAAGCATTCTATTTAGAGAGAAAACCAAATCATTATTATACAGTAGACTGCATTTAATGACTGAAATGCCATATTAAATGATGTATTTTTTGTTGGTTATCCATGAGTGATATTATATAGTTGAAACTATCTTTTCTAAGAATGTAATCTCAATTTATGACACTCGGCTCGTGGGAATTAGGACAACTCACTTAATGAGAGTTTTTCTATGAATCGATTAGGTTGTAGAAGTGAAAGTTTATGTATTTTCTTAATATTTAAAATACAATTGCTTTATATTAACACTTAGTTAACCACAATAAATTAATATATAGTTCTAAAATTTAATTTTGATTTATGATCTTAAATATTTCAGAAATAGATTGATTTGTTTTTATTAAATTTGGTTACAGATCTTAATGATGCCAATGTTTTAGTCAAACTTACGACAATTTAAAAAGTTGCAATTATTTATTAATAATAGTTTTAATTTTAAGAAATATTAAATACCATTCTGATAAAGTATTATTCAATTAATAATAATTCTGTTTTTCTTGTATTTAATAGGACTGTTCTACTAGTATTTTTTAATAGGGAGGAGAAGGATATATTTTGGCATGAGGAATTGAATGCATTGGAAAAATCTAACAAAAGGTAAATTTTTTAAGATTTAATATTTTGCTTAACTTATTTATAACAAATTTATAATTTATAATAAATTATACAGTCAAATCTTGGTACAGCAATTATCAATATAACAGTAAATCCCTCTGTGACAATAAGAAATATAATTTCCTATGCAATTCCTATTAGCTTTAACATAAAACTTCTCCTGGTTTGAATGATATCCTCTATTTAGTGATACATTTTTTACTGTATTCATAAAATACACACTATTTTCTTTTCTCTACAATGATGCTATTACAGTAAATTATTTTTGATCAGTGAGCATCAGTACAGGCAAGAGTAAGTTACCAGATTTAGGGTGATTTTGATATTTTAGTGCTTATACTCATTTAACACAATGAAGTTCTTATAGAAAATGTACAGGGATGTTTTAGTGTTGCAAATTACACTTATTGAAATAATGAAACAAAGCATTCATCTTAAGAAATACTTTAGAATTAATTTCACTTTTACTTTTTGCTTTATTTAGATCAGGGATGTGCAACCTGCGGCCCTCATTAATATATTTTGAGGCCCGCATTGCATAAAATGTGAATAAATAAATTTCCCATCTTAAGGAAGTATGCAGCAAAAATTCAAGCGTTATTTTCTACAACTTATGTATAGTAAAATTAAATAGCTAAATTAAGTATACTCATGCTAATTTATAATTATATATGAATAAATAATTGTGATTTACCGACTTTTTTTTTCTCTTTTCTCTTGTATGTGGCCCGCATCAGTTCAAAAGTCTTCAGATGCGGCCCTTACATAGAAAAAGGTTGCCGATCCTTGATTTAGATAATTTTTGACAGGAAGATTCAGGTTCTGACTGATTTTTGGATTTTGATGTTTAACATATATTGTAGAAATAATATGCAATTATAAAATTAATTTATGACATGCCTAATAATATAAATTAATTTACTTTGATGACAGAACTTAATGCTTCATTCCTTATTAGCTAGATTTCAAGTTTAAATCCTGTTTTAGGCATGAACGTTGGTCAAGATTCATAAGGATTGTTGTCCACAAAACATGACATCATTGTGAATAGATTAAATACATTTTAATTATGTAAATATTGTAATTCAATTAAATGTAACTACTGTGTTCTACTGTGAATTATTTTCATAATGGTTATTTAAATTTCAATATAAAAAAAAAAATGTGAACATGTAATACATTACTGGAGCTGAAATATAATCAGTAAAACAGTTAATCAAGATATTTATTTACTTATGTTTTAACTATTGATAACAACTATAATTCGAATGTAGTTATGTAGTTGTGGAATGAGAACCAGTTGTCATTAAATATAATATAATATATATTATTGTGAAAATTTTAAAAAATTGAGTAAAGCAACTTTCTAATTATTATTTGTTCTAGGAACCAGCTTGTGTAAAGGAACAAACTCTATGATGGTTACAAAAAGCAAAAGTAATGTTTTGTGGATAACATATTGTGATGTTTTATTTCTAAATACAGTATATTCATTCCTGCTTTCTAACTAGCATAGTTTTTTTTTTCTTTTTTATACATTTCAAATTATTGTAATTTTTTTATGACACAACAAAACCAGTTTGTAATCATTATTCAAAATTGTAAGGTTATTTCCTTTACTATAACATTTTCTTTTCTTTGTTATGGACAGACAGAAGTGTAATGTACAGTACATTGCTTTATACAATATATTGGCTGTACTGGTATTCAGAATATAAAATTACACATCAAAGATTATTTAACACTGAAATGAAAAAAAAATTAGGAATTTAAATTATAAAATTGTTCATCAATGCTAGTTATACATTAAGTACGACTCATAAGTTAAATTTCAAAAGTTAAAACATTTATTAATGAAAAGTTAATCAGCATTAACTGATTACATTAAAGTAATGCCACCAAATCTTGTTATATGGGTATGTTTTCATTTTTTAGAAATTACAAAAAGCTCTTTGATAACCATTAATTTTTTACAGTGTTCTTAAATGAAAAGATAGGTTCACACGAAATTTAAATCACAAATTTGTTGTCATTTTTAAAAATTATTGTTATTTTTAAAGTTTTTATTAATATTCTTTCTTTAAACAGATTTCAAGTTAAGTATGTTTTATCTGAACCTCACGAGAAATGGATAGGTCTGACCGGACACGTGCAAAAATCGCTTTTAGAAAGTTTACTTCCCCAAAATGAAAAAGATATTTTGATATGCATATGTGGTCCTACTATTTTTACCAAAAAATGTTTACAGTAAGTCATGAAACTATTTTCAAACAAACTTTTGAACGAGCAAGATTATTTCATTTGTTTAATTATAATTTCACAGATATTTAGAAGAAATGAAATACAGTTCAGAATATATTCATGCCTTTTTGGGATAAAGTGAACTGCCGGCTTTCTTTGAAAAATAACGGAGTCGGTGAGAAATTTGTAATCGGTGGATCGTAAATATTATTTATTTTTTTCTCGGATCCACGTATACCCGTCCTAAAACTAGAAAACATTATGTACAGTTGTGGATTGTATAAATGCGCTGCCTGTTGTAATAAAGTAATTCATTCCCTATAGTTTGAATTTTTATTGATTAATTTACAGTCACTAAAGATACACAAAATAGATTCCCATCCAATTTTTAAAAAAGAAAAGTTATTAACAGGTTAAATTTAAATGTTTAAATATAAATTTAACAGCAGTAAATGATTATTAAATGATAAAGCATATTCTAATAAAAGAAAAACAAAACTACAGTTCAAGATTTTAATTACAACAGTTTAAATTTTGCTTTCTTTACAACATTTTTTGCTAGAGAACTTATATTTTATTATGCCATGATGAAATATAAGTTCTCTAGCAAAGAAGTTATGTTGTTTGGTGAAATTATTATAATTTCTACTTATTGAAATTAGTTAAATAATAATAATCTAATGTAAATTTCATAACGATATAATTAGAGAAAAATCTGTAATCAAAGTGCTGTTTAATATTAAAAAGTGACTATATCGTTATCAATAAGTCTTCTAAATAGTTTAAAATTCCTATGGTTTTTCATCCTTGATGCAATGTGTTATGCACCTTTATAATTGTTAGATTTTAGTAATCTCATATTGATATCATATGAATGATAATCAAACTGTGAAATGCTTTTTATTAGTTGTATAAAATTGTAATGAATTTAAAACCTACAAATTAAAGTCTATTCTGGAAATTTTATCTAGATTTATATATAAAATTTATATCAATCATATATGTTTCACTGTAAAATTCAATATAACAATGTGAACTACAGTAGAGCATCGATTATCCGACCCCCGATTAACCGACCGCGTTCTAGTCGGCAAATTCAAATGTCCGCTAGTGGCGCGGCGCTACAATATTCGGTTACGTCTTGGCTACTTTAATATTATTTTTGTTAAATTTTTGCATGTTTTAGCTGGCAGCACTGGCTCGACCATGAAAGGGAAGCTAGTATTTAAACCGGGCCTAGTACACTATACTAATAATGTATTTTTTCACACTTTTCGGTTATCCGACCAACCCGAGTCCCCAATTAAGTCGGATAATCGATGCTCTACTGTATTCTTCAGTAGTAAAGACCACGGTTGAAAACAAAAAATTATTTGCATAAAGCAGATCAGCCAGTATTTAAGAGGATTCATTGTTTTGATTATGCCTAATGGTTTTGTTTGTTTTCTCACTCAAACACATTTGCTTTTGTGAGAGTAAAAAAAATCAATTTCCTTTAAACTAAATGCTTTATATTGTTTTATAAACATTCACTGAAGCATAAGATAAATTTCTTGTAACAATATAGAGAATTTGAGTACATAGAATATTATAAATGTTTTACCACAATTTTCTGTTTTAAAATAGAGAAGAGCCAGATTGCATATTGATGTCCAAATTCTCAAGTTAGTTACGACAGCCTATCACTCTGGAGAACCTGGAATTGAATTCAGATGAGTAACCCCAGGAATTTTATGGCCGTCTCGGATAGGTCTGGGCCACCTAGTCTCGCGAAACAAGTTCCGAAGACGTTTGTGTTGTATTGCTACTCATAACTGGAGATTGAGGCACCCGGTCAATACTTAGCCATTCACGTCGTGTACCACCAAACTTGCAACAAATATGATTAAATAGATAAAAAGACCCTCATATATTTACAAGATGAAAAGAGAGAGGAGGAATAAAGGCCCTTAAAGTGGTTGAGAAGAAATCTGAAGGTGTTTGATTCCTCGATTTGTTATCAAATATAGAATTATTTATAATTTTAATATATTCTTAGTTTTGTTATGATGATTCACTCTGACATATTTTTTATGCTTATTTGATTATATTTATATCATAGTTCTCTATAAAATCAGAGTTGAATATTTATTAACATTTCATAAATTAAAAAATTGCTCAGATAAAAAACAAAGTACACTTAGCAATTCTTATGTATTTCACATAATAAATTGCTGATTAATAATTTTCTTACCAGTTTTTTAATATGGATCTCTTATTCAGAATGCTAAAATTTCTGTTTTTTTTCTCAATTTTAAGTCTATGCACTGGACATATTTTGTACAAATATGAAATCTTTTTGCATTTTAGTAAATTCTATTTTAATGATGTAAATGCCTCTTTCTTTCAGATCACAGGTAAGCTCTTTACTTCAATTTTTGTAAAGCTTTTGCATGTGAACTCCCCAAATGCTTTCAGTTTTTAAAATATGGCAATAGTTTATTAATAATAGAGCAAAAATATTTTCTCATTCTTTATTTTAATATCTACAAAGCATTTAAATAAAACAATCAGCAATGTAGTAAATTAAAAATAAATTTTATAGTATAAACTAATTAATTGTAAACATATTACAACAATTTTTATAATAAATATACTTTGACTTTGCTTACAAAACGATTTGTCTTAATCATTCTACAAATATAATTGTAGAATTTGACGGGGAGAGTACTTGAAATTCATTTTAAGGCATAGAAATTCATTGCATCCAGTCGTGTTGATTCAAAATATTCAGCTAAAAGAAGAAATTTACTTAGATTTATTACTGACATGATCATGATTGCCTCATTCAGCATCTAAGACAAGAGTAAGTGTTTCTTATAAGCTATCAAACACAGTAGACCTAATTAAAAAGTAAATTTATAAAATTTTGTACAGACTTCATAAAACACTTATAAAATTACGTGTTTTATTTATAGTTTGAGGTCTCCACGGGGCCTCCGCAAGGCACTTGCGGAGGCCTATGGAGACCTCAAGCACTAAAACTAGTGAACAATCAGAATATTCCTCTTTAAAATGCCACAAGTTGTTAGATTACTGGAACCTCATATAAATTAACATTTATTTTAAGTGAACGCTGCATTTTTCCCCAGTTGGTCTTGTGTCCCTTTTAAGTGACCAGTTGTAATTCTTCTAATTGTTCCCTAGACAATAATAATTGCCTGGTTAATTTCCTGTTGTCAAATTTTACTCCTGGAGGCAAATTTAAGTGAACAAAACTAGAATTTTCTAGAAATTTTGGAACTGACACATAAAAGTAGTTGATTTGTCACATTATAACAGCAGTCAGGTTTTTATTTGTACTTAAGAATGAAGTATTGTTTACTATATATAAAACGAATGAGGGAGCCATGATTAGTCTACAGAATGACAATTTCTTGATTTACAAGAAAAATCCTATTATCATCATCATGTTAGCACTGTGAGGCTTTTATGTTCTATCTTCTATGGTGCTCTTTATATTTACCATAATGATTCTACAGTTGAACATTCTTAATAGTTTTAAGTGGTTTTTGTTTTGTCTTTTTTTTTGTGGCTGTCGTTTATTATTTGGGTGTAGACAAAATTTGTCTACACTCAAACAACGTGACGTTGAGAAATGCAAAAAAGTTTTCTGTATGTATGAGTGTTATTGTGTGTGGTGGGCACCCACTTTGTAGCTTAATAACTCCTGTATCATTTGTCGAAATTTTCTGAAATTTTTCAGGGTGATTTGCGTATTAGGGGGAATTGTTTCTAGAAATTTTCAGGAAAATCGGAGTATTGGTTCAGGAAATGTGGTCCTACTCCCCTACTCCCTCGAACCAATCTGAAGACTTAAATGACTGACCTTTATCCTCTTTAAAATGTTAATATAGGGGTTTTAGAGGAAATTTCAGATCTGTTTAGGGGGTTTTCACAACAGAAGATTGGTAACACTACTACGTGTTCTGAGGAGCTCTACTTGCGTTTAATTTAAGCTATAACTAATTCATCTTTCTTCTATTTCCCTCTACCGTAACATGCAGAAATTTCTTTTTCGCGAATAAATATATTCTTACATTTAATTTTAAATACGTTTTACGTAAAATAAACATATGTAACACTTTTTAAATCATATACGAGAGAATTAATATGAAAGAACAAACTCATTTATTTAAACATCTGTAAGTGAACATTACTAGAAACTTAAGAAGCCATCAGAGTGTTTAGAAGATGCATTATACATATGGATTTTTAGGCATGATTTCGTTTTATATAACAGAAAAGAAATTTATTCCACATCAAATAAATACGAAATGAAATGGAATTTTTTTTCTTTATTATTGTTTAAAAAAACCCTAAAAATGCCATCAGCCTTTATTATCCTTTCCGAGTTGTGTATGCATAGAAATGTATAAATTATACCAGGAAGCTACTCTTATCATAAAATTTTACAATATCAATACTTGCAGTAATAAAATTTTTATTTTAGTTTGACCAACTGAAAGTATTTTTTCTACATTAAAAAAAAAAGAAGTTTAACAGACTGTATCAATTGTAAATATATATATATATTTAAATTGAATCAACATAAGCAAGGAAGTATATTGGATAAGTAATGCAAAGAGAAACAAGTTTCTCTATTGTAAAATTCTTAAAAGGTTACATAAAAGATAGAATTTGGTATTTAATAACTTATTCAAACAGATAAATATATTCTAAATTTCCATTATTTTCTTGCCTTATGTTTATTTTACATCTTTAAAAGCCTTCTTCTCCCTCTCCTCTTTTTTTTTCTTTTCTTTAAATCTAATTTTTCTGTTTGGATTGTAAGAATATACAATGAAAGGTTCTTCTTCTATTTAATAGAATATTCAATATTTGTAATTGTGAATAAATGATGTAAAATTAAAATTTACAAAAAGAGACGGCAGCTGCAATTACAAGGAGAATTAAGTACGTGGAGGGGTTTTTCCTCTCGATAAAATAACGTTCTGACATACATCATATATTTTTATCCCGCAGAATAAGTGACGTTGATCTTTGTTACAACGGTCGTAACTATTTTTGTTGGTTTGGCACTTGTCTGGAATTTTTCGCCATCCGCAACCGACTGTTTTCGTGATTGACAAATTGTTAATGGTAATGATAGTTTTTGTCACGTTGTTTTAAACGGGATTACTAATTATTTTCTTGAACTTCAGGCATTTTTTTTTTTTCCTACTACTCCAAGATACTCACACCTCGTGCGAATTTTATACTTTATACAATGGACTTTCGACGAGGTCACCGTTCATTTATCGCTAATAAAGTTGATGTTTTTGTAATTAATGATGTTTTATTTATGTATTTATATAGTTACGTGTATCAATCATAATCAAGTATATAGAAGCCATTACTATATTAAATTGTCGTCGCGTAGCTGTCAACGTTAGAAAGAGTTCAATCATCGATACTTATATAAATAAGCTTGTCAACGGAAACCACGACAAAAGATCCATTAAAATACCATAGGACATACATGTATATATGACTGATGCGTTGACAAATATGCATACAATCCCTGTGGCAAACCCTCATCTGTGGTGGTACGTACGGATGACCGATGGCTTATACGATCTCGGAATGATTTATTTCATAAATTTGATTTTCGTATTCATTACACGTCCTCTGTTACTTCATAGTTCTTTAATTATATCGTCCCATTCGTGTAACGTGTAATCCGAATTTGAATAAAAGAAATTAAATTCTCTTATATACAGCATCCTTTTGTTTAATTATTTATATCTACGAACTGGTTTTAGGAAAAAATGTATCTGTACAGAGAAGAAAAAAGAGTTTAGATTGAAGCTACTCATTCGCTTAGATAATGTGAAGATAAGAGTTTTCCTCTTCTTAAAACATAATAATAGTTTTAAGAACTATTCTCGGATATTTGAGTTAATTTAATATTCCTATTTTGTAATTAATTATTATGAATTTAAATCGTTACAAAAATGCGAGGAAGAAAAATTCTAGAATGATAAAGGGGTATTGATGTTAGTGTGGAAGATGCACGATTTTGTTCACCCAATTTGAAGCTTAACAACTCTTGTTCTTTTTGTCGAAATTTTCTGAAATTTTTCAGGGAGATTTGGGTATTAGAGGGGTTGATGCTATTAAATTTTCGTGGTTAAAGGTCGAAGGGGTGGAGAGATAGAGGGGATCGCGTGTCGCATCTCGGGTGAAGTCGGACTTAATGAAGATTTTACTCGTTACTAGCGTTTATAATTTTTTAAATAAAACTCATCTGTAACCACGAAATTAAGCTTTTTACCATTTATAAGAATTAATTATATAAAAAGTTTTTAAAATACAATCTCATAACAGATGGCGTTACACACAGTTTTAACTATTTTTCCGGGAAAGTAATGCAACTGGATTTTAAAAATGTCTGAAGTGAACAACGTACATGGAACCTCAATTCAAATTTGCTTGGACCCCACGAAGCTTTAATATTTTATTAATTAAAATTGAATTTTACGATATATTATGAAATTTAGAATTCTCATATTTAAAAAGAAGAATAAAATTTAATAGATTAAAAAAATATATACTATTTTATTCAAAAATGAAATTTCTATTAAAGCTTTAGCTATAAGAAACCTCGACTTTGTGTAAGACCTTACACAAATACTTGTAAATACATGGACTAGTACAGGCCCACCAATAATCAAGTGGATTAAACCAATAAACACTTGTGGTTTCGGATCTCGCCCGTTGGAGAGGTCCGAACCCACGACCATGGGTTTTTTTTCGCGTTAGTAACATCTAAATATGGACCAGTTTCCCATAAAAGACCTCACCAAACAGTACTTGTAATCCAACACCGATTAGAATACTGGATTTTGTACAATATCTAGTAACTTTTTAATATGAATTTTGTATTATATTTATGTAAAAAGGTCTTCAAAAGTTCACGGACTTTAACATGACACAAAATCACCATTACATTTTAAAAACATTCATTCCATATCGACAGATCTCACTCTGATCAAGTCCAGATGTGAAATTTTTCCATGTTTTGAGCTTTGAATCTCAATCTCGCATCTCGTCCAAATGGTCCAAGACTCTATTATGGATCCGGATCTGGCTAACTCATAATGGATATTTTATGACCCTTCTTAGTTTCGCAAAAGGGCGTAAAGAAGTAAGATATATATATATATATATATATTACGTTGGTATAGTCCCACCCAAAAGCTTTGCCAAAAATTTGTATTCAAACCGTACGTTTCTACTACATATTAGCTACATTTCTTTTCCTTTTTCTTTGTCTATTTTCCCTATTAAGTAGTCATACTGTAACTCAGATATAAACAGATGAATAAGGTATAACCTATTTTAGGTTTTACGCCCTTTTGCAAATTAACAATATGAAAAGTAAATGAATTATAAATTAAGGAGTTTGAAAAACAGCAAAAGAAGTCGGAAATTCTTTTCTTTGTAGAAATTATAAGTCTCGGAATTAATTTTATATGTTTTATATCAGCTGAACATAAAGAATTTTTGAGTTTTTCCAAACTTACATAAAAATAGTGTAATATTTCGCATTAAGAATATTAAAATGAATTCAACTTCGTTAATTAAATACGTAGTGTTTACGTGGTATTATTATTATTATATAATTGTGACGAGGAGTTAACGTAATTAAATCATCGCTATCAACCGTTACATTATTATTTCAAAAATCGAAAATATTACCTTATACTTGAAATTCTGCTACTTTCACTTGGCAGGAGTATTATGTTTAGGAATTCGTGATTCTGTTTGGCAGAATTTGGCCGCTAGTGCTTCCAACTTTAATTTACAAGTAGCTTCAGGCCTTAAAGATCCTGAAAAGCAACTCACGTAATTTTGCACCTGTCAGTTCCGTCAGGCTGTGTGCAATTCAATGCATGTGTTTAGCTTGTCATGAGTGGTTCACACAACTTTTTGATCGAATGTCACAGCTGTAACGTGTTATAAACTAGTTGTCGGTTAAGGGGATCCTATTCCCAAACTAAAAATCTATTTCCCGTGTTATTCTTTCAATTATAATATTTCTCGTATCAAAAATCATTATCTTTTACTTATAAATGAAAGGTGTAGTAGAGTCAACAGAGAATAATCATTATCTTATCAAAACTGTTATAGATCCGCTACTGTAGTTTTTAATTCCTCGTATTAAAAGTATACAGTGTAGATATTATAGACATATCTCAAGAATGGAATGATAAAATACGTGTAGTAAGTCGAGCGAAATTCAAAGAAAATAACAGGTCTGGGATGTATTTGATTAAAGAGAAACACGACGAGACGTGTCAAAGAAAGAACAGACAATAAGACTGTCGATGACAAGACGGTAACATTCGGACAATGAAAACGTTTCTGCCTCATTACTGTTTCATGCGAACAAGCTATTAAAGTCATTCTCCTGTTTGCATCATTCACCCAATCTGAAAAGTACTTTTATCGAATTAATTATCTTAATCTCAATTAATGAAAAGTGCGGAAAATTGTTAGAAATTCACTCTTATAATCGATTAAAACTTCTCGTAATTAATGACGAAACAATTCTTTTTTTTTTCTAATCTTAAATTATTTCGAGTGATAGATACTCTTATAAAAAAAATAATAATAAATTAATGTTTTCCCTTACTTTTACTCGAATGCAATACATTAAAAACGGCTTAACACTGGAAAAAAAACGATAATTGAAGTTATTAACTGCATCATATTCACTCTCAATGAAGGTAAGTGCAATGATTATCAGTAAATAAAGCAGAATAGTTTCTGAAACATCAATGTCGACTGTAAGCAAGAAGTAGTGATGGAAACAGAACGACTATGTCTTCTAGGTGAAATATTTTAGTCAGCGGAGACGTTTACTGTCTTCTGTTAGGAACAGATTCCCACTTCTACTTTCGACATGCTGACGTGTTCTTTGTTCAAAATACGACCGAAGAGGTTAAAGAAAAATAACCATTACATAAATATTGCTTCTTCTTTTATCTTCCAACAATCTTTGAAAGTTTGTACAAGGAGGGAAAAAATAATAATAATAATAATAATTTAAACTTTTTGCTTGTTGAATTTTTTCGAAATTTCGTTTATTTTTATCCTACGTTCGATCTCAATTAAAGGGGGTCGACTTTCGATGGAATTGTCCATATAATAAATTTATCTCTATATCGGATTCTAATAAATATCAATTGTGGTGAGATAAGAGTGCAGATTGATCTCATCAGTTAATGGTTGCAGATGTGTGGATCGATGAATCTACCTGTTTTCTCGCAGACTACATCTGTACAGACGAGATTCATTATATAAATTACCAAAAACTTTATCGAAATAAAACAAAAAATACGTCATACGAAGTAACTAGAAAAGACATTTCGTCGCAATAAAATTCAGATTTTGTAATATATATATATATATAAAAATGAAATATCAATACATCAACAGCTAAAGAAATTATCAATTTGTTTTTCCTTCTTCGATTTATTATCCATCGTTTATTGAAAAGAAAATAGGAATTTTTCTAAGCCTGCACCGTCATTCGACTGAAGGGTGCTGATATACGAAAGATTTTCTATTGAATAGATTATATATAGGCCTATATAGTCAATTCGAAGGGTATAATTTTATAAAAGTCATAAATTCACAATAAAATTTACGGTGAAACACGATCTAGATAATGAAGCAATTTAATGTCTGGAACACTTTCCCTTTCCCGTCGAGGGGGAAAAAAAAAAAAGATACTAAGGTCAACTTGATTTTAACCTGTCACTCGAAAGAAGAATTGTTGTAATGCTCACTTTTAAATGAGATTTATTGCGTAAAGAATTAAATATCTATGCCTTTTTCTTATTTATAACATGGCCTTAATGTTACGAGTACGCATTCCTCGGCGATCTGTTTCGATCTCATTAACTTAAATGTTTTTTCCCTTTTTTTATGAGATGATGGACTTAAAATTTAAAGTTAAACGAAACTTACAAATGATTGTTTCCATAAATTAATTTAAATAAATTATCTTACACGTATCCATCAATCAATTAATGGAAAAGGAAACAGGATAGGTAAGGTAAATCTATGTCATTTTTCATAATATATATATATATATTAGAATAGATTTGATGCTGCCTTTTAAGAGCAAGAAGAGTAAAATTGTATTATTAATCAGTATCATAATTGCATCTGTGTTAAGTTTTGAATCGAATCTATTGTGCTTTGATGGTTGGTGTACACGTCCATTATGTATTCAAACAAGTACATTTGACTTCAGCCCCCGAGCTAGCAATCATTGCTATTATAATAAAGACTTAACTACAATAGCCAAACTCATCGATCTGAATTTTTCACATCTTAATATAATTAAGTTCAACCTATTAAATAACCGGAGTGTGTGATATTGTTGATTAACCACGATAACAACTCTTTAGCACATTTGTTCATCTGTCATCATTACCTTCTTCCGACTGATAGCCTTGTTACATTCGAGGCATCTATCATGTAGTTTATTTTCAAAAGAAAATTATTATGTTAATAGCACTATTTTAATTTAGATTTATCTATTTGTCAAACTAGTTACTCGCTTTACTTTTCTTCTATTTACAAATACGTCGTTCATCAACTTTCTATCAATTACTCATTTAAAACTAAATTTAAACGGGTTTAAATTTTATTTTAATTGTCGGCCGAGTTTAAAAAATTATTTATTTATTTAAAAAGAAGGGTAGAAATTCCGTCCGCAAACGTTACATTTTAAGCGATACGCGCGAATAAAATGAGTTACGATTCCCTCCCTCTTATTCGCTGTTGTGGAAAATGATCAAATTTGAATATTTAGATCGATAACTTTTTTAAATTTTAAATTTCTCCTGCGAATTATCTGTTATAAAGAAATATATTCTCCTCTTTACGACGTGGAGTAAGAAGAGTTTAAAGGCGCTCCGACTCGAGGACTAGGATCTTAAATTTAACATTTAATGGGTTCGAGTGAGTCCAAGGTGTGTCGGTACCTACCCCCTACCTGCTCGTGATGGATGACAAAATTACAAGCACAACAGAATTGAAGCCGACCGTGAAAGCGTGAAATTATATCTGATAGAAAGCGTGGAAACGAATGAAGTCGTTGTAGTCTCGGATATAACTTATTAGCACGCTGACATTTTAGATGCCAGCTGCACTCGATAATTTCTCATATAGTTCCAGAACTAGATACAAACAGGAATTAAATAATAGACTGGGCGTGGAGCGTACAAAATCCGTGTCAAATTCTTGTGGATTAATTTTGCTCGCACATTACTTCTTAAAATTAAAAATAAAAAATTGTAAGAGGAGAAGAACATTTCACGCACCTTAGAGATTTTGAGATTTTTTGTTCGTGATGAAGAATCGTGTAAAAGAAAAAGAAAAATCGACCGCAAACCGATAAATGCCGACAGTTAATACGGTGCTGACAGTAGCTGAAATCCATTCCAGATTGATTTACATCCGGTTGCTATTAAACCGAGCATTGCAAATGATGTAGAGAATTTCGGAAACGGCCTATCGAATTGATGTAACACTCGCCATTACTGTTAGACTAGTCAAAAAATGGGTCGATGTAAAGAAGAATCGTGTAGAATGTTGTCGCCGATGTTACTGCTCGGGAAATGATAGTGTAGCGCGAAACAGGCAATAATAGTAGAGAACGAAAATCCCTGGTTTTCCTTAATAGACCGGGAAAGAAATCTGATAAGTCTCCATAGCATAAATAGCTATTTAACTAATTGTTTGGAAAATGTCGATTTAGATTCTCGAACCGTAATTAGCAAATTTAAATTGCTAAATTCACAAAAAAGTCCGCCAGTGAATCTTCTTTTTACAAGTTTCCTAAATAAAACGTTACGTTAGATGTAAAATTACAGAAGACACAAATTTCTTCTATTATACACTCGAAGGGAAGGAAATGTGTAATAAATTTATTTATAAAGTAGGAACTGAAATGATATACAGTTATTGGAGAATTTACTTCTACGGTGCTTGTGTGTGTGTATATATATATATATATATATATATATATACGAATAAGAAAGAAAGAAAGAATGATTTCATATCTGGGGAATAGAACAGTCAAACTGCAAAATAATCGTTCGGAATACAGAGATTGGACATTTAGAGAAATGAAATGTCCTTCCCGGATGACGTTTAAAGTAATTTGACAGAATTGGTGACTTGTGAAAAGAATTGTTAAGAAAAAAAGAAGGGTCCACCACGTCACCCGGTAATTTGATGGAATTGCCAGAAGTTGTTACTTACAGTTGATTCTTTCCAATTTTATCTGGATTGTTCTTTTCCAAAATGCTAGAAAAATTCATTCGAATTTATTGCTTCGTTGATAAATGCTTCCTTATGGATCCTTTTAATGGCAGCACGTAGAGAGGACACAAGTAAAGATAATCCAAATTTAACTTTTTATTAATTTTATAAAATTATATTAATTATTCTGATTATCTACATTTGTATAAACATATATGGTTTATTATTATTAATTATTATTATTTAATTAAATTTTAAAAAAATTAATTTAAATAAATAAATTGAATTTTCCGTTCAAACTTAGCATACAAACGATATTAAGCGGAGAAAAGTCGAATTATGGAATTTTAACTAAATAATTATTTAAACAATGGTTAATTAATCAAGTCATCTTTAAAGATTTACGACGTTGTGTCGATTTATGCGCTCAATTACCATTCGTTCGTTCTATTAATGGAATTTTCACACTCCAGGAACCAATTCGGTGTTGCAGAACGAAGATCCTTCTATCAAATAGTTGTGTGTGTGTGTGAGCTATAGATAGAGTCATTAGGCTCAACAGACACTAAGATACGCTCCTCTTGTCAAAAACAAAGACAGAACTGTCTAAGCCATTTGCACCAATGACAATCTCTATTTATCATTGAGCAACTAAATGGAAGACACCCTTCGTGAAGGCATTCGCTCAATCACCATACCACACAGATAATATCTTTTTACATTATCACCCCAATGTACTTAACTTGTTTATATTTTTCACCGTAAGTTTCTGATAAAATTCATTTTTTCTTATTTAATCCATTTTTATGTGCCACACTTTATTAAGATATCCAAAGCTAATAGAACTTTAATGCTAATTTAAATCGCGTTAAATAATAAGTAATTAATAATCATTTCCCCCTTCATCTTCTTCTCCTTCTTTCGTTCGGAGTGTAATATTTCATAAATAAAATTTTAATTGAGATTTTTTAATCGCTCCATTACCATACCTACAGTTTTAAAACCTTAGCACATCGTGATTAGAAGATGAGATTAATGCATTGTGCAAGTAAGACGTGCCTCAGACAGTAACTAATGAGTCTGGCTCGAAGATGGGCTGTTCTAGTTTTAAATTACGACTCGGTGGAAGAAGAAAAGTAACGTGATGTCATGTTAAAGTCGACTTTCTACTGGCTTATCCATTGAATCTTCTCTGAGCCGGCTCTGAACGCCTTCAGATTGCAAACGATAATGTAGGCTGATTAAGATAATGTGATTAATGAAAAATTAATTCTGTGAAGATATCAATATGCAGATACTTCGTTTGTCATAAATCACTGGGTCAATAAGAGATCCATAATTTAATGGAGATGTTCAAACTCGACCATGCGAAAATCTTTTTCTTTCATTAATCGTTCAGTTGCACAAGATAAGAGACAATTTTTTATTTTTATTTTTTCCTTAGTTATAAATTGGAATCGTGATCAAATTATTTACTTTTTTCTTATTTTAGAAAAATATTAAAATTAGTTACATAAATTTTCGTTTTTAATACTAAATTTTCTCGTGTTTTTATACAGACCAGTTCTGTGAATAACGATATAAATTTTATATAATATATTAAATAATGTATGAAATTTGAGATAAAGTAAAGTAATATAAACTAAAGAAGTTAATTAAAACGTAAAATTTAAATCTAAATTATTGATATTTAACGCTTACATACCCAACTAGTAGATCGCGACTTCCTAAGATGAGCCGCATCCTTATAGATTAGTATTGTAATCTTTTATCACTCTTGAAGGTTGAGAAATACCGTTTATAGGATAAAACTAAAACAAAATTAAATTTTATATTAATTATTAAACTTAAAAATATATATATATATATAAAATAGTGTTTTTTATATAGAAAAGGATTTCCCCTTCTACAGAATATAGAACTATAAAAACTCCTTTCTGCATCCTTTTAACTAGATAAATTCTTTTATTAAATATTTATAATGTAAAAAAAACATAATAAAAATGAATAATTTTAACGTGAATTGTCATTTTTATCAATAAAATCCTTTAGATAATTAATGCTAAAAAACTTATATAAAAACCTTAAAGAAATCCAAATAAAACAAGGAGATAAAGAAGAAAATAATAGATTTTATTCTGCAGATTTGATCTAAAATGGAATTTATGAAAGAAAGAAACAGTAGTCGGGAGAACATATCAAAAGCTTATTACAGAGATGACCTCATACGTCATAACTCCAAACATTGACCATTGGGGGGCCATCAAACGGGGTGACGATCCTGGTGGGAAGCCTCTGCCACTAACACCAGGCATTTACTGGCTGATAGAAGATGGTGTAGCTATTATAGTACAATAACCCTCTTCTACTATACAAGCCTATATTTTATAGCCTACATGAGCCTACGGTGATCATCAATAATTCATAATTTGAAGCTCTTATCTAAATAGATCTATATATTATCTATTCTCTCGTTACACAAAATCCATTAAAAGGAATTTAAAGGAGTTATTTGATATCATATTATTATTTTTCATTGATCAAATATATTTATATGTTAAATTTTATATTTTTAAACATGTTAAAATATTGTTAAATTAATACGTACATTTTTATATATTTAAGCCATTAAAATATTAAATTTATATATGTATCAAGGACAGATTTAAACTTGTGACCCTAAGCTATATAAGAAGCTCTTTCCTTCTATAAAATGATAAGGCCCTATATAAGGCCTTAAGATGTAGTTCGTTTAGAGATATTAAATTATAGTTTCTATAGGAAAAATATAAAAGTGTTTATATACTTTAGCAATTTTTTAAGGATAAATTGAAACGTTTCCATATTTTTTATTACTTTTTTTTAGCCGGAACTTTTTTACCTTTTTCTGCTTTTTTTATCTTTCAATTGCAATTTTATGGTCTATCAAAATATTTTGGAAGAAAATTTAGCAGTTTCCTTTAACAATTAAGGTCAAAAGAAGCCGCTGGCTCTACGATAACGACCACGTGTTGTATAAATACAGTATTATTTCTTCTCCTGCAGAGATTGAAAACTCCAATCACAATACTCGAAACAATCAAATTACAATTTTATATCATTATTTTTAATAACGTTTTAAATTTATTTATAAAAATATTTTTAACATCTTGCACATCCTTTTTTTATTAAAACATTTTTTTTTTTTTTGTTTTTTGTTTAACTTGTTACAAGATAAATTATAGGCTAATAATTACAAAGTGTAATTATACATTCATACGCCATGTTAATATCTTAATTTTCATCATCCCATAACTTATAAATTCACGTTTCTTAATAATTTACAAATATAATTTTTAAAAGCATTTTAATCTTAAAATTTCTACTAAAATATTACTTAAATAATTATATTCCCATCTAGATATCATTTTTCTAGCCACGGATGCTTATTTTTCCATCGTTTATGAAATTTAAATCAATAATAATTAAGCTATCAAACGTTACTTTTTTTTAATAAAATTCTGAGGTTTTATTATTCAATAAATTATCAATTAAATGTGATTAAATGATAAAGAACAGATTTAAAATATATATATATATTTAGTAGCTTCAATAATCTGATCATGTTATAACTTATGAGAGTAGAGAATTTCATTAAGTAACTGCTGCGCTGAATTTTTCCTCGAGTTTCCTACCAAGGAACAAACATTAATGCTCAGCATGTGCGAAACTACTAAAACCTTTCAACGACTTTCTTATTTTTATTTATTTTTATATATTTATATATATATAGTAAATCCTATAAATTCTTAATTTACTTCCTTATTCCATGATTAAAACACATTACATTCATGAAAGTTTTCTAAGGAGAACAATAAAAAAAACAGATGAATAAAACAAATACAGAAGCTAGAATTTTATTTATTTAAATTATAAATTAATAAATGAAAGCTTATATAAGTGTCATATATTATATTTCTTCCCCCTTTCTAAAGTTATCCTGTAAATTATTGAACAGTTCTTGACAAGATTCTTTTGTTAAGGATAGGAGTAATGATTCTTTCATGGTAACTGTTTAAGAAGTAAATTTGGTTGTATAAACAAGTTGAGAGGATTACACGTATCCTGCAGAGAAGGATAATCGCGCTATTAAATATTCATCAAGGGCGTAAATTTAAGAAAAAAATACACAAGAAATTGTGTAATTTTTAAATAAGATTTTCTTATATACACGTTAAAAAAAATAAATAAAATAACGTGGATAATCATTTCGAGTTCCTCTACAACGTCAACAAATGAGTGTTTTAAGTATTCAAAACAAAGATTAATTAACCGGTCGAACATGTATAGTTATACATTATAGGGTCGCGGATACATCAAAGTGTTTAAAGAAACAAAAGCGGCTTCTAAATAGAATCTATCTAATTATATCGACGTTGTGGAGCCTGTCTGTTAAAATGTTACGGGATAAAGTCATCTATAGGAAAGGAAAATTGCCTGAAAATTTATTGACACCTAAAGTTGATGACCTCCTGTATTATCCTCGGTCCGACACTTTGTATCGATTATAGGCCTATATACATACACATGTATGCTTTATTAGTATAGATCTTTGCATTAAGTGGATAGAATTTATATAAGTATAATGAATCAGAAGTTTTTAGAATGCGGACAATTTTTCTAATCTGAGTTGAGATTACGGCACTATGTTTATTATATGACTTTTAGAAACGTGTGGAAAGTAATGGAGGAAGGGGGGGTTTAGAAAGAAGGCAAGAGAAGATGAGGAATTTAAGAAACGAGTTCTCAGATGCACGAGCGTGAATAAAGCTGTCAGAAAAGAATGCGACGAAGAAATGCAGCATGATTAAAATCTCTCATTGTTCATCTATAAAAGAATAATATGGATTATAAGATTCGTTCTCTTGGAAATATTTGAAATCGCCGCATTTTAAAACGTATCGCTATTCAGAATATGAATTCTCAACTTAGAAAAAAAAGGGGGGAGGGAGACTATTCTCGTGATGTTTTATTAACTCGCGTGTGAAATTTAGTACTAGCGAAAGAAGATAAAACTGTGAAGTATTTAGTTTATCCACTAAGAAGGATTTTTCTTAAGATTCCACATGAATTCTGCAATGTATACATTCCGTAGATCTAATTATACTGATCTAAAATAGAAATCTCTCGTAAGAAACTCATATTGAATAATCGAATGTGACCTAATCACGTATTAATTTAAAAAATTAGTGGACCGGAAGCTCTTATATAGTTAATCGAGGCCTTCGATCCCTAAGCTGAGGAGTTAAATAGATTAAAAAAAAAAAAAAAGAAATGAAAAATTTACAATAAAATTAGTTAAACTTAATTTAAATATCATTAACCGTTCTACTCTAATGAGTTGCTAATCAGTTAGCATCTTCAGAAGGCTTCTTTTATCTTTACAGCATCAGTTTGATTATTATCAAATTAATTACATTGTAATTAAATGGTTGGCTTTAAAATTAATTGCTTCGTTTTAACTGATTTTAATTTATTTGTTTATAAGCAGAATATTCAAAAACATATACAAAAAACACTTATAATGTTATTATAATCAAGAGCAGACCTAAATATAGAACGGGCCAGCAGGCCAACCCCTCCTCAATCTAGCATTTAATGCGTTGTCATAGACACGAAAGGTCCCACAAAATATATTTTAATGTAAAAACATGATACACGAGTGATATAAATTAAAATTTCTCATGATAAACGGTGTAAAATCCGTTATTACTTCTTTTATTGACTTTTCTTACACATTTTTATGACTTTCGGAGCCGTAAAGATATCTCATAAAGATGAGTGGTTCCATATTTGTGAATGGTTCCACCTCCTCTCGGTCAATAATCAAACAGAACAAAAGCATTAGAAACGTAATTGAAACTTTATATAATTCGAGAACCAACAAACGAACGTACTCTTCGTATCAGTTAATACTAATAATTATAAAGTTTAAGATAAGATAAAACCCATAAAATTAACATTAAAATTAGTATAATATAGATTTTGTATTGTTTTTTTAAGTGTTGTTAATAGAAAATAATATGATTAAATTTAATTAATTAATTAATTAAATTGTAATTAAGAAGATAGAAAAGTAAGTTTTGTGTTTGCATTAGATATTTGACAAACAGGAAAAGAAAAGAATAAATCTGTAGTATAAATAGAACATCCTTCACTTAATTAAGATAATGAAAATGTCTAATTTTAGAAAAGAATTTCCAGAAGGAAATTATAATAGAATAAATACATTTTTTTTAATATAAAAATATGAGAAAAAGTGATAACTTTTATGAGATTTATAGGTATAATACCTTTATTACTAGTAACTATGTAAAAATTTTATTTTCTTAACGTAAAAAGAATAATTTTTTCGCATATGTGACGTCAATCTTCTCCCTCCCCCCCTTTTTTTTGTACTTTTCAACCTTCAAGATTTATGTTTTTTGTATTTTCCTGTTTTTCCTTACCGTCCAGAAAGGCAATAAGTGATAAGAAGTAAACATTAAAGTTGTGATTTATGTGGCTACAGATAGTTAAGGCGGAGTGGTTTTATGTAAATACCCTTATATTTATCTCGTGTCTAGCACAAGGTCTCTAGCGGTTAAGTTTCCTTACATTGACGATATCATCTACAACATTTGTTGTGAGATTTTTCTGTTGTTTTCTAGTAAATCCTCCAAAGGCAATTCGGTCAATACAGAAAAATAAATGCCCCTTCATAACTCTATGATACATTTTCTCGTAATCTGCGATTAATGGACAACGTTTGTTCGACTGAAATTAAACTTAAGAAGAGAATATCTATCTTATGTTATGTCCCATTCGGGCTAAACAGAGCGTGTTTATCTAAGAATGAAAACATTTTACAGCAAATTACACGTGTTTTTTTAAAAATTTTAGTATTTTTCTGTGAATTCCTTGTTGCCTTTATAAATATAAATGGATTTATTTTCATTTAAAAAAGAAAAAAATCCTCGTATATAATCTTTTTGTTTACATTATTTATATGTAAACAGTAAAAATGCATTTTAAGTGTCTTAATGAACATAAAGCTTTCGTCGTTTATTAATACTATTTTTAGATATTTTTGTATTAAAGGTTCGTATTTGACCTTTCAAACCTGTAGAATAAATCACACAAATGTGGATTAAGTAGGTACATTTGTAACGTATAGAGGCGTATCTACCGAGGTACCACCGACGACAAACGAAGGTGTCGCCACCTGCTGACGTAATGGTAATTACCCCCCTCATGGTTTCTACTGCCCACATCAATAGGCGGTGTTTTCAGGATAAACTAAGAAAGAATGTGGGTGACAGGATAAAAGTTGTCGACAAGTTTCACAAAGGAACCTGTTCTGCACACGCAAATTCACTTATTTTAGAGAGTTTGGTCTGTTTGTTGGGTAGTAAAACAATTATTTACAAATAAGAACGTAATGTGATACATTTTTTATTATTATTTTTTATCTTCAAAAGTATTTGGTGTAAAATCTGCATATACCGTAGACATGTAGACAAGAGGATTACTATAGAATGTTTAATTACATTCAGTTGTGGGTAATAGTTATATACATAAAAGTACAATGGGCTAAATCTTCTTATATACGATTAGTTATTCGAATATCTCAACAGTTTTTGCGTAGATTTTTTTGATTATTTGAATCATTTTAGATAGATTTAAACATTATGGAGATAATATTTCATATTATTTACATTATAAATCGATTTAACCTTTTAATGGGCCAATACTCGTATGTCTTACTAGAATATATGAATGGCTTCCTTCGAGTGTTTTCTTTTTTTTTTAGCTTATTTTGATAACTTTATATAGCCTGAAGCCATTATAAAGCAAATATTTGGCGTGACCTTTATAAATATTTCAATCATATTCAATTTAAAGCGTGTTGTGGGCGGTTAAAGTCCATTATTTTTCCATTTTGCATAACTTCTTACCATATCCGGTATATATATATATATATATATATATAGCTGTAAATAATAGTAAAATGAAACGTTTCGCGGGTGTCAGTGTCAGATTCTTCTGCTAATGCTATCTTTACAGGTAGCTTTTTGGGTGACAGTTGTGATGGAAGATCACAAGGAGCATACTAAATGCACGTACCGCACGTCAGATAGATTTAAGAGATAGAACTTTACGAGTAGTTTATTCTATCTCGAGAATTTATAGAAAGAGTTAATAACATGAAAGGGGTCTAATTAAATCACGTCGGGTGTTACCAAAACCAGCGCCCTCTTTTGTTAAAAATACATATTAAAAATTGGTTAAAATTTAATTAATTTAAAAGAAATATATTTTTAAGTTTCGTTTAAAAATTCCGTCAAAGCGTGCTTAATATATATATATATATATATATATATATATGTATATGTATATTTAAGGAAAAAAAAAGAAGAGGAAAAAAATAAAGGTAACGACTCACCCCTGTGATTAAGTCTCTGGTAGGAAAGATTAACTCATTTAAAAGTCATCAGCCGGTGCCCCCTTTCTTTGCCGGATCGAAAATTTGTACCCCAATCACCTTAAATGGTGCAGACAGTCGGCGTATCCCCTGGCAACTGTTTCCTAGCAACGGGTTCCTGATCTATAAGCGGCTTCACATCGTGAGGTGCACGTGGTCAATGGAGTTGTGTCGAACTACGCGCGCATTCTTAACAAATCGCGACTGCGTAGTCAAGCTCTCACAGCCCAGAACAAAACACCTTTCGGGTGTCTAGGAATATGTCAGGTGTGAACTTCTCTTGGAGCCCGCCACGTCCCTTATAGTATGAACGAAGTGAGCGAAGAATCGCCCGATGACTTAGCGGCAGTTGGGCGGCCTAGGTCTTCCTCCTTACCCTCCAGGAGAACCAGCCTGACCCCGCCGCCCAGAGAACGAGAGGTTGATTCGGTCTTGCAGTCGATTGGTCCATATAGAACACCAGAACAACCCAGAGATCGACCGTCTATCCTCAAACACCAAGAATTGAAGAGTTCTACTATCAGGCAACACTATTATCCCGAGGGAGGCTGGGGTTGGGTTATCTGTGCCTGTGCCTTTCTTATTCACTGTATGACTACCGGCTTACAATTGAGTTACGGAGTTCTGTATCTAGAAGTGTTAAGGCAATTCGGTAACGAGAAACTCATGGAAGCTGGTAAGTCAAAAAGTTTTTATTTATAAAAACAAATAATAATAATAATAATAATAATAACAAAATAATAAAAATCATTCCTTTCTTCTAATTTTTTTAAAAGCCTTATGCAAATCAATGGCGAACACTTAATGTAAAATGCCATTAAAGTTAACGATGCCATGCAAAAACACGATTGATTCGATATTTTAATGATGCGTATCATAATTACTGCTTACTACTTTAACTTCAAAGATTGAACTTATCGAAAAAAGTCCAGAAATTTATTTAAGAGTACAGACTTAGTTTTATTTATTTTGATAAAAAGCAATCGATTCTGCTATTCTATACAAAGCTAAAAGACAGAACGATAAGAGAAGATCCTGGAAACAACACAGTATTTATCCTAAATCGAGTGTAACGACGACCACTATTGATTTAACATTCTATCAGATATACAGAAGTGAAGTTTGTGTGTGTGTATATATATATATATATATATATATATATTTCCTAGAAAATTGGTTAAGGATCACAGTGTATAAACAATCGATTGTAAGACCCTGCTCTTCCTAATGTACTGTACACATCGTGATATAATTTCTTTTTAATATGTATGAAGATAACTGATATCAATTAAAGGTTCTCTGTATAAAATAAGAGGATGGATTTCATGCACGATTTTCACTTTACTTCCAGCATCATTATCATAAAAGGTCGCTGATATCATTTGCACGTTTCATCGCTTGGTATAAAGCTTCTATTATAGCACGAAATGCTACTGCTTGTATAACACCCGGATATAATATTTTTTTAATTAAAAAGTATTTTTTACAGTAATAAAAAATGCCTATATGATAAGCTGTCTGTACCTTTCAAGCCTTATTAAAACAATAAAAAACACTGTTCTACTGGATAGTCGTATGTAACCATTCGAGATATATAAATAGTAAGATATTGCAGTGATATACAGATATCCCTGACGTTTATTTTATAAATTTTATTTATATTTTGTAATATATTTTCATATTAAATTATTAAAATTCTGAATGGAACGTTGAATTAGATTGTATAAAGCATTATTTGCAGTTATCTGTTGCTCTTATATTATTACTTTAGATACTTTTTCCTCATCATTGAAGTCTCTACAGAATTCTTGTCCTATCAAACTATAAAAATAACATTGGAAGGTTGTAAAATTTTATAGCTTATCATTTAAAACGTTACAGTAAGCATCATTGTTGTGTTATATATATATATATATATATATATATATAGCCTACAAAGTATTTCTTTATACAAATCAATAATAAATTCGAGTAAGTTATATTTAAATGGCTTTATTATTTATACACTTAGTTTATAAATTATATTATAAAAATATGGATACATTTTTCTATTATCTAAATGAAATGTTAATTAATTATCTAATTATTGATATATAATAGAAACTAACTTCAACTGAAGGCTTATATTATTGTAATTTACTTTCTATTATAGTATTAGTGTATGAAAGTTGACAAATTGTAAAATAGGGGGTCTGAATGGTGAGTAATTCGTGTAATTTTTACATCACGAACACTCACTTTTATTCTATTTCTAGAAGGGAGGAAAAAATATTTATACTTCAATAACAATTTATATGATAAACATTAGAACTTGCCATAGTTTTACTTCACTAAAGTATAAACTAAAGAAGATAAAGTAAATAATTATATTATATATTTTAATACTGTTTAAACGTTAGTAAAAAAAAAAAAAAAGTGTAAAAATTTATTGTTTCAATTTACTGTATAACTTTGATGATTTCAATTCATGTAATTGGAATAAATTTTCTGGTTAAATAAACTTGGAGACATTATTTATCAGAATCCAATTACTCTCAACAAGTATCCTGCGGCGAATGAGTAAATACTGAAGAATCAGTATAAATGTGTGAAGTGCTGAATACAAGAATTTAGTTATTATAAAGAGAGAGAGAGAGAGAGAGAGAGAGAGACACTTCAATTTACTTTTTATTTAATGTACTTCACGAGTTGTGGTTTCAATAACATTTTGTAAATTTTAAGTATTCTCAGCTTTGAATAGCCCATTTTTTTGGCATATTTTAAAGTTTTTTAATGTTCTCTACTCATTTTTATATTAAAGTATGAAGAGTAAAAGTTTATATACATTTATATACATAGTAAAGAATAATATAGAGCTTAATAATACATTTTTTTTTTTTAAATATAAAATCATTAATAACAGTTTAATATTATTAAAAATGATCGAAGAAACATTCTTCTTACGTATTTAATTCAAGGAAAAATACTTAAAATTATTTAATTTTTAATATTTAAAAAGAATTAAATGAAATAATACTTAATTCATTATTAACTGTTGCATGCTAAATCTACGAATGGTAAATTCTCTGGAATACGTTTTGTAAAGCGAATAAAACCAATTCAAAATGGCTAATTTGGTTAAGAAAGTAAATAAAAATAATATTAAATATATATAAAAAGTTTAAAGCCATATTAATAGATGATAGTGGACGTAACTTCATTAAGAGTTGACATATTTAGTAAGAGTTAATGGAAGTAAAACACATCTCACGAAAGCCATTAAAAGTAAGTTAATTTTATTATAGTTACTATTTGGCTTCGCTAATGTGAGAAATACCGTGTTATATATATATATATATATAAATTTTATGGCTGTTTGAGGGTCAAAAGATTACGAAAAGAAGAGTGAAACGAATTTTTATTACAAGGAATCTAAAAGAAAATTTTCTATTAAAAACTACCTTAAAAGATAAGATAAAATAATAAACAAAGTGTCAATTTTATTATTTTTTTTATGAGAAATTAAAGCTATCGAGACTAACTTTAACTCAATGTAAATATTGTTTCTTATCACTTTATTATAATAAAATTGCTTTAAAAATAGAACTAAATATAATATACACGAATGGCTTAATGTAATATAATAATTACAATACACACATAAGTTTAATATTTGTTAAAACTAATATTTTATATTGAAATCATTTATTTATTCTCTATGATTTCAATTCTATGTAACTAGTGTTGTGAACCGTCAAAGAAATGAATAAATCGAGCCATGGTTACAAAATTATTCACTATTTTTCATGGTTACTATATTGAGAGTCCACTGTATATACTATAAATTTGCTTATAATAAACTACATATGTATATATAAGTTTGTTAAATTATAAATTTTATAAGTGTAAACTATAATATACTGTACTGTACAAATTTTAGCATGGACTACATATAACTTATTTTCTATATAAATTTATGCAAAATATTGTTCTTAAATAATAAATAATGCTTTAAATTTGCTTAAAAGTATTTAATATTCATCATATCATCCCCTCGTTTAGTTTAATCGATGAGCAAGTAAGTTATAGTTTTATTTGATTTCGAATAAATAATATCTACATTACAAAGATACGGTTATAAATTATGTTATTAAATTTAAAACATAATAATAGGCTTATAGGTTCAATAATAAGAGTAGCATAAATAATAGTAATCATTATTTAGACGATAGTGACTTTTTTTCGAGTACCCTCAGAGCCTATGATCAATTTTAAATAAATTTCACATAGATATGTGACAATGTGTTAATTAGAGAGTGTGTATAAAGGTAATAATTATTATTTATAAAGATTTTCTTTAAAATATAATCCTCTAATTCGAAAAAAATAAGCTTCTCAAGTGGCTATTTATTTGAATGTGAGCCAAATCTAGTAGCCTTATTTAATTAAATTTACAGTAAAGTTCTTTTAAATACTTGTTAAATTTTATTTAATAATTATATTTATTATTAATATTGAAAAATAATTATATAATTACAAATAAATTTCGAATTTTAGCTCTTGAAGTAGTTGGCATTTATATTATTTTTGAATTTAAATTTATAAATGAAAATATATTGTGTGTTGGTTATTTTTTTATCATAAGCCATTTTATGAAGGAAGGTATTTTAATATTTATAGAATTTATCCACTTGAAGATATGATTTTAAATATAAATATATTATAAAAATTTATATTTTTTATAGAGTTGTATATTGTATATAGACTGAACTTTCTTTAACTTTCTGATGTAATTTTGCTATAATGTGCAATGCTTAGTCATTAGGAAGAGGTTGTATTGAAGCCACTGTCCAAAAAAAAATCTATTAAAAGTTTCATTATGAATTACGAAATATTCTTCTTTATTTACGATGCACCAAAAAACTCTCTTAAAGACGTAATTGCTTAGCTTGTTAAGGACTTAAATTGGATACTACTACAATTTTCCTTAATGTATCCTCTAACTATACAAAAATAATAAAAGTTAATAAAGTTGATCATTATAAATTTCTTCTTTGCAGTATGAGTAACTTGACCCGGTATAAACGATGTAAACTAAATCAATCTCATCTAGACAATGGATACTAAGAGCAATAATTACTAGAAGTTACATATCTCTAGACAATGATTTACACCAAGGATCGGCTAATCTAGCAAATTGTGGAGGAAAACTGTGTAATAAAAGTCGATAAGAATGCGCAGCCCAATGTCGCCACTTGGTCATGAGCAAATGTGCAAGATTCTCACGCTTATTTCTGTATAAGTGATTGCGAGTTGGCGCCGAAGAGTTCATATCTTTGCTTATAGAAGAAATAGTGTTAAAATTTACGAGAATAAAAATAATGTGCGTTATTACATTTCGTGAAAAAAACCCTCGTAAAATTCATTCTAACGATATTTATATTATACGAGAACCATTCTTCAATGGCTTCAATTCGTCGTTGATACACTGAATTTCCGTTCTTCTACTCTTCGTGTATTGTAATCAATAACGGTTCTAATAAGGATTCCGTGTTAAAATCCGTAAGTATTTTCGCTATTTTTTATCATCTGTATTGTTTGAATAGAATCTTTCAATTCTCTATAATATAATAGGTAGTTTTCTAAAGCACTAAATTATAACATAACACGGAGAGGCGTAATAATTTCTTTTTTAAATCTTCTTTATAGGAACATACATTACTTCAGTCGTTTGAGACATGTAAAATCTGATGAATGGGCTTAAAAATAAATTATGTAAGCATAATACAATAGAAAGAAGAATATCCTCGTCTTGTTTTTAACATTATTTTTTATTTTGTTTATTCAACGGGAGATTCTAATCGCCATTCAATTTGCTTTTTACGTATTATTGCCGTTCACTTTTAATACTCTATTGTGTTTACTATACTTGGATATTGTATATATAATCTTCAATTATTTGTCGTCAACGAGTAAAATCGGATCTTCGAATGTAAATACCGGATTGAACAGGAAGGTATATCTTGACACCTGTCTGTGAGTGTGGCTGTTTCTTGGTCGTTTTTGTTCTAGTCAAGTCCGTGGTCAATGCACGGTTGATGATAGTAAGGCTAATAGCAGTGGAACAGGAAACCATCCCCAAAATTTTCCCGGCTCTGTGGCCGCGAGCTACAGTACATGGGCCTCTCTCACGGCCGCCTTGAAGTGTCTAACGTAGATTTTAATGGACTCTCCCTCTACTTGGATGAATATACGTCTATCTACCACACCCCTCTGGGCGAGGTTTTGGATACAGTATTCGTTTCTAACTATTGACAGTTGACTGTTCCGTCCTATTTGTAAACAATGTCAATCTGAACTTCGCCCCCGAAGTGGTATAACTGGTTGACTGATTTGTCAGATTAAAATTAAGCCGTGTGATTACTTTACACAAATTATATACTTAATTGAATTTAATTTTTCGACTATTCTTTTTTTTATTTTTAATAATATATATTGTTTTCTTTTAGTTAAAAAAAATTCAAGATTCTTTTATAATACAGGGAACATTTTTCGACTGATGAAATTCACATTTATGTAATCACCCTCCTAGAAAAATAGCTTTAATTTTGTCAAGATGACACGTCCTGTTAATTTAAAATTACAGAAATTTATTTAATATTTGAATTTTTAAATTCCTATCTTTAAATTAAAATATATATATTTGCATATTATACAGAATTATCCAGTGGATAACAAATGTACTTACATCTAAGAAAAATGCCATTCATTAAGCAGTACTTACTGTTCTTTCTTCCTTCTAAAACATGTAAACACAAGAAAAAGCAAGAAAAACACTTACATATTTAGTTACTGAGAAAAGGGAAAGTTGAAAAAGTAAAAAAGAAGAAGAAAATTTATTACCAACCACTCTTAATGTAGAACTATTCCTCTTCTAATAAACAAGCTTCAGGAGGGTTCTTTCTATAGCTTAATACAATTAACAATATATGTATCTATTCATTATTCATGGAGTCGAGTTGTGGCGAGAAAAGTCTCAGCACTGTGTTACTATAATTTGGATTATTGATGTGTGTTACTTCTCACGCTAGATTTAAGGGACTTTTACTTTACAAGAGTCGCTTCAGATGAATCTATTTGTGAACTGTGCTTACCAAAATAGGAGCACTTATGAGTAAAATGACAGAACATGTGCCGTGTGTATCCTATGTCGCTCTATAGCTGTATATAATACCCACTTAAGAGAAAGTAATAAAGATTAGGGTTGTTATACTCGTCTTTCTTTCAAAATGATGAACTCGAGTACTTCAAAAACCATAAATTTAAATGATTTTCTACGCCAATTTCTTGATGAATAAAAATAAATTCCCAAATTTTTCTAATTTTATTCTCATATCAATTATACACGATGTAAAACAATACAAATAATGGATTTAAAGATAAGAATTAATTAATTATTTAAATTATATTAATGATTTTTAAAGGAAGAACGATGACTTTATTGATAAGCTTTATCTACAATTGTATTATTTTCTTTTTTTTTAAGCTAAAATGAGTGAAGGGAAATGAAACAGCCATCTGGATAAAATCAATTAATTTGCATGCAATTTTTATATAATTTTTCGTGAAAATCTTAAGCAATATTGCATATAATGTTTTACATAGTCCTACAATCTATACATTTAATTACTTACATATTTAATAGAATTTATATATTTAGGCCCTATATAGGGCCTATTTATCGCATTTATTTACTTACAATTTTTAAGGTTCTACAACTAAATTATATTTTTAAAAAAAATGATTATTTTAATTACTTAAAATAAATGAATTATTTTACAAAATTAGTTCAAAATTAATATATAAATAATTTGATGCAGTTTAACGTTTCAGAGCTTGCTCCTGTAATGATAATATTGTTAAATTAATTAATTAAAAAGAAAAAAAACAACAAAAATAAATGATTTATAAAAAAATAACAGATTTAAAATGATTTACGAAGAAAAAAAAATGTAAATAATCACATAAAAATAGTTTAGAAATCACCTCAAACGTTAGAAAACACACTTCAAAGCAGTATAGAATGCATATTTTCTGGCATGAAAAATTAATTTTTTTTGCCATAAAATGTGTAAAATACAAGCATATTTAATAATTGAATTTAAAAATTTATATATTATTTATATAATTCAACAATTAACCGAACGACAATCTTGTTAATCTTTAAACACGATACGAATCTAACTACAAATTTCAACTTCGTTAATCTCCTTTATGACTAGTAACAAAATTTTTATGGCTTGTTTATGAGGTAGCCCACATTACATAGAGAGATTAGGTACATATAATCTTATATAACACGTTTAACCACTTCAAAATACATGATTAAAGATGTTATTGTTCGAAAAATCTCCCATATAATCTACGAGAAAATAGATTTTAAATATTATAAATATGTACAAAATTAATCACAGGATGATAAAAATTTGTCACGAATTAATTACAATTTCAGTAAAATTCTTTAATTAATATATTTAAAATTTAATCGAGTAGTTGCTTTATTAATTTAATTAATAGTTTTAATTAAAATGATAAATTATCTTAATAAAATATTCAAATTTTTAAGGCATTATTTAAATAGAATTTTTTATATTTTTATAATAATATACAGTATTTACATTTATTCCTCTTTATAATAAATATAAAAAACGAATATATATTGAAAATATTTACACTTTTAGTTTATAAATAGACGTTAATTAAGATAAACAAAGTTTAATTAATTAATTCTCTATTATTGTAAGAATTTTATATATTTATTCATTAAGAAATGTTAACAAGAATTATTTTTTGAGTTTTTTCTACCTTTTAATTAAATTTAAAATGACAAAAATGTAGAAAATTGAATGGAAATCCTTTTCTTCTTATGCTATTTTAACAAAAAATAAGGTTAACTTTTAATTGATTTACTATAAATTCCACTTTAAAGCTAATTGATATGTAATTAAAACTAATTTGAAATAGTTTTTTAACTTAAATTATCTTAAATTAATTTAAATAATAGTGTCTACAAGCCCTTTTTTTTAATAGAGATTATACAAAACTACACATATTAAACTCTATAAAACTAAGAAGTTCGAAAGTATTTTAAGAGTTTTCAGTAACAAATTGTGATATAAAAAATTTAATTTTATATAATTTATTATTAGAAAATTGGCCTCTTAAATAAATGAATAGATAATTAAGCGTTTTACTATGCCCTATATTTTCTATATAGGTTATATCTGTATTATATAGCACTTGTTTAAATGATGTAATTTATATAAAATCCAAGAATTATATAGCAAAAATGAGTTTATATGATGAAACTGGTCAAATAAAATTCTCAGTATTTTAATGATTTATTGTGAAAATATGACAGATTTTTCGCAATTTTTATCATAAAATTTATTGTAAATTTTATATAATAATTTGGAAAATAGTATTTTAGTCGTATAGAAGATGTATTATTTATTATTATAGGATTAAAGTAATGTCAATGGCACTGGCACGTTATAGCTTCATAGGGCTCAAGCTAATTTGAGGGATCCCATGTGCTGTACAGTGTTGATTTCAGACACTTCTCTGAGGAGGATTTTTGGGGAATATTTTCTTATGAAAGATTGGTTTGAGGCTCCCAGCAAATGCCTTTTTTTTGCCCATATAACGCACCACTGGCCATGGGAAAAAATGCCTTCCCACTAGTATAACAAACAGTAAATATTCCCATTGAAAGCTAACAGTAAACAAGAAGAAGCCATTAAAATAAATTTTAATTTCTTAATTAAAATGTTTATTTATTACGCAAGAAACTGGTAAATGAATTTTATTAAGTGATAAAGTTTAATTTATAATTGATATATTACAGTTTTATTAAAATTAGCTAATTAAATATCAAGAGAAGTCTGTATTGAAGTATATTATATATAAAATATTTTTACAGTATAATACGGTTTATTGTTAATGATTTATTTAAATTTATAGTTTATAGGTAACAAGAAAAATGTCAAAATATCTTTTTGTCTTGCAATTTGTACAGGCCTCAGTTAACTAAACCTGTTACTCGTATTAAGGAGGCCTAAAGTGTCGTTATCATTTTATTAATTTATTCAAAATAAATAAATCTCTAAACTAAAATCTTTCATTTATTTGTATAAATTCACGTAACTTTGATTACACGTATACAGTGAAATCTCGAAGCACTAAGTTAAATTATTATACCAACAATTAGCCTTATATTTAAAGTGTTTTCCAACAAAATTATTGGCTATATCGTGGGTAATACAATTATAAAAATCAAGGGATTAAATTGAATAATTCCTATTTATATAATGCAAAAAAAAAAAAAATTGTCTAAACAAAGAACAGAATTATTCACTACATCGAGTCTACTGTATACAACGCATTAAAAACTGTTTCGAGTCAATAATTTCGATTTAAAATGAGAAAAAAAAATTAAAATTTATAAAATTTAACAGTTAAAAATTAAATAAAATTATGTTTTATAGGTAAAATTTACTATAAAAGTATAAAAAAACAAGCAAAACTTTTGATAAATTTAGAAGGAAATTTGTGTCATTCTGTACAGAATACAATAAGAAAAAAAAACAAAATAATGAAACTATGGTTTTATCATTTAATATAAACCAATGAAAAGAAAAGAAAAACCGAGATAAGGAGGCAATAAAATAAAAAGAATCACTACAAAAGCTTCATCCAATACAGGACCACACACAAAAGGAGACCTTATTTTACTTTTATTTTTATTTTTTCTTTCATTTGCCGCTAACTACTTTAAAAAAAACAAACTCATTAAAGTAAGCTGTAATTTAAAAAAATTTAAATATAAGTCATTAAAGAAATTCAATTATATAGTACAATGAATGATTAATTAATAGTAGAAAAGGTTCACTGTTAAGTGACAGCTTTTCACGAACTTAAGATGGAACGGTTTAAACGAATTTAGATATTAAACCTCTCATATAGTAGAGTTTATGTAGCTTAATAAATGAAAATTATTTCCTTAAATGAATTAAAATTGTAATTAAACCCTTTCAGCAATGATATATTAAGTAATCATTGCTGCTATTTTGAAACATTATACACTACTTATAAAACTTTTCCATTTTGCTAAATTGTGAATTTTAATATATAGAAAAATTGTGGAAATTTATCTCAACTTTTCTACATTAAATTTAATTATAATTATAATTTAATTTAACGTATAAAAATTTAATTATAATTAATCACTCCATAAAGATTTTGCTGTGTTACACGTGTTGTTGTTACCTATACCATTTTGCGTTTATTATGCAGTTATATACCAATTAATTATAATTTTAAACGTATTTAAATTATAAAAATACGTTTGAAATTTTTTAATAAATGTAATTAAACTTGTAATTTCATCATTAATAATGCTCATTATATTAGTTGCAGTGCAGTATATAATTTAAGAAGTCTTCGCTCAAGTTTAAACTTCAATAACTTTGTATATATAAACGATAAAAATATACTGTAAATGGTATATAAAAGATTAATTCTTAATGTTTTTATTTATTTGTGCTATTAGTTTTTGCTAACTAATTTTTTAGCCTTTAATTAAAAAATTGCGTCAGTAAACCTAATGGTTTCTCTGAGTTATGGCTCTCACAATTGAGTTTTATAACTGTAAAATGCTGTAAAATTATAAGAATTAAGCTTTTATAGTATATATCTAGTGTATTTGTATCATATATATATCCATAATTATTAGAAACTTTAACATTGTTCAAGGAATTTATACCGTAGTTACGCTTTATAATAAAATTATTTTTAAAAATTCCCCATTAATTCGGGTATTTTTAAGTAAAATATATAAGAAAATAATGAAATATTTGAATTTTTTATTAGCTCAAAACTTAAATAAAAAGCAATTAAAATATTTAAAGTAAAAAATTTATTTCCATTATTAAAAACTTTGTAATTAACTCTAAAGGAAAGAATAATAATAAATTAGATTTATATATAATTACACATCAAAAATCTTGTTTAAGTAGTAAAATAAATTGATTTTTTCGAAAAAAAATGTATATAAATCTTAAAAATCTCTCTTTCTATAGTTAAATTATTGTTTCGAGTTGATTAATACTGAAGATAAGTTATATCAGACATCATTATATTTTTTTATTTGTAAATTAAGAAAATAAATTTAAATTCTACTAGAGAATTACAGTAAAAAAAAAAAAAAAATATATATATTATTTTCCCCAAAGTATTGTTTAATTTATAGCCACGATAGCTTGGCATTAGCTTGTGGCTATGCTTATAACAAAGTTAATTGAAGAACTTAAAAAAAAAATATATATATAGGCCTATATTAATATGATCCATTGAGGAGGATCGAATACTTTGTTAGGGGGTATCAGCCCACATCAAGCTTGAACGTACGATATCTTCTGATAGAGTTAATTAAGCCCATTTGTATGTCATGTTGTTGGTTTGTGGTCGGAGCAGCATATTCTCTGGCAAGATGGTATCTTGCGTGGAATCACCTTAATAGAAGTTGGTTCAGTTAAGGAGTGTCTACAGACAACACCTTACTTCTTGCCAGATATTGCATGAATGGTTTGATACAGCAAGGGTTTCATTTATATTTTTCTAAAATTTCGACTCCTTAAATATCATTAATAATAGTAATTAATTAAGTGTGCAATTTTTCTTCTATTTTCTCGAATTATCGTCTATTATTTCGAAGGAAATCGTTTTATAATATTAGAAAAGAGTGTCGTATGATGATTTTGATCGATGATAATCTTTTATATAATTAAAATATTGCATAAATATGTATAAAGATTGTCAAATATATATACAATAAAAAGAAAATCATCCACGTCTCATTTCTGATGCCGGATGACTGAATAACTAATGATAGAATAGTATGAATACAGTAAAAGGGTGGAATCAATAGAGGAATTTAAATTGTTTTTGTATTGAAAAACATAAATTGATCCAGGATAAGTTTACTTTAATCGTGTATAATGCAAAATAGTATATAAAAATACTGAAATGTCTTTAAATTCTTTCGATTTATGCACATATATTTAGATAGATTACAGTTTAAGTAAAGAAAAATCGCATAATTTCGATTCTTATATTTAATTTAATTGACTCCAATTATAATTAATCTTCTCTTATTTTTCCATTGAATAATTTGAGCTTTCGTTATAGAAAAACGTAGACTAACATAGACAATAAATAACATTTGAACATTTCAATTCTGGTTTACATTATCATAAAAAAATTCATAATGATAAAACAGACATCAAATCTTATTAAAGAATGCTTATTTTGTATTCTGAAAAGTTTCTTGGTTTTTTATAAAAATTTTCAACAAACAAACTAATTACCTAACTGACATTTTGGAAAACAGGTCTTCTCTTCGAATACTTCATTAACAACGTGGCAAATTCAAGAATAGCAAATTAATCTTATACAAAACCCTTTTAATTACATTTGCCTTTTGTTCCTACAGTTTTCCAATTACTATGGATAACATAGAGGTCAACGAAAATGATTAAGGTATAAAGCAGCTGTCAACATACACAAGACTAAGTCTGGTGTATATTTTTCTTACGTATAATTCAGTTTAAAATTTAAAAATATATGTATACATTTTTCGAAGAATTCATTTTAACGAATGTCTTAATGTCATATTAAACAAAAATAGGATTGTTGTAGTTGAGAATTAAGAGTCTTTGAAACCGTGTCTTCCTATTATTTATATAAATACGGTAATTAGTGAACTGTTTCAACCCAGCCTGCTATACGTCTTCATCATTTTGTAATCTGACAGTTCCAATGCAGCTCAGGTACGCCTCTTGTCCTCTGACATCTTACCTTAGCTACCTTCTTTTCTTCGAGATAATTCAGCTTCAACCGCACTGATACATATTCCTACGCTCTTCTATTTTCTATAATTGTTATTAGAAGTGTTTGCTTATTCAGAATGATCGAAGATCCAATATAATAATAGGTTGAAACAGATTCAATTAGTATAAAACCCATAATTATTCCAATGAATTTCTTATACTCCAAAAATTTCCATTTTCTGCTTTCTCTGCTGATTATCATGTGACATAACACTATCATCTAGTCAGTAGTGTTGAGATGATTAGTATTATCGAAGCTATCAATCAATCTACTACGTAATTAAAAATGGACTACTCTTATAGGCCATACTCTAATTCTATTACTGTTACACTTGTCTATACCGAGTCATTATCTAATAGAGACGTATTAAATTATGTCGAGTGTATTAATAGGTCAAATTATGATATTTACTAATGGATTAATAACTTGTTGATGTTAATTTGTGTTTATGAATTTAATTTCTTTATTAACTGCTTTACAAAGTAGCCGAGAAGGTGTAGATGAGGTCTTCCTGCACTCTGACACGGTTTTAAAGTTAAATACACCTGCGGTAGATGGATTTTTAAAGAAATTCTTCCTAAATTAACCTAGAAACGAGTCTAAATTTTATTTAAAAAAAAAAAAAAAACATTAAAACTAAACGTTTACAACGCGACATTCGTGATGGAATTTGACAACTTACAATTGAATATTGGAGTGAAGAGGACGTAGAGAAACAGTTATAAAGTTAATATAACGGGTTTAAAAAAAGACGAGGTGTAGATATTCGGTGGCCAAAGGGTCGCTGCTGAAGGCGGTAAAAATTTAATTGGTGATGAGGGCGAGAAAAAACAGCAGCGGACAGCTGGAGATGGAGGATGATGGAACGATGTGTCTAAATGGCGGAGTCACGGTTGAGTCGTGTTGAAAGTCTTGGCCCACTGCGGTTGATCATTTATGCTCATTCTAGTCCATTGGTGTCAAAAAGTTCATCCGATACGTAGATATCAATGTTAACATTGACATTCTTATGAGCGATAAACGTTCGATATAATTACTTTACACTTAACTTTAGTGGTAAGAATTTTTTAAAGTGGCACGCGTAAATTACAATGTCGCTTCTTTGCATGTTATTATTTAATACAATTATCTTCATTATCTTTTATTTATAGTCGATTGGACGCTATAAATCCTTATATTGTTTTATGTTGGTATAAGATAATTATGTGAGTTGTCGCGGATAGATCATGTTCGTTTCATCACCACCGGATGAATTTGAACGGTTCCGCAATTATAGTTCCTGTTACCCACTAATTAAACAAGATATACTTTGTCAGTTCTATAAGGAAATGATTAATGATGCGATGTAAAGAAGAAAGAGCAACTAATGCCAAGATGAACGATTTACAATAAGACATTTGTAGAGCAATAATTGTAACTGTGCATATAAGAAGATACAAAGTTTTGATATTTACTGCATTTCCCATCCGTCAGCATTAAATAAAATATATATAAAATGATTTATAAACTTATTTTATAGGCAATTAACTTATTCATTTAGCTACAAAACTTAATTTTCTTCCCACAATTAACCTTACTAAAACCATCAAATATAAATAATTTTTAAAATTAAATACAGTAAAACCTCTGTAAGCCGGCTTGCACGGTATCGAATATATATATATATATATTCGATGTGGCAAGTCTCCGTTTTAAACAGGTCTTTTTTAACACAGAAAACCACTACATTTTTTTGTCCGTTTAGGCAGGTTACCATTTTTATTCAGGTTTTACTGTATTAGAGAAAATTCTAAAATTTTATAAAGATCAATAGAAAGTACTTAATGCAGTAATATATCCAAAAACATCAATCACACACTGCAGGGATATTATCAGGGTTCAGCACAAAAATCTTATAAGAAGTATGCAGACTCCGGATGACAGTAAATAATGAATGATAACAGAAAATATCTGAAGAAACTTTTACATTAGTTGTAAAGAAGACAAAACTCTTGACAAAAATTTATTTTTTAATCGATAATTTTTTTTTTTTCGGATACCATTTCATTTATGGTTCTTTTAACAGATTCTTTTCTCTCCCCCCTCTTTAAAACAATCGATATATTTGGTGTTTATCGATTAATAAATTTATAAAAAGTCTTTAAAAAATTTCAAATTTTATTGTCTTTATTTAAAAAAACAATTATAATTATTAAAATTGCGTTTTTTTACTCTCCTGTTTCAATATAAAATATAATTTAATTACAGTAAAACCTGTGTAAAACGAAATCGCACTGTACCCTATATATTTTTCCGTTTTGGACAGGTTTTACTGTATATTGTTAATATGTTTTTTTCGGATGTAAATGTTTATGATTTTAATTAATTCGATAAAGTAAAACCTGTCTAAAGCGGAACTTTAATAAAACTGAAAGCTGCCTAAACGGGAAGAATTCTGTGTTTTTTTTTAAACCCTGTTTAAGACGGAAAATTACCAAAAAAATATACCGTACGTGTCCGGTTTACACAGGTTTCACTGTACTGTACATCATAGATTTATTTTTAGGTTAATTTTTAAATTAATTTATATACTTAGAAGCGGATAAAAGTTATTTAGTTATTAATCAATTTATTTATTTTTTTAAATTAGGCAATTTTATAGATTTTTAAGCTAAAAAAAAAAAAATACACGAAAATCTTTTATTTACATGGAAAAATACCGACGAAAATACTCATTTACGTGTAAGATATACGAGTGAAGTTTTGCTTTATTATTTATTAGCTTGTGATTTAAAATTTGCAAAGAGAAAATATATTTTTATGGACTTATTTACTTTAGAAAATTAACTAAAATCTCCATACCGCAGCAAGTCTTGTTGATAGCTACGACTCATGTCGATCTCCCCCATTTATGTCTTTAGCCTCCGAAGCATTTGAGATAAGGTTAGCTAATTGGAATGCTGAAGGACGAACAACCCCCTCCGCTATTACCACAACTTTTCGAGATAAGTACTACATGACACGATGAGAGAAAGCGAGAGCGAGATGGCGATTGCGATGTTGTATGTCACGCGTCACACTTTAGATCTGGATCGTGACAAAATCGTGAGCTTATGCTTCATTAGTTTTGTCTTGTAGAACCACCGAGTCAATTAGTTTTATCCAATGTTATAATTTTAACAGCGTACCATGCACAATCTTACATTTAGATCTAATCTATTTACAGTATATTCTACAATTTACATATTCCATTTCGTTAAATTATGGTAAATCATTTAGGAATCCGAAAGGAATTCTCCATACATTCGTATGTAGAATTCCTTCCTCGTCTGGTTAATGTTTAAACTTTAATTCAATGGTTGCTAGTTGTAGAAAATTAAGGTTTAATTTAAAGGGAATTTGTAGATATTTTTTTATTTAAAAAAAAAAAAATAAATATTTCTTTTAAAATTCTAACGATTTCTAAGCAAGATCAGTTAAGATAGAATTATTGGCCCGAGGAGTTTTGTTTAAATGAGTATTTATCACGATCGTTGGAGGGTGATTCTGGTTTTTCTTCACCCCAAAAATCACTCGATTGAATTATATTTAAGGCTATTACAAAGAAAATAGATTTAAAACACTGGAAAATTTATATAAGCTTACAGTAAAATCTGTGTAAACCGGACCGTGTAAAGGTTCTTAAACTGTATTGTCAGTACAGTTGGCTTAATATAGACTATATTAAACTACTACCGTTAAAGTATAGTGTAGAGTGCTGTTTATCTTAAGTAATTTATAAAATAATCCAATATCCTAACGTAATAATTAAGAAATAAGAACAAGAGGAAGTGTAGTTTTTCATGACGTCACTTAAACTACAAACTTAATGATGTGATGTTGATCGTTCCTCGTAAGAACCCCACATCCTGCTAACATTTGTCATTAACTTCTAATAACTATGTTTACAATTACATGGTAATATTTTTTTATGAGGTATCTTAGATGCATTTTTTAAAAACTCGTATCGTTTTCTATTATTTATCATCGAAGTTTGAAAGTTATAGCCATTTATTATACTTTTCAAACCTGAATTAGGATAATTTTCTAAATCTTCAGCTTTATACCGGAAAAAAATATATAAAAATTAAATGTTTATTACGTTTCTGAGACGATTCTAAGAAGGAACAATTATTATTTTTGCTGTTTTAACTGGTTATTCTCGAGTACAGTCAAACCTGTCTAAAGCGGAACCTCAATAAAAACGGAAACCTGCCTAAACGGCGAGAATTCTTAAGAATGTAGCGATCTTTTGTGTTAAAAAAAAACCTGTTTAAACCGGAAAAAATATTCGGTACCGTACGATTCCGGTTTATACAGGTTTCACTGTATTTACGAATTTTATGATATAGTATAGGCCTATAGAAGTGTATTTAAATTTTTAAGCTTATTTTATAGAAAAAATCTTCAATTTATTAGTTTTATATTAAATAATTAAAATTTTACTACTTTTTTAAACATTACTTTAATGGTTTATATACGGATTGAAGACGTTATTTTAATATTTTTAATGTATTTCAGCGAAAAATGTAATCAAATAAAACGTTAAAAATTAGAAGATCGCGAACAAAAATAAATCGTTGCATAATTTGATAAAGAATTCGAACGTTTTACATTAATAATTCCTTACAGAAACAAGAAAAATGTAACACATTTTCTATATTTAACACGTTTTTATAAGTAAATTATTAAACATTTTCCCTCTCCTCCTTATTATATTAGCAGAGCCGTCGAGAGGTGAAAAAGGGATTTTTTCCTGTGTCCGGAGAAAAATCCCTATACCCCCATAGCGGTTTCAACCCCTATAAGTTACTTTTAGTTAACGAAAAATTAAATATTTTTCGGGAGGCCTTAGAGGGCCTCTTTTGCCAGTTTTACCCCCCCCCTCCTCCCGGACAATCCCAAGCAATCGTAGCCCTGTATATTTAGTGACTTATCTTAATATTTGTATCTACGTTACGTAAAGATTAGTTTCGTGCTCGAACCCATTCGTACGGATTAAAGAATAATTTATTTGTCTCAATGTTTTTGATTCCTGGAAAATGTTGCATATTAACAAACGGTTTCACACTAATTGCAGATGTTTATCAAATCTTAGTAAATGATAAATAGAGGGAGGTAAGGAAGAACATAGGCATATACACTCGATCTTATCGCATTGATCAGTTTTACGGGCCAAGTGGGAGGAGTTGGACCAACCTCAAGATTTTCTAGAAAATTGGTTTTTGATGAAGTATCCTCCTGTCGTTGGTTTTAATGACTATAAAATGAACTTTTATATTAATAGTGTGTTATGACTGTATTTTGCAATTATATAAGCAAAGGCCAAACTAAATAAATATAAATTAAAGATTTAAATATATTATAATTTAAATTGTTAAATCTGTTGTGAATGATCATTAATTTTGATTTTTATAATTATATAGCCTATATATATATACACACACACGCCATAGAAACCTGTATAAGTGTATAAACTCAACACGTTCTGCTGTATATTATGGTTGGAATTTCTTTAATATTTATAAAGTTTAAAACTTTTTTGCATTTTTAAAACTTCAATTATCTATATATAAAGTCACATTTTTTAAAAAAAAATTTTAATTAGTTAATTCACTTATATTTATAAATTCTTACATTAATTATAAATGGATTTAACATGGATTTATAGACTATTTATACACTTATACATTAAAAATATAATATTTATTATAACTTAAAACGTTAAATTCACTTTAAAATGTGCCATAGATTGTCATTAATTTTAATCTTTACGGTTGTTTACACTGTAAAAAAACGTATAAACATTTTTACACTTTTAACCTTTAATTAGTTTTTTTTCCATTTACATTTCTAAATTTTTTTTAAAAAAAGTTTAATTTATATATTAATTAATTAGAAAAGAAAATAAGATATAAAAAAATGTAAAGTATTTGAATGAGGCCTCGATAGATTAGATTATTAAGTGCAAGCGCGCGATTATAAAGCTACCAGATATTGGGTCACACTAGCAGCACCCTAAATGCATTATGTGCTTATCAGAGATTGCCTTTAGTGGGGATACAATCAGCTAGATGCACTAACGACCTACGCACACAGGGACATAATTTGTCATCAATATCTACCAGGTGTAGCACCGAAGCATCATCCTGTTCATTTCGACCTCTAAGCTACTTTTATCCATAAATCTTATGTCTACTTCACGTCTTGTCTGACCTATAACATCATATCCTTACTTTTGACCTTATGCTTTTCTATCAAATCTTTTCAAATTTTTGCCACAAGTAATCATGATTCACTCATCCATTTTACGTTCCTCAAAAGTAAAGCTCTTTCCATGATCGATTATTCGCTTTTTTTTTTTATTAAAGAAATTTAATGTATAAATCATTTTATAAGAATTCCTTAAAGATTTAATTAATTCTTTTTTATTTATTTATTTTACTTTTAAAACATTAAAATTTCCTGGGGTTTTTAGTGTGGGAGACGTACGAAAATATTTGTTTTTCTCTACCTTTATGTAGGCTTATCATCAGTTTTGATCTCTAACTTTCGACAAAAGTAGAAAAAGTTGAAAATATATAAATTGTAGTAAAGGAAAAACAAAAAAAAAAGGGAGGGGAGGGGGAAGAAAGGTTCTTGCGTGACGAAATTTTTTATATGAAATTTATTCAAAAAATTGTTTCTACGTGGTGAGAATATTTTATTTTATTTTTTATAAAATATAAAAGGTAGTGACGGATTAATCAATAGGCACACTAGGGCCTGGAGGAACCTCAAAAATTATGAGGCCCCTCGAGACCCTGTAAAAATTTAGTGAGCGTTTAAGAAGCTTTAAAAAAAAAAACTCGTTATTATTTAAGGATTTTATTGTCTTTTTAATATAAAAGACACTCTTACGTAAAGGGCCTTTTTCGTAAAGAAACATAATCCGCTACTGATAATAGGATCTTTATACTTTATTTATAAATAAAAACTATTGTAAATAATTTTATTAACTAAATTTAAATTCGATTTTTTTAAAAATATAATTTTTCATATATATATATATATATATATAATATATACTTATCTGGCTTTCTATTTTATCCATTCTCTAACTCGAATTAAAGAAAATAAAGAATTTAATTAATTAAATTTTTAAAAATTCTTACATATTTTTACTGTACAATACGAGAAGAGTGTAAAAGTATAATACTTTTGTATTTATTATTTAACATTATTTTAATGGTAACTTAAATATTTACAATTAACTTTTCGTAGTTTTAATGTGTTTGAGTGCATTGAGTGCATGAAAACTAAGAAAGCAATTTTTATCTTATGTAATACTTAATTAAGTACTGAATATAGTTATTATTATTTTTTTTATTTTTTCCCCTTCTTTGAACGAAGATAATCGATAAGTTCTTCAATGCTTGTAGCATTAAGAGAGATGGCGAATATTGGACAAGTTAACAGTTGAAAAGAGACTAATGTCGACCTGCGACCTCATCTGTTGGCACTAAGTGTTAGAACTCACGTCGACAGAAACTCGAACCTGACATTCGACCATTTCTCTGGATGTCGGCACCGTGCCTTGAGCCTTGATCAAGATTATATAAGGCCCAGTTCTCCTGGTAGGCAGTGGTTGACTAATCGCCATTTGTCTGTTTATTTCTTAACGCAGCCATACATCTTTTCTGCAAAATTGGCATTCTACAAACACTAAACTTCACATTTTCCTCCCCTAAAAGTCTTCTCTGGTTTTTATTATTATTATTATTATTATTATTATTATTATTAAATTTTAATTTAAAAAAAAAACAAATATACACAAGAAATTCTTCCTTTCTTGTAGAAAAAAATATTGCAATTCTTTAAAAATTTAAATTGTGTGCATGTTTATACAGGGAAAGGATAGAACTGAATGAAGATTTTAATGGCCAATAATTAAGATACGTCAGACTTTATAAGGTCTATTATTAAATTTCAAAAATTCTGTTATGTGTCTTGGCAAAAATTCGAATTCTTTCAGTTGCCAGGTTAATTATAATATTTGGGAGTAGGAAATTGATGGATCGCATCCTTTTCCTCGTTTCATTTTGATGATGAATTTCGTCAAATTGGCCCGAGGGATTAAAAGTTATTAAGTAGAAAAGGGGATAAAGTTATATCTAAAACATTTAAAAAGAAGAAAAACTGATAGAGGAATTAATAAATACGTGCTTACACCTTCTAACTTAAATTTTTTAAATGTTATAAAGGTAGAGCTTCTAAATATATCTTCTGTTGTCTCTTATCGATATAATTTCTAAGTATCTAGCTTAAGTTCTTCGATACTTTCTAAGAAATGAACTATTTTAGTCTGCTGTTCGGTTTGTGTAATATCACTCTTATCGATTTATTCACTCCTGTTATACTCTGATAGTTCTCTTCAATGACCTAAGAATTTTATACGTTTCATCAAAACAATTTTGGTCATTCAACTCGTTTCTTTCTTTCTTATCAAGCTAATGAAGCTCGAGTAAGATATTTGAAGTCTTTCTGCTTCATACTCCATTAACTTACAGTTAAAAACTATTGTCTAAGTTGAACAGAGAGATATCTTCCATTTAATTATACATTCTCTAAGTAATTATAATAAAAATAACTGTTATATATATATATATATAATTTATAATCTCTTACATAATTAAAATATATGATACATAATGAATAATATTTGAATTTTCAAAGTGATTAGAGAAAGGAAAATCCGTTGACAAAAGTAATCCAAGTGCAATAATGACCGGGTGTATACAGTGGATATACTTTGATATTGTCCATCCCAGCAATTATATGCTAAAGTTAGACATTTATAGATGTAACAAAAGTCAAAGTGCACAGTTTCTTAACTATTTTTGTAGATAAAGATAGCGTAGAGGCCATTATGTTACTTGTAATTTTTCATTTGGATCGTTTTGACATTTTTCTACGAAAAAAAGTGCTACTTTCGTGCCAGAAATTAGTACTTTAAATACTGACAGATTAAGAGGTTGTTGGTAAAAATAAGCTTAAATAGATAAATTCGTCTAAATACTTGATAGGTAAGGAAAAATTCTTGTAAACCTTGTAACAAGACTGTATAAGATTACTTATTTACTGTTTGTACTGTGTTATGTTAAGTAGTTTCTTTAGAAATTCTACGTTAATTTTACTGAAAAAAAGTAGTATAATTAACAGCATTTACTCTAATTTATAATAAAGTAATAGTGGTATAATTATAATAAAGTATATTGATTATACTTAAGAATATAATATTTAAAAATTTTTTTCATATTGTAACTATACATTTAAGTATCATAAACTATGCACATCCAGAGATGAATTATATTAAACTAATGTAAAAAATTATATAATTTAATTAATACAAGCTATAATATTAATAGTTTACAATAAATTAGGCCAATTATCAAATTATGTAGCTTATACTAAACTATATCAAAAGCAAGCAGTTACTACTTCTTAACCAATAATTTAAACTATTGTCTAAATATAAAATTATTAAAATGATAAATTTAATTACTTCATAAATGTAATTTTAACACTTGAAATTACTAAAAATGTAGCAAAGTATCTCTAAAGTATTCTTCCACGGATGCCATAGAGCAACTTTCATTGACAGACGTTGCAACGTATCTCTCTTTCACAGCTCAATTGAGTACAATAATAATCGTGTTTTAGTAATCCATCAAGATATAATCAAATTGATAATCGAGAATTGTTAATGTATAATCAATATCACAATTACATTTTGATTGTTCTCTCGTAGGAGAAGAATAAATAATTCACTCCATTCTAATATAATTTTTATATTGATTTTACTGAATTTAATAATAAAAAAAAAACAAGATTGATTTATTACGTTTATTTTTCTATAAAAACAATAGCATTAATTCATTAATTTTAATGAAGTTTGTGGAATTTTAATAGCTTTATTCATTTTTAATCAAGCATTTTATACAATGTCCATAATGTTTCCTATATGGATAGTCCTGTAATTAATAAATTAAAATATTCATTAACTATAAATTGATTTTTTATAAAAGAAAATCTACTACATTAATCACGAATTTTGATGTAAATTTAATAATAATAATATAAAAAAAAATTGGGCTTTTCTTCCCCTTCTCACGCGATAATCTCTTTAATTATGAACCGAGTTATGTATTTATAAATAAATTTGATATCACAGATGAGTTTAAATATATTTTTATAATAAAAACAACAAACTCGACGTTAGAAAAAAATGGTTAGAAATAGAAAATAAGGACCACCCACGTTCTGTTATAAAAGGACAAGCGTGTAATTTTCGGGGATTGCCATACTCCACCTCATGTGTTGGGATCAGCTTTACATAGTATGACTAGGAATACAAATACTGCAAACAGTTCACGACCTTTCTAAAAATCCATTAATAGTTGATGTAAGGAACAAAAATATTTCATACCTCTGTGAAAACATATCCATCACTTTCATGAAGAAATCCGACGATGACTTTGTTTGAAATGATGGACGATATGGAATGAAGGAGGAAGGAACCTAACACACACATATACCGAATTCTCTTATATTAAAATAATTATAAATTTAGAATTATTACAAGCGTTAATTGGGATTTTGACATTATTTTAAATTTATTTACTTATATTTTTAATGTATATATATATATAAAAAAAAACTAATAATGATGTACTGTTTATTGTATGTAGACAGGTTATATATTTTCTAGTTAATTAACAAATTAATAAAAATTTATATATAACTAGATAAGAATTTGTTTAATAAGAACGTAATAATCGATTAATTTAATCGATTTTTTGAGAGAGAAAAAAGTTAATTATATTTAAAATAAATCAACGAAATTTTGTGAATTTTTATAATAATTTTAGTTATTTATATATATATATATATATATATATATATTATATATAGGACTTTACATGCCTGAGGCCAGAGCTAGTCCATTTTAGAAACAGCAAACAATGACTTAAAACAAAACACAACAAGGAGTAAAAAAAAAAAAAAAGTTTCCTAGATAAAATTTATGGCCCAACTTTCCCAAACCCTATATTTTATAAGGAATTAATTACCCGGCACGTTGTACGTTGAAGAAGGTAAAAATTTACACCAATTTACTCAAGCATGCCTTGAATGCTTAAATTCTTTAAGCTCTACTTTTTTGGAAAAGTGGATAGCAGAATGCGATCTGTTTTTATTTTTTAGAATATTTCCTTTTAATTACATAAAAATTAATTTTTATAAAATAGAAATTGAGTTATTTACACGTTAAAAATGAATAATTTCGATTTAAAAAAGGGAGATTTTAAATATGGAAAATGGTCATAAAACCTGCTTCGTTTACTGTTTAAATCGTTAAAATGAATATTAAAAAAAATAATAAATATGTTGATTTTTTTTATCATATTATCGTTTTTAAAATATATTGTATTTTATAAGTAAAATGAATTAATATTGTAATCAAATCAAGACGGTAGCTATTAATTAAAACACCTTTTTAAGCGGTTTAATTATTCTAAACATTTTAAGTTGAAATTTTTATGAGAGTGGGAAATTGTGTAGGTGTACTCGCGACGATTTCCAGAAAAAATAAATAAATAAATAAATAAGAAAGAGTCAAAGGTTATCCAGGGCCAGAACCTCACGAAGTAAATTACTCTGGAAAACGATTACGAAGGTACTCAAGTTCTACGACCTTCTACCCATTGAGATAAAAGAGGATAAAGTTCCAAATATATTTTACATATTGCTCGTACGAGGAAGATATATTGAAGAAAACTCTCACGAAAAATTAACATCATTCATGTTACAGCTGCTCGTGTGATATACCGATAACGTTATGTACACGATCTACTGCTGATTTCATTTACCTAAGCTGCTTACAGCTTTGAAGAGTATATTTAATTTAAATATATATATAATTTACTTTTAAAATTTTGTATGAAGTTTATTGTTTATTCTTCTCTCGTTGATGTAACGTTTGAGGCAAATTGTACGAACGTTTTCTTCTGTATCTACACTAGCCACAGTTTATGTAACAGTTCAATAAATCAAACTTAGTGAAAACAAAAACGACCGGAAGGAAAGTAGGAATGGTTATCGACGTACAGGAATGAGTGTTTTTAGAACTCATGCATCATTCGACTATTCTTGTCTTTTTACTTCGTTCATTCTTCAAAAATCTAAGGAACGAGATCGAAAAAATTCCAGAAGCATAAGTTTTTATGTCATTCAAAAGTTCTCCAAGCAGACTGTGACGCATTCTTTCAACGTGTTTACAAGTTTCCATTTTTAAAATAAAGTTAATAAATAAATAAATCAAATGTAGCGAAGTTTAAGCGTTAAAAAGTCTAAGATTTTCTACACGTTAACCTTATAAGGATTAAGAGATGTAGGGATGAAGTTATACTAAACTCTACTCGATAACTATATTAAAAAAAAATCGTTTTTAAATAAATAACTTATTAAAATATTAACTAATTATATAATATTTTTTATCGGTTATTATTTAATTTATTTAATAACAAGATTTTCAACCCGCACAAATAAAAACCAACCTTTAAAACGACTTACTGCTTCAACGGACGATAAAAAGGATGTAAGGTAATTTATATTCTCAATTTATTTCTGAATAAAAACTGTTGGAGAAACTTTTCTCGTATTTTATCTCGAAAAATATATCTTAAATCGCATTTTATTTAAAAATAATAAAAGTATTTTATCCCAAGTCGGAAATAAACAATAGTTTTCAGTCACCTTCCAAACACTCACTTCTCCACCCCTTAACAGTTTCATTTTATAGTTTTAAATTTATTTATTTATTTTAAAGAATTAATATAACGCTAATAAAGTTTATTTAAAGTCATTTAGTGTCTATTTTTTACTGTATTTTTAGTTTTTGTGTCAGCTTTTAGCGGTTTTTTTCTTCTTCTGCCAGAAGTTACTAAAAAGAATGTAGACAAAGATGGACGAACTTTGTCACTGAAGCCAGAAAATTTCTCAAAATGTAAACAGGGGAATTTATTTATTTATTTATTTTTGGGTCCAACACATATATATATATATATGAAACGATACGTTATGGTTAAGTGATGTTTGTTTTGCTAGCAGTTGTCACTGGAACTTTATTTGAATTGTAAATATTTGACTTAATATGCAGGGGAGTTAGGGAGTGATGATGGAATTTAATTAAATACATTTACATTATCACGTTTTTATTAAATAATTTAAAAGTAAAAAACTTATTATTTATTGCGACGTCGTCACAATCCCGGTATTTTTTTTTTAAATTTAAATAAAAATTTTGAACTGAAATCACGTGTTTTCCGGTCTAGACCGGAAGATCGTATATAGTTAATTGGGTATTCTGGTCCTTAATCTTTTCATAATTATTAAATTTTTAATATATTTCGGTAATATAATTATTTTCCTGCGAGAAAATTAAAAAAACTTATCGACATTTTTTTAAATATAAAGTAAATTAATACCTTTAAAAAAATTCGGTTGTAACACCTGTAAAGTATGACAAATATTTAACAATACAGGGTGGTCTAAAAGTCAACCGTTGTGTTATTCAAATACTCTCTATTAAGTGAAAACATTTCATTTAATTCTATAGAAAATCTCAATTAATTAATTTTAATTAATAGTTAATTAGGTTTCAATTAAATATATTTGTATTATTAGCTAATTAATTTTTAATTAGACTCATTAATTTTGATTGATAAATTAAGTAGAATCGATATTATGTTAATAAACGATATTCATTTTTCCTCTGTGAATTATTTTTATATTTAAATAATTTATATCTAAAAAATCGATCGTTTTATATTAATCAATATACGTAGCTCTTAAAGCCGTAGCATTCACTTCATCCGTCCGTTTGTCTGTCCACTGCTGTAGTAATTTAAAGTTATTTTATTTTTTAGAAAATACGTTGAAATTTTTATAGATTGTGATGATTTATAATGTACTTCAGACTTTCTTCACATAATTTCATATCGAGTCGCCCTCATTCATGGATTTTAAACGTAAAATTTTAGACTTTTTCGATAATAGAAAAAGCCAGAATTGAAATTTTATATTAAATTTATACGTCCGTCAATCTTTCTGTCCGCAAGATTTCTCAGAAACTAATGGAAGTGCTAAAGTGTTCGGTTGTAACACCTTTAAGTGTATAATGGAATTTACTTTTATAAAGTATAAACAATTAAGAAATACCTTTATAAAGTTTTTCTATATTTTATAATCATCTACACGCTTCTAAAATTATATTTAATTAATTAATTAATATATATATATATATATATATATTAAAAATAAATAAGCGTGTTTAAGAAAGGATCGTTTATATTTAAATATTATAAATACAAGTGTTTATTTATAACATTTATCGTAAAGGTTATTAAATATTTTTAAGTACAGACTTATGAATGTGTTTGTGTGTTATAGACGTTTAAGGTTGATTAGAGGTTTGTTTGAGGACCTGTTTGCGTAGCTTGTAATAAATGGTTCATTGATGCAATGAATTGTCTATACTATAATTAAAATCAGGTTTTCAGTCGGAGTGACTTTCTAAATGCAAATAATTCATCTATCGATATGTCTTCAAGTTTTATTTCAAAATATTCGTAAAGTGATACGGTTTATCTTAGTATTTCTTTTATCATTGTCTTTTATTTAATATTCTTTTCTTCTCAGATGTCTTTAACTCTTTATATATGAGCAGTGGTGGGTTATAGTACGCTTCGTGGAACCCCAGACAAAGTTGAATTAGTGGGGATCCATGTACTGTACAGTGGAAACCCCAGGCAATTTTTGCCCATGGGGTAACACGACACTATATATCTGAGGTGTGTGTGTATGTATTGTATATATTAAAGAACATGCTTTAAATTTTAAAATTCATTAACTTACACCAAGAAATTAGCATTCATATACATTTCTGTGAACTGATCATTTCTTATTCACAGGAGATTTTGATAAATATCTTTAATCTTTGTCTTCATCTGGGTGTAGCCTTCAATTTAAAAAAAGAAGAAAAAAGAAATAAAGAAAAAGAGATTCCTAAAGAGGATCTTTTTATCCAAGAACCGTGAGAAATAAATCTGGAAGCCACAATGAAAGATGGCTTTGATAGTAACAGGAAGCTTTTATCGCATCCAAGTAACTCATTGAAAAACTCGTAAATAAATCGAAATAACTTTCCCCATTTCAACGCCAATTTTAAGTCTTGTAGTGTAGAGAAAACTGAAAACAACCGAGAAGTTTATCTCCTGAACTCGTTAGCGCGAGTATAAAATATACTAATGTCTGCTATGTGCTTTGAATGTTTACTTATTATCTTTAGTTACAAATGGAATCAATAATTTATCGTATAATTCTGATATTTCTCTCTGGTCGGTTCTTTTAAACACGATATTATACGAATCTAAAAGAGGGATGTTACTCTTCTATCATAAATTTAAGTATTAATTATATTACTTATCTACTACAGTTTGGATCGATGTTATCCCTCAAATACAGTGGTTCTATACAAATTCCCGAGCTAAATATTTCACTTTTATAAATTATATCTTCTAAAATAACACGAATAAATTAAAGTATAATTGCAAGAAAGTATTTACATGTAAATTATTAAATTTATAAGGTGTCGCCTATCACGTCTTCTCCAATACACTTTATATGGTAATTTGACGTAATTCAATGGATTCGTTGATGTAAAAAATTACATTTTTTATTATAATAATCTTAAAATATTAATCATTTAAACTTTTTAAGTCTTTTATACATTTCAGAAAGTTATTGACACAAGTAGAAAAAAATATATAGGGCCTATATTAAAAAAATGAAGTGCAATTTATGAAGTTGTCAAAAACAGATTGTTCGCCTCTGATATCATTTTCTGTTCTGACTTTCAGTGAACTTTCCTAAAGATTGATCCACTAAAAATATAAACTGTATAGAAGCATAAGGATCGGAAAGCTGGCTTATATCTAGAAAGAACGAAAAGAATTTTATATATACAGTATATTGGAATATTTCTTTCTAAATTCCGTTTAATTTTATAAATAAATAAACGAAAGCCATTTAAAGTTAAGAATATTTTTTATTTATATTAATTTTTCCAGGTAAAAATGATATATTTAAAGCCAACGACAAGACGATATAAGAGCCACGTATTCTAATCTTCTCGTTTAATGTCGTTGGCCCTCTAAGGAATTATCTTTACACTTAATGATTCATGGAAATGTCCAATAATTGATTTGTCGCTGATGATGACATCGCACGTCCTCCTTAATACGGCAATTTGGAAAATAACTAACCAGACTGCAGATTAGAAAGTTAAATCGAAACGTGTGAGCGCAACTTTATAACAAGAATTGATTATCCTCGCATCTATTAACAAATAACTATAATAATTCACCAAAAAATGTTTTCATTTATTTTCATTTTTCAACGTGTCATCCGTGTGTGTATACAGCAATTTATTTTAATATTTTAAGTAAAAATTCACGAATTTCTTTCAGAGTTTCCATCGTATTGTATCTAAGAATAATACTTTAAAATTTGAACAAGTTACGCGTAATAATACAAAAATTTTAATAGAAATATTTATTAAATATCTTATATTTTTAATATTAAACGTTCAAAAAGTATAAAACTATAATATCATTATATTAAAAGAAGTATAAACACAAGTACACGACAAGTCTTAAGTACCGTACATTTTGAGTTCAATACGAAAAATTGGAACTGTACAAAAATAATGAAAGATTATCTGATCTATTTTTAACAAAAATATAAAATAAAATAAAATGAATTAAACTAAATCTCTTCTAGTACTAGAAAGAAATGTAGGGTGATGTATATAAAAAGAAAGCGTTTGTCACAACGATTCAGTATATGGCAGATCATTATTCAAAACCCCAGAGCAGTAAACATTTATACCGGTGTCCCCATCAATTTTTGACAATCCATTTTTCAAATTTCTATTCCTATATGTATCCATTTTGTTAAGAAGTAATAGATAGGGTGGTCCTTCAATCGTATCATTCGTTATAGTCTATTTTCTAATGAATGGACACTTTTGTTGAACGATGGTTCAATTAACCGAGTCGTTCCAGATTTTATTTTATTTATTTTTTTTAATATATATACATATATAATGAATTTTTATAAATTTCTTATTGCTTTATGTATTAAATTTTTAAAATTCTGATAGATTTTTGATTGATTGCCTTTTAGTAATTTGGATATTTAAAAAGGATTTTCTGCTTCGTGTGCCTTTTAATAGATTAGATTGTATTAAAGAATGATAAATTTCTTAAGAAAAATTAAATAAAAATAAAATAATATTATTATTATAATAGGTAAAAATTGGTAGCGAAGTTGGAAATTTAGTTTATTTAAGTAAAAATCGTGATAATGTAAATTAAAATTTCTTTTGATAATTAGTGAAAATTCGGTTTTTATTTTTATGGCCTTCGTTGGGGGGAAAGGCCTCACATTTGTGATTGATTCGAGCTTTCTCTCGCCTCTTTCAGGCCCTGGGTTCGATAAAATTACGATTAACTTTTGTTTATATTATATTTTAACTTAGGAAAGTTTCTTAAAAATTAAGGATTAAATTATTCTTAGAGATTTTAAAGCTAGATTAATCCTTTATTGTGTATTATTTATATAAAATATTTGTAAAGCTTCTTACATTTTTAAGCAAAATATAAATAAAAATTAAATTAATTTACTATATAAAATTCAAGTTTATAATATTTATTCCATTATTTAAAATTGTATTCAGCAGAATTCTTAATTACGTTAGCGCTTTTCACTTGTATAAGAGTGGTCCCGAGTTTAAGACGTGTTTTTTCCTTTGAAAAATTGGTAAAAACATCATAAAAAACAATTTGACACACGACATAAAAACAATTAAACCTCTTTTGGCCCATCCCGTTTTATAAATCACATCGTAGACTTATAATTTTTCAAACTAAAGACTTATCAGTATCGATAGATAAGACAGTTTCCCCATTTATCACGACCAATATAAGGAAGCAGCAATATTAAAAACTATTGAAAAATCCTTTATTAATTTAATTATCTATGGTAATGGTCTATTGAAAAATAACAATAAAAGAAATGAAAAATGAGGAAAATGATAACCGTGCTTTGACAGGGATGATGTTAATAAGAAAGATGATTAGTCTCGTATTAATAGACGATAATGATTTTTCTGACAAAGAATGGAGAGAAAATTTGGTAACAATTTTTTCTTTTTCTGGAATATATAAGCACTTAATTATACATTTTGATTAACGAGAGTTGTGTGATCTCTAGAATATTTTTAATCACATTCAAAAAATCTATAACACGATAACACTTTCCATTGTTTTCTATGAAATAATATCATCTAATTATTGATAATTTCTAGTAAAAAAAAAAAAATTATCAGGAGTAGACTAAATAAAAGTATTTTACATAATTATAGAGGCCTTAGAGTTAGTAAAGTCAATTATTTATAATTTTTTAAGCAGAAAAATTAACTATAAACTACTTAAATTATTAAAAAAAAAAGTTAAATTTTGAAATTTTCTACTCATTTTTAATATGAAAATATCAGTTTAATTATATTTAAAAACAAAGAAATTGTTCATTTTTGACATATTATTTATTGATAATTGCTGTAAGAACCTTAACCTCTAGTAATTTTTATCTGTTATAATATAATTACTGTTATATTTATGTTTTTGTAGTTAATTTTAGATTTAAAGATAGTTTTGTTCTAGCCAGAAAAAAAGCCATTTTTCTCTTCGAAAAATGAAATTTTAAAATCTTTTTTTTTTTTTTTTTTGGAAAATGTCAGAAAATACATTGATCCCGTTACTTCGTTCATGAAGTTTTATCTTTCTTTTCTTTTCTTTTTTATAAAAATACAAAGAAAAATAAGAAAGTAAAGTTTAAACACGCGTGAGGAAAGATAGAAAATATAAAGCACCAAGTCGAAATTGGATTGATACCAAGAATTCAATTCCTTCGAAAATATATATTTATTTATTTTTTGATTTATATATATATAGGATTCAAACAAAAAGTTAAATTCTAATAAATATCTTTTCGAGGAGTTCGTAATAATAATAAAAAAAAGCACGTTAAGATTTATTTAATCTTTTTCTACACAGTGACATTCTATTAATATTTAAACTGTATAGACATTCGTTTTCTTAGAATTCTACACATTTTAAGGTTATTTTTACATTATTTATAATGATAAAAATGTAAAAATTACTTAAAAATGTACACTTCTCTAACAATTTTTAAGCAAAATCATCGAGAAGAATGTATACTATTATGCCGAGATAGAGCAAAAGTGTACGCTCTCCTCAATGCTTTTTACTTAAAGTTCGGAGGTTTTTATTTATTTTATTTATTAAAATTTAATAAAAAATAAAGATAAAATTATAATAATAGATTAATTATTTAATTTAAAGTTAATTTAATTAATGATATATTTAATTTTTTACTTTTTTTTTTAATGAAGCATTAAGATACACTGTCGTGATTTCTGATGAATATTAATAACACGAGGTATTCATCATATATACCTCCTTTCGAATATTTTTTTAAATTATTACATTATTTATAACGTTTTATAGATTTTATAAAGTCTTTTCTTTTGTTTTTTAATATATATATATATATATAAGAATATTGCAATACATTATAATTTGTATTTGAGAAGTAGATAAAAGGAAATTCGATATAAAGGAATTTTATGCATCCTTTCTCATAAAAATACATAAATCCTATGTAAAGAAATTCTATATATAACTTACCTATACTTATCTACCTTAATAGAACATAGAAATATGAAAGTTCTATGTAAAGAAATTCTGTTATATAAACTTTCGTATCCTCGTAGAACATAAAAACATATGCAGAAACATAGCCTTTACGTGAGTTTTTTTTATACTTCTTTTATAAAAAGCTTATGAGAAGGATTACATGGGATAATGATTAAGATTTTATGCATAAAATTATAAAAGAAAAATCATTTAAGTCCGTTATGTATAGATTGTAATGAATAATGTCTCTGTAATTAACATGGTAAATCTATAAAATCTGTATTCAATTGGATCTAAATTTCAATTGACCCGTTTCCAAAGGTAAAAGTTCTAGATTTAAATACGTTAAAAATATATAATAGGCCTAAATAAAATAAAAATAAAAAACAGGCCTGTAAATCTGAGCTCAATCTGCATAATTTTTATAGAAAGAAAAATCCGATAATATATTTAAATCTGTTAAAAATTATAAAATCTTTAGTCGATGCTTCAAATACCTGACATAATTAATTACGGTTTATAAAGGTTAAAAATTACTAATGGTTTTTAACCTTTACTAATGTAACTGATAAGTGTGATAACAAGTATTATGTAAACAAAATTTACATAATACTTGTGAAAATAATGCTATTATACTTGTATGATGCAAGCCTAGAGTCTTTGGACCTCTGTCTATCGAAAATAAAGGGCTTTATCCTTCTATTTTACTTGTAATAAAAATTTTAACCCTTTATCTAAAGAGATTCTAGAACTCTGTCTAGGCCTTAACACTTAATTCACTTATTTTTTATCGAATTTATCAAATTCTTAGTTGATGATGATGATTTGTTATTCGATTTAAAAATGATTAAACTCGTTGATTAAATAAAATTGAAACAGACGAAGATAAATAATGATAAATAAATAATTTATCGATTATAATAACTTATAAATTATAATTTAAAATATGTTATAATATATATTCAATCTCTACTGTATGCTTTGAACTGTTCTAGTCATCCCCTCCAACGCAATCTTTCATTTATTTTAAATTAACGTTAATTACAATTTATATTTCTTAATAATATACAAAATTAAATAATATTTTTATTATGTTTAACGTTGATAACCATTAATAATCACATTATGATTAAGTCCCTATATTATAAAATAAACATAAACTTAACGCTTCTTCACAACGTTTATCGTGCATTATTACGCTATTAAGTGATTTATAATTAGACCTTTCTTATAAAAAAAAAAATAAAATAAATTTTAAATTATGACCTTAACTAATTTTTCTCGGAATGTACAGAAGAAAATTATAGAAATATTATATTTAATAATTAATACAAAGGTCAAAGGTAATACCGTTAATAGAAGACAAAGGATGCTCTATGATAAGTTACACGAGACTATCGATCTGTGTTATTCACTTATTTAAAATAAATATATGAAATTATATTAATAAACTGTCTAGTAATAGTAAATAGTTATATAATCAGAAATTTTGTATAGAAATTCGTTTAAAAATATATTAAAGTAATTCTTATTTTATTTTATTCATTCAAAAAAGAATAGAAGTTTTAATATCGTTAACATCTCTATAAATTTTTTATATACATTTATGCTGTGATATATATGTATCAGACTGTGAACGAGAGACAGAGTGAAGAGAAGAGAGAGAGACAAGTGAAAAAAGAGAGAAGAGAAGGAAGAGAGAAGAGAGAAGAGAGCGAACAGTGAAGAGAGAGGTGAAGAGAAAAGAGAAAGAATGGAAGAGAGAGAGAGAGAGAGTGGCCCTAGACAAATGTAGATTCAGAGGCACTAAGTATATGAGTTATAACGTAGCGAAAGGGTAGCAGTGTCTGATTTTAATAGTGAATTCATACTCTAGCAGTAGAAGTTTTAAACACTGAAGACCTAGGATTTTGTCTTAGACTTTTACGGCTTCGTATCACACGACACTTGACATTATACAGTAGGAATAATTAAGATCTTCCTTAGTCTGGATTCCGAATATCGACAAATATATAATTGTGTCATACGTCCGTAAAAGGTTAGGTTGCCTAAAACAGTATTGCTGCGGTACGAATTCGACATTTAAGAATAACTCTCTACCAAGAGATAGTTTCTATAATAGGTTCTCCTGTAAGATGAACTTTTATCAGTAAAAAAATACACTTATCTATACAGTGATAAGCATAACTTAAAATTCTTTTTATGACCCTTTCTTTATAAAGACTATAGTGAATATTTGAGGGGATTTGTGTACAATTTACTCTCTTAATATTCTATTCTACGCTTTAAGATGCCTTCCAGGATTTGAGATTATTAACTTTGTTTACTAATCCTCTAAGATGAAACAAGAAAATCATTTTAGAAAATTACTATATAAATTAGATAAGTGAAAAATGTTAATCTGAGTCGAGTCTGATACGTCACAATGATTATTTTCCCTACTTCAATTGCATTATGTACACTACATGAATCTAAATATGTGTTGATATCTATTAGTATATTTAAGGTATAATTTTCTTATAGAAAAATACAGATTTAGACAACAATTTTCTGTTAAATAATGAAAATTTTAATGCGATTTTTGACGTTAATTTTATACTTTAATTGTATTTTAGGAAATGAATTTTCTTGGTGAATATTTATATGAAATTTAGCTTAAATTTTTCCATACAGTTACACATTTGTACGTCTAAAACTATGACTAAATAATTGCATAACTTATGACTAAACTGTTGCATAAATGATAAAATTTTTGATATTTTAAAATTATATCTAAATAATATAAAGCATGACAATTTAGTGAATTATCGCATACTACCTTATGCAATATATCAATATCTAAAACTATAATTATGCAATTTCCACGAAAATATAACAATCTAATTTAAAATGATATAACATATTTTAAATTGGATCAAAATAGGACACTCGTAGATTGCATAAAATGATAAATATAATTAGAAAAATGGAATGACTTTATAGAATATGAGATATTTTCGTTATATTATGACCTATATAATTTATTCATGTCGGAATTAATTTAATAATAAAAGTAATAAATATTTATTAAATACAGTAAAATGTATAAATGAATAAAAACATAAACTAAGCCTCTATAATATCAAGGTTTACACATTTTACATAGAAGCATATTCGACTTTTCATTACCTTATCCCATTTATTAAACTCCAAAATTATAATATAAATTATTATAAGCTTTATTCAGTAAAACCTGTGTAAAACGGAATTTCATAGTACCGAAATTTATTCCGTTTTGGACAGGTTTTACTGTAATAACTATTTTAAGTGTAGCATACCTAAAATTCTCACTGTTTTAAAGTTTTCTAAGCCAATATTTAAAATGTTTTTTTACAATTTATCAGTTTAAAATGAGCAAAAATCATAGATAAAAATTAAAAAATAAAATAATTATTAATTAAATATCGTTTTATATAATTATTTTAACATTAATTAGATGGATAAATATTAAAATATTTATAGAAACTCGATGCTACTACATCAGATAATTATCCATTCATTCAGATGCTTCATATACAATGGGATGATTGATTCCTCTTCATTTATATATATTCTTATTCTCTCATTATCATATTTTAACAAATTAAAACGGCTCGAAAGTAACCAAGAACTGGTTTTTTTTTCTTTCCCTTTTTTTCATATCAGCTGCAGCTGTCTACATTTTAAATTTATATCGAAGTCATCAGTTAACTTCTATCCCTGTCCATTGTTTGGCTTTTAGGGCCCACTCCCTGTAAGTTATTCCTTTGTCCTTAGCTTAAACTTCGTAAGGGGGATCTTCCACATCTACCCAAAATTAGATGGTGTGGTCAAAAATAAACTTAATTATATTCATCGCTAATCGCTCATTGGTTACCGTATGCAACTAAATTACTGTTATTTTCATTTCATGTGATTAGGATGTATCGAAATTTTATCTTTCTATAAAGATCTTCAAAAATAAACCGTAAAAATCTTGTATTATAATTAACGATATTATAATTTTTATTTTTATTTTTTTTATAAAAAAAGTAACTATTTAAGTCTAAAATATATAATTTAAAATATATCAGTATTAAGAAAGTTTTGTTGAAATTATAATTTGAAACTTCTTTTTCTTTTTCAAAAAATATATGAATAAATAATGCCTTATATAAATTTTCTATGGTGTTATTAAACTAAATGCTCTGTTTATTCATGAAAATTATAAAGAAAAATAACTTTTTAAATGCATTTTAAGAGAAAAACGTGTTGTGGATACTTCAAAATATTAATTATAAATTCTAGTTCAGAGTAAAAACCGAATTCTTCTAATAAATAAAAACGCATTTGGTCCCAGATCCGTATCCTTCATCATTTAAAGTCGTGGGTTCGGTTCCCACCCAACTTTTCAGAGGCGTTGTTAAAATAAGGAAAAGGGGGCATTACGAGAAGAAATGGTGGCATAATTACACGGACGATAATGCAAATTTTTAATAAAATTTAATGAAAGATTTATAATTTCTACTGATCATAGGGTGGATGAAAGTCGTCTAACCTATGTTTTGTTTCGTGTGTTGTAGATACGCTTATAAATATGAATTGTAAACAGTGTCTAGAACAACGCATTTTTCGTTTAACTGAGTCGATGAAAACGTGGTAAAATATGTAATTAAATATTTAAATGTTTGAATAACACAACAATTTAGTCTTTACAATGGCTAACTGACTTTTATCCTGTTTTTTTAGCTGCTTACAAACTTGCAATTTATTTTATAATTATTATAGGTAGACCAATTTCATATATATATATATTTATTTATTTTAATTTGAAATTATCAAAAGGATCGATTATTTTCTTTCAAATTAAAAATCTATGGACATTAAAAGACCTTTCAGAGTTATTTCTTATCTAATTATAAATCCAATATTGACTTAACATCATCGACTTTTAGAATCATTTTAATGGTGTTTTGGCATAAAAATAATTCTACGTATCCATATTTTAAAAGTTAGAATATGCAATTAACACAATTGAATTTCTATCGAAATTAAAATGATAATTAAGAATGAAGAGATTTTTGAGGTTTTTACGTGATTTAAATATGTTTAAATGTTAGCAATTAAGCATTTAAAAGAATAAATAAACAATTGTGCAGTAAATTCTCATCAAAAGTAAAACTATAATTAAGAAAAATGTTCTTAAAGTATCCTTGTTTTAGATCGTGTCTACAATTGAAGGGCATGGGTTCAGTTCTGAACAAAACACAATTTTCTCTATCAGAATATCGAAATTGCGCTGTGATTTACACGTTTTGAACATTATAAATATATTATTTTAATAAAAAAAATAATAAGAAACCTGATACAAATCAAATGATAACTGAAAAATAAGAAACATATCGTAATTTATGGCATAGGTTACGAATGTAATACTCTCTTTCCTATTAAATTGCCTTGTAATTTAAGTATATTGATTGTTAACAATTCTAGTATTTTAATAATTTAATAACAAGAACTTAAAAAAAAAACCTAATTAATTAAATTATAAAAGTTAAAAGTTATAAAAATAGCGTTAAAAACGATGCGCTTTTATAACAGGTCATATTTAACTTATCAATTAAAATTGCATGTCATGAGAGAGATCAAATTGCAAATTATTTATTTAGCAATTACTTTATGAATAAAATATAAACATGCACAACGTTTTATTGATTTATATAAATCTACTTATGATATAGAAGATCCATTTACATGCTTAAAAAACTAACTGTTAATAATTTACATGGCTCATACATTATAGTAAAGCATCATTAATATATTATTTATATAACAGAAACGATATTTATTAAAATAATTAAAATATGTTTTAAACATTATAGAATTAAATAATAATTAAATAGAAATGAAGTCATTTATATTCACATAAAACCTTTATTATTATTATTATTTTTATTTTTAATTTAAATTTAAATATAATCCTTAAAAGTTAATTACGTTATAATTAGATCATAAATTATTATAATTCTGATTAAAAATACAAATGTATATAGTTTATTTTAATAATTACACTTGTAAATTAATATTATATCGTGAATTATAACTATGTATAAGGATATTTAAAGATTTATACGAGTTTAAATTTAGTAAATGAGCAAATTTAATGGCCTTGTATAGAATTTAATTATCTTTCAATAGTCAAACTGTATAATAATTACTCAAAAAGAGCTATTAAGTGAAGAAAAATCGTGATAGTAATGCGTGTGTTTGAGGGTGAGCAGAGAGGGGGGTGAGCATTAGTAAGAGAAAGTGAATTATTGTATAGTAGATAGTGTAGTATCTATTGAAGAAGAGAGTAACGTCTCTTGTTGACGAATTGAGAAAGGATGCGATATTTCCGGTTACAGGGAGTCATAAATTGTATAGAATCGCCTGATATGTTCTTTTAACATTTTTTCCAAATACCTCAAAGAAGTCATTGCACTTATTGGAAAAGTCATTTAATACGATTCTCTTCCCACGAATGCACGCAAAAAATATATTAAAAAAAATCAATTAAATTTATAAAATCTAAATTCTGTTAAAGATTCCTTTACTTTTCTTTTATAAATTTCAAATTTACAACATTTTAAATTAGTTTCTTCTCAACGACTTCATAACTCAGCTAAGAACAATGACTATGAACTTCCCTATTCATTAGTCCAATTAATGACAAACATTTATCAACTTGTACTTTACTTTTAAATTTAGTTTCGTGAAGAAATGCCCGAAGAAAACAATTTCCAACTCCGAAAATTAAAATTAAAGAAAGAATCTTATGTAAAATATTTTTTAAATGTAATTAACTTAATTAAATATTATTTAATTTTTAAAGAAATCAATAAAAATATTATATAAATTAATTGGAATTTATTTTTTGTAGCTTTAAACATAAATTTATTTTCAATTTAAGGGGAAACTCTTACTTTTAAAGGCGATTTTAAGACAGTAAACGATGATATATAGAAGTAAATATAGCTTAGAAGAATTTATTAAAGGGTAAAGACGTTAATAATATATTTAAAATAAAATATAAATGATTAAAAAAATGTAAAAACAAACAGGAAATTCTACAATGTTTTCATTAGTATATAGACTTGTAAGGAGTGAAAAAGCCTATACAAGTCTAGTAAAGAAGGTTTATATTTCGTATTTTCTGATATTCTCTCTTTGTCTATTGAACACCTCAAACAGTTCTATATAATTTGTGAGTAGTGTGAAAGGCTGAAGGATCATAGTTGCACTTTGGACCCCACAGATTGCAAAAATATAATTATGCCACTGCTTCGAATCTAAGTGGGATCCCTACTTTTAAGAAAGACAATTAGAATTAAATGCGGTTTAAAATAATGTATTTAAGAGTAAAAGGGTTAATAATTCATTTAATATAATATTAATTAATAATTGAGGAAGTATATATATATATATTATATTTTAGATTTTTAACGTTACTTTTGCTGCTTAATTTAAGTGTTGTAAGGTTGCATAATTTGGATTTAAAAATCCTCCTACTTTAAATTGAGAGTAATATAAAGCTGGATTTTCCCCTCATTCTTTATTTGCTTTCACCCCTAATAATTGTTGACATTACTTCAGATCTGTCGGGTGATATTAAAGGAGTAGGGCCATATCTCCCGAACCAATGGTCCGATTTTCCTGAAAATTTCTAGAAATATTTCTCCCTAATATAAAAATCACACTGCCAAATTTCAGAAATTTTTGACAAAATGCACAGAAGTTATTAAGCTTCAAAGTGCTTGAAAAAATCGTCCATCTACACACACACACACATATATATATATTTTTTATTCGTTTAAAATAAATAAAAAGAATTATAATAATCTATTTTGCATCTTAAAATGAATTTTAGTAATTTGTCGAATAGAAAATTAGATTTTTTATTTTATTTATTTATTTATTTTTTTTAACTGAAAGTGGGGTTAATCTTTTAAAACATTCAAGATAAGTAAGATAGGATGAAATATTTCAATTTAATTAAAGTCAAAGATAATTAAAATTTTTATCTCGAATTCTAATTAATAATTTGAAGAAAATTTAATTTAAATAAATTAATTTTATTGCTATAGGCTTATTTAACGTAAATTTTATTTTTTTTTAAATTTGTTTTACATAATTAGCATTAACAATTCATTTAGAAAATTAAATTTTTGTGAATTATAAAGACGAATTCTTTAAAAATGCGCCCATTTACAGCTATAAAATATAATTATTTACGAACTTAATAACGTAAAAAATATATAAAAACGTTTTAAAATGTTTATAAATTAGGTTATTTACAAAAATTCATGTCAATAATATGCAAAACTGCACTCATTTATAACGACGAATCTGTATTAGATATACCTGCAGTTTGATTTTTTGGGGGGTTCATTTATATGGACAATTCATTTATTAAATAAAGAAGCGCGAATATTATAAGTTAGAAGCCATATTTGTTGATAATTAATCTTTCTATCAACAGAACTTCAAGTGATAAGAGCATAGAAAGTACATTGATAAGATCAGGGTGATGCGTGACTGTTTATTTATTTATTCTCTAGACACACAAGTGCTTATCACAAGAAAACCCTCCTACGTTACAGGTTGTATTTGCACGAAGAAAAATCTATGCAAAAATGAATCGTGGAGAAACTATGCACTGGTCAGTAGTGATAAATTGCAACTAGTTGTAATTATGCTAAAGCCGGCGGCCCTTCTTTACTTATTCCTCTGTATTGTTTATTAACATATTGATATTCTTAGAACGTTCTGGTTGCTCGACCTTTAGGGTATAATAATATTCGTTATATTTCTTAGAACACTTTGATTTATGTCGAATTTTTTTTTTTAGTATACTGAAAGTTATTTGTCGTCGACTTTCATTTTGTATGATTCACAAGAATAATTTGGATCAGTGGGAATAATTAAGTAAAGACAATAGAAATGCATAAATTATACTTGAAAGACTGTTTATTTGTTTCTTTTTTCCTAAAATTTTTATTGTAAGATATTTAAAAAATGAGATAAATTATTGTTTTTATTAGTGGAAAGAGTGCATACTTTTTTACAACGTTTTCATCGATGAATTTCTAACATATTTATTTATTATTGTGTAGAAATATTAAATATTTAAAAAAATTGAATATAAATAAACGTAAGAAAACGTATTTCCATTATTTAAACGAAGGAAAAAAAAAAAGATTACGAATTTAAATTACTTTAACTTAAGAACGTAATTTAATTCTAAAGATCAACTTTTATTCTATAATTTTTATGTAATCTTTATCTTTACCAATTTATCTTAACCTATAAATCGTAAAGTTGTCTCATGACCTTACAAAATTAATTATTTTTATCTACTTTCAATCACTTAATTTTATCTTCATCAATTGCATCCGTCTCTTGGTCTTCCCATGATGAAGAAAGAGTAAATGAGAATATCTCCTCCAGCATCTTTTTAAAATCGTTTTTAAATATAATTTATAAAATAAAATTAATTATATTATTATAAAATTTAATATAAAATCATAAAATAATTATTATTTCTTTTAGAAAAAGTCGATTTATTTATAATATAGTTACATAAATAAACATCTTATAAATCTATTTACTTAACACTTTGGATATTATTATTATTTATTTAAAAATTTTTTTTCCTATAAAAACCATTGATATATTTCATAAACATGACATGAATAACGTGTTTCTCTAGCCAGAATGGTTAAAATTATGTTTAAAACTTCGGAAGACGTGGGTTCGGTTCCTAACTATAGTTACACTCAGATTTTTTTACTAGTTTGGGCTTGGTTTCTTTATTTTTGGGTGGACAAGAAACTCATACGGTAAGATTTATATTTTAAATGTTTTTTAAGAAGATATATAGCCTATAATTTACATAGAAGAATCGTTGAAATTAATTTTATTATGTAAGCTAGACTCTGCTTTTTTTACATATAAAGGAATTAATAAAACTTCTCTATCTAATTTCAGTATTATTTATGTATTTTAAATTTATAATGTATTTGAAAAATAAATTTTAAAATTATTTTCTAGATAATAAATTTATTTTTAATCACATAATTTTATTATATAAATTGCTTAAAAGTTGAGAAAATTTGCGCTTTTTTTATATTCAGTTGGATTCAACTCTTGGTTTATAAATTTAATAATATATTTATAATAAAATTTACGAGTCAGCGATATTAAATAATGAATAAATTTAGATTTAATTCAAGATTTTTCTCACTAAATATCTAAAAATAACACTGTAATGAGAGCGACATTGCTCGAGTTTTCTTCATTAAAAATGGCGGTCCACAACTTTCTCCTTCAAACTCCTTATTTGAAAATTTGTTTAATGATGATTAAGATTTAATTAATAATTAACGATGTTTCTAGAAAGTTGTTTTATTCGTTTTTTAATTATTTATACACCACTTAGTGTATTTTTTTTTACTTAAAGCCTTCTATATAATTGTATATTTACCTATACTGTACAGTACGCAGAACCATAGACAATCGTATAATATATAAACAAACTGTTTAAATTAATTATTTTAATAATAAAAAATATCTTAGTAAATAAATTTATACTATAAAAATCTTTAATAATTTAAAAATTTCATTTAAAATTATTAAAATTATATAGGAGAGAAATTATCTTCGCATCGATTTTCGCTATTTTTCCTGATTTTTTTTTTTTTAATTCCTTAAAATAAAATAAAAATTAATTTAAAATATTATATATATTATTATTATTTAAATCTTAAAGAGTTAATTCATAAAAATTTGTTTAAAAATATAATAAAAATTAAGTTTTATTTAAAGAATTTCATCAGGAAAGTATAGCAAAAACCAATTTTTTAAAGTGCATTTTACAGTAAAGAAAATTGTAATTGTAATTTATATATAAAAATAATTATAAATTAAATATTTATTTATAAATAAATTTTAAAATATAAGATGATTTTATAAATTAACATGTAAAAATCTATTTAACTTATAAACAAATTTTAAGCTCAAACTGAAGATAAATTGATAAACTAAGGCATAAAAGTATAATTTCAATTAAGTTATTTAACAAATAAATAAATAAATAAATAAATAAAAATCCCCTATTATTATTATAGAATATCCCATTTAGAAGCATTTATTCGTTGTTTAGCATACAATAAAAGACAATTAATCACTAGGAAGAGTCGTAAAGATGAATTCGTTGTATTTACCGTTCTAAATAAAAAATAAAGTTAATTTTTATTTTATTTATTTCTATTTTTTTTTTTACAGTGTGGATAGGGTCATTGTCCCTCTCCAGCAGCTATTTTATAGCTCCTATAGTGGTAGCATTCTGTCGTAAGAAGAGCACAAGGCTGACGGCTGTTTTTGGAGGTTTGGCATCTGCACTCGGTTGTCTGTTCAATTCATTTGCCAAAGAACTTCATCAGGTGACATTCAGTTATGGGATCGTCATGGCTGTGGGTTTAGGAGTGGCTCGTGAAACATCGAATCTTATGATTGGCCAATACTTTAAAAGGAAGAGGGAGCGTGTTGAATTAGTCGTCCAGTGTGGTACAGGTGTAGGCGTGGCTGTTTTCTCAGTATTTTTTCGTGAAATTATAAGGTAAGTTCTACTAGACAATTTACAGCTTATATTAATAGTTCGTTCACACCCTACTGATAAAGTTGTAATCTGTAAAAAGATTGTATAATGACCATACTGTGTATCGGACTATAACCGATTTTTTTTCTCACTATTTATAGATTCTATAAACTTAAAATATGTAGTAATTTGTACATAATTTGTAAGTTTAGACTTTAGAAAAAGTTTCGTTTTTGTACATTAATTAATCATTAAATCATACGATGAATAACAGACGTGTAATGACCATTTTGGACTATAAACACGCTTTTTATTTTCGTTCGTTAATTAATTATATAATTCTACGGTAAATTTAGAAGTGTAATTTACCTGCGTTAAAAGACTTTGGCCTATATTGGATTTACTATTTATAAATTATATCGGCTGCGTGTTATAGCTTCATAGGGCCCTGGCGAATTTGAATTAGGGGTCCCCTTTTGCTTATAGTATAACGCGCCACTGACTTATACGTTTGTATTCGCTAATTAATCGTGCAAATTATGCATAATTTAGTTCATTAATTTTGATTAATGTTTAAGTTAGAAGTTAAGATTTTATATTGTTATAAACTATTAAATATGATGATAATTAATGAGAATGATTTCTTTCTAGAGCTTTAGGATGGAGATTGGGTCTTCATACCGTAACAGGAGTCATATTTTTAATGTTTTTTATTGGTATATTCTATCGTTCAGCTTCTTTATATCATCCTCAACGACGGGCTATATTACATCTTAAAAATCAGCGTAGGAAAATTAAAGAGAAAAACAATAGTTCTGATAAGTCACCATTCTTTGATTTCTCTGTCTTAAAAGTAACCACCATTCAGATAATTATGTTATCAGTTGCAGTTGCTACTTTTGGAGCATACACCCCATTTTATTACTTCGTAAGTACACCTTATCACGTTATCTCCTTACTTTCTACCTCTTAGAATCGTGTTGTTTTGCCACCCTACAAGACTCAGAATATAAAAATTTCATATCCAATATTGTAGATCTATATATAGGCTATATATATATAATATTTTTCTAAAAACTTATCAAAATATTTTCACGTCAAGTTTAACAGAAAATGATGATTTAATACTGAAATGTAGACCTGGCGACCTTCGGAAATCTGTCAACTATAGACGGGTTGATAATAGTACTTAACCTATCATGATCTTAAGCATCCGGTATGTAAGATAGACAGATGGTTAGAAAGATATTTAAGATGACCCATGCAAACCTGACACAATGAGAGACGTTCAGCCCACCTCTTGGGACAATTTTCACGACCAGGTATCCTCTTATTGTTCTAAGAGGAATAATGAAACCTTTTATAAACTATACATCCACCCAGAAAAAGAGGGTAATAATACACGGTCTACTAATATATTATTACCCTTTCTAAGATATATATATATATATATTAAAAAAAAATTAGACTAAAGATCTAAAAACTTTTTTGACCTGAGGTGTAACAAAGTCTAGTTTTTAGATAAAGTGTTGATGGGCGCGTCTTATTCATGGGTGTCAAGTGTTCGAGTTAACAACTTGGTGTGCATACAAGTGAAATTTTAATGCATCGTTTTATTTATTAAGTATATTCGCATGGACGTTAGTTGTGTTTCCATCTTGTAAATAGATCAACTTGCAGATAATTCGACATCATCTGCATCACTAATCTATGTATGATTTAACTATATTTATTGTCTTAAAAACTGGATAAATTAGGAAAAAAAAAAATCATTTTTATTTAAATAAAGGCATGTTTTTATAAGTTTAAAACACATTTCAGACGTATAAAAACATAACATAAAATGTAGGATTTTAATAATAAAATACATAACTGTAGAAGCCTCTGCATAGTACAGTATATCACAGTACATACAGTTAAACGTTACTCTGACAGAAATTAAGTTATAACTTTAAAAAATATCTGTGAAATTATAGAATACATTTATCATATGTAGTACAAATGCACGAAGATCACAACCCCAGAAATATTTTCGTGAGAAAATTAATTTTTTTTATTTCTTACTCTAAATCCAACATGTAAAGAAGTCAAGAATAATAAATCGTGACAGTAAAATGACTCATCACTAGCACGATTCTGTAAAGAAAAACATATGTATAAATTCAGTTAATCAATTATGAAGTTTAGAAGGAAGAATATTTTAATAATACTTTCAAGTTTATATTAAGTTAACATTAATTTTTATATAATGAAGAGGAAGAAGAAGAAGAAGAAGAAGAAGATGGTGATGATTTTATGATAAGATCAGGGATTGTACTTTCAATAATTCCTAGTTTTTAAGCCTCCTTATATAGATACTTAAAATCGAAATATTTAATATTAATCATTATTATTATTTTTTATTTTATAAAAATAATATATTTTTAATTACGATATAATTAACTTAATCGTTGTATTCTTCAACGTTGGCCAACACACGTTTTATCAGTTTTAGAAAATTAATGGTTTCAGGTAAACTCTAGACAGTAATAATTGCAACGAGATTACTAGTTTTAGAATCTTGAATATATATAGGTAATATTTTATAATAAAAAAAAAGCTATATTAATTTAAGTTTTTATTATATTTTCAGGCTTATTTAACTGAAGAAGAGGGACTTAACGAGACGGCAATATTGTTGTTGCAAAGTTATTTAGGAATAGCATTCTCTGTTGGTTGTTTAGTTTTTGGCTTTCTGACAGCGAAAAATAGCATGCAGTGCATGATTTCTAGACAATATTTATGTCAAGCATCTCTTATAGGTGTTGGACTATCTATTTTATCAAGTCACGCTGTTCACGGATATCATGGATACGTCCTGTTTGTTAGTTCTTATGGAATTTTTTGTGGTGGATTCCATTATTCGTTAAAAATGTTCGTTTTTGAAAATGTTCGTGCTAGAAACTTTGCCCGTGCTTGGGGCTACGTTCAATGGTGCCAATTTTTACCAATTCTAGTTGGGATACCTATAACAGGTAAATTGAACTTAAATCTTTAACGTTTCTGAAAATATCTTGCGTAAAATTATCTTAAATGAATGTATTATAGATAAAATAGCTTCAAATATAGAATTAAAGTAAGTTTTAATTAAAATTTTGGCTTTTTAAGATAGTAATTTTGTCTAGAAAAGTTCCGGAATATTTTTAGACAAAATAAAGGGTAAATCAAGACTCCATACGTAGAAAGATAGGTTATTTTATTAAGTAGTCATCTATAAATATGATCCTCATGAGTAAAATTTAACTAGCTACACTTAAAAAAACATCTGAAGTTACGTAGCACACTAATCACAAGTATGAGTGCACTTTAGGTGTTTTGTATGGAGGCTTTGACTTGCCCGGTGTTCTGCTTCACGTTACAGTAATCAAGTTGTTGTTGTTGTTATTATTATTATTATTATCTTACAGGTTACAGTAATCAAAATAAAAATCCGAAAACAGGATTTTTCTTCTCGGCAGCTTGCACCTTTGCTGGCGCCATGTTTATGTTCCTTCTGAACTGTTGTAAGAGATCATCGAGTATCGTATATCGGGACCATAGTCAGGAAACACCGACCGATTCCGGTCCAGGAAGCGGTGATGATGGCATTTGCACTTGCCACCATTCACCTGATGTAAATAAAAAAATGAGTAGAAGAGACGTTGTAGAAAGGGAACCATTTCGATGCCATAGAACTATTTCGTTTGCACATTCGATAGAAGTAATGGATGAGGATGATGAATTAGAGAGAAGACAAGAATGCGTTACTTGTATGGGTGACGATGCTGTATTTGAATTAGAAGCATTCGATGAAGAATGGAAGGAACCTTACAAAGACGAAAGTCAAAAAGAATACGAACAAAACCAAAGAATGAGCAGAAATGACTGTGTACATGTAATGCACTGCGATAATATTTTACACATTCCCAAAAGGCCGATGAGTGTTATAGAAGAAGTGACGAGTACAGTATAGAAAAATAATAATTATTTACACAACTATTTATATAATTAGGAGATAGTTTTGTAGTCTACGGCACTTTATATAGAATCAGAAATTTATATTAAAATTGTATAATTGTGTTTTTTATAATCTAACTTAAGTATACATGTTGATGATGTGTTTGAAGTGCCGTCGGCTTTACAAAACCATTTGCTCCGTCCAAAATATAATGTTATACGTATGTAAGCCGCGTAAAGGGTGGCTTAAACTTGTGATAAGTTTAAAAAAAAAATCAACATTTTTAATGGAGAATTTTTAAAACCGTCCACATTATTTTAATGGAAGCCATTAAACTAGTCTTGCACATTTTAGATTGTTAAACTGAACACATTAATCGGTTGTATACTGTTCAAGTTTTAAGCTTATTCGAAACTATTAAATAAACTAAACTAAAAAAAATCAAAATCTTTTATATGCAAAATTGAATAGATTATGTAGAATTGTGTGTTTTATGTGTACAAAATGTATAGCTTAATTGTAAACTTGTTGCATCTGATAAGAAGAAATCGTGTTGTTTGGTATAAGAAAATTGTATCTTAGAACAATCAGAACAAACTTTTAATGTTTTTAAAACTATATATAATAATCATTTTGAGTCGAATTTAATAAAATATGTACAGTTTTATTTATATTTAGGCAGACGAGGTTGATTTAAAATGTACACTTGTATAGGTAAATATATAAATATACACTAGTATTTCTCTCTTTAAAACATTATAATTCTTTAAATAATACACATTAAATATAATTTTACTTAAATTTAAAGCATTAAAATGGGATAATAACCACTTAAAATGTATACCTGTACAGGTAGAGCGTATTAAAATAAGGCCAAAATTAATTGTCTGTGGAAAATGGTTCCATACAATATTTATTTTTTCTTATTGTATTATGTTCTCGACATCGTCACGCAATTGTAAACATCGTGATTTTCGTGAATGCGGGTATAGGACCATTAATAATGATAGTTAAAGTAGCATAAGGTATAACTTAATTACTTCTGTATAATAAATGAGTAATACAATGAAATTAAACCTTATCTATTAAATCAAAAAATTGTATTCGGCATCGAAATGATTATTATATACTATAAAGGCTTGTAATTTTTATACAAAAACTTTAATTACGTTAAACAATATAGATTAAAAATATTTATACATGTATACATTCATATACACGTGGTATACATGCGTGTAATGTCTGTATGTATGTATATACACTTATAGTGTATGTATATGCGTGTACATACACATACATACATTTAAAAAATTTGTAGATCAGATAAATTATTGTAAATATGTCATAAATATATATAAAAGAGTGTAAATATTGTTGCTGTAAATAATAATCTTTCATACTGCTGATTAAATCCAGTTTCCTCTTCCGATTCTTGTCCAATTTTATATTAAAAATAATCGAAAAAAATTGATATTCAAAACACATTCAGGCTATAAATAAACCCTTGTCTTATTTTGAGTATAAATGATAGTGACGTTGGATCAACATTTTAAACGAAGAAGATATTTATGTAATATCGAAAGTTTCACAAAAGTAAAAGGAAATCCCCTTAAGAAAGATCAATCCTTCAATCTGTAAGAAATAAAAGAGGATTAAGAAATCTAGTCGACATCTGCAGTGACAAAGAATAGGTTAGAAAGTCTTGGGAAGTCGTTACAGAAAGAAGAATGTCCTCCTTGTCACACTCGGCCTTATACTTGATATTTTCACTGTATATAAGAATAAAATACAAATAATGTCGAGCGTGAAGGTTTTTTTTTAATATAAAAATCTTATATTTTCTTTTTTAAATATATAACTTTGCAATTTTTCTATATTTTTGACAACTTTCCCCGCCTTACAACAGAGCAAATTGTCACAAACACGAGTGAAGTATGAACGAGCAATTATTTATTGTGACGTCGTAACGTCGTGTTGTAATTTTTAATCATATTTTAATTTAAAAATAAGCTTTACGTATCTGATCTCGATTATCATCTATCTAATTCCGTTCTCGAGATTAACGGACAGACACACGGACGACAGTGAAAATTGCAAACCGATATGAAACACGTATACCTTTTTATTCTATGCATAAAATTTAGATTTTCTTTTAAAAACTCTATATAATTGCCGTCAACCTATATAAAAATACCGTTAAATATGAAAATAAATATATACAAAACGTTTATATATAAAAACACACTTAAATTTTTAAAAAAATACATTTTAAACATCATTTAAAAAATCTAAATATAACGCATTAAATTACATAGAAACAACGTTTTAAACTGAGAATTTTCCTCATTTAACACTTTATAAACGAGTAAAACAATAAAAATAAATTTTAAATATTTAAATAATATAAATTATAATTATCCCGATTAAATTATAATAAATTTTAAGGCACCAAATCAATAATAAAGTCACGGTCTATAAAAATAAATAAACACTTTTGAAGGTAGATTGTTCAAAAAAAAAAAAAAAGAAATTCATTTTGGTACCATTCCAAATTTACTGGTGACATTCGACTGCACGTGCAGATAGAGATGACACTTTTTTATCTTCACTTCTTCGCCTCATTGCCTTGGAACTGAAAAGTAAGAGAAGGCACATTAATGCTTTTGGGAATACCTTAGACTTTACTGGAAGTAGTTTTACAGAAATGACAGTTTTAATAGTGTTATAAATTACTATTGCCATAAACACTTGAGATTTTGAACTTACAGAAACATTTGTAAGATTAATTTTAAAAAGAATACTATCTTCTAAGAAGGTTTAATTATGATTTATATTCTTCAAAATAATCTACTTTTAAAAGTTTCATTGTTCTACTTGAAACTTTGGTATCAAAGAAAAACTATATAACAGAGTGAAAAGTATGTCGATCGGTCAAAAAAAAAATGACCACCCAACCCTAAAATTTTAAAACTTTTGGACTCAGGGGACATTTAAATGTCGAGGAATACAAAAATTTAGGGGGGGTTTCTGTATGTATGCATACGTTAGTGTGTGTGTGTGGGGGGGAGGCACGATTTTGTTTGCCCAATTTGAAGTTTAATAACTCTTGTGCCTTTTGTCGAAAATTTTCGAAATTTTGCAGGGAGGTTTAAATATTACACGCATTGATGCTATTAAATTTTGGTGATTAAAGGTGTAAGGGGTGAGGAGATAGAGGGGGTCACGTGTCGTATCTAAAGTGAGGTCGGATTTAATAATGATTTTACTCGTTATTAGCATTTACAATTTGTTTATAAAACTCACCTCTACCCTTAAAATTAAACCTTTTACCATTTTATAATATCTAATATTGTTAAAAGTTTTTTAAAATAAAATCTCATAACAGATGGCGCCACTACATTTTAAAGTCTTTTTCCGGGAAAGTTTGGCAACTCCTTAGTAGATTTTTTTTTTTTTTTTTTTTTTTAAATTTAAGATTCATTTTCTGTAGGATATGTAATGATAATTTTATCATTTAAAAAAAATTGTTTTTGCTTATTTTGCTCTATTTTAATCGCTTATTAATTAGTTACACGTGTTTACTTTATAGTTACAATATAACTGCTTAACAATTCAATTTCCAAACATTGTTAAACAAAAAAAGTACAGTATACAGTGACTTAAATACTTAACAGTTGATTCAAAGTAGATTCCTCTGTATTTAACTAAGAACAGATACTTTTAAAAAGGGAACGACAGTAAACAATTTGCCAATCTGTACATCGTTTCGTAGGATTTTTACGTTAGTAGCAGCTGTTGTCAATATATCTTAAATATAAATAAAAGAAAAGAAAAAAATTCCTTTGAACCAGAGTTTGATTTTCCAATAAGATAAAGCTCCTACACGAATCGAAGTGAAGAAAAATAGAGTTCTAAGACAGGAACAGAGTCAAAAATTTTACTTGTTTTTTCTTTTCTTTTATTTCTTCTGTTTTTAAAGTAAAAGAATTGTAGAAAATCCCCTTCCAAACAATATTTTATTGTTTCCAAATTGGAAATTGAAATGAATGCTTTGGTCCATAAAACTTAGTTTTGTTATTTCCTTATCTGATTTGCATCCTACGCTAGTCATGCCGAGTTAAACAAACAACAATCGAAACTATTTCGCATCGTTTAAAGCTTTTAAAATATATATATATATATATATAAATACAGGGTAGTCCAGAAGTCAGTTAAACAATGTAAATGCCTAAAATTTAAAAATACTTATACGCTGTTAAAAATCGTTTCATACGTAGGATCTTCCTCGTTAAATACACAATATACATCTTTGTAAATTGCTGAATTGATTGAAAAACAGCATGAATTTTGGGCTATCCTTTACGTATAAACGAGAAGAATTGAAGAATAAAAAATTGTTGTAAACATTGTGGAAAAATATTTTTTAAAAAAAAGGAAGGAATTTTAAGAAATGATACATGAATTTTTTTTATAGTTCTAACGAATTGTTAATTATATTAAATGTATTATCAAGAATAACTTTTTTTGGAAATGATCCAAATTAGTATTTCCCACGCCAGAGACGGTGGCTATTTCTGTTGACTGTAAACATATTCAATCATTTAAGGTTGCTGGCAGCCAAGTTTTCTTATTTACACCCATGCTGACAACAAAAATGTTTTCAGTTCGATGTAATTAACAGTTAAACGAATATTTTAAATAGTTTTAAATAGATAAATGATATATTCATCAATCCTCATAAAGCTCTATGAACGTGAGCTTGCCCCTGTAATGTTTGTTTACCTGGAATGACCTGGAGTTTAACACAAAAAACGGTTCTTTACACGTGGTTTTTATCTAAAACTAATGATTTAAATTAAGTTTTTTTAAAAAAAAATATATATAAATATAACGTTCATTTATTAAATAAATTAAATAAAAATTGTTTCTAAATTTATTTTATTGTTATTTTTAATTAATTTTCTTAAATATAAAGATACTTTTTTATAATATATTTCTAAATAAATATTTTTATTTCATAAAAAAATATTATTAAGTAAATTTAAAATTGCATAATACTTTTTAAATTTTTTAATAAGTTAAAAATTTTATATTTAAGAAGAAAAAATTGTCCTTAAGATTTGAATATATATTGAATTAATTGCTTGCGTTAATGGCGCCATCTGTTGTAGGTGATTGTAATTATTTTGAATTAAATTCTTAATTTATTTATTTTATTTTTATAAAAATAAACAAAAATATTATATAGAAACAATTTAAGAAAATATTGTGATTAATTGCTAATATACAATTAAATGTATTTTAATATCTTATTTAAATTTCGAATTATTATTAAATATTTAAATAAATGAAACCTTAAAAAATGTATTAAACAGTAAAGTTTTAAGAAAATGGAAGCAATTAAAGAAAACCAGTGAAAACACGGAATAAAAAACGCAAAAGAAAAACAGTGAAATCCAACGAATTGAGTAAATTTCCGATCAAAAACACTTAAATCTTTGTGTGGCGCCATCTGTTACGAGATTTTATTTTTAAAATCTTTTATATTTTTAATTATTATAAAATGGCTTAAAGCTTAATTTTGAAGGTAGAGATGAGTTTTATAAAAAAATTATAAATTTCAAAAATAACGAATAAAATCATTAAGTCGGATCGAAATCGAGATATGACATATGACCCCCACCCTCTATCTCCACACCTTCCATTTATACTTATAACTATAATAAAAGACTGTAAATACAGAAATTACTATTGATTTTACCGATTATGTTGCCAAAAAAATGGGGTTAACGTTCATTATATTTTCAATTTTAAATTTCGAATAATCTTTAAAAAGAGAATTAAAGTGGGTTGTAATGTTTTATTTATACACGAACATACTTAAAAAAAAAAATATATATATATATATATATATATATATATATATATATTTTTAGTTCAAAATGTTTTTTTCCTGGAGTTTGATGAATGAAAAGTATTTTTATTTCGTAATTTTTAACGTTGGAATGATAAATATTTAATAATTTTCTGAAGCAGTAATTAAATATCAATATTTAAATTGCGCATTATATACGAGTCACGAGCAAAACAGGCAAAATACATAGAGAGAATGGTCAACAATTTAAAGATGATTCAAGTTTAAAGGACAATAACGTAACCTAAAAATCTATTATACATTCCCACTATCGTATGTCTGTCCGTCTGTCCTTCGTTAATATCGAAACGGAGTTAGATAGATGAAAATCGAGAACAGGTATGGAAAGCTTAGGTGCCGGAGACACTAATAAACTACGTACGAATTTCGGATGTGGACCGAAAGTCAAGTGATTTTTGAATTAAAAAATTTGATTAAAAGTTGCAGACGGTGTTATAATAACATACATTCATTTTTTTTTACAGAAAAAATAATATATATAATTATTTTAGAGTATTTTGTTTTTAATTATGCAATTTGAACATGAAATTGTAAATTTGTGTGTTTAATTGTAAGACATCAGTTTGGTTTTTCCCGAAAAATTCTATTGAACGATAATGTGAAAAATTACGTAAGTACTAACCCTCGCTTTACGACCGCTTTCTTTACGACTGATTCGACTATAATTGTACAAATTTCGTGCTTTTTGGCCATACCTTTTTGACATTATATAATTAAAATTACATTTCTACGAGTGAGAACTCAGTTTATAGGCGAAAGAAAGAGTATGTCTCGCTTTACGACGGCTGTTTTAACTATGGTTTCGCACTAAAAATCTATTATAAATGACAGGATTTATTTATTCATTGTGGCAACTGACATGAAAGTAAGTAAAAAAAATTCAGAACAAGAGAGTTCAAATTCGATTTTTCTTTGGGAAAGATACTTTTGCTTAAGGTAATCTACCACAAGAAGAAATGGAAATCGAATTCGGATCCTTCTGTAAAATTAACTAACAATTTAATTACTTCTTTATTAGAATTATATAAAGATTATATAAATTATTTCTTAAATAACCTTTATAGAAGATTTAATAATTTAGAAATAATGTTTATTAATTTCTGCTAAAATTCCTCACCTTACGCTAACACAATTAGTTTAGAATTTTAAATACAGAGAAAATGGCACTTCTGTACAATTATAAAATAATCTTTATAAGGTTCAAATCTATAAAAAAGATGTTAAAATCTTAATTATAAAATGTTGGATATAAACGGAGAATTTCAATTAAATTTTATATTTTCCTATATTGTATAGGAAATCTTCATCAATGTCTTCATTACAGCTTCGTATAATTTACAGGCAAACAGGAAGCTATAAAAAAGACATTAAAAATAAAGGAATTGATAATGTTTTATAGTCATAAACATAGTTTCACGCATTCTTCGTAACAATAGGAAAAAACAATGTTGAAGACTCAAGAACAATGTTAAACACTCAATAAAAATTGGATGAAAATATACAGTATTTTAAGTATATTTTTTTAAAAAAATTCTGTAATTAAAGCAGAATTTCTCAACTTTTAACGTACTGAAAGATGTTGATATTATTCGCGAATCATTTATTTTATGTTAGATTAGAGTTAGCTAACATAAAACAAAACATTTATAGCCTCAAATGTAAGGAATATCCTCGAACAGGAATGTTTCTCATGGAGAAATTATATCAATAGATCTTTAAAAGAGACACTTATAAACATTTTAATGTTAAGAGCGTTTATATTGGATTTAAGCTAACTTATGAGAATGCAACAAGAAATATTCTGTGCAAAAAAGCAGAATGGAAAGCAAGAATAACAGAAAGAATTTTCTGCCAGGTTGAGCACAAAGAGAACAAAAAATAAGTTGAGCAATGTTCAACTTCACCGATTTATCCTATCCTTCTGTCAAACTGTAGCCAATGGTAACGGTGATTTTGGACGATTTTGGACGTCATACAATGAAAAAATGGCGGAAAGAAATATAATATACTCTTTACTGAAAATATATAAGATTTTTGTGTTTGTAACAGAAAAAAGGAAGGAACATAATAAAAATTTGTTTGAAAAATATTGAAACTGTTGCAGTTTTATTATTAATGTAATAGGAAACTAGTGTTAGCTTTCTAAAAAAAAAAAAAAAAAAATTATTTAGCAACGTGTTACTTAACTTTCCCGGCGACATTTAAAACTGCGCGTGGCGCCATCTGTTATGATATTTAGTAAAAAACTTTTTATATTTTTAATTATTATAAAATGGTAAAATTTTTAATTTTGAGGGTAGGAATGAGTTTATAAAAAGATTGTAAATGTTAATAAGGAGTAAAATCGTTGTTAAGTTCGAGTCTACTCGAGATATGACACATAACCCCCATCTATCTATCCACCCTTTCGAGCTTTAACCACGAAAATTTAATAGCATTAATTCCTCTAATATACAAAAATCTTTGCAAAATTTCAGAAAATTTCGACAAAAAGCATGGGTGTTATTAATCTTCAAAGGGAGTGAACAAAGTCGTGCCTCCCACGTACTAACATCCATACATACAGGGAGAAAAAAACCCGAATTTTTTGTTACATTTCTAGACGTAAAGTTTCCCTGGATTTAAAAATGTAAAAATCTTGGGGTGGTCATTTTTGACCGATTGCCATACTTTCCTTCTGTTAAACATAACAGAGCCGGGAGCCATTTTTTGAATGAGTATCAACCATTACTTCCTATTACGTTAATATTGCGACTTACCAATGCCAAATTACTTGTATTTTTTTAGTTTTGTAAGATAATAACTAAGTAAATTTTGGCAAAAATATTCAGAACAATGGACAAGATCCAGTAGGACCATTCAGCTAGAGCTTTTTACTCTCTCATTTTTAAATTATCATTAAAATATTAATAATATATAATTGTAGCAAATAAAATGATAATTTTTATTTAAACTACTAAATTTTTTTATGATTATAATAGATATTTTTATGATGTGGGATTAATTTTATATGACATTCATCATCGTAAAGATTTTGATGATATAGAATTTAAATCGAATTCTTTGATCAATATTCATATATTTACATTAAATTTAAATATCTTAAGAACTTAATTTAATATTGTTTAATAAAAACGAGACAATAAAATAAAATTTCAATTAAATTAAATTTTTATTGAAATAATATACGAGTAATTTTCGCATAAAATTCTGAAAAAAATTTATTCATATTAATTTATTTTTAGAACTGTTCTTTTTTAAATAAAAAATAAAAATAAGCTTTTTTAATTAAAATTGATTATAGAAAAACGTTTTTTCAATATTTAAATTTGAAAATTTGAAATATTTGTCAGTTTCACTAACGTTCTTTAAAAAAAATATTCTGCCATCTGTTGACGGAAATTATGACTAAATTTATAGAATGAGCTTATATATATATTATTTTTATCGCCAGCAGAGGGCAACCTTGTAGAATGGTTAGGCAGCCATATATAAAACAACATAGAAGCCCTTCAAAAACATTAATTTTCTTATTGTTTATTTGTTAGCTGTAACAGCTCTTAATATAACTCTTAATATAATTTTTGTATTTGAAAGTATCATTTAACTCTTCATGAAATAAAACATTTCATAAACCCATTATTTATTTTTAAAATATAAGAATTTAATTTAATAAAATACTTTAAAAATATAATTTATAAAAATGATTTCTTGTTTCCATTGAAAATTTTAAATATTTAATTTAATTTATTATTTATATTTTAATCAATGCTGTAGGGAAAATGAAATTAAAAAAATTAATTTATATTAATTAAATTTATAATTTTTAATTAAATAAAATTGTAATTTTATTTTCGTTTTGGTACTGTACTTATTAAGTATGAAATGTAGAGATATTTATAATTAAAATACATAAGTAACGCTTGTTTTATAGCTTCGTTTTTATCAATATATAAATACTAACGTAAATATAACATTTATTTTTTATTTACCTGTATATCCTTTAACATATGAAGTTTACTTCAATAATTAGTTGTATGTATATATATTAAAACATTATCTGTACTATGTTAGTGTTCTATGACTATATAACACTAGGGATCCAGGGGACTATAACCTCTAGAAAAAGGACAAGTTGAATAAATACCGTATTTACTCGGATATAATTAAAAATAAAATTAATTTATTAATTTAAAATGTATATTTTTAATTCATAAACACTTTCCCCGATATCTTATTTCAGAAATTTTATATCCAAGGAAAAATTTTTGATTTTCTCATAAATTATCGAACAATTATTATGTAACGAAATAACAATTTTCAATAGGGTTTCATCAACTTTATAAACCAAAAAGAGTAGAAAAAGAAGAAAAATCACAACTGTTAACGAGTAATTTTAACTTAAACAATTAATAATCTCTTGAACATTTTTCTAGAATAATAATAATAATAATAATAATAAGAGATTTAACAAAGAGTTGCACAACTTTCCGGCGAAAAATATTTATGTTTGAGAAACACTCAAACATAAATATTTTTCAAACATAAATGCTTAATTTTTAGAGTAAAGTTTAAAAAAAATAAAATAAAATAAATTGTAAATGCCAATAACGAGTAAAATTTCCATTATGTCTCAGTCCACTCCAGATATGGCACATGACCGCCTCTATCTTCCCACTCCCTCGACCTTTAACCACAAAAATTTATTAGTATCAATGTCCCTTATATACAAGATACCATTCCAAATTTAGTTTGTTAATTTCTACACCGATCCTGAGATATTATACGAAATGACGCCAAAACACATACACAAACACAAACACTAACACAAGCACACATAAATACCTCAGCGGAATTTTTTCCTTGTTTTTATTTTTTATTGCTTTGGTTCAGAGATCTCTAAACGTCGAGATTTTCGAAGAACCCGGAGGATCAAATTTGACACGACTACAATACTTTCTAGTGTTATATATATTAATACATAACACTCGAGAAGGTAAAATTATTTTATAAAAATCTGATCGAATTAACTGATAAAAACTAAAATATTTTTACAGCATTAAAATTATTTGAGACGATTTTTAAGCTAACATATTCTTTAAAATTTAGCTTCTGTCTCAAGTAAGCCGCATCCATAATTTGGGAACTTCACTCAAACGTGTGATGCATAATAACTTCAAGAGATAACGTTGTGAGTTAGTAATTAAAGTGTTTATAAATAACAGTGTTGTATACGCTGTTGATGATGATGATGATGATGATAATAATAATAATAATAATAAAACTAAATATAGTTGAAAATACATGTGATGCATATAATTATTTATTTTTTTTTATAAAGTTGTAGCATGCTAAACATTTTTTACACTTTTTTTTTTATTAATTAATAAATTATCGAGAGGCTAAAATTGCAGAAATTTTATATAATTTTCTTTCATTTTATTATGCATAATAACTTTAAATTATAGTTAATGAGATTCATTAAGTATTAAATATGTTTTTAAAAATGATTAAAATTAATTACTTTTTAAAATACTGAATAATTAATTATGTTAAATTATATATATTTAAATAAGTTATTTATTTTATGTTTAAAAGTTAAGGAGAAAATTTACATTTTAAATAATAATTTTGACTCATAAAAATAAAATTTTTAAATTTTTTTATACTTAATTTTATTATAAAAATTATTAGAATGAAGGGTTATAATGGTTTGATATCCTTCAAGTCTGTTAAATTGGCCAACACTCGCCTACATTAAGAAGAAGAATAAGTGCCTTATTATATTAAAGGCTTTAAATGTTTTATATTATTACAAGAGGTAGAAAGAAGCATTACAAATGTTTTTCTAAACCCATTTTAACATTTGTAATTTGTCTACACAGGAAGCTCTGGAGCGAAATTATCTTTGTCTTATATCTAGAAAATGCACGAAGAACTTTTTATATAAGTAATAAAAGCAATTAACAATAGCAAGATCAACTTTTTATTTCAGAAATGTTATTCTACATCAAAGAAAATAGTGAACAATACTTGTACAAATCACTTAGCTTTGACTCAATGGACGGCCATTCGTTGCCTGCTAACGCCACCTGTCGGTGAAATGGAGAACTAAAAGGCTCATGTATATATATATATATTTTTAATATATATATATTGTATACATATATAATATACTCTAGTAAAAATTTCGCATGTAGCAAAGATAGAAATATATTTTCTTAAATATTTAGAAAGTGACAAAATATCAGATAAATAACAAGATAACAAATAGCATTTTGATTTAAATTCTACTTTTATTTATGCTAAAATCCTAACAATATCGTAGAATTTTTATTTAAATATTTTAACAGTTCATAACTTCCCCTTTTTTTTTCTAAAAAAATTGCTTAATTTTGATTTTCTCTCGTATTAGTTAAACATCAACAATTCATCGATAACAATTCATCAACAATTCATCAATATATTTTGCCACTTTCAAATTTTTTCGATAACTTTCCAACTGATTTAACAATTAGGGAGTCAAACCCTTAAAATTTGAAAATTATAACTGATTTTTAAAACAATTAATTCGGCTTTTTTTTTAAAAAATATTTATAATTTTAAAAATCAATTTTTTTTTCAACTTTCCAACATTACTTTTAGTACTCCTACGTTTCTTTCAATCAACAAATGACAGAAAAACAGTTTATATATATATATATAATTCAGCTTATATAATCAACATCAGGCCTATAAAAGCTCTGAGAAACATTTTAACAATAAATTAAACAATGATTTTTTTCTTTTTTTTTTAGTGTTTTATAACGAACTTTACAAAGTGTAGACTTATACAAGATGATTCGAATCCAATCTTCTACATCTTTGGCTTTCTTACACTAAAAAATACATTACCCTGAAATATATTGCCCTATATGGCTGCAGCAATTTTCTACAGTAAAATACATAGAACATGAATCATATGGACTATTTTACATTCTCTCGAGTCCATTGAATAAGACATCACAGTATGAACCAACGCGTGGCTGGAATTTTTCTACAAAGTTAAGCATATTTATACGTAACGTATGCACAATAATAACAGAATCCATAGACTAAAAATGTAAATACCTAATAAATCTATACAGTAACAAAAGTCTTATATATACATACATATATAAGTTCTTGGACTAGATTTGAAGTCTTCAAAACTAAGGAAGACTTTTGATTATTAAATCAAAAACGTCGTGGAAGACGTAATATTTTCTTTTGATGGCATTTTTTTTTTTTGTTTTTAGATGGTGAATTGAAAAAAATAAAGAATTTTCTTCTTTTGAAGAAATACTTATAACATGGCTAAAGTGAAGTAGTGACTTCCTCAATAACGTCTACGCTGCAAACTGCTCTTGGACCTCTTCTTACTGAACTTACCAAAACTGTATCTTTGCATTCTTCTTGATTGGCAATTTGGCGTTGGCAGTTTGGGCATTGCTCTAACGGAGTTACTACACTGACTTTTTTCATGGGTTTTGTACGTCTTTCGAGGGCTTCTTGAGTCTTATTCAGATTATTTTCGTATTCACTCAACATTAAAAATTTCTCTTCCTTGTTGCATGAAGTAATGCAATCGAGTTCATCCAGGATGTTATCCATTACTACTTCTTCAGATATACATGTCAATTCTGGTTTTTTGATGTCGCCATAATTACTGAAAGTAAAACTTCTTTGATTAAATCGTTTTAATTGGGCATTGCTTCCATTCATTGAATCTTGATACGATGATCTTCGACTTTGAGGATGGCTATAACATGAATCTGAGCATCTTCTATCATTATCTGTAAAGATACTCATTTTTCTCTGTTGAACTTTCCATTTATGTACGTCGATAAGAAACAAAGTGATGCTACCTAAAAGTGTCAGAGCAGATGATAAATAATAACCAGTTTTGTAGCCATATTTTTCGTTCAAGTATCCTGGTAAGAGAGAGATATAAAAAAATTAATTAAATAGAAATAAAAAAAAATTAAATAACTGCAAATAGATTGTACCTGTCAAAGGAATACCAATTACATTGGGCAATGCTTGACACCATTGCACGAATCCCCATGCTCTTGCAAAATTTCTAGCTCGAACTTTTTCGAAAGTGAACATCTTTAGCGAGTAATGATATCCTCCATAGAAGAGCCCATATATCCATACAAATAAAACATAACCGTTATATTCTTCCAATGCCGTGAATGCCAACAACGAGACTCCAACCATAAAAGAAGCAGCTTGGCATAGATATTGTCTAGCTATCATACATTGTACACTGTTTTTAACAACAACGAACCCAAAAGAGGCACTTCCCAGTATAACAGCGAGTCCAATAAACGCTTGAAGAACGAGAAGAGATTGATTATCGATGCCTTCTCTTTCTCCTTGATAGATCTGTAAGTAAATTAATGAAATAATAATTATACAATTCGTCTCATAGGATAATTTATATTGCTAATACATATACATATATTCCCATCTAAATATATCAAAGCGAATTTTACGACTCGGAATTTGCATGGAAGATCTTTCACAAAAACTGACGAAACTTGTTTGAAAATTTTAACATTTCCGATTATGGAAGTAGATCTTTAATCCTCTGGTTCCGTGACGTCAAATTCGGATGAGTTTTAACGACCCTTACTAGAAGAAAAAGTCATAAAAATGTTTATTGTTTTCCGCACATCTGATTGTCGAAGAGTTTTACAGACAGTGGTTTTAACTATCCAAAATAGTAGGTCTCTCCTTTATTTTCTCCATCAAGATTCTATTCTTTTTTCTTTTTTTATTCGAAAAGGTACTTTAGACAAAGAATAGAATATTATATATATATATACATACATAAATTTAGTTTTATATTCGAAAAAATATAGTTGCGTGCAACTTGTTTGAAAAATTGCTTTTGAGTCTTCATCATCAACTCAACGTCGATAGAAACGGGAATACATTTTTAATAGAATAAATAAATTTGAAATGCTGTAGTTTAATAGAAAAATCTAAGTACTTACTAACAGGAATATAGGTACGTTAATACCAAAGGCAGCGAAACAAGTTCCACACATCAAAATTTGAATAGTTCTGGACTTGAGCACTCCAAAATCAAAGAATGGTGGCCTTTCTTTATTTGAACTTTTATCTTTTGCCTTGGAGCGTTTTTGTAATCCTTTTAAGTGAAGGATCGCTCTTCTTTGAGGATGATACAGTGAAGCTGGTCGATAAAAGATTCCAAGTATGAAAGTGACGAATACTAGGCCCGTCACAGCTTGAAGTCCTAGTCTCCATCCTATAGAACTATTTAAAAAATAAGTTAAATAAATTTATAAATATTTAAAAAGAAAATACTGTATATATACCATTAAGTAGCATTATTAGTATTGAAAAATTTATATTTATTATTGAGTATTTGAAAAATTTATTTTTTTATTTTATTTATATATATATATATTTTAAATATTATATATTGTAACCTTTATAAACAGTTTCTTGTCGGCTCGTAAAAGGAATAAGAGGTTTGATTATTTTTATGTATAAGAATTTTTACATCCGCTACTTCTTCTAATTTGCTGAAAAATATTTTTCTGAGTCACAGAAGCATCTTTGAAAACGAATTTATAAATAACACAGATTTTTATTATGGCATCTTTACAATCGTAAAATGCTGAATATGCTCCTTTAGTAACACGTTTTTTGAGGAAGAAAACATCATTATATTTATTTCAACGTTCATTTATCATTTGTAAAAATGTAAATTTAAATATAAACTTTATACAAATTTAAGTACTGTATATAGGTCTATATTACAATGCCTTATAAATGCAGTATCTAATCTAGTGCTTAGTATAGGCCCGATTTACAGAAATGCTAAATAAGCTATAGCTTAGGGCCTCTTACTATATATTTTAAGATACAAGACCTCGTGTATTATTATTTGAAGGAAAAAGAGCCTGTTATATGTTATAGCTTACGGCCATAAGAAGCTTAAAAGCGGCCTATGTTAGAGATAAAAGATAAACTAAAATTATTGGTTTGTTATCATATAATTTACAATATAATGAAATTTTTGAATTAATAAATTCAAACCTTCTTCATAATCTTTAACAATAGGAGCCATAATACACCGTAAAAAATACATAATTACACGTAATATTTGCATTTGTTTCCATTTAAACAATGGTTACACATAAAAAAGAAATTTATATTAAAAAAAATGTGAGTAAAAAATGAGGAATTTGTACATTAATCTTTAAGAGAAACATTTTAAAATAAATTTTATGCCATTGAATTTATTATTGAAAAATTACCTGAATACTTACTTGATAGTTCTAGTAACAAATATAGGCATCAGAGCCATTCCGATACCCATTCCAGCGAAGACAATAATTTCTACAAGTTCTCTTTTCCTTTTGAAATATTGTCCAACCATAATTGTGGAAGTATCTCTTACCATGCTGACTCCACATCCTACTACGATACCGTAACTGAAGTAAAGTTGATGAAACTGTGAAGCAAAGGAGGTGAAAAGATACCCAAGTGTCGTTACTAAACCTCCTAAAACTGCCAGTAATCTAGTACTCTTCCTTCGACAAACGGCAATAATCACAGGTGAAAGGAATAATGTTACTGAAGTTGACATTGCTCCTAACGATACTAGGGAAAATATAAAAAAAATTCAACAAGTAAATTTCGATTTTTTCTTGAATAAATTAAGAAGAAATTAATTTAATTTTCATTATCTCCTTGGAAGATTCACGAAGAACTTTTATGTATTCCTTAGATGTTATCGTATGAAGCTTACAAAATAGGTCATTTTTGAGGATGCTTCATAAATATTAATGTCATAGACCTTGTATATGTTACTCGTTACTTACCTATAGGCCATACCCACGCTAAAAATTTATTATTCAACTATTTTAAAGCCATATTTTACCTTAAATTATATTCAAAATTTATAATACTTTTCTATATAAACTTCTGCATACAAAATAGTAATTTTTATTTATTTAAAAGAATAATTAAAAGAAAACAAGCTTTTAAATCGATTTACAATTAAAAAACAAAACTAATTAAACTGATTTAATTTAAGTTTTCGATGTGGGGCTATCCATTTAAATGTCTACATGTAATAAATAACTTTATACCGAAGATGATTAATCAATAAAGAATATTATTAATGTGTAATTCCCTTCCTCTTATTATTATTTATTATATATATATATATAAATAAATTCTCTAATCTATAGTTCTTATTCAGTATGATAAATTACATCTTAAAATTTCACTTGATATTGATATTCTGACAGGATCAATAATATGTAAACATTTTTGATATAATTTAAGATTACAAATGTTGGATTTTTCGACATCGATTTCGATTTAAACTTCAACATCAGATTTCTTTAGAAATAAAAGAGAAAAATCCTTCCATTTTTTTCCATCATTCAATAGTCAAATCTGTCTTCATTTCATCCATAAACTAGGTCTATATGTTATTTTTATTATTAGCCATTTGTAAAAAGTTTATTCTTCTTCCTTTCCAGTATCCGAATTTCTAGCAAAAATATTGATTTTTCTTGATAATTAGTGTGTTACAACTTCTATATCCCAAAGCTAGTCGTTCCGACATAGATACAAATAAACACTTCTAGCACATCTAGTAGATCTGTACAATCTCTTTGTCCCTCGAGGCCTGATTCTTTCTCTCTATGTGATTAATCTGACTCATGATTTAACTTCGACACCTACATTGCAGCCTTTTGATAATTGTAACTGTCCTGATTTCCAACATGTAGGTGGGGATTATAGTTAAGAATGGAGTTGTTAATCGCTTTGTAAATTATTTTGATTAAAAGTTTATTTAAAAATAGAAAATAAAGATTTAACAAGAGACGAAAGTTATACACTCCTCCCTCTCTTACGGTTCGAATTTTCTCTAATTTATATATATATATACACGAATACGTTTGCGCTGAATCACAAGTAGTCGCTAATTGTTCCATTCTAAATCCAGTAAAAATTGAGTACTCTCAAACGCCTCCTAAATTATAATGGCAAACCTCATACTCATATAAGATCTTTTCCATCGGGAGCTTGATCATTATAAATCCGATCTGTGTAGAAGCCAGTCAACTCAGTTTTTACGATCTCAATTGGCTGTAAATCTTTCTGCTGTCTCGAAGAGGTGGTCAGAAAGGGGTGTGGCTGATAAGATTTGGCGATATAGATCCTTTGCTGTAAACATACCCTGCTCACTTCTATCCAATGACAAGCCAACTTTATACTGTTCATTAAGACAAAAGCAATAAACGAGATATAACGATGCACCCTTCAAAAAATATAATAATAATAATAATGAAAAGAAAAATTTGGCATAAATCTCTTCGATATCATTCTAAAAAAAAATATAATATATATATATAAAGAATCAAATTACACCTTTTACTTAATAATTAGAATATTGATTATTCATCAAATTTTGACAAGAATATATATATATATATATACATTTTTAAGAACAAAGTTTTTATATATAGGAAAAAAAATGTTTTTTACGTTATTCAAAACAAGTTTATAAATATTTATTTTTCGTTGACAACTTAAGAACGATCCGAACTTATAATTTTAAAAAGAAGTGTGATAAGATAATAGCACCGTACGTCATTAAACAAGAGTGTGCAACCTAGGCAATTTAATTGCATATTTTATTTATTTATTTATTTATGTTTTAACGAGAGAATTAGAGAGAAAAAAAAAAATGGAAATAAAAATGACTTCTTTTTAGTCTTTTAAACGTTAATTAACTGTACGTCAACATAATTTAAAACATTTTAGGAATTATTTTATATGCAAATCTGTAAATAATTAACTTATTATTAGATGGCTGCATAGTCCGAAATTCTGTTTAACATTTAAAGCATGTTTCTAAAGATATCAGGTGTTATCAGAATAGTTTTAAAACAAGGCATTAAACGGTCAAACATCTTGTTTATTTATGTTTTTTCTCTATCAAACTACCGAAAATCAATGTACGTTAATTCTATAAAAAAAAACCACATATGTTATGTATATCGGACGGTGAACATGATATATTATGATATACATAAACCTGTTTATTTACCACCTGTGAGGTGCTACATCTTGCGAAATGAAATAAAAGTCCGTTGCAAGACCCTCAGGGTGTTACACAGCTAACTAAAGATATTCATTCATATAGAATGTAAGATAGAATGTATATATATAATACAGGCATACAATGCATTGTATATTATAAAATATCAATTTTTTAAGAGCTATTTATGGAATTTTATGCACATATATGATAAATTTCTTCATATGTAACGGGTGGAGTGCGTTCACACCTTCTACGAAAGGTTTCGGGGTGACCTTAATGACTTTTCTAACCGTTATTCAATTGTTTTTATTTTAAAAATATGTAAAAATTTTACATCCAAAGAAATTTATAATTAAAATTCCTAAAATTCTAATAAATATTTTTCTAAGTAATTATAATATATTTATAAAGAAATGTAATTTGGGAGGAGGATGAATTAATGTGAGAAGAGTAACGTTGTCATTTGTATAATTACACTGCAGATATGACATATTTCTGTCTGCTTTATTATGAATCGCTATTGGTGCTATCATTCATGTGTAAATTGTAATCCATGCCGCATACCGATTCTAAACTAATAATATTGTTTAACAAGTCTGTAACAGTTAGGCTAATGAATATTATATGCAAATAAACAGGGAGAGTATAATATTAGCTACTGTATTTATGCAATCACTTTTTTTAACATTTGATAGGGATCAAATAACTTTTCTTATATCTATAATTATAAAATAAGAGAATAAATTAACACTTTAACAGTTCGAATTATAATTTAACACTTTAATATTCTAGTAATTTAAGTTTTAAACCCATTAAAGAGCTTATATTTATATAATAAATAACAGGCCTTTGCTATAAATTAACGTTAAAAACAAAATAAAATTATGGCCCGGATTTTTTGTAAAAATTTATATATTTAGATTCAATTTTTATATTATAATTCATCTAATTTCTATATTTAGATTATTCATCATTAGACTCTAATTCATAGAAGGCAGTTAATGATACATTGTCACAATAAATATGCTAGTTATTTCCTTATCTCAATTACCATATGTTAAAGGACATTAATTTATTTTACTTTATTTTTTTCTTCAGCTAAAGCTTTGTATTAAATATTTTAAAATATAATAACAAAAAAAAAACAGGGCATTAAAGCATATAATAATAATAATTAATTAACAAATAAATGAGTAATTTCATTAAATTGCAAAACTTATGAACTTGCTCGATAACAGCGTTATATAAGGGTAATGGAGAAATGCTACCTGATACTAAAAGGTTAAAACACGCTTGTTTTGTCATTCATTAGTATTTTATGAGGTATAAAATGAATCAGTAACTTTATATGCAATAAACTTATGGTTATTAACAGAACCGGTGTTAAATTTGCGTTTGATAAAAAGAAATTAATGAGATTCGAAGATGCTACAAGGTTATTAAAAATTGATTGTGTAAGAGGATATTAGTTCAATTCATTATATATATATATATATTTTTTTTTATTTTGTATTTTTTTATACGGATGATCGATCCTCCAAAGAACTTCTATAGCCTATACATTAAAAAAACACAATCGCAGAAATAGGACATCGCCCACAAACGCCAACTATTATAGCAAAGAATGAAAGAAGATAAAAAAATAAATAAAAAAAACTTGCTCGTCCCATTTCGGGAGATTCAAAACGTCTAACACACACACACACGTGAAGCGAGCAACACCTGCAGGCTTTGTCATTATACCTCACCCCAACTGACGCCCCAATGGTGTCAGCATTCAGCCTAATGATGCCCTTATAGCAATTAGAATATTTCTTGAATTTTGGGGTGGTTCTTCGACCCACTAATCTTATCGTCACGTATTTAAAAATCTTCTCTTTAACATTCATTTTCAGACAATTTTGTTTGTTTCTGCTGGTTCATTACCCAGTCATTAGACTCTAAGAAATTATTATTTCTTCATTTACAAATTGATGAGTAATTATTGTAACTAAATCTTCAGCATCCGCATCACACTAATTAATTTTTTATAAATAAATTTTTATTATTATTTCTATACTCACAGCTATTGTTAATTAAAACAAAGATTTAGGCCTACTATTAATATGCTTTTTCTTTACGCTATGAATGCATTTTTCAGCCCAATAATAAACTTTATGATACATTAAACTACTTTAATAAATCACTACTTAAATTATATAAGATATTAATTTATGATATTAATATTTCATATCATAAAGTAACAATTGCTTCAATCACTTCAAGCATCAATTTTCTTTGCTTTTTAAAAACATTCCATCAACGAGTTGCGTGAGCTTGATTTTAAGGGTGAAGATGAATTTTATATATGCATATAAAACACAATTGTAAATGCTAATAACGAATAAAATCTTCATTAAGTCCGACCCCTCGCGAGATATGACACGCCACCCTCTCTATCTCCCCTTCCCCTCGATCTTTAATCACCAAAATTTGATAGCATCAACGCCCCTAATACAGAAATCTCTCTGCAAAATTTCAGAAATTTTCGACAAAAAGCACAGGAGTTATTAAGTTTCAAAGAGGGTAAACAAAATTGTGTCCCTCACACAAGTACACGCTATAACATCCACACACGCAGAAAAAATCCGTAAATTTCTCTTCATTTCTCGACGTTTCAAGGTTCCCCTCGAGTCCAAAAATGTAAAAATCTAGGAGGGGGAGTCATTGTTTGACAGGTGGCCATACTTTCCAGCCAAGAAAGTAAAAGTATAGTATATGAATTGAAGGTAGAAGTAACATGTAAGTATGAAATAATAAAACTAGTAATGGACAGAAATTCTATTTTATTAGCCCATATAAAAAGCAAGAAATCAACAAAAAAAAAAGTGTTTTGTATATTATTTTAAATGTAATTAAATAATAAATTATTCATTATAATTTCTCTCCTTACAAGTCATCGCCGGTGATGAAAATTCAATATTGTGCTAAATTTTCTATTATTTGGTTAGGTTTAATATATTATTTACACATTTTTCTTTATTTTATAATTTAAAAATATACTTTAGTTTTTTTAATATCTATTACAAGTAAATTGATGGCTTTTGAAAGTTAGTAACACGCTAAAAATAAAGAGAAAACAGAGCTTAGTAACATTATAGATTAATAATTCAAGCTGTTTGTTACAGATATTTTGTAAATTTATTCAACTTAACGCACGTAAAGATTTTTATATCTAGATTTTTAAAGCAATGGAGACTCATTTTATTATAATTTTTTAATAAATAAATTTTACTCCGATTTATTTATTAATATGCTCTGTTAAATATATTAAGAGCTAATAACTTATAATACATTTTAAATTGTTTCTCTGTATAAGAAAAAGACGAATAAATTCTTTAAATTACTTTAAAATAGCTTGTAATATTTTTAAAAATTTATTTTATAATTTAAATATTTTTGTTAAAAACTCAGATTACACAGCTCTACTTTAAATTGTGAGTATAATTATATATATATATATATTAAAACAGTAATTTGTGGCTTATATAATCGTAGAAACTGTATATTTTGGATTACATTTGATTATAGATTATAGTTTTAATAGGTTATGGTGTTAATATATATAATATAATAGCTTATATTTTATGGACCTAACAAATACATACATGGCTTAAACAGGGCAGAAACAAGTTTAATTCTATTAATTTTTCAAAAAATTGCGGACAGACAAACAAACAAACGAGAAAATTGGACATAATGCAAAATATAGTTGTTTAAACATATATTTTATATCTTAATTTAATCTATTAAAAAAGAATTAAATTAAATATTTATAATTTTTGTTAACAATCCAATTAAATTACATAAAATTTCGTATTTACTCAATTATTTTATAGCTATTATTTTAAGATATAGAATTAAATTATTAAGCGAAGTATAGAAATAAATACAGTAAAAAAGTGTACAGATGTAGGCCTAGTCTATAAAATCACCACAAAATTTGATTAGGCTTGTTCAAAATATAAATGTTTAAATAGTAAATTCAATTATATATTAAATATCTTCGATTCGAAGACAACAAATTACTCGTATATATAAATTCAATAGAAATATATTCAATTTTAATAAATCTAAAGTTTAAATACACTTGGTATCAAGAGCCTACACCCTTTATAACTAATTTGATCAAGATTCGAAATATATAAAGTGCAAATTCCCTCAGTAGAATATTAAATAACACTGCAATCTCCTAGCTATTTTCCTATTAGGCATTTTATCTAATTCAGCCGTTAGTCGCATCTTTCACTTCCTGTCAAGATAGGATACATTATAATGTATGTGATCAAAGTACAATATTATATATATCCTAAGGTTTCAGATTAGAGTTATTCTATCCGTTTATTAATGTTGATGTTGCCATGTGACACCGTTACTGTTAATCTAACAATTTCTATACTCGATACACAGTACCGGATCTTCGTGTATGTAATCACATGCACCCCTTTCTTTACTTGAATTTCATTATAAAATATTAGTGGAGTATATGTTTGACCCTTTCTGATTTATCTACCAACATTAAAGTAATTTTTAAACAGAATATCCCGTTGAGACAATCGAATAAATTTTCAAAGAGTAGGTCTTAACAACTCTATTACTTGGATACGCCTATCATTTCGGTGAAATAAGCTTCATTTTATCCTTATCAATACTCTAAAGTTTACTTTTAATATGTAATAAAAGCTTTCTAGTTCTAAATAATTTTAATTTTATAGTAATTTCTTTCCCATTTTAAATATTAACACGTTATAAACGTCCCTCAGAGGAGACAAACGTAGCACTACCCATTGGGATCCAGTAAAAATTCTTTTGTCCTTTATATTGTACATTTATATACGTTATGTATGTGTTTTTCATTGATAAATTACTGTATTCTATAATTTACTTGTGGGGGAAAAACCCTAGAAATTAAATAATTAAATAAAAATGTATTTGTCTCCAAGCTTCCCCTCATCCCTGGAAATTTTCTGAGGATGCCACGAACGTCACTAAACTGAATTATTATCTATTTTATTCTCTAATTCTCTTCTAATTTTTTATTAAGAAATTCTAATTATGTAAATACATTGTTAAATATAATTAAATTGTATTTATTAATTTAAAATTTATTTGTAATTATCTTTTAAATAATAAATCAATATTATTTTAAACATTTTATTATAATGAATGTGAATTTTAGGATAAATAAATATTTATACATTTTGTTTTTACATTTTAAAATAAATAATTAATTATTTTTAATAACAATTTAAAAAATAATTTTCAATTGAGAAAAGTTATTAAAATATTCATTTAAATAAGAAATGTTTCGGTATTATTCGAATGAAATAATTAGAAAAAAAAGGAATTTTAATTACCTCTTCTATCAGTGTAGAACTTAATAAAGAATCCGTATATTTTCGTTAATTTTTCATATTATCCACGTTTTATTCACCGTAAATTATTATTAATTTAGATTTATAATTATTCGAAACATTGCTTTTATTCGTGGATTACAATTAAAGTGAATAATTTAATAAATAATTACATTTATACTTAAATTCAAGCTTATACTTTAACATTAAACTATTCACGCTTATGTCAATTTTAGCATCTCCCGAACGTCGAAGTGCAGCTTATTTTCTTATACTTTATTTAAAAAAAGGGTCTTTTTACTGCTAAATCTTATGTAAAGTAAAACCTGCGTAAGTCGGAATCGTACGGTACCGAATATTTCTCCCGCTTTTGGCAGATTTCCGTTTCGAACAGGGCATTTTTAACATAGAAAATCGCTTAGTTAGATCGTTTAGGCATGTTTCCGTTTTATTCGGGTTCCGTTTTGGACAAGTTTTACTGTAATTATGTAGCTAAGAGTTTATATTCTTTAAATTATACACGATTGTTCAATTACGTAAGCTTGACTGATGTTTTTTAGTCATCTTTACAACAATATCATGGAATTTGATGGATTGACATAGAGTAATTGTTCTACTCTTCAGCATGGAAGATGCCTTCTTAAATTGCTATGAAGTGGCATTTAAATCTACGCGACTAAATTATAATCTTTGCAATTAAGTAGGATATTCATCACCAAAGTAATATTTAAGTGTTATAATTAATAGATTTAATCTTTATAATTAAAAAAATTACATTACAAATCCACATATAAGTATTCAGAGCATAGATTATAGGTCTCTAGGCTAGTAATTAAATCATACTAGATATCAAATATTATAGTAAATACTATAAATTCTAAGTTTATAATTAAAATATGAATTATATATCCGAAATTAATTAACATAAATTTAAATTTAATATAATATAGGCCTATCACATTATCAATTTATATTAAATCGTATACAGCTTGTAATTGTGTATCATTTAAAATTGTTTATTTAACTATAGCTTAAAATATTCACATAAAACTTAATGTAAATACAGTGAAACCTGTCCAAAACGGAACTTGAAACCTTCGTAAACGGAAAAAATTCTTTGGAATGGAGAAGTTTTCTGTGTTAGAAAGAAAAATCTGTTTAAAACGGAAACATGCCAAACCGGAAAAAGTATTCGATTCCGGTTTACGCAGGTTTTACTGTATCATATTTCGAATTTAAGATTAACTTTTACATAAGTCTTCGAAGGTCTAGACTCTTATTTTAAAGCATTTTATTTTTAAATTTCCTTCTTAAATTCCGAATATGCAGTACAATACTTAAACAGACTGGCAAAGATGTAATATATATATTTTTTCATCATTTACTCACTTGTTTCTGAAGAAAGATAGATTTTATGATCAGTTTCGAAGTAATTTTGATAAGAAAATTACGAGAAATAACCTGACAAAACCATTGTTTACTATACTAGAATAGAACTTTCTCACCCCTCACAAGTCCGTACGCAGCGTAAAATACTATAAAATTTTTATTATAAGCTAAATCTTATTTTAAGTACAGTAAAACCTGTGTAAACCGGAATAGCACGGTACCTAATATTTTTTTCCTGCTTTTATATATATATATATTTGTTATTTAAAAAAGAATTTTGGCAAAATATCTACTGAAACTAATTAAATTTATGATAACTTTATTTTTATTTTCAATACAGATGATTTAATAATCTTACATTTAATAGAGAATTTAGAAACTGATAAAGAAGTTTTAATGCTATTTTCAACTTTCTAAACATTGTAAATTAAGAGATAAGTATAAATAAACCCGTATTCAATAATTTAAATGTCAGAGAATCCTTTCGATTTCGAAAGGTCTTCTAGGATTTGTAACTTCATTAATTTCTTTATTAAGTTATACAATTTCGTAATTAAAATTAAAATAGAAATTGAAGTACAGTAAAACCTGTCTAAAACGGAACCTGGATAAAACGGAAACCTGCCTAAACGAGAAAAAGTTTTCAGAACGGAGCGATTTTTTATGCTGGAAAAAAAATAACCTGTTAAAAACGGAAAAATATTCGGTATCGTACCGGTTTACGCAGGTTTTACCGTATTTAAAAGCTTATTTAGTAATTACGATTAGGATATTAAGAAAATGATTTCTTAAATTATGTAAACAACATTGAAAATGCTCGATATAAAGCTGCTAATTTAATATATTAAATTTAATATATTCTGTGAAAACAATTGAAGATCACTTGAAAAATAACAATAAATAAATTTCTAAAGTAACTTGATATCCAAGTAATTTAATAATTTCAAAGATAAAGAAGATTAATTCACTAAATTCTTAAAAACATCTTTCAGTACAAGGTCATCAAATATTGTGACGTAAGCTTAACGTGATCTTATGTATAAATCAAGTAATATAAGGTCAGAAGGTCTTTAGGACATGAGGTTAATCCACGATAACCAATCAAAGCAGGCCAAATTTTCCACGACTCCAAAAAAAAAAAACCCCTTATCGTCATAAAGAATTTAAACTTAAAAATATAACAGTATATTTTATCTTTAAAAATCTTAAAATTACATGTAACCTGTCCAAAACGGAACCTGAATAAAACGGAAACCTGTAAACCGGATATTGGGTCCGGTTTACACAGGTTTTACTGTAATTTTAGTTCTTAAAAAAATTAGACTTAGTGCTTGAGATGGAAAGAAGTGAGAACAGGTATTACCAAATCCCAAGTAGGGTCTAGACTAATGACTAAGTGAAACATTACTGGTAACACGTGGAGTGCTGGCAAATGACTGTTTGATACAATGTTCTAATCTCGATTCTTTGGAGCAATTGTTTGGTGAAGACATTAGCAGTTCACGCTCGATAATCGAACTTTGCTTTTTCTTTAACTGTCATTCTATAAGCTCAGCCTACTTTGATTGTGTGTAGATTTGTATGTTCTGATTTAGGAATTTATCTTGCCTAATGTTCTAAATTCTATTTTAAAAACTTTTCCTGTAAAGTTATTAAATTAACACGTCGCAATTGTTTGATTTATGATAATATTTACTAGAAAGATGGACTATTACACACTACTAAAAAATGGAGTTTAATACTTGTATTGTCAATTTAAATTGTCTAACATTTTAATTTGATAATAAGAATAAGCATTTATATATATATATATATATAACTGTAATCTATATTTATATTACTCAGAAAGCAAATAAATGTAAACATTATCAAATGCCCTTCCTTAATCATAAAATCAATATAATCAATGTATATTATATTGATAAATAAAGCAATTTTCTAAATTTCATTTTAATTTTTTCTTTCTTTTTTAACTTTAGATTTACTTTTACAATTTTAAAGTTTATAAATGTAGATCATTTACAATAAGATTTATCGTGTAAATAATTTAGATGTAAGAATTGTTTATATAAGAAATTTATTAATACCAAAATACAACGAATGTAAATTAAGAGAGAAACATTTATATATCCGGATTAATCAATAATAATTTCTCGTTTTTTTTAATGTATATATATTTTTCTTCCTTTTCCTTTCTTGTAAATCGCCCTCCTGATGATAATCCAATTGCTTCCTTTTCATTCAGGAAACCAGCATGGCTGCCACAAAAGACAACCCACGCGACTTGTTCGAATTAAACAACAAAAGACGTATAGAATTCCCAAGACAAAATCGTTGTTTGATTTAACTGAAGGAAGAGAAGAATCCTCTGGATCGCCCACACGAATTTGTCGCAAAGAACCCACACATACCTTTACTACGGCTTACCTTTTCAAATATTGATAGATAACTCATCGTATTTTTTAAAAATAGGACATGAAAAAAAAATAGATACTACAAGTATTACGTCTTTAGAAAAGAAAAAGAAATTCTTAAAATAGAATCAAAAATCCTTAACATTTCTGTTATTTATTTTCAAACATTAAAATAAAAATAAAATTTTACACACGTTAATTTATATGGAGGATGTTAAATAAAATTATATCTATAAAATCTACGATAATTATAAATTAAGGGATTAATAATTATTATTAACAAGAAGATAAGTTAAGGATTTAATACATAGCTTTTTTTTAAACACCGATACGTAGTACAGATCATGAAATTTTCATTAAATAATTATATAAATATTTCTAAATTGTTGTTATTATATTAATACATACAAATATTAAGGAACTGTCTGTGGATAATATTAATATTTAACTAAATGAGATTAAAAAAAATAAAAAAATAATGTTATAAGATTTCTAAGTATAATTCCAGCGAGCGCATTAATCATTCAAATCGTGAGTGGTAAGAAAGTGAACCAATTACAGTCATCCTCTTGACAGAGCTTAATGCAGCCTATACTTTCCACTTGAAAGAAAAGGCTTTAGCTCATTGTTGCAGGTGCATACCAACTTGGCAAATAAATAAGAGAACCAAATAAAAAAAAAAGAAAAAAGAAAAACTAAGGACGAGCATCGAATCACAGGTGTCATTGGAATAAACGGACCGTTAGGTCACTGGCCCGAGTCAGAGAAAGAGGTAAAAAGATGATGGAAGAGAAAGAAGATAAGCTGTACAAAAGAATGGTATGAAGATAAGTCTTTCAAATCTTTTCGTTTTAACACTTCTTGAATGAATTCTTATACAATAACAATTTGATAAAAGCCACGAGTAGAATGGCACTCTCCACGTTGTTGTACCGATTGCTTAAAAACTTGAATTTCCATCCAAATTTATGATAATAAAGATCTCAATCAAGTAAACGTCACGATAAATACCACATCATTCATTATTGACAGTATTAACAAGACTCGGACGAGTGTGGTATTGTTGATAATCATCATTAGAAATCATTAGAAGCAATAAGAGAATATTTTTCTTATACCTCAAGGGAACTTATTAACTGAATTAAAGATTATCTAGTTTTTTCGTATAAATATTATTTATATAAATTAACATTCTAGCATAAATCTTAGCAAATGTATTTTATCGAAGATTATTATTATTATTATTTTTTAAATAATAAATCATTTAATGATACAGGAATGACGCGCAAGATTATAATTCTTATTTTATGGAATTAAATAAATAAATAAATAAATAAAATCGTTGCGGCTTAAAATAATATATTGAAGCGTGTCGTCAATTCATCATTGATGCTCTTATCATTTAAGACGTGTCTTGCAGTAGGCATCTATTATTATCGGTATAAATAAAAGGACAACTTATGGGTCGACGATCGAGAAGTTATTGCAATGACAGAGTACTATTAACATGGCATTGACAGCTTTACAGCCTTCAAAGTACGTTGCTTCTAAGAGAAATGTCAACTGACTGTAAACTATCCCAATTATAGTAAGGTAAAGCATATTCACTTTCTCTAGTTTCCAGTGTAATTTTTCTTTTATTATTATTATTATTTTCCCTTAAACAGATCAATCCTAAAGCACGACCTAAATTAGAGAAAAAATATTTTTCTTGTTTCATCAGATAGCACCTGTGCACCACCAGTTGCTTTAAACAAATCAATTATTATATTAAAAATCTAATAAATATATAAATTTTTATTGTAATTTATAATTTTAATATGTATTTATAATGGTTTAAATGCATAAGGTGAATAGTACTTGGAGTTCCTAGCGTACTAAATCACTTGTAACATATTATTTTTGTATATCTCGTAAATAATTCTAGTAATTTTTTATAAGTAAATTCTAATAATTTACTACACGATTATAAGTAAAATATTTGCGTGTATCCATTCGAACATATTTAAAGCGTATTATTTTATAGAAGAATAGTTTGTTCAATTATAGGGAAAGAGATTGTTGCTTCACCTAAATTGCTAACTTCAGTGATTAATGTACAATGCAGATACATAATTATTTGGCGTATAGAGCAGGGTTAATTGTCACAACATGAAGCCTATACTTCATACAATGGATCGTAAAAGCGCTACCAAAATTGCCCATTTATATAATTGCTATAGGCAAGAATCGAATGTTGGGGCGTAAACTATTTTATATTAAAGATTATTAAACTTTATATCCATTTAAAAAAAATTATATTTATCATCATGAAACAATTGTTCTTTGACGTAAATTAATTACTAGAAGAACTGACCTTTAGCGTTATTTTGACAACATTATTTAAATTCCAAACGTTAATGAAGACTCTTAAAAATAATCAAAGCAATAATTCAATACTAAAAAGTTTAATAAATTAGTTATAGTCTCACGTACATTAAAAGAATACAAATAGATGTTTAAAAATAATGTAATCTTTTTTTTTTTAAAGCTTCAATAATAAATTTTCCTCGTGATGAGGAACACAAAACAGCAATTTAAAATCAAGATCATCTTATGATAGCCCTATTCCATCTTACTTCTTCTAAGGTCGTCGGATCTTAATGAAGGAATTACTTATAGAAGACGTCGACTTCAACTTTAAGCAATTAATAAAATTAATTCTAGAAACATATAAATATATATATATATATATATATATATATATATAATAGAATTAAATATAGATATTCTCAGAAAATTTCGAGATAATAATCTATTAAAAATTGTAAATATACTCAATTGAGAACTTGCGAGAGTTGATTTATTATCGGATTTAAATGTTGAAATTTAGCAGAGAGATTTAATCAAATTTATTAAATTTATATGTAAATAAGACTATTACAAATCAGAAAACTTTTTGTTTGTCTTGTGACAAGATTTTCTATCGATTTGCATATCTTAATATTATATTCATATCTGTTTATAATGGTCGATGCACCTATCCCATTTGTTATAACATTAGTAAGACTGGAGGAACTCAGCCTTGGTATTTATTACTCTTCTCACATGGTGCCGGAACCTCTTATTACCTTCATTTATGGTTCGATTACATCGAAGAGCCCAATCTGATGTAATTCTAAGAAGTTACGCAATGTCGAAACCTGCTTAAGGAGTTTGTATATAAATAGAGTATTTATACTATAAAGACATTTTTATATAATTTTAATTAATTAAACTATAATTTAACAGCTTTTTAAAAGTAATATACACGTGTTACCAATTAAATATACTTTTTTTTTCAATTTTTTTAATTTAAAGTAAATAAGTAAAATGAAAGTATTCCACCAACAAACGATTTGTCATTAATATTATTTATCTTAATTTAAGAAAATAGAAAATAAACACGATGATCGAATCATATGTCAACAGTCAACCAATAGAGACACGCCATTATCAACTAACTAAAACATAGGGAGTCGACACCACCTGTGGCTAAAGGCAATGATTAATGATGTTTGAGTTCGTACCGTAATGTCTGATGACCCAAATTTGAAAGCCCTCAAGGTACAATTATACCAACCAATTTCAGAGACAACATATTGTATATAAGGCTTTGATAAACGGCAAGAGAAAACCAGCAAAGAGGCTTTCTTTAAGGGATGGACTAGTTTGACCTAAATCGAGTTAACTTTCGCTTAAATTCTCGTATATCTAGAATAATTATAACTTCACCCAATGACGTAAAATAAATGATAAATATTTAAGTTTCGTATAGAACTTTATTTATTTTTTTTCTTTAAAGAATTTTTGTAGATTTTTTTTTTTTTTTTAAAGTTTGGTGTGCTTCAAGAAATATCATTTTTATTGGAAAATTGCGGTTTCAGATTAGTAAATGTGATAAATTTTTTATCATTTTTAATGGCAGAAAGCCAAGTTATAAAAGAATTAGAGCAGCGGATTCTAATTTTCATAATTTCTTTTGTTTACAAAAGATTATTTTTATAGCTTCTATAACAAGCGAGAGAAAAATAAATTTCTTTGATATTTATTAATTTATTTTAATTATATACATATATAAGCATACATAAAATATTTTTTATTATTTTATTAATTATTATCGAGATTACAGAAAAAATTATTTAATTTAAAATTATTATTATTATTATTATTATTATTATTCCTCCGTTAATTAATTTTCTCATTTATTCCAATTTTTCGTCGCGAAATTTATTTATTTTATTTATTTATTTTTTTGACAAATTTATACTAAAATAAACAAAGTTACTGGAAAATTACTCATGATTTTATGATTATTTTTGATTGATTGTTACCGTTATTCACACACAAAACGTGCTCCCGAATTCTTCAGAAAATAATTTTCTAAGGAAAATCGTAGATCATAGGTTAAGTTAAAAAGAATAATATCGAAATTCTAGATTTATTATATAAAAATTCAAATATAGAACACCTTCATCCCACATTAAATTTACGCCTACTTAATATGTAATTTACTATCTAATCGATAGAGCGTAACGGTATATAAAGCTTTAAAAATTACATAAAACGCCTACGTATGAGAAAACATCACAAAGTTTACTCAGTCTAGAAGCGAGTAGAGACGAACGAAGATGAATGAATAAATCAATGAATGAGTAATGAATGAATAGAAAATGGTCGAGTAATTATATCGCCTACAACGACATTGTCATTAGCGCTTAAATCCTAATTACAACCCATTTCATTCAACTCCCACATAAAATTTCATCCCTGGTTTGTGAAGATAATAACTTCAGAATCTCATTTACTTCACCTATTACATAAAATAATTAATTTTTTTTTCTTTTTTAAAGATGGAGGAAGGATTGGGCTATTCAATAAGTTCTTTAATTCTTCTGTGCGGGTTACTAAAAATACAAGTAATTACTTGGGAATTCTTCGCGAATGTGGGGATGCTTTACAAATGAAAATTATGTTCAGTTGTATTTTTCTAGATTTTGGATATCCTCCAATACTTTACTATCTCTTTAAGGGGTGGAAGAAATATATCTTCGCACCATTTCGCAACAGTTGAGGCGAACAAGTCAAACTGTATCGAGTCGACTTTCTATCATAGCAAAGATGTGGTACTGTGTACAGTTGCCAAGCTAAACATGATACCAATTGGGTATCCTTCTCTGCTATATACTTCATTTTAAAAATTACTACTTTAAATTTGGTGTGAAAAAATAAATGGGGTATCAAATAATATCATATTTTTCGTAGTTTAATTGCCTCTTGTTTTTTTTTGTTTATATGGTTAAGATGGGGTTACCATCTGACGTGAAAAATCTCAAATTTCTTATTTTAATTTCGATTTTCATGAATTTAAATGTTAAATGGATAATTTTAAAGGTTTAAATTATAAATTATTTAAATCGTTTTTGCTTTAAATTTAATTAAAATTTAATAATAAATTTTTTAAATGTGGATTCGAACAGCGGTGAATCCAATAGGTACTCCTATCTCCGGGAGCCTGTAAAAATTTAGTGAACGTTTATAAAGAAGAAACTTATTATTATTTAAGGATTTTATTGACTTTTTAATATGGAAAAAATAAGGCTTTTACGTAAAGGCCTTATAAGAAAATTGCGCCAAGGACTTCAAAGGAACATATTCTATATATAAAACGAAGAATTGTGGTGTATCTAAGCATCTTTTACACCATTCGAAATTCATTTTTGATCGAATTTATCTATTTAAATATATAAAAATATCAACTTTTGATAGAAATTTCAACCGAAAATGAATGTAAAAGTATAAATAACTTATATGATTTATCCCATAAGAAACGTGGTTTAAATGCAAACTTCGAATCATTGATTTTTAAGTTGCAACCATTAAAATTTCGAATTTTTATAGCTTAACGGTAGATTAAAAGTAAAGTGATGCATGATGAAACACGCTAAGCCAATAAATAATAAAACGTTCTAATGAATAATTTAAATATGTAAAATAAACTTATATCAGTTTATAAATATATCCATAAGGTTTTATAAGAAGACGTATTTTTTTTTTCTTTTATATAATTAATTTTCATTAAGTTTTATCATTACTCATTGTGTCTGAATGGCAGCCATGGTATATAAGTTTTTCTCTATATAAGAACAATGTTGGTTCAGTTCTATTTATAAAAAAGGAATTCGGCATTTTCCCATTAATTCTATCTTTTCTCATTATGGAAGAATAAACACAGATGACCTAATGGGTCAAGTAACTTCACTTTCATCAAAGGAAGCCGATTCTTCGAGGCCTTCTTTAATGGAAAAGCAGTTTTAAAATTCCCCCCTCAAGCTATCATGTCACAAGTGATCATAGAGATAGACATGTTTACGAAAATTATTAAAATATATTATATTTTACACTCGAAAAAATATATGTAATACGAAGATTCGAAGGTAAAGAAGTTGTATATTTAATATAATCTCTGTTTTAGTTGTAGAAATAAGCCATTTTGTACGTAGAAAATGTAAAAAATTGAAGAATTAAATTGAACAGTTTTACGTGTTATCTTATTTCATTGTAAGCCAAGAAGCTGATGTATTATGAAACTATCTTTATTTTTATTATTATTATTTTATTTTTCTTTATTTTCAATTCGTTTCTAATACTTTTTATTGCCCTCTTCATCTTTTTTTAACAACTGTTATTTAGGAATGCATTTTAACTCTAACTACCTCTTATTTCTTATATTTTTTAAGCATTTTTTTTTTTAACTTTAAATGACACTTACGGGTTATAATTTATCCAAAATATCCACTAAACTATACTTTAAGACAATTATATTTAAAGGGGGAAAAATAAAATATAAAATTTAAGTTTATATAAAGTATATACATAGTAAAACCCGTCAAAACGTAACATAAATAACGAATAACCTTCTTCTCTATACCTTGAAACTAAATACTAAATACTTTATGTAATAAAGAATATTTTGAAACTTTAAATATAAAATTCAAACATTCAGAAATACAAAGAAAATATTAATTCTTTTTTGTTTTTTTTTTTTTTAAATTTAAATATAATTTATTTCATATGAAACTTTTAAAAATTCAAATTTTAAAATGGAGCGAAAGAATTGATATATTTTCTGATACCAGGTCATGCTAAAGTGATTCCTGTTCGATTTTTAAAATAAATAAAAATATATATATATATTTATATTCAACTTTTACCAGGACTGAAAAATTTAAATTTACATGCATGTTCTTATTGGCTATACATCATAAACATGATAAGAAAATGTATTTTGGAGAAGCCAAGAATTCTTTATTTACAGGGCAGAAGGTATTGTGCATCTCTTACAAGATTCTACAAAAGAATGAGATACAGAAAAATTCAAATTTATTTGATAAAAATGAATAGAAGCTTCAAAGATGGAGCCATTTAATTTTTAAAATATTGAATTATTATTATTTATTAAACTCTTCTCTGCTATTTTATATATTAGAAAACATTCCTATTATATAATTAAATGTAATGTTAAGTAATAATTCAATAAAACCTGCGTAAACCGGAATTGTACGTTATTAAAATTTTTCCGGTTTGGCAAGTTTCCGTTGTAAACAGTTTTTTTTTTTTTTTTTTTTTAATTTTAGAAAATCGCTTCGTTTTGAAGAATTTTTACTGTTTAGGAAGGTGTTTTATTCGGGTTCCATTTTAGACAGGTTTTATCATATATTTTCTTTAGTTTATGAGATAAATTAAGGTTTAAACTGAAAATTCTTAAAGTTTAAAATTTTTTCAGTATATTTTTTATTTAGTTTCAAGGTATAGAGAAGAGAAAAGGAAGAAGAGAAGAAGAAAATAAAGCAAGTTTAAAAGGAAATTGCATGTTTAACCTAAAAGAAAAAAGTATATTTTATAATAAAAAGACGTAAATAAATCTTAAAGGAACCTATTTCCTATAAAAATGTTGCATCTTTTTGATGTTAAACGTACTAAATCAAGATAAAGTAGGCAGAATAATAAAAGAGATTATGTAAGGTCATAACAAAGTATGGCCACACTTAAGACCCATCTAATATCAAAAGATATGAAAAGTCGAACAAAGTTAAGTATCTCTGTACATTTTCGTTGTGGAATAGAGACATACTGTATTGTAATTTCAGCTTATCCCAATGTTCATCATTCTATATGAGGTTTTGTTCATCACAGCTATAACATCTTATTGAATCCTGACAATCTTTACTGATGATAGCATGTCCGCAATTATAGGGTAGCGCTCTGAATCAATTTTTATTGATCTATAAGTGTCAGAATTGGAATATTTCTAACTATAATAAAAAAGAAAATTCAATTGGGATATTGAAGAAATCGCATGATATTTTTTCCCCTCTAAAATCGGCGTTTTAAACATACCTTCTATGTAAATGATTTAACGTTCAACACGCGAATTAACAAGTTTAAGTCGATTTTTGCGCTTTAAAAATTTAAAATTTGTATATTTTAGTACATAAATTTGTTATAAAATTATAAAAAATAGGACGTTAAAGCGGAGTTAAATGTAATTTAATACGTTTAAACCGTACTTAAAAGTTAGGCGTTTAATCCAAGAAGTGTGTCTATTGAATTTCAAAATTTGAAAAGTATAAGGAGAATTTTTGATGCTGTTTTAATGTTTTGTAATGGATCTGATGCTAATCCTTCTGAATCATCTTATAGTCCATTTACACTTTTCCTGCTGCATTTGATTCGGAAACACATTGGTGGATATCTGATCTTGCAAAGGAAAGGATGAACACTCATCCTGAGCCAGACATAGATTGTGCAGTTGATATACTTTACCAAAAATAAAAAAAGAAAAACAGGAAAGTCTGGCATTTCTTTGGTATTTAAAAGAAAACAGAGAAAGTAATTAGGTGCAAACTTAAAATATAACCATAAATAGGCACAATATCTTTTTAAATACTCATTTTTCACGGATAATTAAGAAAATGTATAATTACTAAAGCTTTATATATAAATTAATAAATATATTTTTAAAGTAATTCTCTTCAGAATGATAAATAAATCTTCTATAAACGTAGCATCCCGACAGAGAAAAAAGGAAATTTCTTCACGGATTTTAAGCTGTCTATTCTTATGAGATGACACTTATGTTATCGAAATTAATTTTGTCACTCCATAAACTTTAAGGATTTTTTTTTTTAAATATATATATATATATATATATTTCTCCCCTTTTTTAAGAGAGGTACTTCCTCTTTACAATCGTAAGTTTTCTAGTTATTTTAGTAAAGCGGTTGCTCAGTAGTTTAGACAAACCTATCAATTAATGCAAAGAAAAGCAAAACCTTGTTGAAAGAAAATGAGGTTGACGTGATTGATTCTCGACGTCTTTTTCTATTAAGACAGAAAAAGATCTGAAAACAGATCAGGGTAATAATATGACCAAAATGAAGTTAAGCAAAATACATTATAAATTCATAAATATTTATAAACGACTTAATGATTAGCCTACTTACTTTTTAAAAAATTGATTTCTTTACCATCAAAATTTAAACAGTTTCTTCTTTATTTTTTATCCTTTAAAATACAGTAAAACCTTTCTAAAACGGAGAAAAATTCTTCGAAACAAAGCGATTTTCTACGTTAAAAAAAAAAAAATCTGTTTAAGACGGAAGCAGGGAAAATATTGGGTATCGTGTGGTTCCTGTTTACACAGGTTTTACTGTATAAAAAAATTGATTTATTAGATACAAAAAAGTGCACTTTTTTCTTCCTTTTTTTTAAAAAAAGTTTAATTTTATAGTTGATTTAATAATTGAATAAATATATATATTTTTATTGAATATTACTATGCTTTTATTATGGCGATTATATCAACTATTGAATTTTATGACTGTATTTGGCCCACTTTACTAAAAGTAAAGTTCCATAAGGACTCGACTTTACGATGTCTGCAATTTTTGGTCGTATCCTGTAAATCATTTTGAATTTTCTACCATAAAAATATAATTATTTATATGCAGTAAAACCTGTCCAAAACAAAAACCCTTCCTAAACCGAACGGAGCGATTTTCTATGTTAAGAAACCTGTCAAGAGCGGAAGAAATATTTGCTATCGCGCTATTCCTTTTTACACAGGTTTTGCTGTATAAATCCACTTTTATTTTATAATTAAAAACCACTTTTTTTAAATATAAAACTGTAATAAATTATAAGAAAAAATTATATTTATAGATAATCCTTAGAGAAGAAAACTAAGCTCGAGGATTAATCGTGTCTTTCCGTGTTTTATTGCATGTTACTACTAATTTTTATATCGGTTAAGATGAATATCAGTATTATTTATGCAAGATTCATGCATAAATAATCCTGATATTTATTTTTTAATTTATCCTGATCATTTTTTTTTTAAATTTGCCAATATCTGATTCTAAAATTATACTAAATTGGATTACTTCTTAAACCTTTACACGTGTTATTAAATCGAATAACTGGAACAATTAAATTATATTTAATTAAATATAGACTTTTATTAAAGTAACTCTCAATAAAATTATATTTAAATCATTATTTTCACGTTAAAAACTTAAAAAAAATTAATCATATTTAACGATAAGAAGTGGCATTAACTACAGTAAAACCTGCGTACGACGGAATTTTCCGTTTTGGACAGGTTTTATTGTATTTTATTATACAGTAAAACCTGTCCAAAACGGAAAATTCCGTTGTACGCAGGTTTTACTGTAGTTAATGCCACTTCTTATCGTTAAAATATGATTAATTTTTTTTAAGTTTTTAACGTGAAAATAATGATTTAAATATAATTCTTCAGTATTTTGTTTTATTATGTTATTAAATTATTATTTTTTTTTTAAAGGAAATTTAAATTTATTTTATCCTTTAATAGTAGAAGAAAAGTAAATTAAATGTGTATGTAGACATTTAGAATTTTGCTTTATTTTTTGAATGCATTTTTGTAAAAATCGATTGAAAATTTTTTTAAATAATTCCCTTTTCAATCTCTGGGAGCAAATTATTTAGACATTCGATTTAATATAACAACCATAAAAAGTAATAAAAAAGAAAAACTATATTATAAAATGGTATCCTGCGGCGCGTATATCATGCCAAAGTTTTCTTATCCTTTACAACAATCTTAATTTATTTTGACCGAGTTGATGACACCAATCTATAATTAATTACACTTTAACCTGGCTTTAACGATATTATGTCAATTCTGAATTTTTTTTCCCTTCCCTTAAAAAAATGTAATTTCTTCCTAAAAAGTTTACACGAAAAATTAAACTATGAACTGAAAAAAAACCATTAAAAATCTTACTTTCTATAGTAAAACCTGCATAAACCGGTGAATATTTCTTCCGCTTTTGACAGGTTTCCGTTTTAGACAGGTTCTAATGAAGTTTCCACGTTTATTTTCTTGTATTTTAGATAAAATCCTGCTATTTTTTAAGGATTAAAGTATTGTTTTCTTTTTTTTGTTTGTAAAAAAAAGTACAAAAATTTGCTGAAAATTTTCATTTGAATAGTAAAAGTTAATCGGATCAGAAAAATGTTTTCTATATTTAAATGTAAACAAAGTTATAAATAAATAAATAAAGATTAAATTGTAATTAAAAAACCAAAAATCATCGAAAAAATTAACTAAAATTAACCAATTTTCTGTACACGAAGCTTAAGTGATACGCGATTTAAACTCAGATATAACATCAAATAAACATAATTTATACAAAAAAAAACCTTTTATTGACTAAATAAGGAAGATATATTTGATTTCTTTATATACGTTACTTAATATTATTGCTGAATTGCTAAATTTTTACTAAAGAAAAGATTGGAAAAGGGCCTAACAGAATCTGGAACGTGAAGATCAACGCACTTTCTTTAATTAAGAAAAAAAAAAAAAAAAAAAAACACAAAATTTTAAAATATAAGAGTAATATTTAATAATATTTTAACGTATTTAAGTATAGAAAAGACATAAAAATAATTATTAAATAATATTTTAAGGTATTTTTACTTGTAAACATCCTTAAAAATTTTAATTGACTTCTAACGTCTCACATCTCACGAACTCGTTTAAGTGTGTTTTAAAGTTTAAGATAATTAAAAATAATTTTAAATATTAAGCTTTAAATGATTAAAAATAATTTTAATTTGTTAATTTTTTAGCTTAAAATCGATGAAAATTTGAAAATATTTTTACAGCATTATGAGACATTCAATTATATAAAATTAGCTTTAGTTTAATAAATTTAATTAAATTGGTCGGATATATCCACTGTAAATGAACCCTTCACCTTTTTTAGTATTCAGTCCGGAGAAAAAGTAACATCTTGTCTTTGTGCTGACAACCAATGCGTCGACACCCTGCTGTATCTACCAATTTTGACAGGTAATCATAAGGTGAAACATACTGAAGTTAGATATAGGCTCTACATTTATGAATAAATTTAGAAGCAGGATATAACATATAAAAATAACACATAGATAGATCTACCTATAATTTAATCTATAATGAAATTCAGATTTAAATATTTTTTTTTTAGATTTTCGCTTGGCCAACGATTGAAATTGTGCATACAACTTTAAAAAATTCCCTATCCGCTCTCGTCTACGTACTGTACAAACCTATTTTATAACGTAGAAAATATAGGAGAAAAAAGTAACATTTAATATTCTTAAAATTCAATTTAAAACTTTAAAATTTTATGAAGTTTGAAGCTTTAAAATAATCTTTTGTAAGGAAGAGCCTTAGTACAAGTTATGCCTTGGTTGAGTTAGGCGCTTAATTTATATAATTTAAATAGTTTTTTAAATATAATTATTAATAAAATTAATTTAATAATATATTTTATATTTTATATTAAACGTTTTCATAACGTAAAAACTGTAAAATTAGTAAATTAAAGAGAGTTGTAGTTACTTTAAATAAAGGAAACTTTGATTTGCAAATTCCTTTCTGCAATGCCCAAGAGTGCCTCAACATTTTGTATTCGAAACTACGCTATTTTGCTCTTGGCAATACTTTAACAATCGATAGTTACAGCATAGAGATGAACATCTTTCCTACCTGTAGCAATAATAGCCATTAGGCGGAAAGACTTATATACAAAACTTTGTTAAAGGAATTCTAACTAAAATTACTTAAATATATATTAATTTTTAATAATAATTTATTATAATTTACATTTCTAAAATGATTTAAACATATAATAATACAATATGTATATATTTATTAACGTAAACTTGTATATAAGTATAGAAGTTTTGCCACTAAGTAACCGCATAATGCATCTAGTTTACGAAGTAAAATAAGTATTAGAAGCATTGTTGATGTATATTTATAGATTTTTACATTGTTTAATTAGAAAAAGAATAATTTCATTTAGTTTATTACGTATAAAACTGAATAATAAACTCGAAAATGTAATAACAATACGCGCACTCGAGCTACAGAGTAGAGCGGAACATGCAGTAGGGCCTATAAGAAAATACTAACTTACAACGATATTTTTATATATAAAATTGTTTTAACTTATCTATAACATTATTTTCGTTTTATATATAAGCGAAAATCCTGTTGTCGTTATCAATTTACGACAGAGAATCAATTATCTATTGTGAATGATGACATAAAGGTTTCTGTAATAAAGGCCTAAACTAAGCGAAGTAAGAACCTGATTTTTCGCACCAAATTTTAACATTCTTTAAATATTTTGAATAATTATCTTCATGCCAAAGTAGAAAGAATATTCTCTTAAAGGTTTTAAAATGTTTTTAAACCTGTTTCGACATATATTTCATTTATAACAAAGTAAATTTACTGAGTGTTCGCTCAACTTCTTCATTTCAATCGATAGGATATTTTTTGACAAGATAAATGCTAGAAATATATATATATATATATATATATATATAATCGTAAGCATTTAATCTTGAATTATGAAGTCGTATATATCATTTATTTTTTCTAAAAAAAATAAATAATCTTAAACGTCGAACTAAATCAGCTCTTGTATTCACAAGGGACGTGTTACTAATTATTTTCACAAAACTCAATAACATAGATTAAAAAATCATACATAAATCTCTCCATCTGATGCCATATATAAAATTGTTTATTATATGTTTTAATCTTAATAAATTTTTTAAAAATACCATTAAATTTTATCTAAATTTTATGTTAAAGCTCAATATGTTATCGCGAAGATGTTCATTTGTGTACTTGAAAATTCTGTTAAGTAAAACTTAATAAAAGTAAAAGTAAATAAAAGTTTCAAGAGTTTCGAGAATTAATTTCGGAGTTTAGTTTTAACATTTGAAAAGATTTAACTTTAAATAAAATGCTTAAAATGTTATTTAAACATTTAATTGTTCGTTTAACTCCGAGAAATTCGTTTAAAAGTAATATAAATTGAACTATAATCAATATCGAATTATTGCTTTTATATTACAATTAAATGTAATTTAAAGTTTAAAATTGAATCTTATTTTATCAATAAACAATTGAAACGTCTTCTCTGTTAATTAAAATAGAATTTAAACAGGTAAAATACATTTAGGCTCCTATAAACAAAGCGACGATTATCGAGAATGTTTTAAACAAAATTTTCCTCTTTAATTTCTCGAAGAATTTTTTAAAAAAGAAGTCAAAACTATTAAAGTTTCGTTATTCCATCATTTATTTTAATTAAATTTTTATACATAAATCATTTAAGCAGCATTATTACTACTTTGTGAAAAAGATTGTAACGAGCACAACAGGATCTCTCCCTAGGGTCGAGTTTGTTTGAAGTTTGATTTAGAGTAAAAAAATAAATAAATAAAGCATAAATTTAATCATAAAATTTTAAAATATCCTATCTCGAGTGTATAGAGAAAGTTGACGTAACGTTCTTCAACAGTTATCTCTCGCAGGACCTATGTATAATATATGTTAAACTTGGACTTACCTGCTTCGACGATTCCAATTTCATTACCAAATTTTCGACGCGCTTCTAGGATAAGAAAACCGTAAGTGAAGTGTAGACCGGTAGTTAAACAATGAATTAAAATGGCACAGGTACATATAACCCATCCCCAACCACCTTCTGGGTAGTAGTGCTGTCTAATTGTAGCAACTTTGGGATCATCGGGTGACAAATGTACACCAGGTAATTCCCCGTTAGCTTTCTGTTTATTATCACCATTATTATTCTTCTGAGATTCTCTAGAATCTTGTTTTCTGTAGTCCTGCAAGGATCTTTGTCCCATCGAACACTGATCGTATCCGAGAAGGCATGGCACACTGGGCGATTTACATAAACGTTCCTCAACATCCATCGGTTTACCCGGGCCCATACTCGTATAATAAGGGCTCTGTGGATCGGTAGATATAACTGATTTCGAGCGATATTTCTTAGTAGGATGGTTCCTCTCTGCTCTTTCTCTCGGCGATCCATCGCCGACTTCGCGAGTGTCCGTTCCATTAGTTGGTTTTAATGGTTGGACTTCATCTACAGCGGTCACCATAGCGATGTTGCCGCTCCTCGGAGTAACGTCGTTCGTCTCATCTCCGACGATGCTATGAGAATAGTTGAGTGCTGCGGCTCCCTATAAGGAGAATGGTAATCGGGGGCGCTGCGATCTGTCGCGTGGTCGTCGTCGCTACCCAACAACTCTCGCAGAAGCGACTATCTCGAAGGGTGTGGTTGTCGGAAACTGGTTTTCCCCGACGCAGGTGCAAAAAAACGCGCGATTTCTCCTCCCCCCATTCCATGACGTTTTCCGACACTCCATTGATTTCCGGTTCCGCTCATGTTTGTCTCCATCTCCTTTTATTCAATTTAACAGTCTTGAGAGATTTGTGAAAAGGAGAAAGTTATTGCCTCTTTTGTAAATGGCTACGCTATTTGAACCAAACGGGGGGACTCGATGTAACTTTAACTAAAGATCACTTAGATAAATCTATACTAAAGTTTCCAACGATTTAGTCTATTAAATTCCTTTAAAAAAAATAGCTACAAATATTGAAAATATCAACATTTTTCTATAAATTTTCATTTTTTTACGCATTTAATAGGGAAAATAATTGTTTAGATTACACGCAACCTTGTAAATAATCTAAATAATTATTCTACTCATCAAAAACGATTAAAATAATCGAAAGTTTGTGATAAATTTAATTAAATTTTTTTACAATTTTTATCGATTTTTCTTTATTATTTATATTTTAAAAATAATAATAATAAATTCAATTTTCTAGCTAAATTTAATGGAAGAAAATAACTATTTACATTACTTTTAAACAAATAAATAAATGTAAATAATTATTTTATTCGTTAAAATAGTAAAAAAAATAAACTATAAAATAATCCTTAAACTTCCATAACGTTAGAAGAAAGATTAAAGTTTGTTCTATTTTAAAACTTCAAATTAGTTTTGAATCAATTGTAAAAGAAGATTTTCAATTTTCAATTTAATATTATAATAAAATAAAATAAAAAGATAAATTTATTCACAACAACAAAATCGAGAAATCTCTGCTAAGATTTTTGTCGTTAGAAAATAAGTTATTCGATTCCACTAGTGAAATCGCACAAGTGTTTTTTATCAGGAGAAACTATCGAATTTCTAGTAAAATATATAAAAATTTTGCAGATAAGGAGAAGCAGGTGCAAAATTTAAATCTGCTAATTAAATTTTTTTTTATTTTTTAAATTTAAATTAAGGATTTATTTTTAATAAATCATCGTCAAACTTCAACATCTTCATCTTCGTAAAAATTATACAGTAAAACCTGTCCGAAACGGAAAAAACTCTTTAGAACGGACCGATTTTCTATGTTAAAAAAAAACAGGAAACCTGTCAAATATTCCGTTTTACACAGGTTTTACTGTATAAGAATAATACTTAAACTATTCAAGAGTATAAATTATAGTGTTTTATTAATTTATTCTTTTAATAATTAATAAATTTTAATTAAAATTTGCTAAGAAAAAAAATACATATATATATATTATATTTTTTTTTCAAATTTATTCTTTAGCTTAACTTCTTATCCTTTAATTAAAGAACTGTGTAAAACTAATAAAAATTCCAAGGTCCATTTCTAAAGAATGTTGATGATATCTAAGATAACACTAGTTTAATTTTGAGTCAATTGTAGGGTGAAGTTAAATTTATTTAGTTATAGTAGGGAGTTAGAATAACCGTTTAGAATGGAGAATGTCTTTAAATCTTTCGAAAACAAGAGAGTAACATCAATTTTTGGTTAGTAATAGTCATCGAAACGTCACAGAAGAATTCTTTCGGATACTACCTTCAACCCTTTCAATATGCACGATAGTCTATTGAGACCATCTGGCTTGACAGTCAAAGCTATAGTAGTTATATATAGAAGAAATATCGCTTCAACTAAAGTGTACAAGTAAGATGAAGTGCGAACGCTTAACACTTTCCTACCTCGTCTCAGGCCAAAATAAACAGGACGATTCGTCTTCGTTTCCATTGATAGCAGTCCAGTTTCAGTTGCTGTAATTGTCTCCCTTTGTTGAAGTTCTTCAAGCGTACACTGTGTTTTAACGTCAATAATTCTTGTACTAGTTAATACTTTACGAGAAAAAAAGGCGGTGAAGAACATTTAAAACGTTCTTCTCCTCCTTTACACGCCTAAAAATCAACCCTTTTTTCTTAAAATAATTTTTTCTAGCTTAACCAATGCAGCTAAATTATTAAAAATATAACTTATTGATGTCCAGTTATGTGAGCAAATATTAATTTATATATAAAATAATTTATTTTATAAATTCCCTTTAAATAAATAAATAAATAAAAACTTAAATTTAATCGTATATATTTCCTATTAATGAAGATTAAGAGCTTCTGTAACGTTAATTAAGCTTTTTATAACGTTAATTCGAATTAATTTTAAATTAATTAAATTAAATGAATTCATTAAAAAAATTGAAATGAATCTTTATTAAATATATTTTGTTTTGTTATTTTTTAAAAAAATTTCTAATATAAAAATACAATTTTCTTAGATTAATTCCGATATTTTTAATTGAATTACAGTAAAAACCTGCGTAAACCGGAATTGCGCGGTAACGATTATTATTATTATTATTTTTTCGCTTTGACAGGTTTTTCGTTTTGAACAGGTTTTACTGTATAAATATTTTTATTTTAAAATCGAATAAAATTGATTGTTAACGCAATTTTTGTTTAAGAAATAATAAATTATGAATATTTTTATCAGCATTTTTTTAACCGAAAATGTACACCGATCGACTGAAGTAAGTTTTTTTTTGGCCAAAAAATTCATTAAAATTACTTTTTTTTTTAAAAAATATCATATTTATTTCGTTCTAAGTTGTCTCAGTCGGAATGAATTTGACATTTCTTGTATTCATTACTTAAATGGTTTCTTGGAAAATAAAACTATCGATCTTTTAAAAACACCAAATGCTGCAAGCAACAACCTTCTTATGAATAACGATCCTATTCTTTTTCAATTTGCATAAAAGTTTTTTTTTTTCTTTATTTTTATATTTATTTTCATTATAAATGTTTTCAGAATTGCTTCTGTGAATTTATATATATATACATATTATTTAATTGGAAGTTTCATTGAATAAATTAAATTAAATTCATTTATTTTTATCTTTAACTTCATCATCATCATCATCATCATCGTCATTTTAAAAGCATTTAGAAGAGAAAATAATAAGATATTGTTTATAAATGTAAACATTAAATTTGATATCTTTTTTCTTTTTAAATTTTTAATTTTTATTAATTTTTGGGGGGTATACTTTCCCTCTGTTATATATAAAAGAGAGGAAAGTATGGCCCTCGAGATTTTTACATTTTTGGATTTAGGGGACCTTGAAACGTCGAGAAATGCAAAACAAGTTAGGGGGGGGTTTCTTGTGTATATGGATGCTAGTGTGTGAGGGGGTGGCTCGATTTTGTTTACCCACTTTAAAGTTTAATAACTCCTGTGCCTTTTGTAGAAAATTTCTAAAATTTTCTGTGTTAGGGGTCTTGATACCATTAAATTTTGGTGGTTAAAGGTCAAGGAGTGGGGAGAGGATTGGTCACTTTTCGTATCTCGAGTGGAATCGAACTTAATTAAGATTTTACTCGTTGACGGCAAAAACAATTTTCAAGTTTGACCGGGAAAGTTAAGCAACTCGTTGCTGGATTAAAAAAAAAATAATAATAAAGATCTTGCATAATAAATTAATTAAAGTACTAAACTGTTCTTATTTTAAGAATCTTCACAAATTAATTGAAATAATTCACGATTGGAAACAGCTTATTATAATTAATATCTTACTAACTTTACTAATATCTTCTGCTAACGTGAAACCTGTGTAAACCGGAATCGCAGTGTACTCAATATTTTTCCGCTTTAGACAGGTTTTACTGTATAATAAAACTAATTTATGCGAATTCTTTTATTGAAATATATTAAACACGAATTTAGAAATTGCAGCTAAATAATTCACACAGCTGGCCCATTCTTTTGTATTTCTCTTTCCCCCCCCTCTCTCTCTTTTCTTTTTACTTTCTCCATCTTATTTGCTTAAAGGCAAAAATCTCTTGGCATGGTGAATGTGAAAGAGTGTGACAAATGTTTTAAAACGGGTAAGAAATACTGAAGGTCAGTTTAGAAAATATATGAATATAAGAATGAAAAGAGAAAGAATTTGTTGACAACAAAGAGAGAGGAGGAAGAAGAAGAAGAAGAAGAAGAAAATATAGAGAAAAATCGCAAAAAAATTTATTATACGTGATATATGTAGTGATTCGTGAAAGTAGATAACAAAGTGAGTTTTATTTTAAAAAATTTACAATTCTTTAGATGTATATATATATAAATATATAAAACAACAACAATCGCATTCACGAAATCCACGGTTGGTAAGATTTGATACATCATAATCATGTCATGTTTATGAAAGTTTTGACTAAGATATATTTAAAAACTGAGGTCTTCAACCTGTTTTAAAAACCGTAATTAAAGATGATCCTTACTTGAGATACAGAAGATGCACTACTTTGACGTTTTAATATAAACTCTTGTTGCTTTTTAAAAAAAATCTTTATCAAAATAAAATAATTTTAATGCGTTTAAAATCGTTAAAATTTTGTATTTTTAACGAAAATTTTGATACAATTTCGTTACTTTTAAGTAGAATCGAATGTCAGTGTAATAAGTTTAGCTAATTATCTGAAAGTTGATATTAGGAAGGATACATTACTATATTTATTTATTGTCATGTAAAACTATAATATACATATAATGACTTATGTTTATGAATGAGTCATAAGAGAAATGTAATGGAAAGTCGATAGTCATGCGTGTCCTGCTTATAAGTAAAGTAGTATATAACACAGTGCAAAACTTATAAAAAATCTACTATTATATTCATTTCTACAAAGAAAATAATACAAAATATCCTTTTAGAATTATATAGATTTACTTTTTCTATTTAAAATACGAAATTATAATAAAACTTTTGTATTTTCTATCCCTCAAGCTGTTGTTGGGATCATACAATCCTCCAGAGTTATGCAGATATAAATTTTTGTCACGTTTTAAAATTTTCTAATTATCTTACTTATTTTTCTAACGTATTTTTATTTGATTTAAGAGGTTAAATAAGTAATTTTATCAAATGTTTAATAAAGATATTCACGTCTAACACGTTTTAAATAAGTAAATATTATGTTCAACACTACTCTTCGTTATCACAAAAGATACTCTTGATTTCTCATCCCTGTAGGAAAAGAAAACCAGGATGCAATACACGTTCTACCGATAGGATCACCCATATCTGTCAAGTTATTAAAGATATATAGAAGAAAAGGTCATCTTAACAGTGTACTGTCACGTTTTATAAACTTTATTCCTTACGTGTTGAAATAAATTGTCTGAGGAATTCTGTGCTTATTTTTACTCTTGTTTCTTAAAAAAAATTGCAATTTTCTATGCCGTTCGAGCTTTATAAAGTGCTGAAATGGCACATAATAATATTATTCTTATTAACAGAATGGGGGGAAGAGTATTAAAATGAAAACGAAATGATATACAGCGTGAACATATATCACTTCACTTAATGGAAAGGAAAGAGGTCGTAAGATGGATAGGGAGTAAATTTCAACTAATGTTACAGAAATGACAAAAATGAAGCTATATTTTAACTAATGAGTTAAACTTGATATCTTAAATGGTATAATCTAATGGAGCTTAACGGAGTGCGATAAATTTAGGTAGATTTCTGGTAAGGATAAATGTTTTGTTTAATCTCTATACAAATTCCTAAGATTCTTCGGTTCAACAATTTGTATGTGGATAAGAATATAAATAGTTCTCTCCTTTCTTCTTTTTCTTTATATATTTTACTTCTTGTTTAAAGATATGCATTACAATTTAGAAAAATTACCTCTCATTTAACATGTCTAATAACTAGAAAATGGCTATTAGAACTCACAAATTACTAAAATTAACTAAAATTTATTGTTTAAAATAGTTTAACATCGTAAAATAGCCATTTTTTTTTTTTTTAAAAAAGTTAGACATCAATTTGCTATAACACCTGACTATCTTTATATGAAAGAAAAACCAGAATCATTTATAACTTGATCTAAAAAAGTGATATATCAGCATCTAATTAACATGGAAGGGATAAATGATGTCATAAAATACACTGAAATAGAAAAATCTCATAATTAGGGATATAAAGAGGAGAGTGAACTGGTTCGTCGCACTTTAATTCCATATACGTTCTCCTGTAGCCTTAAGCAAGGTTAAGTTTTGAAAAGATTTTTTTAAAAATCTTTTTCAAACTGACATATTTTTCCTTACTTTCTTAAAGACAGGTTTCTCTATAAGTTATGCTAATTATTCGGTAGTTATGTATTGTATATCAGTAAGAAAAGTCGAGTCGAAGATAAGTTTATACTCTTAAATATAAACACATCAATGAAAACAGCGCAATTTTACTTGCTAATAATAACACGTATCTTCTAAGAACATGAATGAACATCGTAAAATATTTGTTAGTATAGTGCTTTTTTTTTATAAAGAAGAAGGATTTGATATGGATTATGGAATGTTAATAGCCCATTCACACCCCACTCTTAAGAACACTAAGCTGTCTTATGAAGTTTAATGTACACAGAGACTGTAGGGGAGCTGTTTGTAGCTCACAAATCCCAACTAATGTAAACAAAATTGTAAGAACTGTTTTCTAATGCCTTACACTCTCTGCCTTCTTAGATAATCCAAAGAGAATTAAAAACAACAGGGTATAGAGATGTTTACAGCTGTATACTTTATTTAAAAAAAACCCCCTCAAAATTTTAATTTCTAGACCTTAAACAAACTTATTTTATAAGTCAGAAATTATAAAATAATATATATATATATATATATATTTTAGCTTTTATACCAAACTACATACAGAAATATATCGATTAATGACTAAGTTTTACGATGATTATATTTACATAAATTAAAATAATAAATGGAGGTCATAGAATCCTTTTATATAAATATATATAGAATATTTTGAGTCAACATTCCATAAGAAATGACAAGAACAAGTAGCTTAAAACCTTTGGCCGCTTATTATAAACAAACAGTATTTGCTAAGTCAGGATGTCGAGACACACCTGCTTGCCAGAAGGGTACAACGATTAATTACGAGACTGAAGTTGTCAGTGAAGCATGTTATGGACTTCATACTGTCATCTTATGCTATATGTCTTAGTTGTATAACTAAATGTTTTGAACTTTTACTAAAATGTTACACTGAAGAGTGTGTATGGCAAAGATTCGCTCTTGCCAACATTTACATCCCGCTTTAACTCTTTCACTTTGGCAAGTGTTTAAAACCTGTATAAACGATATACGCGCACATATATATAAACACATAATAAAGAATTTTATAATATACAAGTGCTTAAAATACTAAAACTAGAACTTCTCACAAGAAGATTTTCGGTATGCAAAGGATTAAATCTTCAATTCATTTCGATGCATTTAAACGTGAACTTTTTAAGCATTCGTACATTAAAAAAAAATGATAAAAATAACTGAATAATATGAAGATAATTCTTAAAAACATAAGTAAAATAAATTAATTTTAATGATTTTGTAAAGTGGGAATCCACGTTGAAGGCTTCGGTAAACGGCGTATCTAATAAATTCAAGACTATCCGAGCAATTGTATAAAATGATACTATCGATCAATTCATACTTAATCGATCACTAATTAATTATGATCAATAGCGATGATCAAATACAGCTATTATAATGATTAACCCATTAAGTTGTGTGTTGATGTCTTAATATGTGAATTGATATAAAAAGCAGAACTGAAAACACCTAAAGTGTCCTAAGTAAGGTCATAGATCATCCCCCGGAGTGGATGCTCATACTTCTCTGCATGTTGTGCAATAAATCACTTAACTTCTCAGGTTATTATTCGTTGGCAAGAATACCAACCAGACCAACAATATCAGTAAGTTTTTAATAATATAGCAGCTTTCTATATATATATATATATATATATAAGATTATATAAAAATTTTTTATATATATGTAAAAAAAACAATAAATTTATTAACGTTTTAAATTATTATAACGGTTATTAAAACAAATAATTTTTTGTAAAAATTAAGTTATAATATAATAATATTATTTAATTACATTTAAAAATTAAAATTAAAAAATATATAATGACGTAATTTTCTTAATTATAATCGTTTTAATAATAAAACAAATAAATAAACAAATTTATTGTGTATTTAGTGAATAGCGCCATCTGAAGTTTAAAAATATTATTATGGAAAAATAACAATATATATATATATATATTTTTTAATTTTAAATATAACGTTATTTTTATTTATAATATCGAATTTATTCCTTTTTTAAAGTATTTATAAATAATATTTAAACGTTCAGAGAAACTAAATATATTTCTCAGTTTACTACTTTATATATTATAGTTGATACATCAACTTAGCGCAGACAGGAAGCGAAATTCGTAAACATCTTTCGGTAATTTCACCTCGGAAATATTCTCTTCAATCATCTCGGTTATTAAGACTGTTAAATCTGATATATCCTTTGGGACATAACGAGCTTCAAGCGTAGGTGCTTTAAAGCATAAGAGAAATTCTTAAAATGTAAAATATCGAAATTTAGTTATAAACTCTTTATAAAAAATACTCAAAATATTAATTTCTATTCAAGATAATTAAAAAGTAATTTTAAAAACCAACAGATTAATTTTTTTTTTAAAAATAAAGCTTTTAATAATTGACTTAAGGATTAAAAAATAAATCAATAAAAAGCGATCGATGCCGACGAATTTTTCAAAATATTATTATTTTTAATGTTTATTTTAACACCAGATGGAGACACTAATAATAATAATAATAATAATATTATTATTATTATTATATATATCAATATTTTTTAAAATTAAAATTATTTCATTTAATTTAAATAAGAAATTAATTTAAAATATATTAAATTCTTAATTAATTAATTTTTTAATTGATATAAATAAAAAATACGAAAAATTAAAGAAAACTTTAAAAAGTTTTTTTTTATGGTTTTGAATAGGAAATTAATTAAAAAAATATATTAAATTTTTTAAAAATTTATATGTGTATTATTAATATAAAAATTAATACCACATAGATGGAGAAACCCCTAATGTAGGAGAAAAACCTCTGGCATAGAAGGAAAAACCCCAATACAGGAGAAAAAAAAACCCCTCATTTTCAACAAAAAAAGCAGAAAATCCTACTAGAAATAAGACAGCAAACGTTCCCGCACCCCACAACCAGATAAAAGGTTCTATCAACACAACTGTAAAATAATCATAAGTAATTTAAATGTATTAATCATAGAATCATTAAAGTTAAATTGTCTGGAGCTTATCAAGATTTATCTAATGATGTTTCTATAGTTATCAAGTTTCATTGATGAAGACACAAGAAGTTTTCTTCACCCGGATCCAAATAAAGAACATTTACAGATTGATATAGTTTTCATTTCAACAGGACGTTGAAAAAAATTGAAAAATTATCGGAAAGTATTCAGTAAGAGTAGAACCGTATCTAAACACTTAGTTTTAAGACGTAAGTTATATATATATATATATATATATATATATATAATGTTTTTTTGGGGGAGAAAATTTAACCCGAACTTCCTTCGTTGCTAAATACAGCGTCGTCAGCAAACGGGCTCTACTTTCGAAGTAATGAACTCTGAAACTTTATCGTCATTTCTTTATCTTTTTAGTAGAATCTTGAACAAATTTACTTCGATTCTAAGAAATTTCCATTATTTAAACCTATCGAGTAATTGTACTTGCAATTACTTTGTGTATTAATTGTTAAATAATGGTATTTTTAAGTGGAGAAAGTGGACGAATATACGGTAAAACCTGTTCAACACGGAAACCTGTCAATTGGGTACCATGCGATTATGTTTTATACAGGTTTTTCTGTATATATAAATGTAATGGGTCTTCAAAAAATAATGGCCTGGGCTGTTGGAGTGGGGAGAACTCGAAGACAAATAATTACATCAATAAATTTTTATTTAATTATTTAATTTTTGGGAGTTTTTTTTTTTTAAGATAGAAAAGCAAGGTCGAGGGTGCAAGGTTACGTATCTCAATCACTGTTACGATAATTTGTGTAATTTTTTACTCTATCTTAGGGGGAAATCCTCGTTTATCCCCCCTCTGTGTCTGGGCCTTTCTTGACCTCTGAGAGGCCCTGATCACCCCTCTATGTTTTTCATAGATTCTTAATTAAACGTGCTTCAATCCTGAGGAAATTTCGATGGAAATGTATTAATTAATCATAGATTTAAACCATTAACATTTTTAAAAAATAATGTAAATTAATAAATTCAATTAAATATGAATGCTGATTAATTAATTTATTTTTAGAGAATTTTAATGTTAACTTATACAAAAATTTCCTTCATTTTCTTTACATTAATTTGCTTCATTTTCATAGTAAATAATTGTATAAGTGAACTTCATTAACTGAGAATATTTAATTTTTGTTTGACTTTTTTTCTTTATAATTTTTGAAGATTATTAATTATTTACAATTTTAATTATTTCGACTTCATTATTAATTTTTAATTAAATAAAATGTTTAATTTATATCTAATAATATAACTCATTAGCTTACTTGATGTTCTTTTATTTGCTTCGGAATTCTTAATAAATTTTTATTTATTTTTTTACGAAAAACTAGACTTTATTTAAGGATTTTTAATATAAAAAAATATTATTTTAAAGTATTTTTATATTAATTTAATCGACTTAAACAAGTTACTGCAGAAGTTAAGGTGTATATACACCTTAACTTCTTGTTTAAGTCGATAAATTAAAATACGCGTATGTATGTATGTGTATATACAGTAAAACCTGTCTAAGACATAACCTGAATAACACGGAAACTGCCAAAACGAAAAAGATATTGGTTACCGTGCAATTCCGGTTAACACAAGTTTTACTGTGTTTTAAATAAATAAATCGCGTGGTGCCCAATATTTTTCTGCTTTTGTCAGGTTTCCATTTATTCAGGTTCCGTTTTAGACAGGTTTTTACTATAGATCAGTTCAATCTACTCAGCATTTATACTTAGTTATTATCAGGACACTGGTTTTACAGTAAATCATTGGAAGTGATAGGAACATCACTGGGTTTCACTTCCCTTTAACCACATCACGAGATGTGGTTCGACATAAAACCTTCTCGATATTAAACAAAGTGATGTTATCTGTATGATTTGTCCCTCGTCTTGGTCTCTGAGTATAAGAGAACAGATAAATTCAGATTTAAGCATTATCATTGATACGTCCATCTTGTAATGTGCCTCAATAAACAAAGATTAAATTCAGAATTCTTTGTTTTAATATCAAGTTAAGGTTAAAAAAAGAAAAAAATCAAGTTGTAGTTAAGGGGGATGTTTATTTATTAAATAATTTTTAAAGTATTTTTCCATCCGTTCTCTTTAAAATTCTAATAATAGTAAGGTTGTATATATATCAAGAATAATTTATTTACTCGGTGAAATGGTAACAAAATGTTATCTTAAAAAAACCGTGATGTGAAAATTGTGTTAAGGATATTAATGAAGTATGTTAAGTGATTTAAGGAGGACATTTTCGGGAGATTTTTCTTCGATCGTTTTCCTCATGCATCAAGCGTAAAGTTAACAACTCCGCCTCCTGCCAAAAACCGAAATTGTAGATGTTCTAAATAGAAAAGAAAAACCGAGATATCTATTTATATACAGTTGGTTACTTATCACTATAATCCCCCCCTTTTATTCCCCTTTTTTTTCTTCCTTTTTTTGCCAGATGAATCGAGTTAAGAAAACCGAATGACTCAACACTAACAACAATACTTTGCCCATCAAATATATCAAAGCTACACCTTTTAACCTTGAAAAAAAAGTGAATTTACGTTTTATACACTTTTAAAAAAGGGTGTTTTTTTAAATATAAACCTGTCTAAAGCGGAAACCTGCCTAAACAGAAAAAATTCTTTGAGATTTTCTATTTTAAAGAGAAATATTTAAGAAATTGGCCAAAAAATAGGTCAAAATGTCCATGAAATTTATCAATTCTATACTTTTTTTTTAACCTTAAATAAGCGAATTTATACACTTTATAAACGTTTTCTAATTTAATTTTAGTATAAAATAACGTTTATATTATTATATTTAAACAGATTCGTTAGAAAATATACAGAAAAACCTGTATAAACCGGAATCGTATATATATAGGGCCTATATATATTTTTTTCCAGCTTGAAAAGTTTCCTTTTTAAAATCCAGGTTCCGTTTTGGACAGGTTTTTCTATATTAAAATTTAACACTAAATCTTCATTTTAAATGACATTTTGTATATTTGATTGTATAATAATAATAAAAAAAAGTTAGAAAAATGATGATTGATGCTGACTTTATTTATTTAAACTGCTTTAATACATAAACACAACTTAAACCATAATTCATAAGTTTTAAATGGTTTAATTATTTTTAAAAATAGTTTTTATAAAGTGAAAACGTTAAATTTATTTCTATATCATATAAAGTAAAACCGTCCAAAACAGGACCTCAATTAAACGAAAACCACAAAAAATATTGGGTACCGTACGATTCCGGCTTACATAGGTTTTACTGTATTTTCTAAAGTAAATTATCTTCTTCTTCTTCTTCTTCTCCTTATTATTATTATTATTATAAAGAAGGAAGCACGAAAAGATATATTTGGCGGATGGAAGAAAATGTCAAAACTAGTTTGAATAGAATAAAAGATGTTGGTACCCTCCTCACGTTTTGAAATCCTAAGAAGATTGACAACGTAGCCTTGTTATTAACAAGGCCTTTTGTGGTGTGATCCATCACAGCTTCCTGTCAGTCGTGTTCAAGCACTACGAGAAACGATTACACATGTTTACTGCTCATTAAGATTGAAATATATCATATTCTTCGCACGATGCTTTTAAGTAGTTTCCCCCCTTTTTTCTCCCTTTTATCCAATTTCCTGAAGGTGAAGGTGGTCAATAAAAGAATTTTATATTCACTCTTGCTAAATGCTAACGAATTAAATTAGCAAAAACATTTTATAATCTAGTTCTATAGAAGATAAAGATAAATCAAAGAAGAAGTGCTTCAATATCGTTAACGTTTCGATATTTTAAATTATGAAGTATGGCAAATCAATGGTTTAAATGGTAACTTAAATGCTTTAAATTATAAATTTCGCATATTGTAATATTATATAAGTTAAGTAAATTAATCAAAATTGAGAATATTAGTTAAGATATCACTTCCACAATTAATAAGTTATTAGGAAACATGCGATTTATTCATGAGGATGTCACGATATCTTCAATGCTATCATCTACAGGCCAGGTTATCCGTAAGGAATGTCATGCAACATAATCTATACATCCCAATATTTCGTGTGGAGAGAGTTATAAAGTATATTCACGAACATTTCATGAATAAATGTATAGAATAACTCTAATGTTTTCCTGATTTCTAATCTATCCTATCAATAACAAATGTGACAAAGATGGATTTTTGTATAATACTTAGAATATTTTTATTAGCATAACTTGTTACGGATGTATATAAGGGTGAATGACATGACAATTCAGAAAAATTTCAATAAACATAAACATAAAGTTAAGAAATTTCCAACAAACCAAGCATTTAAAACAGCTAGATGTGATTCATATCAACTAGAGACAGAAAGATCCTTTCAATTCACTCATGTGTAACATGAAATAATGGATTTCATCGATTCCTTTTTGTCTAGACAAAACATTTACTTGTAATATTTTCAAAAAAAAAAAAAAAAAAAATCCCATGTTTAAATAACCGACATCAATATAAGGTATAAAAGTAAAGTCCAAAGTGGAAATCACCATCCAAGCATCCATGGACACACCAATTTAAGTAAGTAGTTTATATAAGAATAATTCTATATAAAGGCTAATTTTTTAAGTGAAATAACTTCTGACACACTGACGAAACATTTTCAGATATTTTGACATATATAAATCGATAGAAATTGAAAGGATTTTGTAATATTTTCTTTAAAGAAAAAAAGAAGAAGAAGAAGAAGAAAAAATAAGGAAACCATAAGATACTATTTGAGATTTAATAACTTACTGTAAAGTGACATAAGAACATGTAACTGTCTTGACAGGATAAGCAATCTCATCTTCTTGACATGACCTATCTCTTCAGAAGTCATACCGTGAGATGCCTCTTCGTCTACGTCAACAAATCGATGGAAATCACCCCTGCTTCTTTTGAAACAGGATATGCTCTTTAACAGAACGGCAACTCCATGTATATTTTTGTAAATGTATTCGAAATTCACGCCATTTTCTCCTCATTTCTCTATCTTAAAATTAAATTCATCTTTGGCACGTTTAAACGCATCAAAAATTATCAAAAATAATATATAAATATAATTATAAAAACGTAATATATATATATATATATATATATATATTATATGAAGTATCTTATAAAGATCTTTATGGATCAATAACAATTATATTGACGTTTCTTCTATAAAAAAATTCGATTCTAATACTTTTCTATTTTGAAAACTTGTAAGTATAGCAGCTCTACAATCTTTTCAGCCAAGTCTAAAGCTATCTTTTGTACAAAAATCAATCTAACGATCGATTCTACGAAAGAAAAATTCGGATACTTTTAGAAAATTTTTGAGCTGAACAAAGATTTTTTTAAATATTTTTTTATAAAGTAATTACGCAAGAAAATATTTTTATAATAACTCTTATAAATAGATTATCTAATAATTAATCAATTTTTAAAAAAATAATATAAGAAATTTTAATTAAAATTAAAGAAAAAAATAAAATAAAATGGAATTTTGAAACCTTAATTGCTTCGGGCTAAATTATAATTCTTATCGACGATACGATTAAAGTAAACAACAATTGGGATATCTTTTCAGATAAAAAAATAATATAAAAATGAATTACAGTAAAACCTGCTTAAACCGGAATTGTACGACACTCGAGGCAAGTTTCCGTTTTGAACAGGTTTTTTAACACACAAAATCGCTTAATTCTGAAGAATTTCCCCGTTTAGGTAGGTTTATTTCGTTCAGGTTCCGTTTTAGACAGGTTTTATTGTAATTATAAACGTTTCTTGGAGGGTTTCATGTATGCAATTTAAAAATATGAATGAAGATAGGGAATATTGCGTAAAGAAAATGAATTCTTGAGCAATCTCCCTTATTCCCTTCGCAAAACATAAAAGTACAAAGTTGTAGGGAGCTCATATTTTATCGTTTTTGTTATTGCTCGACAGGACATATACATTTCTATTGATTAAATTCGAAGATTTCATTCAAGAAAAATTGCAAAAGTCTGAATAACTAGCATATATATATATATATCGAGTGTATAGTGATGGAGAATGTTTACAGGATGTCTAATGTAAAAAAATGCATCCTTCAATCTTCAACATAAATGAATATCTATGCATCATCCTTCATGATCAAGTTTTCATTCATTTATATCCTAAGTAATCATTTATGTATTAGAAAACATTGGAGAAGTCGAAACATTCTTCATGGATTAAATTCGATTTTACAATTATATTGATTCTATTTTTAAAATTAAAAAAAAAAAAAAAATAGGATCAATATAATTGTAAAATAAAATATTTAATTTTATTAAATATTAATAAAAATAATTGCAATTTTAGCAATTTAAGTGGACATAATGCTGCTATATAGAGCAAAAGATTCTATCCTGTGTATAGAAAGAATGTTGTTATTTGTTCTACTGTACATTATCTTATACAGAAAAGAATATTGTTGTTTTTATTATTGTTTCTATATTGTATATAGAAAGAATATTATTATTTCTATTCTTGTTTCTACGTTTTATTTAGGTAAGATGTCACTGTCTTATTTTATAGTGTGGTTGTATACAATGAATATTATTGTTTTGTAATTGTTTCTGTATTGTATATAGAAAGGATATTATTATTTTTTATATATTTTATTCTATATTTCTGTATAAAACATTATTAACGTTCTTACAGGATGGCCTATAAGGACTTTAAAATTTAAAAATATAATAACTTTTTTACTATTATATATTATTTGGAATTTCGTTTTAGAATTTGAAAAGTTGTTTCCTAGAAATTTTTTATGGAAAAATTATGTATAAAAATCCCCGAATTTTATTTCCAAAATTGGCTATTTATTGTTTTAACGCAGAGAGCGTACACGCTTTCGCCCCAGCATCACCAGACCAACAGCACCAGCACCACACTTCCTTTTCTGGGATCACCTAACAAATGGGCGTGTGTCAATAAGCTCATAACAATTCAACAGCTTAAAGACAACATTCGGGAATAAATTCGAGAGCTGGAGGCACACATGTTAAGAGCTATTATGGAAAATGCCTTAGAAAGAGTCCACCTTACGAAATAAAACTGCGGGTTATATAACACGCGACATCATTTTCCATACATAGTTTTAAAAATTTCCATTTTTGATACTTTATTTTATAAAAAAAAATAAATAAAAATAATTAACAAACATAAATTATTCAATTTTTAAATGGCAAAGCGTTTTGTAAGGTCCACCCTGTTTTAATGACAAATTTCTGTATAAATTCCCCTATAAATATTTAAATAGTGAACTCTTCAGTATTTGTAAATTACTAAATATACGGTTTTGTATTGCATGCAATATTATTTTCACCAAATTACCCGACTTTCAGACTGTCAAACTCAAACGAATTCGTTACTATAGATAATTCGTATTGTTTGACGCCCTTCAGTCTAACGTCACACTCGACATAGCGCTAATTACAGAGGCCAGAGAGTGGTGACACTAAATCGAAGTTTGCTGTATATATTTTTAAATACAAAGAGTTTTATTGTACACAAACACATGATATAACACAAGTATGGGTTTATTTTTTATGCAAATTAAAGGAAAATAAATGATATAAAAATCCTCCAAGCATATTAATTCGATAGGTATAACAATACGCATTTAGTATATTTGTTTTTTTTTTTTGTTTTTTTTAAATAATGATATTTTATAAAAATATAAAGAAAGATTGGTGTAAGAATCTACGTGACTGATTTTCCAAGAATTAAAGTAAATATTCATAAAACGTATACGATTTGTCAACAGAACTCTATTGCTCTATTAGAAATTCATTAATTCAATAGTTACGTGCTTGAATTTAAGAGTTATTTTATATTTCTCCAAGGTATAAGATGATATTCACTTATTCAAACCATGTACTAATTGTAATCTGCAACTCAACTAGGCTTTTAAATTTATATAATCTATTAATGCTTAATGACGTGCAAGCGTAATATCGAGGAACATTATTGTTATTCTTTAACAAAATGGGTTTCAATCCATTTGCAAATGTTTTGAAAAGAATTTAAAACTTATTAAAATTCTATATACAAATTAAATAAGGTTTCATATATAATTAAAAATTATTGAGTAAATTCACTGAAATGTGCTTAAATAATTCAAATTTTTGATATTTTAAAAGGATTTTTTTTTTTATATTTGGCTGTATGGAGAGGGATCGAAAAATGACCCCCCAAAATTTTTTATATTTTTGGACTCGGGGGCCTTGAAACGTTAGAAATGCAAAAGTGTAGGGATTGGGTGTGTGTTTGTGTGATTTTATTCACTCACTTTAAAGGTTAATAACTCCTGTGTTTTATGTCGAAAATTTCTGAAATCTTGCAGGGAGATTTGTATATAAGAGGCATTAAATCTATTAAATTTTGGTGGTTAAAGGTCGAGGAAATGGGGAGATAGAGAGGGGTCGTGTATCATGTATCATATCTCGAGTGGGGTCGTATTTAATGAAGATTTTACTGGTTATTATCATTTACACTTTATTTTATAAAATTAACCTCTAATGTATACAACGTTGAAACAGATATTATTGTATAGATTTCATTTCAATTTATTGTAATTGTAATTAAATTAATTGTAATTTATTGTAAAAGAATAAATAATTTTCTGGTAATTGAAAAGGATTTTTGTTTTTTATTATTCAATTAAAGATTTTCTTTCCTCAATTAAGCATTTTAGTGTTAGTAATTTAAAAAACAAGGTTTTTAGTATTAATTTAATTTATTTTCTCTATTTTTATATACGGTAAAACCTGTCTAAGACGGAACCTGAGTAAAGCGGAAATCTGCTATAAAAAATTTAGATTAATTTTCTATTTTTTTTCTTATTAATTTGAGAAAAATTCCTTAATTTTTTTAAAAGGAATTTTTTTCAAATTAAGGAGAAAAAATAGGAATAAATATAATTAAATTTATTAAACGAATTTCAATATAAATATTTTAATAAAAATTTTCTAACCCGCTTTACATTTAATTATAATTATAGAAGATTAATTATAATTTAATGTAATTACAATTAATCGAACGAAAAGTAATTACATTAGGGAATAATTTAAAATTTAAATAAATCAAGCGTTTCTTAAAATTAACGTTCGAAAAGTATCTATAACGTTGCGCCATCTTTCGATTATTTTACGAACTATTTATTATTTTAAAAAATATTAAAATATTTAAAATATCATTAATGATAATTTCCATAAATTTTTTACAAAATATATAAATTTTAATTTTATTTTCTTAGAATTTTAGTAATAATTTTTTTTGAAAAAATGACATTTAAATATAATCCAAAATTATAAAAAAAAACAATTCGTTGAAGATAATAGAAATAAATATAATTTATTTATTTAAAAAATGTCGAATATATTACACTTTTTTTAAACAGATATCACCAATAGTTCTAGAATAAGCCGCTAGGTATTACCATCAATGACGTTATTCATCTGGTAGATGCACGTGACGCGAAACACATACATCACATTCCTCGTGACGCCATTCACTTTTGACTGCACAATGATAAATCTATTATCCGACAATCTTTAGAGAATAAGTTAATAATGTCCTTCTGACGTCAACGAACAAATGAATAGTCAATTTTGCTTCCGGCTGACGTCATTAATTCTATCACTTTTTAGTGATATAGAAAATTTATTGAGTTATCGTAATATGTGAATGGGTAAAGTGAATATAATCAATGGTATTCACATAATACTGATGTATTACGTCAAGGCATTCTTTATTTGTTTTCTTTCCTAGTAATTGATACCATTATTTTTATAATTCTTTAGATTAGTTCGGGAGTTATTAAGAGGATGGGCCATATCTTTCGAACCAATGACCCGATTTTCTTGAAAATTTATAGAAATATTCCCCTCTAATACACAAAACAACAAGCAAAATTTCATAAATTTTCGACGAAACAGACAGAAATTATTAAGCGTCAAAATGGGTGAATAAAATCAACCCCCCAACACACTCATACATACAGAAAAGAACCCCCCTCTAAACATTTCTCGACGTTTCCTGAGTCCAAATATGTAAAAATCTCTCTCTTTTTTGACCAATACATAACAGTCAGGAGAGTAAAATTTAACTGTGACGTCATTAATTTGATCACTTTTAGGGTAATTTGAAAATTTACGTATGGGTAGGCGTAGACACATGAATGATATAGATGAAGTTAACATCGCATACATATGTTATAACACATTAATATGACATAAACTTGTTATGACACATACGTATCAACACGTGTATAAATAAATTATGTGATTGACATTAATATAGATTATTTATATAAGAAGTAACGTCCTCACGTTATATACATATTACTTTTTACGTATCACCTGAATTATAGTATATATCACGATACGTAACGCGTAACAACGCTGTAAGTAGATATCATATTAACATAGATTTTTTAATATCAATTTATATCACACGTTACGTGCCACGTGTTACGTTACATACACACACGTAACGTAACAGTGCCTGGCTTACAACGTACCAACTTTTAACCTCTTTATGTTACTCGTTACGTAGAATGTAAGAGCAGAAATTACATTAACTTTACACAATTTATTTTTTAAAAAAAATTTATAAACTTATCGTACGATCAAGGACGAGCGAATTATGTTAATTAAATCATTAAGAAATTTATTCACGAAAGACACTTTACAGTCTTATCTAATTTATTTTAATTATAAATATTTATAAGAGTTAAGGGGAAAAAATATATATAGAAATTTAAAGAAACTTAATTAGAATTTATAATCAAATCATTGATAAGGAATTTTAAAATTAAAGATCCAGTCCTGGGAACTAAACTGAGAATTATTATCTATGTAAATTCTGTTTAAGATAATAAAATAAATTAAAAAGAAACAAGTTGTCGAAGTCACAAATTGCTTCGATGCTATCATAATAATTAATGATTTGATGGATAATATAACATTTATTATATAACTTTACAGGTCAGAATTTTACTATCTCAAAATTAAATTTTTATAGAACCACATTGTAACGATTTTTTCCACTTTAAATTACATTTATGCCCGTTCGTTTGTCGATCCGCATAATTTTTCTGTAACTAAAAGAACTACACATTTAAAATTTGTTGTTTTGAATAAAGACTCTCTTCTTAGAATTTTATGTTAAATTATGTATAAGAACATAATCTTATAAAGTGATTTCTAGTATTATATTATAATTTATAAACTGAGTTATAACTCTAGCATCACCTGTAGTATGATGCAGAGTAAATTTTTTTTTTTTTTTTTATAAATTCGTGTAATAAAATAAGTAATTTATTAATAATTATTTAAACTTAAAACATACAAAATTAAAAATTAATTGTAAAAATATTAAATTATAAACGTATTTTATAAGATTCCTTCCACGGTATCTGTTCCATTTTATATCAATATTTACGAACAGACAAACATACAAGCTCTTTATTTCATGGGTATTGAGTAGCATTAATTGCTACGTAATTCCACCTTATTTATTATTAGTTATTAATTTTTAGTATTCAATAAATAAAAAAATGAATAAATTTAGATATATTTGACAATGTAAGGTCTCAATTTCATAAAAATTTATAAGTGACAAGTGTTTTCAATTAAAGAAAAACAACAACTTAACAGATCAAAAAACAAACAAAAAAAAAAAACATTTACGTTAGAATTTACAGACCGACAAACATACGAACTCCTCATTTAATTGCCTGGCAGTTCAACTATATTTTTTTAAGTGTTTATAAAAAAAGGAACGAATAAATATAAAAATATTTGACAATGTTATGACATTAAACATTTTAATTTCGTAAAAGTTCCAAGTGTTTTCAATCAAAGCAACCCAACAACGTTAATTATTTTTAGAATATTTGTAGGAATATTTAGTAAATTAAACACGAAATACAACTTTTGCTTCTTTTCACTTAGGTAAGAGACTTTTAAGATGTCATAATGTGTTTAGAAAAGCATTAAAAACTCTTATTTACTTAAAACATAATTACTTTTGAAAAGATCGTTTAACATTTTGACAGTCTGTAATCATTATTAATATGTCTAAACGTCTATTAATAATATACAGGATGGTCACTTGACTGTGTGTTCCTGATAAAATTTACGATGTTAAACAATTACGTACAGGCCAACTTCGATTTAACACCATCAACTCTTAACAACTGCAATTGTCAGTAAATCGAGTATAGTGTTAAATCGAAGCATGGCAGATAATAAAAATGTAATAGTAATGAGGTCTACACACAATTCTGAGGGTTTGAAAGTCAACGTAATTTGATGAAAACACTCGTGTACAATTCAAAATCGTGCTGTACCGTACGTAAAACCAATCTCTTGAATGGGCCACCCTTGTACGAATTTAATTTAGAACGTAACCTAAACCTTTTTATACATAAAAAATAAGGTACAGATTAAGTTACAATTTAATGCTTTTCTTAAATAATAACTTCTAAAGTTAATTAATAAAATGAACGTGTGCTGTTCACAATTGATTGATATGTTTAAAGAGCGAACACCAGAATTCTTTTGTCAACATATCGATCTTTAAAAAAAAAAGGAACCTTTAGACAATGTTCTTTAGACAAAATTCTAAACTTTATCTAACAATTACTAAGATAGAACGAGTATTTGATTTAGTTTACTGTAGTAAACGATTTTATTGATTAATTGTTACTGTAGTATTAACAATGTTATCTCAATCAACAGATGTCAGAAGTGAGGGAGTAGTATGAAGTTTTGTTACAATGATAAAGAATTTTATAAAGTTTTATAAAAATTTATTAAATAAATAAAAAATAGTAATAAAAAAGCAATTAATCACATAAGAATTTCCGGTCTACAGACTTTTCTAGATGTTTATCTCCATACTTTTTATGTGTAGGATTAAGGTAATAAATCGTGTTAAGTTGACTTTAAAATATATTTACACCATAAATTATTAAAAATTATAACTGCTATATATTTTATTATCTAATTTAATATGTTTTTATAACTTATAAATAACCTTTTTATATTGAAATATTAAAAAAATTGTTAAACAATTGTTATTAACATGAATTACTTCAAATATTATAATTAAAACAATATATATATATAACTAATCTTCACATTAATCGACTAAAACATTAATTAATTTGTTTTATTTTTAACATTTTTACATATTTTATAAATTATATTATTTAGAAAAGATGGAAAAATTTAATATTTTCCATCTTGGTAGTATTGTGGAAAGTAATTGAATATGGCGTATCAGAAAGTTCACGAATACACAAATATTTTAGGAATAAGTTTAATAATGTGCTTATTGCAAATTGCGGGGATAGAGTCTAACCCTGGGCCTTTGGCTAGATCTCCTCAGGAGATTGATCGTGCAGATATGCAAAGTAAGAGGCGTGGAAGACCCCGGAAAGGTAGTGCGAAAGAATTAGAGAGTGGAGATGAGTTATTGAATCTGATGCAGGGTGAACAAGAACAAATTGTAGAAATCCCTTCTATAACTAAAAGTGGGATAGTGAGAGATTCAAACATTCAAGACTACTTTGCAGTGGCCGCGGAAGAGGACGAATGTGAAACGGAAGAGACCCAATATACTTTAAAAGGAATATACGAGTTAATTCAGGAAAAGTTTATGCAGTTAAATTCAGATTTAAGTACGATAAAAGTAGAAGTAACCTCACTAAAAGTAGAAGTAACCTCACTAAAGGAAGAGAATAGAAAACTGAAAGAAGAATTGGATAAAGCCTTCCAGAGAGTGACCGACCTCGACCAGTTAGTTAAGTCTGGTAAACAACTGCAAGGTAAGCTGGAGTTTCAAATTGACTCTTTGAGAAACGAGAAAGTAAAGAATAATATTATAGTCCTGAACTTCCCGTTTAAGACAAACGATCTCGCGGATGAAATTAATTATTATATTAAGAACGAACTAGAATTACCTGACTGTTTGCCTGATAGTTTGGTCAGAGTGTCGGGCGGGGATGATAAATCTATTGTGAAAATTATATTAAGTTCTATCTATGAGAGAAACTCGATTTTGCGAGAGTTCTGGAAAAAGAGGTCAAAATTGTCAGGTACAGGAAAGGGAAAGCCTCTATTTATAGCAGATCTATGTAAGAGATCCAGGATCAGAAGGAAAAAATTAACTTCGATGATAAGTCAAGAAAAAGCAAAGGGACATAAAATAAAGGTTAGAGACGATTGCTTCATAAAAGATGGTAATATCTTTACGTATGATTTAAATTCGGAAGAAGTAATACAGATTAATTATTTTTTATGAGTCGCCAGACTGTTGATAGAGAGAGGCGGGAACAGGAGAGGTTGAAATCTGATGTTAAAAAACTGACTAATATTAAGGAAAATAGTAATCTCTACCAGGAGAGTTCATTAAACTTGTTACCTCTAGACCAAGTCGAGGAAAATATTCAGGCTATCTTAGACAAAATTAGTATAAGCTTTTGGAATATCCAAGGCCTTTTTAAAAAAATCTATAAAGACCCTGTTAAGCAGTTTTTACAATCGCATGAAGTAATGGGATTCACAGAGACTTGGATACCAGATATAAATAAGATAGGGAAGAGACCCCTAGAAGATAAGTTTTGGATTCTATATAGTAATGCTCAAAAGCCACAAAAATTTGGTCGACCAGTTGGGGGCTTGTTACTATTAATTAAGAAATCGTTTGGTCAACTAGTGCAAACACATATTACTTCCAGTTTTATATTCGCCTTGGTGGAATTAAACCAGAGGCTACAATTGTTGTGGGGAGAAGCGAGATTGGGAATCGTTCTAGTATATATATCCCCATCGTCAGCTGCTATAGAGCATATTGTAGAGATACAAGAAAAAATCAACCAATGGTTAATATATTCCGACCTTTGGGTGTTAGGTGGAGATTTTAATGGACGTATAGGCGACAAACTGGATACGATATATAAAGGAAAAAGTTTGAGAATTGATAATGCGAGGATATCGAAGGATAGAGTGTCGAACAATAATGGAGAAGTACTGTTAAATTTTACACGTGAAAATAATTTCTTTATGCTAAATGGGAGATTTACCGGAGATATTCCAGCGGAATATACGTTTATAAGCCACACTGGCAAGTCAGTCATAGATTATATCATTTGTTCAGAGGAGATGCTTAGTAAGTGTATAAAGTTGTCGATTCTTGACCTTGATCACTCAGATCATTTTCCAGTACAGTTGTTGTTGTCCGGAGATAGTCCAAGAGTGGAGTTCTGCCAGAACAAACTACAGAAACATAAAGAGGCGGGATCGTTGGGAAGTAGAAGGTTTGATAAACAGAAATTGTCACAAGATTTGCCAAAAAAGTTTGAGGAGATATTAGTCCAAGAATCACTCCACAGACCGATTGATAATTATGAGAATCTAATTGCGATAATAGATGCGTGTCGTGTAAAGTACAGGCAGGGATGTGAACCACGGAGATTTAAACAGATTTGGTATGATAATAGATGTTACTACTACAAGATAAGGAAGCAAAAGAGTTTAGCTCAGTTTAGGAAAACAAATCAAGAAGCAGCCTGGAAGAAATATGTACAGAACAAAAGATGGTACAGGAATTTTGTGAAGGCAAAAAAGAAAAGATATTTATCCGAACTTAACGATAGGCTGATAGAAGCTAAGGACTCGAAAGTATTCTGGGATATCATAAATGATTTTCGTCGACCCACTGGTTATTTACGAGAGCCAAGTTGTGTACCGTACACTAGTTGGCTACAGTATTTTGAAGGGTTCTCAGCCGATTATCGTAATAAAATGGATCAAGTTTATGTGGAAGAATCTTATACTGAGGTAAAAACTAGTGAAGAAGTGTTTAGTGTCCAGGAATTACAAAGATGCGTTGCGAAACTTAAAGTGAAATCAGCACCAGGTATAGATAATATTCCTAATAAATTAATTAAAAATTTACCAGTATCTATACTTAGTTATCTTGCAAGACAATATAATGGCTTTTATTCAAGAGTAGTAGTTCCAGTTGACTGGAACAAAGTAATATTCTTCATGTTATACAAGAAAGGGGAAAGGTTAATACCTGGCAATTACCGTCCCATTGCATTATTACCGACGTTTCGTAAGCTGTTTACATCAGTGCTGCTTTCCAGGTTTATTGCATGGATTGACAGAGAAAATCTTAGGAATCCCACGCAGTTTGCCTTTGTCAAAAAAGGTGGGACTCAGTTAGCTCTATTTGTGTTAATGGCCATTGTACAAATTCAGCTGTATAAGAAGAGACAGAAAGTTTTCGCCTTATTCCTAGATATAGAGAAGGCATATGATGCAGTAAATATTAAAAACCTTCAAAATAAAATGCGATACTATCAAGCGGAGACTTTAATGGTAGAAATGATAGGATTGTTATTTGGAAGCTATGAAGCGACTATTAGACAAGAAGACACGCAGTGGGCGCCGTTTAGGATAGATCGTGGGCTGTTACAGGGTGACCCATGGTCCCCCCACCTCTTTAATTTTTATACTTTTGATTTAAATAACAGTTTTGAAAGGGAAGAGGATGGATTCTTGATTGAAGAAAATATAGTTCACTCCATTGTCTATGCAGATGATATTGTGATAATCGCCCCCACTGCTGCTGCTCTACGGAGGAAAATTCAGCAAACAATGTTATATTTTAATAAATTAAAATTGAATATTAATCCGAAGAAATCGGCTATCATGGTGTTTAGAAATGGTTCTAAGCTTTCAAAGAGGAACATGTCATTTTATATTAATAAAGAGGAATTAAAAATAGTCAATGAAATAAAGTTTTTAGGGGTAATCTTAACCCCTATGTTGTCCTTTGAAAAACAAGTCAAAATGTCACTGGTCAAGGCAAATAAGTTAATAGTAAGTATAGGAGTGTTATTTTCAAAAATTAAATTAAAAAACACCCAAACGCAATTTAAACTGTTTAATTCAATAATTGTAAATGCAACAAGCTATGCAGCCCCAATTTGGTGTTTGCCAAAATATCAGAAGTTAGAAGCGATTCAAAATAAGTTCATACGGAGAGTGTTTTTACTGGACTATAAAATCCCTGGAAGCATACTAAGATTAGAGTTGAATAGATTCAGAATGACGTCAATGTTGGTTAAGAGATGTGTAAAATTTTTAATGAAGGTGAGAGACAGTGGGCAGTTGTTGTTTAGTCTTTTGAACCAATTATATAGGAAATCATTACGAATCGAATCGAGAAAGAACTGGGTAAGTCACCTGACTAGAGTAATTAATAATTTTGGATTTTCGATGGGCCCGTTTATACACCTTCCGGAGATTAGTGGAGATTTATGTGGACAGCTTACTAGAAATGTAATGGAGAATTCATTGATACTTGATGTGGAGGATATCCGGACACGAAAGATGCCGATTCCATATAATATAATACTGGACTACCCTAATATTAATAATTACATGTTGTTTAATCTCCCCTTTGGTGTTAAGAGGTTCTTCGTCCAGCTTCGCCTTAATAATGATGTAATAACGATTGAAAACAAGATTTATATTTATTCTAAAATTGAATGTCCGAGGTGTTTAAAAAACTTCTCTAAATTTCATCTGGTCTGTGGATGCGAAAAAGCAATAGTGCTAAGACAAAGTTTCGATTTAAATAATTTAAATGAGTGCTCCTCGGAAAAAGAAATGTATATGTTTTTTCATGTGGCTAAGTTAAAATCTATTTATAACTTGTATAATTTTGTTAAAAAATTTGTAACTATGTAACTGTTTATTTAATGAATGTTGATCATAACTCCCCTTGTAACAGGCCAAGGCCTATTACAAATAAAGATGAATTGAATTGAAAAAAAACAATATTTTCCATCTTTCATTGTTTCTACAGAATTAAAGCATTTATCTAAACTTTTTCATGGTGATGCTATTATCCAGAGAAAAATTAATTCCAAATGTTACCACTAGGCGAAAAAATAGCGCTGTATTTAGTAGAATTACCAGACAAATTGGTGAAATCAGTATACTTGTAACCAGGGTATGAGAGGGGTGAGAAGAGAGAGTCATTGTTAGACCTCATCCTTCTCTAATATATATAAATAAATAAAAAATTTTAAAACTCATTTATTAAAATAAATTTTTAATTTATATTTGCTTTTCATGATTTTTTACATAATAAATTAAATTTAAGGGCCAGGTCTATGTTAGGGGTCTATTCGAGTAATTGTGTTGTCCTCCTTCTACCTGGGCTTTCTTGTAACTCCTAAGGTTAATGATTATTTTATTTTTAAATTCTCAATAATAAATTACGAATTTATTCGCTATTTTATCTTACATTTATGGAGTTTGATTGGAGTTATTTTACATATAAAACGGATACTTAATTTTGTAGAGTAATCCTCCATCTACCAATTTTAGAAGTGCTAATACAATAAAGTGAGGAAGGGAGACGTTTGCACTATTTATGAACCTGCTGAAAAAAAAGTTAATAGAATGAATTGAATAGTCCTTTTCCACTTCCACTCCTGCATGAATATTGAGTAAACATTTCTTTGATTGAATTTAAAATACAATATATAGGCTATATATACATATATATAAGCCCATGACTTGTATAAATTAATTCAAAATTATTAACAAATTATATTTTATATTACTTTTTACAAGTGGATAGCTGAATAATTTTGTAATTCTGTGTTTCTGTGTTAATAATATTTAGAAAAATCAGCTGCGAATAGGAAACAAGCCAGCAGCGAGTTGCTTAACTTTCCCGGAAAACAAACTTAAAAATTGTGTATGGCGCCATCTGTTACGAGATTTTTTAAAAGAAAGTTTTTATAATTATAAAAAATGGCAAAAAGGTTAATTTGGAGGATAGACACGAGTTTTATAAAAAAAATTGTAAGTGTTAATAACGAGTAAAATCTTCACTAATTCTGATCCCAACCGACATATGACACATGACCCCTCTCTATCTTCTTACGTCCTCGACCTTTAACCGCCAAAATTTAATAGCATCAATGCCCCTAATGCACAAATCATTCTGCAAAATTTCAGAAATTTTGGACGAAAGGCATATGAGTTATTAATCTTCAAAGTGGATAAACAAAATCAAATTGTGCCTCCTCCTCACACACACTAACATCCATATACATAAGAAAACCCCCCACTTTTTGAATTTTTCAAGGTTCTCTCAATCCAGAAATGTAAAAATCTTGGGGAGGTTATTTTTTTTATCTATTCACAGTATTATTTTTAATAGCTGGAAAAGTAAAAACGAGAGAAATCCTTTCCATTTTATTATATTCGCTAGAAAAATTTATTTTCCTATGCATTTAATTAATAATTATGCCTATAACTTTCTATACTACTTCAAAACGAAAGCCTCTTCCTAATCCTTCCTCTCCTCTAAGGATAGGATAAAAGGGAAAGAATGTCTTCTCTTTGTCCTATCCGTAGTAAATTCACGATTACAAACAGTCCTTTATCTGGCAGTGAATCGAAAATAATTGAATATGATGATAATTTATGTTATCTTTATCACAATCAATAAAATATATTTGTAAATTTAATTATAATGGGCATGGCTATAACTTTGAATGTTATTTATAACCTTATCTAACCATCTAAATATAAATCACCATCAAAAAACTATTACGTATTTAAACGTATATATATCATCAAGATAAATTTGATGTTAAAATGATTTATTTTTAGCTTTTTATTCATATTTAAGCATTGATTATTTCATTCTGTATATTTTTTAAAATTTATATTCTATAAAATATCTATAATTAATTAAGTCTTTCAGGCTAGATTTAATGAAGTAGATAGAATGAAATTCTTACGATTGAATATTTGATTGAAAATATTAATGTCTGATGTTCATTGTCATAAATATAATCTTTTAAAAAGGCTGTCAGTGCTGTTTTTGGTATTCTTTATTTGTTTTTATTCCTAACAATTACTTCCAATACCTTTATGGCTCTTCAGATTGGTTTGGGAGACATTAATGGCAATATCTTCCGAACTAATGGTCCAATTTTCATGAAAATTTCAAGAAACATTTCTCCCTAATACATAAACCTCCCTACAAAATTTCATAAATTTTCGACAAAAGACACAGGATTTATTAAGCCTCAAAATGAGTGAAGAATTCGTGCCCCCACATAAACAAACGTTCATACATACAGAAGAAACACCCAACTTTTTTTACATTCCTCCATGTTTCAAGGTCCCTTGAGTTTAAAAATGTAAAAATCTTGGATGGGAGGGGTCATTTTTTGACCAGTTGCCATACTTTTCCGGCTGTTATATTACAGAGGGAATGTAATATCGTTTTATTGCACTGTTAATGCGATATTAATAATCATTATATTGCATTCATTCAGCATAACTGAATTATAAATTCTTTTCACACATTATATTACATTATTAATGCAACATAACACAAATTTGAACTATTTTTACTTTAAATTATACATAATTTAGATTTAAAAATAAATGGTTTGGTATTATAAATTAATTAATTTTTATCTTATTTTTTAAATTTGAAATCCTGTCATAAAGTATAAATTTACTTAATGATGGGCGAGAGTTGTTCTGCTTTTACGCTTATCTCCGAGTTTATTCTTTATTTTTTCCTACAATAAACTTCTAAATTAACGTTATAAACGTTTATTAATAAATATATTACACAATAAATTAATATATCAGCACATAATTTTACTTAATTCTATTTTATATTACGTGTAACGTAACAATCAACGGCAGTTCTGTAACTAATCGTGTATAATAAAATAGATTTATGTATTAAATAAAGTTATAAATAAATAAATTATTCTATTTTTAAACATTTTAAAACTAAATTAAACAATGTATAGAGCAGCAGTTCTCAACCAGTGGTACGGGTACCACCGGAGGTAAGCGAGAAGGGGCCATTAGTTCTACAAGAGTGAAAAAAAAGGTTGAGAATGATGGTATAAAGCATCGTTGTACACAAGAAATAATAGAAAATTTCGAGAAAAATGGAGTGCCATATCCTACATTCATTCACGCTTAGTCTATTGTGGGACGTGGTTGGACTACTTATTAAGTTTTGATGGCATTGACTGGACATTTTGGTCTAACACTCTTGCAAGCAATTTATCGAACAGTACTTAAAACGTTACATAAGCTACTCATGTGTGATAGGAAGGATGCGAAAAATTGCCAAGCAGACTTATATATAAATATCATTAACAATATTTTATGTACTGTCTGTCCTATCTCATTCTTTATTATTAATTAATTGGGTTATTTCTTATTTAAAAAATCTGAAAATGACATTTATAAGTACAAGAAAATTAATATTGTAATTTGTAATATATTTAGCGAATAATCTTGAGATATTTTAAGCATTTTTTTAAAGTTTGAAGAGCTTTTTAATCTGAAAATTACAGTAAAAATGGAGCGAAAAATCTGTTCCAGTTTCATTTTCTTTTATATACTTATAACTGAATCTGCTATTTGTATTTAGATGCAACGAGATTATTATTAAAGGATAAGAGTTAATCGAGACCTCTGGCCCGAGCTTTCCATATCTGGTCTCGACTTTCATCCATCTAATTATGTTCTTGAGATTAATGGACGACGGACGGACAGACGGATGACAGTAAGAATGTATAAATCTGAAATTTGAAAGTTGCAGCCAAATAATATGAGGAAGAATTAAAGAGAAAATGAAAAAAAAGAGGAAGTACATAAACTTATGCTTAAGTTTCAAATTAAAAAAATAAACAGAAATAATCAATTAAAGACGTACTAATTTACATGAGAAAATATTAAAAATAACTAAATCAGTTATATTATTTAATGAAATTTAGGAATAAAATAAAACAAAATAACCTCAAGTTAGTAGTGGCTTGCCCCTGTAAATCATACTTTTCCTGTTAGCAACAGAGTCCTGCCAATCATTGTCTATCTCCTTTCAGGGAAAAACGTTTGAATTAAAATAACGTAACTGCCGGTTTGCATTGGAAGTTCATATACAATTAATCGGGGCCTTCTGCCCCAAATCTTTTTTTATCTGGTCTCAACTTTCATCTATCTAACTTCTTTCTCGAGTTTAAGAAAGGGCAGCCGGACGGACGACAGAGGAAATTATAAGTCTACACCCCAATTAAAATTTAAAATATTGCCATTGGATGTGCACAGCGAAGACATATAAGATGTCTTTATAGCAAAGAATATCAACAATTTAATTGTTTTTTTCTTAATTTTTATATATAATATAAAAAGAATAAAAATTCTAAATTTCTTTTTTGTTAATTAAAGTGGACTGTAGTCATATTTATATGTGTTTTTTTACTGTTATGAATAGAACGGGCTGATCCTCCTCTTTTCGGGAATCTTGTCCTTCCCTGACAAGGAAAATTATACGTAAATCTGTTTTCATTGTCACATGTAAACTGGTCCTTGCCTCTTCTCCATATTTGACCAGGTCACGCCTGGTATTTTCTTCTTGCTTTAATCTATCCTTTTCTCATTGTCCCTTTACGAACATTTTAATTACATTAATTTAACTTATAAAAGTTTATAATTCACTTAAAATGAATTAATGCTTCATTTAATTCTTATTCAACTGACATTTAAAAAAAAATTCTATAAATTTGAGCCTAATTTATCAAAATAAATAGTAAAATATATAAATTTTTAAATCGTAATTCTTGTTAAATACACGTTTAAACATCTTAGTCAATGTTAAAAAGATTTATAAAGAAGAAAAAAAGAAAATTGAATTAGAAAATAAATGGATTCAAACTACGTTAAATTACTAATTTAATTAATTTAATTCGACTGTTTAATTTTAATTACATAGTTGAATACGTTAAATCGAATCTAAATTGTAATAAATATTTAAATATAATTTTTTAACAATTAATTTACTTTTATCAATTTTTATCAAGTTAATAAGAACGATAAATCAGGTGAGAAGTGTTAATGGAGCAGAATTAGAGCAGAAATTGTCATTTCTGAGAGCAATAAGATATAAATTTAGTATTTTTTCTTAATGAAGTTCGACATAATTATATGATTTTATTAATGAAACAGTTCAACTATAAGTACGAGATGTTATAGATAGAGGAGTATTAGCTTTGAAGATTCATTATATTGGTGAGTTATTAAATAGTTTGCATAATTGAAACAAGTAGAGATCATGTTCAAGTTATGGTCGACAGAATCTCTTGTTAATCAGCTATATCGCCATTATCATTATTGCATTTAAGATACTCATTGAAACATTAAAATAACAGAAATTTATCACAGAGCAGAGTACACACACGTACGAAGAGAACTTTCAACGTCTTAAAAAGTAAGGATCATCGAGAAAATTTAAAAGAAAAGTAAGATGAACGACGAAAAAGAAGACCTGTTTGTAATTTTTTTTAAAAAAAAGATAGCTTTTCATGTTTGAAAAGGAATTTTTACTATTTTTAGATAGTTAATTCGCTTAGAAAAATGAAATTGCTTTCTGTTTTTGGTGTAGGAATGACGAAGCAATCAAACCGAATGGGCTAAAAGGAAGAAATAAATTAGTAAAGTCACAGAAGAAAAGAAGACTTACAACCGTACAACCAATAATTATCACTTTGTTTTATGAAAATGAATTAAAGGTGACTATTTTTGATGGACTTAGTCTCAGTTTTATTAATTATAAAGATGTGTTTTATATTAAAAGAAAGTTAAGACGACATACACACAAAAGTTTGTTAATAAAACACTTTATTTTTGTTCTTGAAAGCTGCAGATGGGTAACTTACTTGATAGTAAACAAGTTGTTTTTCTGCTCGTTAGTGGTGTTTTCATTGCTAACACTTGTATTCAGACAGAGCAATGTGTTTATCTAAAAACTTATAAATCTAAATCATGCATCATAATGGCGATATTTACAATATTCTACCTAATTTTTTTACGTAAGCGGGTACACCATTGTTTCGTTTGTAGATTGCATTAGGTAGAGAAGACTATTTGGCTCGAGTCACAAACAGAGCCTTCAAAATTTAAGTTTATTTTTATACATAAATATGATATAAACGTAATGATAGACCTGTTTTACTTATTTTGTTGATTTTATTCATGTATTTTTATGGCTTTCGGGAAAAGGATATGACTCCATCTCACCTCTCTCAGGCCTCAAGCTATAAAAAATATTCTCTTTTTTTATAATCGCAGAAGAGATTCCTTTGTAGATTTTAAATATTATTGTGTCTTGCTACATATTTAACAACTAGAGGAAGTGTAAATAAAAAAAATTATTCAAATATTTATGGATTAGATGCTTAAAAAACAAAGTTTATAAACATAATTTTACTCAAACGATGTTGAACTTTTCTTGACAAAATTGTAAAGTTAATCTATCAGCCGCATTCCCACTGAAACTATTACCTTACAAGTCACTACAGAAGTTATTGTGGAGGTCGTTGTCTAAATGATCTTCTAGAAAAATAAAATAAAATACGGTATATTTAAATTATTTTGCATTTTTTTTTCTTATCTGTAGCAGCTCGAGTTTAAATATATCGCATAATTTTCCAATTATAATAACACGGATTATCCATAAATTTCCAGACAGTCTTCAAATATATTTTCCTCGTTTATGATATGAGATATTTAATTCATGTTTGTTGCAGTCGAAACGTCAACTAATTAATATGTGTTTACTTTCAAGTATTAATTATTACTTCCATTGAAAGTCCTGTAAATTTAAATGAAATTTGAAGAAAGTAAATACGAGAGCTTCGATATCATTAATGAGCAACTAAGGACTTCATATTGGATTTGAATGATTAAATTATAGAAGGAACTATATACCAGGCAAGTTTAATTAATGAAATTTACTAAATCTTCTATGCAAGAGAAAAATATATTAAGTCAACGAACTCGAAGATTTTATTAATCTATTCAGAACAAAATTAAGAATGAAAATTTAGATTTCCTCTTTGAGAAATGCAAAAAATTTTGTATAAAAATAACTTTATCTTACAATACTTATCAACGTTTTAAGATCTAATGTCTTTACCTTTTCTGTGCCGCCATTTTTTTCTGATGAAAGATTAGATGAAGATTCTTGGTAAGATGAAATTACATACATGAAGAATATTAAGAACAAAAACATTCTTTCTTTCTCGTCTTTGAAGTCGTTTCCCACTGTCTAGCTTTACAATTATAATTGATAACAAGATGATCAATAATTTTTTAGAAGTAAAAAATTCCGCCTCTAAACTTTTCGTGCCTTTATTACATAATCAATCATGCCAAGTGAATTTGTAGGAGTGAATTAGTAAATTAGTTATGCTGAAATAAAGCTACAGTTTCCATGTAATTTTTTCCCCTCCTTCGTCTATGTCACTTAATGCATTATATTAATGGATTTTAAGTGATAGATTATGTCGGTTCTTTGCATATTTTTTTTTTAGTTATATCAAGGTCAAGGATAGCTGAACAATACATTAATTATTACACAAATCTTAGTATCTAAATAGGAAAAGAAATATGTAACATTTTTAATATCTCAGAAAAATGTTTTAATACGAAAAGAGTTATTAAATAGAATATAATAATGATATAAATAGTCGGTTTGGAGAATTAATTAACAAAAACCTTTATCTAAATGTATCGTCTTACAATTGAAGTCCTAAAATAACAGCTATTTGAGACTGCTTTAAGGACTTCTAACCGTTCTCTGGGCACTAAGAAATTCTTTTATAGTAAATCTATTATAGGCTAGGACCATATAAATGGGGTGACCGGATGGTGAGGGCCAGGACAAGTCCCCGAAAGATTAAGAAAATAGTTCTTCGGTTATCAAAAATTTTATTTTAATTTTTGTTGAATTTTACTCTATGTACAATAATTTATAGGCTTATTTATTTTATCTCATCTTTAAGATAAAACACCTTAAGTATTCGTAACTCTTTAATTTAATTACACCCAAATAGAGACCACTATAGAGAAAACCGATCTTATAAATAAATTAAATAGGCTCCTATTTACACTCAAATAGGGGCCAGTTTTCTATAGAAGACCTTCCGGGAGGCATTCCTCCTCGGCAGATTGCCCATGTATATGAATAAAACCAAGCCAAACTTGCAACTGTATTGTAGACTATATATTACACTTGCACACTGACTTTTTGATGATACTATACATTTTTTTCTTTAATCTTTCCTCCCTGTAGACACTAAGAAGGCTTTTTTTTTTATCTAGTCCATCCTGGGTTCTGCTAGGGCTACAGTTGTGCTTCCTAGTGGTAAGGGACGGGCCTTAAATATTTGAGATGGACCATCTTCCGAAAAATTCCTGAAGATTTTCGACACTGTCCGGGCTCGTTTCCGGGTCCTCCAGAGTGCTGGGCTGACATCTTAACCGCTTGGCGGATTTTAAGGGTGTCCTTCTTCGTGCCCAGTATAGGTTCAATCAGACCTTTAATAGGCACGGCCAAGCGATAAGAAATAGGGCTTAACATACCTGTATTTAATTCATTCTTAAATATTTATCAGCCGACTCTAGTATGAATGCAGATCTCTAGAGTACGTCTCTTCAGTATCTAATAGTCCTTAATTTAAGTACAGCATTTATAGGGCAATGTTTTCCAAGGTGTGGGTTCACTAGCGACCATTTGCATTGCTTATATCTGAACAAAACAGCGTAAATATCCATACTTTCCTATTCTATATTTAAATGTACAATTTTTTACTTTTTTCAAAAATTTCTTGAGGGGATGGGATAATTGATTTTTGAAAAAAAGCCAGACATGAAAACTTGCTGTTGAGTAATAAAACTACTTATTAATAATGTGCCATTTTTATAATAATAAAACAAAAATAGAAAAATCTTCGTATTTAAATGATAAATTCTTCTGTTTACATGAAATATATCATTTATAATGTTATTTTTTAAAATAATATTTTAGGTATTCACTTGCAACACATCTTTCTCTGTCTACGTAACTCAATTTAATATAATCTCGGATAGATAAATAACATAAATATTAACATTTTATGTATCATATTGCCTAAAATCTGTTTTGATATCAAATTTAGTTTGGTATAATGGCAACAATTCAGTGCATTTTACGTTTCAAAACGTCATTATTACTTAAAATTATTCATTCTAACTTTACTTTCGTATGTTTAAGATAAGAAGTTATTTTAAACTAGCAGGTAGGCCCGGCGTTGCTCGGGCAAAAGTAACGATAGCGAAGATTAAGATTATTACATTATAGTCACAAAAAAGAGAGTAATTTCATCAACGAACTAAGTTTTTCTAAAGAAAGGTCGAATTTGAAAATCGAACGTTCTAATATTGTTCGATTTTCACGACGTGTTCTGATTATATCCTTCGATTTTCATCGAATATCATAAAGAAGAAAGGTCGAGAAAAACCTTATTACTCTTTTTCTTTCTTTTTTTTGCCAGCGCCCGTAAATCTTGCACGTCACTTTCTCTTGTTCTCCGTTGTTACTTAACACTTCCATTGTTACTTAACACTTTGGTACTTAAATCTGGTACCCTAACTGTGCACCAAATTTCAACTTTCAACCCCTGACCGTTTGGGCTCTGCGCTGATTATTATTATTATTATTATTATTGTCAACTCGTCTCGATTATATATATAGATTAGATAATATTTTACACACAAGTATACATTTTATTAATGTTAATATATATTAAATTTACAAATGAATAATATAAATCGAAAGAAGAAATGTTTAGTTTAAAAACATAATATAAGTAATAAGTTTTTCGAAATTATATGATAATAATTGAGACTAATTTAGAGAAAGAATATGCAATTTCTCGCACTGTGTTCTGGAATATGTGATTGATAAGACCACGATTTATATGTAAGATACTTTGTGTATAAATATATATACCACGTATATTACTTTCATCTAGTGGCTGAACTACAATGGCGCAATATGGTGTCAAGCAAAACACCTACTCTCCATGATGAAAACAATTACTGTGATCATGTGTCAGGTGATTCTTCTTTCAGTCAAGAGCTAGACTTTTTGGGGATGCAAGTCCCATTCTTTGCAGCGGGAGTGGAGTTTAGAAGGGAGGTACCCACATTAGAATTTTGAACAATGGCTCGAAGTAAACTTTTTATCTGTTTATCAGTTTATAAAATCCTTTTAGTACAAATTCCTTACCGACATATTAAAATTTTATGAAATAACATGAGTATCAATAAGTGCACACAGTGTCAGGAAGTTAAACTAGAAATTATGAATATACTGGATAAAATATAACAACAAAGAGCATATATTTGGACAGTTGGAAAAGCGATTAGAGCATAGAAGAGGAACCAACAAGATCATTTGTTCCAAGTTCCGTATATAGAAAGCTTCAAAATTTAATTTTTTTATTTAGAAAAACAATACAGGAAAGTAATATAAATTAAAATTTCTTCCGATAAGTGTTCAAAATTCTGTTTTTAATTATTTTATTAATTTTATGCATATATTTTTATACTTATCAAAGAGGGATAGAGTCCTTAATGGCCCATCATTTTCCTCATTACCTAACTAGGATGATGTATTTATAAAACATGAATTTATACGTTTATTGAGCAACTTAATTCAAGAAAGTAGACAACTTTTTTAGCAACAATTTTTAGCGAAAGAAACACGAAATAAGCACTTAATATCTTATTATCAGCGCCTAGTCTCGAGTTGTGCGACTAACAACATGGGCGTAGTGAAGTGTCATTTGGTTTCACTGTTCACCATTCACTGAACGAATTCATACCACGTGACGTCCTCAATTCGTTTGTATTGCTATTCGCATGACTCGAGACCAAGCACACAGCATGATTACTATATGTAAGTTCATAATTTAATAATTATATGTTTATTAAAATAGATTAAAAACTTTATTAATATACATAAAAATTCCAAATGTAGTAATAATAAATTTTTAAATAAATTAATTAAATAATTTTATAATCTTTATAATTTAATCAAAAAATCTTTTGCATTAAATGTAAAGATTTCTATAATGATTTAATATTATTCTTATTATCTTTTAAACTATAACTTTACTTCAGTTTAGAAACCTGAAACAATAAATTACGTGCAAAATTAATTGCATTAGGAATAAGAGAGAATATAATTAAATATAATAATTCAATTTACTGTGATCAATGACTCAAGAATTCTTTTTAAAATATTGCCATTAAGATTTATTATTAATTAAGTCTATGTTTAGAAACTTTTTATCACAAAATTTCAAAAAGTTCCTTACAGTTTTCATTAAAATACATTTAATAATGATTATAATGATGAAGTATTATTCGGAGATTACAGTTAAGATAGACAAGTTATAGCCTTATTTATGATAATTTCGTTAATTATTAGCCTATATCGCAGAGTATTATCATAAAAGATAATTTTCAGAATTCGTATTAGAAATGATCACTGGCGAATTGACCACTGTCTAATTTCTCATGGAATATTCTACGACTAAACAGTAAAATCATTTAAAGTAGATTATTATAGTAAATTATCTTCTTATTAAATCACGTAGAACGTATTATCATACCTCAGAATTTCACAAGCTTTTTATAACTCTTATTTATCTAAATTTTTTATACGTTGTTTAATTTTAATACAATATTTCCTCCCAAAAATTAATTCTAAAAGTGCCCATAAAATATCCGCCATGAAATTGTTCAGTTATTTATTTATTTATTACTTTCCCGGCTGTTATATATAACAGTGGGAAAGTATGACAATCGGTCAGAAAGTGACCGAAGATTTTTACATTTTTGGACTCTGGACACATTGAAACTTCAAGAAATGCAAAAAAATTCGGGAGTAATTTCTGTATGTATGGATGTTTGTGTGGGGGGAACATGGTTTTGTTCACCCTGTTTGAAGCTTAATAATTTCTGAACATTTTGTCAAAAATTTCTGAAAGTTTGCAGGGAGGTTTGTATATTAGGGACGTTGGTGCCATTAAATTTTGGTGGCTAAAGATCGAGGAGATGGGGAGATAGAGGGGGGTCGTGTGTCATATCTCGAGTATGGTCGGACTTAATGACGATTTTACCTGTTATTAGCATTTACAATTTTTGTTTAAAAACCCACTCCTAACCTCAAAATTAAGCTTCTTGCCATTTTAAAATAGTTAAAAATATAAAAAGCTTTTAAAAATAAAATATGATAACATATGGCGCTATCAAATGTTGCCGGGAAAGTTAAGCAACTCGCTGCTGGATTTTTTTTTTCATAAGTCTTTAGTGTGACGAATGCCAGTGCGGTCTCAAACTCTAGAGTCAACAATGTGACTAAATTATTAGAAAAAATTAAATAACTCTATTTAAAATCAATTCCAACACAAATCAGTTGTTTAAGATAAGTATTTCTATTATTTCAAATAAGTTGACATTACATATCATACGCTACTTTGCTCTGTAATTGATGTATTTAAATTTCAGTCATTTGTAACCATCATTACCATAGATTATCTATACCAATACGTGTGTAAGTAGAGAATAAGCCGAAGAACCCCTCGGAAATGAAAGAATCCACTATAATAAATTTCATAAGTAAACAGAAACTGATGTAGATAAAATAGTAACTAATCTTTTGTTTGTTAAGTTAAAATGTAAATTTATTTCATTTAATATAGTTTTGTTTTCTTTCAACTTTAGTCTATACATCACATAGTCTACGTTAACTTTAATTATTATTGTATTTCGGCTATTTAGGAAAATAGTAACAGCTAAAATTATAATATTATTGCTCTTTAAGGCTGCTATAAACGGAACAATAAGTAAATAATCAGATCATTATCTTCAGTGAATAGCGCAATTAAGAGGTTAAGTAGTCTACTGATGAATATTCAATCATTCAATGTCTATTGAATAGTGAATCCGGAAAAAGATCGTGAACAGCGATTAATATATAACTATAACAAGTAATCAATTAAATTAGGTGATTTAACCATCATTAATCAACTAATAATATGTTTTTGATCCATAATACTGTGTAAGTTACATGTCTTTTGATAGTTCTTTTCAGGATTTTCAAAATTCTCCAAGTAGTTTGCAATGTTATATTACTGTATAAAGATTTTGAAGATTTTAGTTCGAAATGCAATATAAATTTTATTTTGTTTCTTCATAAATTAAATTTTTTACAGGTGAAAACTTTGATGCATCGTTCTGTAAATATCACCTTCGTAAAATAAGGTCTATACAGTGAAAAAATTATGTTTACTAAAAATTCAATATACCTAGTTTTTATTCCTAACAATAAAAAGAAGAAATAGAAAGCACTAAATTATATCCGAAAACATTATTATTTAAGCAATTTAACATCTCAATAAAAAACTTATTAATGTACTACTATATCTATATTTTTTATTAACAATTTATCGTAGTATATCTCAACATATTAATATTACGCTTCATTTAAGCTATATTGAGATATATTATGACGATAATACTAAAAACAATTTTATTGCAGAGTCTAAAAGGCCAATTTCAACAAGGAAAGGAATAAAAATCGAATAGATTTTTACCTTGAAATAAATTTAGAAAATTTCTTAAGTATGTACTGTATTGTACGTATAAGCTTGACAAATATAAAGCTTTTATACACTTCATGCCCTATGAGAAAATGTCAAATTGAACCTCGCAGTACCGTATTTTTCTTTTATCATCTCTATATCGTATTATATAACTAAAACAGCATTTCCAAGAATATAATCTCTATTTATAACGGTTATAAAGCTTATAAATTGGCTCTACTCTGAGGACTTATCACACTTTTTGGGGAATGTTTAAGTCCTCAGATTAGAAGCCAATATATAATAACCATTAAATCTTAAAAGGACAAGAAGCAAAGTTTTATCCATTTAAACACTGAGCTTATAAGAACTACAGAGTAGAATGGCTCGCTTTACAACGATTTTATAAGAACTAATATAATAGACTCCCGTATATACTGACACCTATTAGCGATTATTCACTTTTACCCTCATATTAATATAATTAATGTAATATTATGTATTATAGTCAGATTATACACATTATAACTTTACTATCTGTCTTTTAATATATAAGTATGCTAGTATTTTGTATTTTTAACGCGTTGATTTGTCGATTTTCTTAAAGGACGACACTGAATTCTCCAAGTTTGCTTGCGCCGTCCTGGTGACCCAGATTTATTGTTGAATTATTATAACGTGACATCAATTGGTCCGCCAAAATCGTTAATCCAACAAGACTTTAGAACCAAGTGTGCCGGAGAATCGGTGATCAACCTGTACCTAGTCATAATCTATGAATATGAAATCTGCTATCATTTATAAACAGTACCATTTAAAGACAATAGATTAGAAACAGCACAAAAGAATATTGAATGATCTCATTATTCTATTTCTAATTTATTGTACTGTCCATAAATGGAGAAAGGAGAATGGAATGTTAAATACTGTTGCCTGTTCCACATTTAGAACGAGACGACACACTTCTTCACACACACACACCTTTAAAAAGATTCTTGGATCTTCTCGATATTGCTGAATGATTACAATTTACGAATAACTATAAAACGTGAACATATAATTTAATGCTACAGAATAATTATAAAAAATATTTGGAAAATACAAATAACATTAAATTAAAATGACAATTAAACTGAATATAATACACTTGACAAAAAAAATCATAATTTTAAAGTGTCGACGTATAAAAACAGAGATATGAAACAAGATTAAAGTCTCCGATTGTCTGTCTTTTACGAATAACTAGTTACAAGCCTTCCAAATTTCCTATAGACTTTTCCATCTTTAATAAGATGTAAGTTAGAGTTATAAAACATCGACTACTTGTTTTACAACTCTAGCTTTTATGATTCATATAAATTTTTTGATTGAATGGAATGTTATATTTAAGTATCGTATTTTTTATTTTATTATCTCTACATGGTATTATAAAGGATGAGTCAGGAAGAGAGGAAAATATCTTGGGAAACATTGTATAGGTCATTGTAAGCAAAAAACTTTATATATGAACATAGGTATTTTTTTTAGTAGTTTCGGAGATACAGCTGCATGAAAGTCGCTCACATACAATAATAATAATGGATGGCTCGTGTGTTGCATTCAAAACAAATGCTCAAAAATAGAATCCTGAACTTCAATACACTTTACAATCGAGTCAATCGAACTTTACTTCGCTTTGACTTGCATCCCTATTCCCTATTACTATAAACATATCCAACATCTGTTTCCAAGAGATGCTGTGACGAGACTCGAATTTTATCTCCGAGTTACACAGTTGTAATTACTGCTAATTCGGAGAAGCGGCATGTGATGTTCGAACACAAGTTATAAAGTGTATTGAGATTCAGGATTCGAATTTTGAGCATTTGTTTTTAATATAACACACGTGCCATTCATTATTATCGTTGCATGCTAGCAACTTTCGTACAGCTGTATATCCGAAACTACTGAGAATAATACCCATATTCATATGACGTTTTTTGTTTACAATGACTTATATTATCGTTCCCCAAGAAACGGTATTGCCCTCTCCTCCTGACTCACCCTGTATAACTAAAACAGCATTTTCAAGACCGTAATTTCCATTTATAACACTCAGATTATCCATTATTAGATAAATTAATGAGGAATTCTTATATAAAATTTTACATAAGACTATTAATGTTGAAGTTTCCAAGTTAACGGCAATTAATTTACCATAAACATCTCGAATGCAGATTCGAATCAATTCAGTTATGATATCGTTAAATCGAGAATATTAGCATTTACATGAAATTCAAATGTGGCTGACGAAATGCATTATTAACGAAGACGAAGAAAGAGCAAAAATAAAATATTTTCTTCTTCTTCTTTTTAATTTAAAACGAATTTTTAATGTATTTTAATTATAATTTTGCTCACGAGAAAGTTTAAACGTTAAATTTTGAATCTAAAAACAACAACAACAATAATTTGTTTTTAAATTTTATACAAAAGTTCGTTTATTTATAATTAAATTTTCCAAGATTACAATACTAATTATCATAAATCTAATTAAGTATTAATTTATAGAACTTTATATATAACTCTATCATAAGTAAAAATTTAATGATAAATTCATATTTACATTATAATTTTCTTTTTATAATTCATTAAAAAATGAAATTTATTGAAATATCTTCATAAAGATATGCATTTTCTCGACAGATATATAAACATAAATAAATTTTCTCTTTACAAATAATAACATCCTTTCATTAATAACAAATATAAGAGGCTCACTCTTTTATATTACAAAATGATAAATGAGTAGAGACCATTATCAATTTTGATAACATTAATGTAAAATTCTAAAAGTTTCAAGACTTTGGTATCGAATTTCTTAAAATCGAAGAATTTATTTAAATTTTAAGAAAATCTATTCATAGATTTATGTCAACATATTATAAATCATATCTATATAGATAATCGTAACATCTTCATCAATTTCTTTATGGAAATTTTGTAGTATTCCCAATTTCATAAACTAACTTCTACAATAGATAAACTAGAGTCAACATTGCTTAAAACTTCCACGGTATTTGAATATGGCATCATACACGAGACGATTTCTTTTGACCATTTATCACTCTATTCATGCAGTCAAACAAATGGACGGACGTGGTTATGCTAAAGAATGGCTCTGTAAAAATTTCTATCGTGACACCTCATTACTCTTGATATATGATTTTTATATTTTCCTCCTTTTTATTACGGATATACGGGTTCTTTATTGTCACCAGCGATAAATTTTTACTGTTAAAACAGTTTCTATAATCCATTTCTAATGGCAGAAGTTAATAAACGAAACAAATATTAAAAAATAATAATAATTAAAAATTGTAAATCTTATTAAAAGGTTTATGCGTGTTTTTTTAATTCGAAATTCTGTTTTTTAAAAATATATGCTCTCCATCTCAAATTAGTAGTGGCTTGCCCCTGTACATCATACTTTTCCTTTAACAAGCGAGTCGTGCCGGTCATCTATCTAACACCTTTCGGGGGAAAATTTTTAAATTGAAATTAATCGGGCCTCCTGTCTCTTAGGTCTCTATATCTGATCTTCAATTACACCTATCTAACTCCGTTCTCGAGATTAAGGAAAGACAGACAGAGAGACGGACGGACAGAGAACAGTAGGAATTTATATGTCTACGTTCTTTTTAAATTGCAGCCCAATAACGTCATAATGATACCAAAATTAATTTTTTAACCTTAAAAATTTTTAAGGTAGAAATATTGTTTTGGAATTCTCAAAATTTGAAGAAAATATATATTGAATAGATTAAAACTATAGAAAAGAATATAATAAATTACTTTGTATGTTTATTCCTATTTTATATCATAAATTATATGAGTTAATTTGGCAATTTTCTTGATCAGTTATAGCTATACACTAATTTATAGATAAACGAGAAGTTATTTATTGTGACATCGTCACAATACCGGGCTGCACTATTTCATCACAATGTTCTCAATTTTAGTGTCTTTCCCCTGTAAATCACACTTTTCCTGTTAACATCGGAGACATGCTGGTTACGTATATAATTCAGTTTAAAAGAAGAGATTTTAATTTAAATAACATGACTTTCAGCCTAAATAAGACGTTCATGTATAGTTAATCAGTGTCTTCTTTCCTCAAGCTTTCTATATCTGATCTTATGTTTCATCTATCTAACTCCATTTTCGAGATTAAGGATAGACAAACGGACGGATGACAGTGGGAATCTACAGGTTTAAAATTTTTGAAAATTGTAGCCCAATGAGAAATAATTTCTACATAATAATAGTTTATATATCGATTTTAAATATTATTACATAATTTTTTCACTTTTATGATTTCATTTTATGTATACATCAATACTATAAAAATACTGTATAATAATTATAAACATAATTATTATACAGTAAAGTAGATAAATTATCGATAACTTTTGAATATAATTAATCAAAGAAGCTATTTTTAAGTTTAAATATTTTCAATTCAAAAATAAAGTAGGAGGGAAAGGTGTACACATTGTATAGTGGATAAAAACAAAATCGATTTTATTTAAAACTTTTCAAAAATATTCGAAGTGGCAGAATTTCAATCCCTCAATCAATCAGTATGCTTTCGAGAATTTTTGGAATATTTTTTCTCTGATCTCCTAGAAAATTTTCTTGGTTAAAATGCAATGTTCCAGCATGTTCAATTTAGTGAAAAACCAAAGATATTTTCAATAAATATTTATATGTAAATAATAATACATAGTCAAAATGAGTAAACTTTAATATTTTATTTCAAATTAACTACATAGTTTAATTAACAAAAACGGCCATCAAATATTATAGTTTTAATTGTATCTTACAATTCTTTAATATTGCCTCCTCATTAAATCGTACATGTGTCAATGCAGTAATGAAATTCATATTCTAGTTTCTCTCGCGTATTTCTATTGATCTGTGTATGTTAGAGCCTGATTTGTACACAAGCTAAAGCTTAAGGCCTCACTTATTTTCAAATTGTTCATTAATTCGTAACTATAATTGAATCTCGTTAAAGAGAAGTATCTTTATTAAAAACGCATCTAATTTTGGTATTTTTTTAAATAATATTTGGTAAACGGGAAGGACCTTTTTATATGTTACAGGTTTACAGTTAAGGGCCACAAATCTAAATCCCGCGATAATGCAGGGATTAGAAGTAAACCCACAAGATCGAACTGGACAGAAAATTAGGCCTGGAGAAAGCCGCAATGTAGGTTAGAAAGAAAAACTGTAAGTTAATTTTAAAACTTTTATATTTATTTTATAAGACATAAAATATATAAATTTCCATTGCCCATCAGTCTGCCTGTTTGTCTGTATGTCTTTACTCAATCTCAAGAATAGCATTAGATAAATGAAATTCAAGACCAGATATGAAAAGATTAGGGATAACAAACCCCGATTAACTATATAAGAACTTTTGATACAAACCGGAAGTTATGCTATTTCAATTCAAAAATGTTTCCCGAAAGGTGTTAGATAGATGACCGGCACGACTGTATTGTTAAAGGAAAAGTATAATGTACAGGGGCAAGCTATTACTAATTTGAGGTGGAGAGCATATATATTAAATTAAAGAAATTAAAAATATGATTAAAAATTGCAACCTGGCATTGTGACGATGTCACAATAAATAATTGCTCGTATAATGATTATTATTTTATATTATTGTTTTTAATATATTTTTCTTTTTCACCTGATCTTGAATCATCATCTGAATCAGAATCGTATTCGTCTTCATACTCAACTCTTAGGGTTTCATTGAAAAATTATCCAAGTTTTTTGCAAAATTTAATAGTTCTGTCTGTAAAATTTTCTTTTGTCACATTGATATTCAATTTTTTTAAAAATTTATATTGCGTTCTATCTTCTATTTCTATATTATTTATGAATTAGCAGTCACATAAGGTAGAAATTTTATTGAATTTGCAAATTTGTTTATTCATTCAACTCGGTTCCTCCCAATTAAATCCTGAGTGCGCCACTGATCGGGAGTAATCACGATCAATCGGGTACCAATCGAAGACGTCTGTACTTGTTCGAAATGTACCCACCGATGATTGATTCCTAATTATTTTCACTGCTGTGAATCAACATTCCTCAACAGTTACCAAACGATCGCAACGATGCAGCAATGTAACAAGCAAGACACCAATATGGAATTCTTGCTATAAAAATTACTGTATACAGAATTTAAAAAAATTAATAATTAAAATAGCTATACGTAGGTAGAACTATAAAAAATAAGTTTAAATTTTATCATTATATTTATCAAATTTATTTACTTTTTTAAAAGCAAAAAAGAAAAATAATAATCTTTAGCTTCAATTTTCCAAAAAATATTTCGCTATAAATAACAGTCAAATATTAGTTACAAGATTATAATAAAAATAAAATTCCTTTTTTCCAGCCATAATTTTTAAAAAATAAGTCCAATATTTGTCGTGGTCTCTTAGTTACTTAACGTAAAATATAATAATGGAGCACACGTGTACATTTACACTGTATAAATATGTAGAACTGTTGTATTTCGTGTTAAATAAGTAAGGGAGTACAGTAGAAATTCAATATTTATATGACTATAAAATAATTAAATATTGTAAAATGAACAATTATTAGAATTTCGATATTAATTAAACTGCTCTACATACTTGAAACTTCTGATGTGATAATCTCTCTGCACTAAATATTAATCAAAATAGTCTTTATTCATCAACTGCTTGCTTAATTTTATTTAATTAGTTTTGTCAATGGTGGATTTACCAATAAGAAGATTAAATAGTCGCTTAATGCTGACTACTCGAACAATAAACTATGGACTCATCGACGTTCCATTTAATGCCTTCATCTCTCTTGTTACCGAGTTCTTGGTAATTCTGAAAATTTTATTAAATACAATGCTGAATATAAGAAAATATTTTGTCTGTCTATTAATAAGAAAGAAAGTAATAATATTATATAAAATACATACATTTTTTTCATGAAAAATCGCATAATTGAATTAAAACCTATCCAACTCGAAGAAAATGATATCATCTGTAAGTTTAGTTTTACTAATATTTAGATGTTTTGCTTGAATCTATGAAGGAAGGATATGAATATGGATCAAAAAAGACATTTTTTGAACCATATTCATATCCTTCCTTCATAATTCTTCTGTCTATAATAGCTTGGCAATTCACCTAGAATATGAACTAAGTAAATTTCTTGAAGGAAGTGGAAGAGAATTTTGATGTAAATAAATGGATCGGAAAATCTGAAATTGGTGGAAATATTATTTTAAAAATATAAATGATAATTTTACGGTATGTTAAGAAATTTATTTAATGAATTATTTGTAATTTAAGATACATTCGTATTGCCGGAACATAGTTTTACTCCAGTTTAACGTCAATGCTCTCATTTTGCGATAGGGAATGCCAAGATGACTTCAAATTAATGCAAAAGTGTACACTATTTTAAGAAAATGAATACATTATAGTTAATTAAATTGTTAACTAATTTTTGGATTAACATTCTTGTTTTTTACTAATTAGCTTTATTGTATATATATTATAATCTTAAATTGTTTAATTAGAAGTTGTAATCCTTTATTGTTCTATCTCCAGTTTCTTTCATAGGGTACATAATGTTTACGAATTATACACGTCATTTTAATGCTATTGTTTAGATAATTTTAAACAGAATTTTTAAAAATAATCAATGATTTTATAAAATACATAAAATCTCTCATAGTAATATATTTATATTACTATGAGAGATTCTTATTATATATTCTTATTATATATTTCTATTTTATATAATAAGAATTAGCTTTATATATAAACTTCTTTTATTTAGTATTATTTATTGTTTTAATTAATTTATAGTTTAATAAATTAATGCCTATCTTATATTTAGAATATTCAATATCTTAAATGAAAAAACAAAATCCAGCAACGAATTGTGTAATTTTCCCGACAAGAAAGGTTAAAATTGTGTGTGGTCATCTGTTATGAGACTTTATTTCAAAATTTTTTAATAGTATTAATCGTTATAAAATGACAAAATGCTTAATTTTGAGGGTAGAGATAAGGTTTATATTAAAAAAATATTGTAAATGCTAATAATAAGTAAGTCATTAAGTCCGACCCACACTCGATATACGACACGTAACTGCCTCTATCCCCATCCCCTCGACCTTTAACCACCAAAATTTAATAGAATCAATCCCCTAATACAGAAACTTCTCTACAAAATTTCATAAAATTTCGACAAAAGACAGGAATTATTAAGCTTCGTGAAGAAAATCCGGCTCCTCATACATACACCCTACACATACAGAAGAAATCTTCCCAATTTATTTTATTTTATTATTATTTATTTATTTTGCATGTCTCGACATTTCAAGATCTCCTGAATCCAAAAATGTAAAAATCTTGGGATCATTTTTTGATCTATGGCCATATTTTTCCTCTGTTATATATAACAGTCGGAAACGTAATTATGGATAAGAAATGAGACTTTTAAGAATGTTTAACTAGTTTCCTATAATCATAAGTAAATAATAAAATGTTATATAAATAATATAACCAAATTTTCATATATAAAATTGTTTAATATTATCATTTAATAAATAAATTTTTGTCAATTTAAAATAATAATTTGAACTCGACAATATTATTATAAAAATCGTAGAAAAATCGAGGAAAGCTATTACAGGAAATTTCAGAGATTTAGAAAAGAAGAAAACAGCTTATGCAAGCAGTTTGTCCGTTCGCTTGTTCGGATGTTTTCGATAGATATCTCGAAAACTATTTGAGATGGAGATTCGAAATTTTTAGGATAGTTTTATAGATCTGATGCACATTCTTATACCAAATTTCATCAGGATTCGATCAAGAATTCAAGCGACTCAACAGATATTTTGAAGAAAATAAAAATATTTTTAATAATAAGAAAACTTCCCAGAGTTTTAAATAAGTATTTTTAATCGTTTGATATTAAAACCGATATTAAAATTAATATATTATAATATATATTATGCAAAACAAAACAAAAATCTTTGTCGATCCTGTCAGTTCGTGGCTATTTGTGTGAATAAGAAAAACCTTAACTTCCGTTTCCTGTTTAAAATTATTCTGAAAATCATTAAATATATTTCTACGAAAGCAATAAATTTTATTTTAAATTTATTTTTTATGCCTGTCGTGTTTAGCTTATTATATAACTACAACGTGAACCAGAAGTCAACCATTGTAGAGCCTAAATTGCCGTCTTATTCAAATATTTAATCATTTAAAAAAATCACTTAAAATGTATTGGAACATGATTAACTGAATTTTTGGATACTCCAGTTTTTAAACTGTTTAATAAAATAAAAATAATTAAAGGAAAACAACTAAGTATTTTAAAATTCCTACGTAAAAGTAGGACAAACTAAAATGGCAAATATATCGTTAATCACCTTAGTTGACAGTGTAACTAGAACATTTCGATAGGTATTCTCTTAGAGAATGCTTAGGGTGTAATATCAGAATATGGTGTAATTAGTCACAAGTCGGTTCCTCATTAGTAATAGCAGAGCAGTGGCCATTCTGTCGAGAAGTCTAGACAATTGTTGTGGCTAATATAATACTAAATTCTCATTATTATTCACAGTTGCTTCTTTGGTATATATATACACATATATATATACACACTAAAGTATTGTTTTTGCTAGCAGAAGAAAACATTTACATTTACTTATATTTTAAAAGACGTGTATTGGAGAGTAAGGAGAGAAGTTTTACTTGAAGATAGAGGATCAAAATGCACGAATAAAAAATAATAAAAAAAAATTCCTTTTAGAGGAGAACGTTTTCAAAAGTTCTATTTTTGGTAAGATGATCGTTCTAGTAGAATATAGATTTCGAAAAGTATTATTATTTGCGAGAATCGTTTCCTTATTCTTATAAGTAGTTCCCTGCGGATGGAGCTCATCTTCATTAACTGATACTTCTAAATTTATGAATTTTATCTTTATTTATACCTCCCTTATTAAAATATATTTACAGTTAGATAAAATAATAATTTTTCGGTAAATTAAATGGTTATTTTCTTCTAAAATTAAACAATTCTTTGCAATTATAAAAACTTCTCTCGGGTGGTAATTATTATTCGTATTTTTTAAATATTAATTTGAGTATTAATAAATGTATATATATTTTTTTTTAAATTATACGTTTAAGGTATTATTATGAAGTAATTCGACTGAAAGGTCATTCCCCTTTACCAAATCGTTCGACAGTATCATGTTTGAAACACTGATCGATGAACCGCTAAATAAAATTCTGTTACCGTAATATCGCATTATAAGTCATTGGAAAACGATTAACACAAGAAAATGCAAATTAAAGATTATACTAAAAAAAGTCCTATGTTTTATATAAGCAAAGCGAAGATATTAATCGCTTTACAAAAAGATAAACAGGTTCCCTGTAGAAAAAAAATATGATTATATAAAAATTTAATATTCAAATAACTTGTCCATAAAAAATGGAATTATAAACTTGATAGATTATGTTTTATATCTGTAGTTTTTAATCTAAAAATGATTAAAATTTTTTATTTATTAAACTACACATCAATTAATTTTCTTCTCGAAAAACTAAGTTTTTATTTTTAGATTTAAAAAAAATCAGAGATAAATGTTATCAGTCATAATAAAATCCGATTGAAAACAGTAAATATATCTCAAAAGAATTATATAGAAATTCAATGAAAATTGATAGTTTTATCCGCTCTTTTATCAAGTGACATCCGATGATAAAAATAATTCTAAATGTTGGAGAGAAGATAAAAGAATTAAATAAAGGAATTATAGAAGAAAAATGTAAATATTGACTTATATTATTTTCTCGTTCGTATTAAACTTGAAGAGATAAAACTTAAATATTCGAATATTGTAATAATAAAAATAGAATTTTTCACTAACACACCGTATAAAAGTTATTAATAACAACAATACTTTGATATATTATCCATACGACAGCTATAAAAGGATAACATTGATAATTTCAGGTGAAAATAATCAATATTCTTTATTCTATTGTTGTGTTCTCGTTAAATCTTTTAGAAAAATTACCAATAATCCAATGGAACCCTTGAGATAATGGAGGTCAATAACTTCGAATGTAATTCAACTTCTGTAAGTTAAATATATTGTTTCGATATTTCAAAGTCTTTGTCATCCGATATACAGTAACAACGTTACGTTTTAAAAAAAATTCAGATATAAATCATACTTAAATATATTAGATTTATACATTTATACTTCAATTTTACAATTATATATTTATATTTATAAGATACTTCTATATTTATCGTGAAAACAAATTAATAATTTATAATTTTTTCCGAAGAAAAATATTATTTTTATCTTCAAGAAAAAGTTTTAAATTTATTGTTTAACTAAATTTAATAAAATCTATTATTTTTCAAATAGTAATTTTTCCTGTAAAATTTAAATCTGTGGTAAATGCTGTATGATGTATTGATTATTATTTTAATTTTTATTTAACTTAGGGCATCTCAGTAGTCAGGTAAGGCAACGTAATTTTGAGGCCTTCAGTATATTAAAGAGCAGCCTAAAATTGTATTATATTTTTTAGATAAGAAAATTTGAGGAAGATAAAGAGATTTTTCCCTTTAATACATGCATTTTATTGCATGTATTAAAGGGGAAAATGAAGGTCCTGTAAAGACCTGAATCGAAGGGTCTTGTTTGTCTCCTCAACGATAGGACCTGATTTATATAGACTTGTGGTGTACTTATGAGGTGCGTGGGTGTTTGATCCCTCAGAAATATTATGGTACGCTTAATTTTTATTCATTCTGATTGTGCTTTTTAGATCATTCTCTCAGATCACCCCAGAGCGAAATCTTAGTTATAAAAAAGAATTTTACATGTAGTTGTAACTGTTTATTTGTCATAGAAGCTTCATAGGAAATTTATTAAAAATAAAATTTTATAAAATTACTTTTTTAGAGTTTAATATAATAGTTTGATTAATTTTTTTTTATTTACTCGCTACTATAATTTATTTATTTACATTCAATTCAAATTCCAAAGGCTGTTGAACCTGGTGAAAGATTTTCTGCCATTGAGATGACGTGCTTGCAAATTTTATTAAAATCGTTTTTTTCCGCCCTTTTCTTTCGCAGATCGCTGTCAACAAATAAAATATTAGATAATCTGTTAGATTTAGATAAAGTAAAACTAGTTACTATATCCATCTTGCCACCGAATGAATCATCCGAAGCCAGAACGGATTTTGTGAATTCTGATTTATCACACGAAACCTAGGATAACTAATGTGCTGTTCATCTTATTCGAAGAACCTGACGTAATCTCTTTTATCCGTGAAAAATTTTCTAAATGATAATGAAAATATAATGGTAAGTACAGTACAGTAACGGAGACTGTGCTGATAATGAAAACAATGCACCATTATATAAAGTATAAAAAAAAGCAGAAAAAAATAAAGTAAATAATCGAATGTTACGTAGAATTTTGTTCGAGTTATATTTAAAAAAGTAAAATAAAATTAAAAAAAAAATGAAAACTTGACTTAACAAAAATCAATTCAAAAAATTATTCAACCAAAAGCCCTTTTTATAAAATATAATAAAGGAAAAAACGTAATAATCTCTAATGGAATTTTATTCTTTTTTAGTTACAATAAGTAACCAATCACCATATTTTTTTTTTTGGAAAGCATCTACAGATGTAAACAATGCCGCATTCTGTGATGCTACGAAAAGAAATTCGTTGAATAAAATAATGCTTCGATTGCATTTTGTAGACAATTTGAAAATGGATAGTGACAGAGATGCATTATGATATAATCAGAAAATTCATTGGATGGAGAAAATGTATCATCCAAATTCGAGACGTATCATGAAGGACGTATGACTTAACACACACGAAAAAAAAAAATTCTTTACATCTGACTTTCAAACATTTTATATCAAATTTCATAAAAATTTTAACAATAAAAATATAATATATAAATTCTTCAAAATAAGAGTATTAGTGAGTTGAAATTTGCAAGAGTATTTGGGGTTGACACAAATCATCCACATAATTTCAAATCAAATCTCACTCCATCTTATATTACACTTTTTCTTTCTAAATGAGAAATTCTAGCTTTATAAGAAATGAAAAAAAAGTTAGAGAATTTAAGGTTTAGTCGCTTTTTTTTTTGGTGTGTCTGCTTGTCTGTTCGTCCTCAATATTTTCGGAAAGTAAATTGATTGATATAGGGATGATGTTTTCAGTGGCGGATTATTCTGTAAGTAAGTTAAGCGCTTACTCGAGACTCCCGAGATTAAGGGGCCTCAAATAGAAATAATAGTATATTGAATTTTAGTCAATAGGCCCTAAAATTAAAACTTTAGACCTCCAAACGTGTTAATTCATCATTGGATTGTTGTAATGTTAAAGAAGTAGGGAGTGATAAATGCTAGATATAAAAATATAGTATAAAATAGATAGTTTATAAATAATAACTATATTAAAATATTATTTTCTTATATATTTTATGAGTAATATTACTTATAAAAATATTTATAACCTATAAAATTCTTCTTTTTTTTTATTAAAAGACTTTTTGGCAAAAGATCAAAGTCGATTTATATCAATTGTAAATGTAATAATTTAAAAATTTTCAACTCAATTTCTGAAATATATAAAGAGAAATTTATATAAATTATTAATTTTATAATGTTCTCATTAAATAAAAGTGAAATGATTTATTATATGAAATTTTATAAATAGAACACTTATAAAAATATAATAAAAATAAATTAATTAAAAAAATATACATTTAACAATACTATTTATAATTTATTATCGCATTATATAAGTCAGCTTTAAGAATTATTTTCTCTAATTTGAATTTATTTATCTTATATTAATGGCCAATTTAATACTGTATTATATTTAGAGTCAAACCTCGAAATAACGTCCTCCTAAAATCACCCTCTTAAAGCGCCTATAGAATACGCCATAAATATTAAATGAAAACCTTTCAGTATCGGTGAATTATTAAATACAAAATTCTGCATTGCAGATTTTATTAACATTAAATTACACGACTTTCCAACTCGAATTCAAACAGGGTATATAGACTTTACTACTATACATGATTCCTGTTATTTTAGTTACTTCAGTTTAGCGCCTCTTCGATTTAGTGCAGAATCGAATAAATGACGACACTAAATCGAGGTATACGTTTTGTTTCCTTAATTTTGTGTGTGTATACAATGTAATCCTAGCCAGAGGCAAGGCTCTGTATAGCAATTATTATTAGAGTAAAAAGTAAATTTAAGAAATTTTATTGTCACTATATTAATAAAACATCATACTAAAAATATTCTTGCAAAATCAATAAGAAAGAAAGAGTTAAGTTAACAAAAAAGAATCTTATTTAGTCTTGTTGTTCCTTGAAAGATTTACAAAGCTGTCCACTAAATCTCTCTAAGAGATTATTAACCTAATGCAGAAACTTTTCTCCTAATTACTCGGTTTGTAAGTCCAAAAAATTAAGTAAAAATATCATTTAAAAAAAAATTTTTAAGCATTACATTCCAAGATAAACTGTTAAATATATATTTCATTCTACCAAGTTTATAACAAACGACATATTGAAAATAAAAGAAAAAAAAATTTGTGATAAATTCATTTTTCTAAGGAAAAATAGTCTAAATGTAATAAACTTTTTTAGGTTTTTCTTTTTATTATTATATTTTTTAGGCAGATAAAAAGAAGAATTCTTTAGTTAGACAGGAAATAACTGTTGCTGAATTTTCAATTTGTTTGTTCCATCCATTTCTCAATAGAAAAGCTATTGTCGTTAGGAAAAAATTATCTGTAACAAAAGCAAAAAGTTGTAATCCATTTCTCACGAAAGAGTATGACGACAGTTGGCGGATATCTTCGTGATTCTAGTTGAATCCCTCTACTTTAATGTTGTACGGCATCAAAAAGTGAGTTGAATATTCTTTTTTCGCTCCGATGAACGTTTTGCTCTTCTCCCTCTCCCCCTCTCTCTTTTTTTTCTATATTTTCATTTCGGTTTTCTAACCAATAGGGCATTTAATCACATCTTTTGTAGAAAACTAGTCCTATCTATCACTGAAGGTGGCCAATGACACCTGATGGTGACATCGACCGATAAGAACTTAAAAAAAAAATTATTTCCTTCGTTTCTTAGAAAACTTTTCTGCTCTTTTCGACGAGAATTTTTATATTCATAATGGCAATAGTAAAAAAAAAAAATTAATAAAAATTATTTAATCTTAATCTTCTTCCATTTTCTCTAAAGTAACAGCTTAAAGTTGTTTAATTTTAATTATTTTTTTAAATATTTAAACTACTGAGTAAATTCAAATTTAAATTAATAAAAGATAGGCATATAAAACAGTGAATTTTAACTTTATTTTAGATAAAAGTAGAGCTTAAATATGTATCGATTAAGTTAAATTAACTTAGTAAAATGTCAAATAAAATCACAAAGTAGTTAGAAAATGAGTACGTAATTATTAAATTGTCACCAGAAGTTATTTTTAACATAATTTTTAGAATAATTACATACACTCCAATTATCTTACCGAGTTTATTACTACTGCTAATTTATTATCGTTTTAAAATCGTTTCTTAATTAAATTATCAAATTTAAAACACGCAGAAAATCAATTAAACCCATTCTATTTCAAAAGTGACAATTAATAGACAACATAAAAGAGATTCCAAAGACAATTAATTCAATTTCATTAATCAAAAATTGCTTTTAATTATGACACTGTAAATATAATTTAGTTATTATATAAATATTTAATTATGTTTAAATCTAAACAATAGAATTTATATATATTATATATATATATATATTTATAATCAATTTATAATTTAAAGAGGAAAGTTTTAAAGGTAAGAGTTGAAGATAACTTACCAGCACTGACAATAGGTTCGGGTGGTCTGATATTTTTTCTTATGTCAAGCAAGAATACTCCAAACCCAGATGTCACTCCACCTGACACAATTGAAGATAAAAGAGCGCAGCAACTGATCATCCATCCCCATCCTCCTTCGGGATAGTAATTCTGATATATAGTTGCATCTTTACCAACTTCTGACTTAGCGTAGACGGAATTCAAGGAACGAGTATCAAACTGTCTGTCTTCGCATTCGAACTTTACATCACCTGGGTATACTCCAGAGTCTTTTGAATGAATGAATAAACCTGCGGGGGCACTAGATGCCCTCTGCATACAATGTGGGCGTGTAGAACTGGCCATCTTACATAGAGGAAAGTACCCGAATTCTTGTAGCTGAGGAGTGAGGGAGTTGTGAGTCTGTCAGAACGGTTGATGGAGAATGTTGGTTCGATACAGAGACTCGGTGCAATCATCTCGGGAGTGGCGAGCTTCCCATTTAAACAATCGTTAGATGCTTCTGCTTTCTGTTCTATCTCCGTGTAAAAATAAAAATAAAATGTACCTGTTGTAAGATTTTCTTTAATAATTAATTTCATTTTCTTCGCTTACGTGTCATAAACTGATTTAAAATGACAGAATTAAGAAGATTAATGTAATAAATACTAATTTTAAAATGAAATTTAGTCAAATTAATACTATTATCACATTATAATTAATACTATTTAATTAATATACTTTCTTTTATAAAGAAACTATCTTCTTTCTAATGACGTTTTTGTCTGTTTATTGACTGCAAACATAAAAGTAATTGTAATATTTAGAGCCTTTCAGACCCTTCTGAAAGACACTTATTGAACTCTTATTGACTCTGTCGACTCTGAGAGAAACTCTGAGGGGTTCTTGTTGATGATGTGGTATATTAAACACTAAATTTAAAAATTGTATTATATTTTTTAAATAGTAAACGTAACAAAAAATTAAAGATTTTTAAATCTCAATACACACAAGAAATACAATTAAATTAATAATTTATGTTTTTGAGATTCCTACAAATGTAAGTCAAAGGCACTATTACTCTCCTGTGAAAGGACCTGATAACATTTAATAAAAGAAAATAAATTTAAATAATATTATATTAGATTTTTATATATAATAACGTTTCAGTACAGGAAAAAATATTACTTTGAACTTGTTGCTAGTTTAAATGGAAAAGCAATTTCATTTTATTTATTTATTTTTTATATATTTCAAATCAAAGACTCATTTGTGCTTTCAACTTTAAACCAGTTAATCGGTAATTTCAGTACGTAAAATGGAGGTGGTTAACTTTGGGTGGTTCACTTAACTTAATTAATAAAACAACCGGTTAATTAACAGAATGAAATGTTTGGCCACTTGCCGAATTTTTACAGAAACTTTAACAGATGTTCACCAACGATCTGAAAAGTTAGTAATGCAAATTATAGTAACACATCAACAGTTTTATATATGAAAAATTTTTCACATTAGAATAATTAAAATCTTTCCTCCTCCAAGCTTGAGTAATTAATAAATTAACTTAGTTATTTTAATGTATATCATGCCTAAATATATCTAAATATAATAAAAAAAACTATATAAAAGAGTTTTTTATTATATAAATAAAACATTTTATTACAATACATAAAAAATACAGAACACAATTTATTACAATCAAGTTTTCTTTTCCAGTAAAGGATGCTAAATTTCAGAAATTTTTATATTTTTAAAATTAAAATTTAAACAAATATATATATATATATATTAAATAAATAAAGGAGTAGGTACAGAAAAAGCATTCAGTTCGATGTAACTAGTTCAGAATGACATATCAGTTGCATTTGATAGAATGTCAGGAATGTTTCCGCTCGATGTTTTATTTATTCTGATTAACTAAAATAAAAATATAAAACATTAATATATAATATAATAAATAATAAAAAAATTCCTTATTGAAAAATTGTATTTTGGTATATTTTAGCTTCTAAAAGAGCAAATTCTTATAGCTAAAAAGATTTAAAAAATAAAATTAAAGATTTAAAACACGAATTATATAATACAGGGTGGTCCAAAGATTCGAAATGAAGATTAAATGATCAAAATTTACTTCGAATTTCATGGATTTACTGCAAATGGTAAACAAATTCAAAGTAGTTACGTTAATCCCATAACAAATATCAAGATCTGTCTAGCCAATTCGACGTTCTTCGAGCAGACAACCGGCGATTAACTAATGCCAATAAATTTTTGGTATTTCGCATTGTTATCGGAAGCACAATTCAAAATTGCGTGATGTAATTTTTGAAAATTAAACAAACGGTCAGATCAGAAATGAATTTTCTTTAGTACCTTTTGTCGTGTATCAATCATTTCAAATGAAATTACTCGAAGGCTCTTGAACATAATTTATGGATAAAATAAAATTATTATTGATATAAAAGATAATACTCATTTTTTAAAATAAGACTAATATTTCTCATAAATATTATGCAGGGCTTGATAAAAGTGAAATGAGACACGAGCCAGTCACAAATATGAGGCCCCATTTTTCTCCGGAAGCCATAAAAATATATTAATATTATCAATAAAGCAAATAAAAACAGATTTTTCAAAATTTATCATAAGAAACTTTGATAAATGTGTGTAAAAGAATAACTTTTAGAACCTTTCACGTATTAAGTGATATAACCGACTGATCTGATCTGAGGGATCTCTGTTTCAGTTTAATATTTTGCATATTTTATGTTAATATATTGTTGCAGAAGCTACAGATAAAGCATATTTAGTGTAGAATATATATTGCTTGATAGAATACTTTTCAAAGCGGAATTGCAAATTTGATTATTTCAGGAATTCTTACATCTATACATTTTGTATTTGTGATATGAAAATTGATATTTTTGAAAAAAATTCCTATGTAAAATTAGTTATTATATTTAAAAACGAATAAAAATCTATCGTGTTTTAGATTTAATAAAATCTTTTCTATTATTTCGTGTTTATTTAAATCACACAGCTGTGCAAAAGTGTATGTATGGTTGTTATGGAAAAAACATAGAAGAAAAACATTTATTTTTATGCATAAATTAAATAACAAAAGAGCAATTATTTATTGTCTCATCGTCACAATACTAAGTTACAATTTTTAATTTACTTGATAAAATATATGTTCTCGATTTTAGTAATAACTTACCCCTGTACATCATACTTTTCCTGTTAACAATAGAGTTATGCCAATCATCTAACATTTAGACAAACTTTTTGAATTGAAATAACACATATAGTTAATCAGGGCATCGTTCCTTTAAGTTTCCCATATCTAGTCTCGACTTTTTTCTATCTAATTCCTTTCTCGAAATTAACGAATGACAGACATTCAATGGAAATTATAGATCTGCAATTTGAAAATTTCAGTCCAATAATTGAACACCAAACATATGTATTTCTCAGATTCATAAGTGTATGCCTATTTTTACATCCCCTGTATATTAGGTATATTAAAGCCTAATAAGAAAATTGATATTTAACTTATCCAACGATGATATACTATGATATACTATAAAACGATGATATACTATAAAACTTTTACGAAAACTAAAATAATTAAAATTATATTATGAATTAATATAATAAATCACTAAAGATTTATATTTGTAATTTAGGTTTCACACTTTAGATGAAAATTTTTATTAATTTCATTGAAATATCCCTTTTTATATAAGTACATTTAACTTATTACAGTATAAATCAGTGAGGACAGCAGTGAATTTGGTTTTTTAACTTCAATTATTTACTTTTACTAAAAAACAAATAACTGAATTGATTGCTTTATTTAAAGTCTAGAGAATTTAATTGCTGCGCTTAATATTTTAATTTAGGCTTATTATAATGAGATGTGCTGAATTAATTTTACAAGCTATGTATAATTTATTAACTTTTTTTAAAATCAAATTCTATATGTACCAGAATTACCAGATTCTATATGTACCAGAATATCAGAAATACCTGCTATTTATTGGGTTGCAGTTAGCCTAAATGTAAGGTAGCTTAACAAATTTCATTAAATAGATCCTTAACTCTTGGACAGAGAAAGAGTTAATGAAAATATTTGATTACAGCTATGATAGTAAATTTATATCATCGTAAAATCGGGGTTTTATTGTATGTTTCGTATTACATAAAAGTCAGAAATTTAATTAGGAAAAATAATTAAATTATATGTTTCTATAATTCCAAAATGACATAATATTTATTTACATCTTACAGAAATTTTAGATTTTTCGCTGCATTTTATTGTAATATAAAATTTGAATTACATTTAAAAAGGGGGCAGGGTTCTACTAAAATAGAGAGAAGCATATATTTTAAATTAAATAAATTAAAAATAATATAATTAAAAATTGTAGTCCGGTGACGATGTCATTTAATTTAATATAAAATTTATATGAATTAATTTAATTGTAATTTTTTACTATAAGCGCTATTTAATATAAAATTTTTTAAAATGTGTATAAATTTTGGTGATTTATAATAATTTAGAAAGCGATAAAATTGAAAAAATACGCAAAAGTTTCACAGAAGATTGTCTGAAAAAGAAATGAGAAATTGCAAAAATATGAATTATGCAATTTATTTATTTTTTAATAAATTGTTTTTTTAAATAAAATTATAAAGTAGTACGGTAAAAAAAGAGCCATCCAGCTAGATGCGCTGTTAAAGATGTTCGTTTATCTCTATGAGAAAGTCGAGTTTAAAGCTGGTCTAGATTCCCATAATTTATTATGAGCTGTACGTATCGGGGTACTGTTGTACCCCGATACGTACAGCTCATAATAAATTATTGCCACATCGCCACTTCTTTTCTATGCAGTTCAATCCCATTGTTGGCCACAGCCGCTCATAATAAGCTTAATTGCCCCAGCCACAGAGCTTACAATGTGCTGATGTCGTGTATAAAATCATCTGAGGATATGAAGTTAATGTTAATGTGAGTTTATTAAATGTTAAACAGTGAAATATATTTCTGAAATATTAACACAAGAATATATTTCAAAATGAAAAGTTTAAAAGCTTCGAAAACAGCTAATTAATTACTTATATGAAATAGATAACGAGTAATTATTTATTGTGGCATTGTCACAATGCCGGGCTGCAATTTTTCGTTACAATGCTCTCCATTTTAATGGTTTCTTGTCCCTGTACTTTGCCTGTTAGATGACTCTATTGCTACCTAACTCCGTTCAAAGGAAAGTTTTGAATAGAAATAACCTTTATAGTTAATCGAGGCCTACTGCCCCTAAGCTTTCCATATCTGGTTCCAACTTTCATCTATATAACTCTGTTCATGAGATTTATAAAGGACAGACAAACAACAACGCTCACCAGTGGGAATTTATAGGTTTACAATTTTTGAAAATTGTAGTCTAAAGATTATAAAAATATACTTATAAAGATTAGGAAAGTATGATATTATTATTTAAATAACAATAAATAAATCATACATATAAGTTATTTCAGAAATGTAATATAATCAGGCTGCAATTTTCAAATTGCAGACCTATAGATTCTCACTGTCGTTCGTCCGTCCTTCCGTCCATCCTTAATATGAAGATTAGAGGTAAAATAAAACAGTAACTAGATATGAAAAGCTTAGAGACTGGAGGCTTGATTAACTACATATGAACTTTCGGTCTAGACCAGAACTCATATGAATTTTTAAATCAAAATATGATTAAAAATTGCGGTTCGGCATTGCGACAATGCTCTCCATTTTAATGGTTTCTTCAAATATTAAACCATTATAATATAATAGCAAATGCATATTAATTCTATTAAAATATTTTAAAAAGTATTAAAAAACAAGATTATTAAAACCAATTATAATACTAAGTAGTAATCAATATAAAAATGATTACTGTTTAGCATTCCTATGGCAAAGCTTATGAAAGTGTGATAGGGCATTTCACCGTGCTTCAAAAACATTTGTTAAAAATTATTTAGTTTTTGTGTATTAAGAAAGTATCTTCGTTTATTTGTCAACTCTCATTATAAAAAAAATAATACGATTTTTATAATTCCTCAGAGTATATAGGAATTAGGAGCCTCAAAACAGTAAGTTGACCCCTGACAAGTTCTGATATATAAAATCAAAATACAAAGAATTTTTTCGAAAATATACAATAAAATTTATCCGCAAACAAGAAAATAAATACAGTATTTCTAGTAAACAATTTTTAAAATAATTTTATTAATTTATTAAATATCAGCTACAAAATACGCATTTTTATCAATAAGTAATGTAACAAATCATTGTAAATTTTAAATATTTGTACTTATAAATTTATAAATATATAAAATACTAATTCCATAAAATTACTTAAAATTATATATATATATATATAATTTTTAAAAAAAGAAAATGGTTTTTATATAAGGTATTATTTTTAGAACCTTAACACTCTGTTTAATATAGGAGTAATAGAGGTATACGGAGTGTAATCTCTAAACAAGAACGTAGTTGATTTACAGCTGAAAGATTTGATCATATCATGTTGAATTTCATTAAATTCCTGTAGTGTTTCAAAGTTTTGACAACAGTACAAGATCCAAATGAGTAAAGCCACTCCCGATTTATGTACCTTGGAAATTTATTATGAGAAGAGACAACTCATCTTCAAAATAGTTCAAACTATCATAAAGATTTGAAGCTATCTCTTTTATTGTTTAAAAGTAATTGAATTTTTTTTTAAATATAAAAATATTTTAAAATTTTAATATATTATCAAAGATTTTTAAAAAAAATTCACAGAAAACATTGCAGTAATTAAATATAACACTAGCATAAACAAGAGGAAGAATAACTATAAACCCTTAAATGAAAAATTTAATTTAAAAAATTAAAATAAAAATTTTCTTTAACATTAATTTTAATTTAGATTTAATATAGAATTTTTACTAATACTGTATAAACTAATTTTTATTTTTGAAAACGTTCGTATTAATAAAATACAAGAACGTATACATACATAATTGTACTATTGTAATTTATTTGTTAACCTTACTACACTTATTTCCTCTATTCTAATATATAGTGATATGTTATAAATGATAAAAAAATATATAAAATTATAAAGAATAACATATTTTAAGAAAATTATCAAATTTAATTATCAACGTCGACTTAGTTACTGTACTTATTTTTATATGGGATGATCGTTGTGAGACTATCTGCACAGAGTATTCTGACCTTAGCTACTCCCTTGTCTAAGTCCTCATTAGTGTAACTGTCCTCAGAGTCTATCCATCTTCTTTTGGAACCTTCTTCATCTTTTTTCCAGGCAGTTCCATACTTATCACTCTGCCTTCAATGTACAATAGTTATTATCTCTTCTGAGCACGTGTTCCTCTAAATCCAATAAGTGTGTAACCAATTTAAACAATTTATTATATTTTTTAATTAAAATTTTAATTAAAAAATAACGTTTATTTGTGTTAGGAATATTTATTTTTATATTAGAAAACATTTCATACGTATTGATTGAAAACATAGTGAGAGGTATGAAGGTTTAGAAAAGTGGAAACTTTACAGAAACTTTTATTATTTCACTCGATAAATTTTATTTTTAAAGTATTACTGTAAGCTTTCAATTGCATTTTATCTAAAAATAACCTTTAAAATTTCAGATTTTTTATATTTGTTCATCTGAAATATAAAGAACATACATAAAATTGGATATCAGTAAAAAAAAACTAATTTTTTTTTCTATAAAAATATCTATAGAATTTATTATATTAATAATATAAAATTTATCTATAAGCAATTTATTTTAAAAGCTTTGAATAGAATCTATTTATCTCTCACATATCATTTATTATAATGATTGCTTCTGCATATATTCCTACTATAAAAGTCAGGTGTAACTGAACGTTGAAATCAATCATCTAAAACTTATATACAGTTTCTTTTTTAGAAAGGAAAATAATCGAATTATGTCAATATTAAAAAAAATAAATAAAAATTTTAAACTATATTTATCATTTATACAGTACTTTTATACAGTAGGCAATTAAGAATAATGTATTCTTATATTGGAAGTTTCCGGCGTATTGACTTTTATAATTGTATCTTTTATAAAATAATTAAAAAGGGAGAGGGTAATTTATGTATGTATAGGAATTAAATAAATTCGGGGGTAATTTACTGTATGTATGTATGGATGTGTGTGTGTGTGTGTGGGGGGGAGAACGATTTTGTTCATCTTTTCTGAATCTTAATAACTCCGGTGCGTTTTATCGAAAATTTCTGAAATTTTGCAGGAAGATTTGTTTGTTAGGGGGATTGGTGCTGTTAAATTTTAGTGGTTATAGGTCGAGGGGGTGGGAACATAATGGGAGTCGTGTATATCTTCATAGGGTTTGGACTTAATGACGATTTTACTTGTTACTAATATTATAGTTTTATAACTCATCCCTACTCTCTAAATTAAGCTTTTTGTTATTTTATAATAGTTAAAAATATAACAAGTTTTTAAAATAAAATATGATAATAGATGGCGCCACCGAAACTTTAAATGTTGCCGGGAAAGTTGAGCAACCCGTTGCTGGTTTATTTTTGTAAGTAATTCAACAATTGTTTCAACAAAGTCAGCAATTTGTGAAAAGCGTTGTAATTTGTTTATTAGACAAAAGGATATCATTTTGAACAATATTTTGCAAACTTTGTACAGCACATAATAAAGTAATAAAAATATTTCGTCCTTATAGTGGTTAATTGAATTTCGGGATTACTCTCTTCATACACATAAACACCGATATACACATGTCTCATGGGTGTTCGCAGGTTTATCAAAAAGGAAAAGCGTGGAAACACATAATTAAATAAAAATTTATTGAATTTATGTAATTTTGGGGATTTTTAAGACAAAGTCTCTCATGGTCAAGGAGGTAAGGTTATATATCTCAATCATCTCAATCACTTTTACGATTAATATATATATATATATATATATATATATATAGTGTTTTGGGTCCGACTTATTATGATAACAATAGCCGAGCCGATTGATCACATTTTTAGGATATTATAATCATGGATAATGTTGTCAATCGGTTATTGTTATCATAATAAATCGGTCCCAAAACACTATATAAAATTAGTTTAAAATAATATTATAGTCAAACTTTGCCTATTGTTATCAATTTTGGTAATTAAACTTCAGTAAAAACGATAAGAATTCTTACGATTTTGCAAGTTTAATTTTATAATCTTTTGAATTAAAAATAGTTGTTTATAAGATATGTAGCATATGTAAATGTGTAATGGTGTATTAAGTGTACTTTTTGTAATAAATATAAATTATACACATTCACACTGTAATAAAGTGAGTACAATTATGAAAAGTTTTTATCCTCTGCTTAATGTTATCAGCCGGTTATTGTTATCAAACATCCTAAATCCCAAAGTGATTTAATAAGCGGATTCCACTGTATATGGTGGACGTCCTGCGTATGTATATTTATATCTACATACATACAGTACTCACTACAAGCAGGCGTTATTCTAAGGTCTTTTTACTTCTGCACAAATATCAGTTTTATTTTGACCAAGCCGATAAATCCTAGAGTTAATAAGCTGTTCTACAAGACGTAAATGAAAAATAAAGACAAAAACACAAATTTCAGAATGTGTAAATATACATTAAATGTGTAGATGAAAAAAATAAAAGAATTAAATTAATTCATTTAAAAAATAATTGCATTTTTGTTATTAAAAAAAAATAAATAAATATTTTACACATTTATGTAAAACACATTTATATTTTACACATTTATTAGATCAGTCACTTGTTTCCTAAATTTAAAATGAGTAGAAATAAATTTAAAAACTCTGACATTTCATCTAACACTCTTCACTTTAATGAAATTCCAGAAAATGCATAGCAATATTACTTTAAAAAAATTATTTTATTCTATCAACATCCATCTAATAAATACATTTTTTTTTACACAACTCAAATTCCTTCAGATTTACTACATTTTAATTAAAAAAATATACAGAATATTCCTAAATTTATAGTAATATTATAGTGTATAATCAGTAGGAAAATTATTGTTAAATCAACGAGAGATATCAATTGAACAAAGGGTTATACAAAGCTTTGATATTTGCCATTTATCTTTTAAGTACGCTACTTCAATATGTATAGTAAATGCTGTAATTTGTCACCCCCACCGAATCTCTATCTGATGACAACGATTTATATTCCCGATTAGATAAAGTGAAGCATAACAATTTATTATCGGATATTATTTTCATATTATAAATATAACGAACAACTTGCCAAAATAACAAAACTTATTGATTCGATAAATTAAATTTATTATAAAGCCATTTACTTTTTTCTTCTCGACACAAATTTCCTTTTTTTTTTTAAATATATATAAATTAACAAGCTAAGTTATTAAAATTATTAATACAATGTAATTAAAATAAGATAATTTAATTTCTATTCATTAATTTTATTAAATTAATATAATATTTATATTAATTTCAAGATAAATTCGATAATTTTGTGTAATTAAATACTTAGATTGCCAGTAATAAAAGTTATTTATTATTAATGTATATATATATATATTTTTTTTATTAATATCGTAATTTATTTATTTATAAAATGGCGATTATTTTTAATAGAAAATGTAATTTTTCTTCAAGGACTTAGTTAAATAATGCGTATCACTTCTTTCACAGCACATCAGTTATTTAGCACAAGACATTAATTTAGAAAAATAAATAACTTTATTAGTGGAAAAAAATTAATTTAATTTTGATATATCCATTTAATAAAACATTTATTCAAATTGTATGATAATAAATATTTTATTTAAAAATTATTTTTTTTATTCTCTTTAATTTTAGAACATTTTAAAGATTTTCTTTAATAAAAATTAATTAATTAATTAGGTTAATGTTACCTTAGGTAGCCAAGATGGCGGCTCGTCTCTGAAACAGTGGGGAGACACGTACTAACCTAACCTAACCTATTCTAAAAATTACCCCTATTCTAATATTGGTTGGCAATAATTATGGTAATTTATTAGAATAGGTTAGGTTAGGTTAGTACATGCATCCCACTGTTTCAGAGACGAGCCGCCATCTTGGCTACCTAAGATAACATTAACCATTAATTAAATCATTTATCGCGTAATTTTTGTTGTGTTGTATTATATTTCATTTAAAAATTATATATATATATATATATTTCTTGAAATATAACTAAACTTAATTAAAATCACGTTATATAAATTTTAAATTAAAATATTTAATAAGTCAGAGCCACATTTATAAATAAATTAAACAATTTAAAGGTTTACGCCAGGCCCTAAGAGAGTGGGGTGTAGCCGTGAGCTTTAGGGGGTCCACCAAAGAGGAAAAATTAAGAAATGGTCCGTTTTCCATGGGCTAACATTTATACTAGATTATTATTCTACTTTAATATCATTATGTTATTTGTTATTTGTATAAGCAGGGTCTCCGAAAGGAGAACTCAAAATGGTCTTAACACCGACAGCTCTCGAGGGACCTAGCTGACGCTACGAGGATACAGTTTAGGGCCTCATTTTTAAATTCATAATTATTTAGTGGAGGGAGAAGGCCTCATATTTATAGCTTAAGGCCGCAACAAGTCTAAATCCAGTCCTGCAATGTGATGAATTATATTTAAATTTCATCACTCGGAGGTTCAATAACAACTTCCGTCGAACATTTATTTTCTAAATTATTCTTTTCTTTTTTAGAATTATTTTTATATTCATTAATCATTAAATCATTTTCTCCTTTATTACAAGAATCGATAAGATTTAATTGAATATCTGAATGATATTTATTTACTGAAGAGATTGAATTTAAGTCTTGTCTATTGAAATCGCTGCAATCACTAAATGTTAAATTTAAATTTCTGTTGTGATAAATTGAATTTTGGCTTAATTCTTGAATTGATAAACGTTTATTAAGAAGTTGACTTATGCTTCGTTTACCACTTGATTTTCTTGATTTATTCATATCAATTAAGAAAAATAATAAAGTACCAAGGAATATTATTCCGGAGCAGAAGTAATAACCTGTTTTTATTGAAAATTGTTGATTTAAATATGCTGAAAAACAAAAAGAAATTATATATAAATATTAAATACATATAAATATATTGTGTATAACATAATACAAGGTGTCTTACACGGGGTTGACCCTTTAAAATTGCAAATAACTCCGGAATGCCAAACTAAAAAAAAAAAAAAAAAAAAAAGAGTGGATCTCTTCTATACTGACATGAGCTGTATGGCTACTCTTGCTCTATTTATGGCATGCAATTCTGTATGAAATTTGAGTTGTATTTCGTGCACGTGTTGCAAAGTTATTCAGAATTTTAAAGAGCCATCCCTGAATGGGATACCCTGTAGGTTATAATGTGAACATACTAACATAAAGTATAATATAACATGTTAAAATATGTGTAAAACGCATTAATGTTTTATATTATATATATATATATTAAATCACGTGTTAATGTATTATATAGAACATAACACATTTCGCTACATCACCCGATGTAGTGTAATTTGCTGTACAGTAGACTTTCGATATAGTAAACTCTCAAAAATCATTCTCTATAACGAGGGCCACTATATCAATGGTCACTATTTAAACAATTTACTACATTTTTTATTTTAATTTAAAGGAATTTTCAATAATTTTATTCTAACATACACCACCCTTAAATTATATGAAAATTTTACATAATATCATTAAAAAAATATTTTTTATGGTTACATACATAAATATAAAATAGTATATTATAATAGATAACTATACACTATAAAATATTATATTAAATGTGCAATATTATGTATATAAGTGGAATCCATTTAATTATTTATTTGTTCTCATTAAATAAAATATAATTAAATTTTCTTGTGCTAGTTTTGGAAAGAATTTATCATTTGTTACTAAAATATTACAAATATCATGTGATATTCTAATAATAGCAGCATTTATTATTTGCAAATTTTACGATAAAAATACAGTAAAACCTCGATTTAACGGACAAAATTTCCGGTCCGTATGTCTTATAGAAAAATATCACCCTGTTAATTTTAAAATGCTTTTTATATGTAATTAAATTAACGGGTTCTTTTTAAATTCAAGAGTCACTGCTCCTATAAACATTATTTATTTGTGTATACTTGTTTATTACAGTTTCATAACTATGGCGAGTATATAAGCAATAATACATAGAGAAAACTTTTCTGTAAAATTAAATTTCTCATACATACTTAATCTTAATTACACATACGTATCTACATAAATAAAAACAGATAAACTAACTAATTTGTCAATTTTTTAACACACACATTTGGAAAAACCTACTTTATTATATAATGGACACCGTCTCGTCCGAATTAATCCATTAAATCGAGGTTTTATTGTACATTACAAGTTTTATTCAGGTAATAATATTAGATTAAATGGTAGCTTCTTAGTCAGTCCATTAGCAATAGAAACAAGAAGTCAGGTATCTCATTCGAACTTCTCACGTATTTATTAATTTTATGCTGTTTATATATATTATTATATGCTGTTTAATATATATATATATATATATTTTATTTATATCTAACATACTGTAAAATAACGACGAAGTAAAATATGGGATAAGAATTACCCCGTAATTAAAATAAAATTCAAGAACAATGCATTAGTGGTGATTTGGTGTCTTTGATGGCATGCGAATTTGACTTTGTACATTGTTTTTGATAATGCTCGTTTTGGATATGGTGATTTCTACAATCTTCTTATTTTCAATAAAAATGACAAACTGTAGCTTTTGTATTTGCATAAAATACACTTTTTTTACAGTGTTATGGATTGATAATAGGATAGTGTCGTAGATAAATTGTGAGGTTCTTTTCTACTGTTACATTCCTTGAATTTTTGATAGTACATTTGCACCCTCACAAAAAATCGTTAGATTTTTTTTAAGGAGGGAGGGTCATTTCATATTTTAAGTGTATCTTCTGCAAATACAGAAAATAGACATTAATGTTATTGATGCTAAAGAAATAAAATTGAGGATTTTTCAATTAACTTACTAAAGGTTACATTTAAACGTGAAATTGTTTCTTAATAATCTCATAATTCATATAAGTGTAATAAATAAATTGCCGTAAAACAGAAAATGCTATAGGAACCTAGCTAAATTAGATTGGCATGATACTGCTCACTAATGACGAATTCTATTAGTCCCACCAGAGAAAACACTATTTCAACTGGTCGTCGATAGGAAAGTTAACCTCTTTGATCATATATGTTGAATAAGTGACAATAGAGAAATCAAAATCATAATTCTTGGAATCGTGGAGGGGACAAATAAAAGAGGCAGGCCACACTAAACGGATGGATGACATAAAGGAATGGTGCAAGAATAGTATTCAGGAGCTGGTTCACTGTGCTCTTGACAGAGAGGAGTGGTGAAAAGAATGGTGAAAATGGCATCAGATGCCAATGGAATGTAAGGATGATGATGATAATAATAGAAAAGAAAACAGGAGACATTTAAATCTCGATTTTAAATAATTACTTTAATTATTATCTTGCTTTAAATAAATGCCAAAATATTTTAATATATTTTTTTATAATTAATATCATTAATCTTTTAATCAATTAAATAGTGTTATACTACGAACTTGATGCATTAAATATGATAAATGATAAGATTTTATGTATGATATCTTTGTGTGTCATCCATAGCCTTATGCATTATAAAAGATTAATTAACGAATTAACAAATGTGTAAAATATTTTAAGAAAAGTATAACAAATTAATGTATTTAAATAAATATAAACTGGCCAAAAAGCCATGTAACCGTGAATTTTGTAAGCAATCCAACAATTTTTACAAGTCATCAGTTTTTGAAAGTGTATCAAAGCGTTTTAATTTGTATATTAAATAAGAGGTATTTCAATTTGGATGATGTTTGCGAAGTATGTAATAAAGACAACAATTTAGTTTTTACAACAGTTAATTGACATCGGGCCACCCTATATAAAATTGAAACCAAATTATTTCTATTGCTAATATGTAAAAATTATTATTACATAATTTTATATATTTTAAAATGTTAAATACAGATAAATGCAGATGAAAACCATGAATGAAAGGACAAATACATTTTTATAAATGTTAAATAGATTTACCATATTTTAATAACTGTGACCCTGAAAGAAAGAAACCATAGACAAAAGCTTAGTTTTCTTAAGCATAATATCATCACTGAATATACAAATACAATAATTTAGAATAACATTATAATCTTAATTTATAATTCCTTAAAATAACACCTAAAAATAAGTAATAATCCAATTTTTTCTTTATTTACCTGCAGTTGATATTCCGATAAAGATGGGAAGTGCTTGACACAACTGAATAAGTCCCCAGATTCGAACAAAATTTCTTGCTCGAACTTTTTCTAACACACACATTTTTATGGAATAATAATATCCGCCATAGAAAAAGCCATAAAAACACGAAAATAATACGTATCCGTTGAAATCTTCAAGAACTGTAAAGGCTAAGAAAGCCAAGCTGATCATTAACGATGCTAATTGACAAAGGTATTGTCTAGATATCATACACTGAGTACTGTTTCGGACGATGATCAATCCGAACGATGAACTACCTAAAATTGAAGAAATCCCAAGCAAAATCTGTAGAACGTATTTATTTCCTGTGTCTAGTTTATTTCTTTCGAGTTCTAGATTCTGCTCATACAAAATTTAAGTATAATATTAATTAAGATACTTAATAGAATAGATTAATAACGATAGGAGATACTTACAAATATATAAAATGGCACCATACTTCCAAAAGCGATTAAACTATTTCCTAGAAGTAATATTTTTACTGTCGTCGATCTGACAAGAATGTATTTTAAAAGAGAAATAGCATTGTTATTTTTAACACCATTGCAAGTGGTTTCCTGAATTGTCCTCAAGTGAAGAATGGCTCTTCTTTGTGGATGATATAGTGAAGCAGAACGATAAAATATACCCAACAGGCAAGATATCATCATTAGACCCGAGATGATACTAAAGCCAATTCTCCAATTTGTTTTCCTTTTTAACAAAGAAATTATATATAATAAATATATTATTTATTATTTTATTAATGCTACATAATTATTTTTTTTTAAATAAATAATGTAAGAACTTTATCAATACGTTTATTGTAAAATAACTATTATTAATTACTGACAAGTAACGCGTATGAAATCATTAATGTATTGAGGTTGATGAGAATCGATCTACCTTTAAATTAAATAAAAATTCATACTTATTTATTTATTTTTAGAAGGAAATTTATATTAAAATAAACTAAGTTTATATGATTTTATAGATTTAAAGATCTTAATTTTTACATTTTTCTTCGTAGTATTTGTACATCTGTCACGAATTTAACAACCGTATGCATTCGAGATTACGAACGGAGCATATTAATTTATTTCTATTGACTTCATGTAACTTTACAAGAATTTCCATTTATATCCATTCGAGCATCAAACACTACTTCTACATTATTTTCAGTAAAGGAAATTAATGCCAGCAGATGTTTAACAAATTCTAAATCGTTACGCTCGAACGAATAAGAAACTTTTATCAAAAATTCAAATTTCTGTATATATTTTTGAATAAATTATATCAATTCCACTATTTTAAAGAATATTTTAAAATGAATTACGTTACGCTTTCCGTTTGGATTATTGGCATCACAATTATTCCTAAACCCATTCCGGAAAAGATGATAATTTCTACAAGTTCTCTTTTCCTCTTGAAGTATTGACTGATCATGATTGTGGACGTATCTCTAATCATGCTGATTCCACATCCAACAACGACACTATAACTAAAATACAGTTGATGAAACTGTAAAGCGAAAGATGTGAATAAATATCCTAAAATTGTTATTAAACCTCCTAAAATTGCAACCAATCTGGTACTCTTTTTATGGCATAGAATAGATATTACGGGTGATGTAATCAGAGATACGGAAGTCGATACTGCTCCTAGAATAACTGAAATTTAAGAAAATATATATTATATTATTACACTCGTAAAAACTTTTTATAATGTTTTAACATAATAAAAGTCGTTAACTTTTATTCTATTTACTAATTATTCAATTTGTTCAGTTCTTTTTACTATCGTAATGTCTTTTGTTTTAATCTAATCTGATACTTAGGGAATGGGTGGAGTGTCAAGTAGAGTCGCATAAGAGACCCTCAATCCCACCTGTCGCTAATTAAGAATAGGGTCAATGAACTCTAGAAAGAATGCATTGTTTTTATTTCAACGACCGACTCTTCGTTTTGATGATTCCAACAATCAATAAAATTAAATTGATTTCTAATGATCAGTTCGATTAATCGTCCTTAAGTAAAACGAGTGATTTTCAATTAGATGTAAGATAAACTGTAGAATTATTTAAATTCTTAGATTCGAAACAACAACTAGAAGTGTACATTCAATACGTAGTGAAATTTTAAAATATATTTCTTGAATTTATATATGATTTGTGCGTATTTTTATATAACCTCACTGACCTAAGAATTTTATGTTTTATGAAAGATTGAAGAACTGCCAACGTCCTGTGACGAATGAAAACAGGACGTAGACGGATATCTATTCTCATTTCTTTCTTGCATTCTTGATTTCCATTTGTTATAGAATTTTCGTTCTTACTCAATGTAATTTTTTATTCTAAACCAAAAAACATTTAATAAAATAACCTGAATAAAAAGCGCAATATATTATAAGAGAATTTATAACTCTACTGCAAAGATAAATCATAAAATATTTATTAAAATGTATTTAATAAAAGCCATTGATTAATTTAAAAGTTAGTATATAAAAGCAATTAAGTTTATCAAGTTGCTACTTGGAAAAAAAAGGAGGTAAAATTATAAAGATAAATACCTGCTTCAATAACATTGACGCCATTAAATTGATCTAGTATTTGAAGAAGTAAGAAACTGTAAGAGAAATACAAACCGCCAATTATGCACTGCACTAAAGTGGCGCACACACAAATTATCCACCCCCAACCACCTTCGGGATAATAATGTTGTCTGATAGTAGATATTTTAGCATCACTAGGATAATATATACAACTTTGTGACAGAGTTAAATTTGTCGATCCTCTTAAACTCGATTCCATACTTGATAAATAATTCTTTTTGCAATTTCTACATCTAGTTTCATACGTTGGCAAAAAAGAAATCGTTGAAGACTTGTGAAAAGTTGTGACTTCGAAAGATTTCTCATTTATAGTTAAAGACTTGGATCTATTATGACGATGAACATTCAGATGCGATCCATGAACTTTAATTTCGACATTTGAATTACGTTTATCTTCATTTTCGGACGATGATATATGGTTAGGTGCAGACATTTCTTTTGTAAATAGATGCAAAGGTTTGAATTTTTCGATCGTCTTCTCTTATCAATGTGGTACTGGCACGTGTAGGTAAATCCCGTGTTGCATCACGGTTCTAACTTAAATATTATTGGTTGTTGAAAATTTTGAATTGTGTAATAAATTAGTCTTTTATTATTATCATATTCTATTTTTCTAATAAACGTCTTAGTGTTTGTTGGGTGCGGTTCATTGTATCTAACCAACAGGGCCTCTGAATGAATTTATTATTTATTATCCTAACAAGATTTATTATAATTTAATGTATGTTATACAACAAATTCTCTTAGACCTATTTTATATGACATTTTACAAATACTATTCTATCGTGAAAATAAATCGAAATGGATTCTATTGATATTTTTATTTACTTAAAAGGGAACAATAATAATTTATAATAAAATTTTATGTACAAAAATTCAAAAATAATACAGCAAAACAGGGAAAAATTTCTCGATGTCTTTCATATTTAAAAGGGCGTACTCGTAAGAGTGTAAGGCAATAATAAAGATAATTAGAGGTTTAACTTAAGTACAAGTAGAAAGAATTTATCGTAAATATAGAGAATAAATTTTGTATATATATTAAAAAAACTTAATCATTTACTGTTATTTAACACTTTTAAATTGATAATTTATTAAAATTTATATTAAATAAATCACTCGAATTAAATCAGTTTGGTATTAAAATACTATATTTATATTCTATTAAAAATAACTAAAAGAAATTATCAAGACAGAAAGTTTGTTAGATAAAACAATTCTTAATCAAGTTAATTAATTAATGAATTAAATAAAATAATGATAAGTTTAAAGTATCATCTGTGTTATTTATTTTAACTTATAATTATTGTATATAAAACAATATATATCGTTTTTATACAAGTTATATGTATTTAATATATAATTAAATTAATTAAAAGACTAATTAAATAATAATAAAAATAAATTTATAAGAAAATAAAGATAAAGTTTACTTTTCTATTTTTTTTTAATTATTTTTTTAAGATACTAATTATCATGAGAGAAATTCATCTAACAAGCTTAGACACTAGGAAGATAATAAAATTTTTAATGACTATTAATCCTAGTGAAAAGTCTTCAGTGAAAAGTCAGAACCAAACAGAAACCATTGACCTGGATGTTCAATAATCTCTTCCATCAGAAACACTAATGCTATCTTGTACTTTCTACATCTTTGACCTCTTTAAGCCACTAAGTACTTTTTATCTAATTATTCCACAGATATTAACGAAAATTAAATCTAATTTAGGCTACATATAGATTGACCCTATTGTTTCCTATAAAGAATTATTTTTTTTAATATTTTAAAACTTAATTAAACTTCATTAATATATTAAAATCAATTTTGTATGACTTATTGTTATTTCGAACTTATAAAAAAAAGCGTTTTTTAAGGGGGAGATATTTTATAAAGTTACTTTAAAATATATTTAACAATAAAATCCACTTTACGTGCAATAAAGATGTTGTTATCAATTCAACTAATAATAAATTAATGTTATCGTCTTTAAAATTAATATTTAAAATATGTTAAGATTAATGTAAACTTTAAATTACTAATTAAAATTAATATTTTAAATATATAATCGTTAAAATTAATACTTTAAAGGGTGTAAGCGACGAGAAGAAAACAATAAAAAGGCTAATTAGTGCTTTTTCGTGGGTTTTATACTTAAAATAAATATTACTTTTATATATTTTAATGTTTTAAAAACCAATTTAAGAACCTTTTTAATTAGTTTTTATCAGAAAATTTTAAAATCTGTAATATAAAATACATAAAAAAAATGAATAAATTTGCTCAAAGCATTGACATAAGACATTAAAAACTCTAACTAGAGCTTAGATCAATTTTATTATTAAATAAATATATATTTAAATATTTTTTTAAAATTATTAACGAATTTCATAGTCTCCTTATAAAGTATAAAAAATAAATAAATAAAAACTGCTCAAATTTTAATTATTAAATTCGATTTAATTCAAAAATAACGTATATAATTACGTTGACTTTGTATGTAATTATAGGAAGAAAAATCTTTTAATCAATAGCCTGAAAATATTCTTTGTAACTTATTGTATCTCAGAATTATTGTATTATCTGTATATCTTCCTGTTATTTGTACGCAATTCTTCTATTGTTTGGCATTAATTAGCTTATTAATCAACTCTAATTACAATTAAGTAATAATATAATTTAATTAATTAACATATTAAACAATAGAAAAATTGCTTTAAATTGAACAAATAAATATGGAAAAAATTGTAAACATTAACAATTAAACAAAATATAAAAATCAAACAATTAATTAATTAATTAATTGTTTGATTTTTATAATAAACAATTAATTAATTGTTAATTTAGTTAATTTAATTTTTTCTATTTAAATATTAAATTATTTCAAATGCAATTATTGATTTTTTTTAAAGGTCATCCATAATAAAAAATTATATATTCAAATATTATTCCTAAAGCAATTAATATTTTTTCTTTATTTAAAAAAATACAAAAATATAATTTATTTATTTAAAATTTTAAATTTAATACATAAAAAATTAACAGAATAACTGGCTCCATCTAAAGTAAGAAAGCAGAATATTTGAGTTTTTAATTTAAATTAAATGAAAGTTAAATATAAAATAATAATAATAATAATAATAATTATTATTATTATAAAATGTTTTAATATTAATTACGTGTAAAAGAATTAATAAAATAATTAAATAAATTCTTTTTAAAATGTTTTTTTATTTCTTTTATTCTTTAATGATTGCTTTTATTGTTGTATAATTTTAGTAATAATTTACAATGTTTATGCAGTTTAATTAATTATATTATAATAAAACAATTGAGTATATTTATTCTATTTCTTGTAATTTAAGTAAATCAAGTTGTAAAATTTATTTTTATTCCTAAAGAAAAAAAATTGCTTTAAATGAAAATAAATTATTATTTATATCTTAACACTTTCTACATAAATAAATTGTATTCATTCATATAAATTATGCATTATATAATGAAGGATTGTAGAACAATTCCTTGATCTTATATGAAGAATGATGAGGATATCCATTTATGTTTATATCTTGTAACAATGATAAAATATTGTTGCTGTCATTTAAAGAAATTATGAAATATTTAGCAGATGAAATTTCAATTCTACGTTAAGTTTCTCATTAAAAAAAATATATTTTTAAAGCAATTTTTAACGATTTGAATTAGGATTTGCTAGTTCTATGACGGAAGTTTTAAAGGAGTAAAATAAAATTACTTAAATCACTTTAATAAAAAAATATATAAAATAATGTTAAATTAGTTAAAAATCGAGTATATTATACATTAAAAAAATCTTATTTAAGTAAAATTTAATATATATAATGCTTTTATACCATTATCCACTTATCTCATAAGTTTAGAGCTTTTAGTTTATGAAAAATCTTGCAGATAGACAAACGAACGGGTAAAATACATATAGAAAATATCTGATAAATCGCTAAAATAGTGAAAGGTAGACAAAAAAAAAATAAGGTTAATATGAAAAATATTGAATTAAATAAATGTGTTAAAGTGCATTTTCTGAACAAAATACTAAGATATTCCTCATGTTGCAATCTTCTAAAAGGGAAGTAATGATGATGATTATGGTTATTGAAACTTGATGCAAATAGATATGGTTACTTGAACAAATTGATTGAATTAATATACATCAAATTTAAATGAACAAACGATCGAAATATCGTTTTTTCTTTCAAATTAAGCTATAAAACTTATTGCAAATTTAAGCTATTTATCAATTAGACTTTTGTACATATTAAAATCTATTACAAAACTTCTAAATGGAAACTAATTTTCTCATTATTTTCACTATTTTCTCTTCTACGCAAGTTACCAAAATACTCAGATGAAAACAAATAAATGAATGGTAAAGTTTAGGTAACGTTTGTATTAAAATTTATATTATATTTATGTCCAGGAAGAGTTAGTGAAGGATCCCCCTCTGCAAAATTATGCAACACAGGCCATTAGCTTTATTCTTTCATGTAAAAGTTAATATAAAAATCTATTATTTATTTATTTTTTCATTTTACTCATATATTATTTTATGGTTTTCAGAGAGGAATGTGGCTTATTGTATTCCTGAGTTATTAGTCTCGAACCTCTGCCCTCCCAGCTACGTTTTCAGTTACGAAAGAGGTGGAAGTCGCTCGGTGCTAAATCGGGGCTATACGCTGGTAGAAGTCTTCACACATCTTTAATGTGTGAAGGCTTTCACCACTTCCCTGAACTGAAAAAAAATGACTAGGATAGGAGGGCATAGGTTCGAGACTAATGACGATCTTCAAAACAACGTAAAGGCCCATCTCGAGTCACTGGCGGAAACATTCTATGAAGAGGGGATTTCAAAGCTCGTCCACAGATATGACAATTGCTTCAATCTTCACGGTAATTATGTCGAAAGGTAACCATGTTTGTACCTAACTTTTGGTGATAAATTTATTTTGTTATTTACACTTGTCTATGTTTTATGGACCATCGGAGGTTAAAAAAACCTCCCACGCGAAAAACAGCATCAATGCCCTTAATATTATATATACAATACTTATGTCTTCTTCAAGTTTTGCTGTTCTACTTCATCGTATGAAGGGCTGTTCATGGATGAAATGTTCAAAGTAAGTTGAGAGTATTGATCCTAACATGAAAGCCATTCCATCATGCTCAGAGAAGCCTGCAAGTGAGAAAAAGGATGGCGAATAACTCGACTGACGGATTGTGACTCTTCTATACTCACGTTTGGTGCCTGAACTTGGCAGCCTCATCAAGTAGGTTGTGAATGGCTACTAACAAACCCAACTGAAAATTGCACATACTTTCAAACCTCAAAGAAACAACTGGACTACATTTTCGAATTCACTGACGTAGTCTGTAAGAAGGACAACGAAACGAATACGGAATGGAAAATAAATATAAAGGGCATTAATTATAAAATCAAAGAACTTGAGAGCGGATTACAAAACATGAATGTCAAAATTTCTGTAATATCAGAAACAAAGAAAAAGATGAAGGAAGCGTAAGAATTACACCACTATAGATTTATTTACAGTGGGATCCATGACATGAAAGATCTTCAGCAGGAGTAGCCATAATGTTAAGCAACAGTCTAAGAAAATAAAGTATGTTCTTATAAATGGATCTTCAAAAGAATAGTCAAAGTATCAATCAACCTAAACCTAAACTTTGTGACTATCTTTGGTATTTATGTCCCAGAAGACAGCAAAAGAGAAGAAACAGAAAAGTTCTACTAAACTCCTCACAGAGAAAACTGTGTAGCTTACAATTGACAGAGATTTAAATGTAAGGATTAACATATAAACTTGATAAGAACTGTAAATATATGTCTCTTTAATCCAAATGAAAATTGGTTTCGGTAGACTATCACAACAGCTTTCAGGTTAGGTACTACTTGAAGATATAAAATTTGATATAGAATTAGAAAAACATAACCAAATAAATTTTTTAGATATTACAATAACTAATGAAACAGATAAATTTTCTTTTAAAACGTATAAAAAAAACCATGTAACGTTAATAAAACAATCAACTATCACTCTTGCATTCCAGAAGCTATAAAAAAGAACACATACGTGATGGCTTTAAAGAATATATACACAAGAACTACTAATATTACAGAACGTAAAAGTGAATTAAAGGAATTAGAAAATAAGTTTATTTTAAATAATTAACCCGTGAATAGTTTAAAAATTTGGCACAAATAATATTACAAAAACAGATTTAATACTAAACATAACAAAGACAAAAATTATAAATCCTTTCCCTACATTAATAATAATTATAATAATTGTACTGATATATTAAAAAAATATTATTATTTGGACCCATTTTTGACTAATAAAATTTTACATAATGTTTATAAGGATAATAAAAAATACAAAACTAATATAGAAAAATTGAAAAAAATCAGGAGTTGTATATAAAATTAATTGTAATTGTCAAACCCCAAGCGAATACATAAGTGAAACCAGTAGGCCTTTGGAGTTAAGAATTAAAGATCACGAAGCTGCAATAAGATTAAAATATAGTAATTCTCCGTGGTTTGATCATATAAAACATTGTAATTGTCAAATTGATAGAAATAACATAAAAATACTCCATTCCGAACAAGACACTTACAAACGTAAATTTAAAGAACGTATTGAAATCATAAAGTATAATAGTAAAAATTTAATTAACATTTCCAATGGTATGCAAATTGATCAACAGTGGTACAGTATGACAGGCAAGAAAAAGTAATGTAATTGTCATATACTGTAATGTACTGTACTTCCGACATTTTATTCTCAATTGTTGGGAAAATGTGTTATTTTGTGGTTAAATAATTGTAATGATATATTATTATAATTACAGTAATTTTATGACTGCTTTACAAAAAGAAAACGTGTACCTTTATAACATTTATTGTTTGTATTGATGGAAATCTTTTTTACGTAATCCGATATACACCCACGGTTTTAGATTTTCAACCAAAAAAAGTATTGTACGAGTGTAATAAGGGAATTTGAAAGGTGGTGACACCCCCCTTTTGTTGGTATGATAGTTTTTTGTGTCTATAAATATGATCTGCGTGCGTGAAATCTGTATTGTTACTAATTGTTTTTATTAATTTTTTAGTATTGCACTGAAGAGGGGCTTCGAAATTAAGTAAGCCCGAAATGCATTTGGAAAAACAATAAAAGAAGTACCTAATCTAAAAGCTGTTGTGATGGTCTACTGAAATCAATTTTCATTCGGACTAAAGAGACATATATTTACAGAACGTTAATACAACTACCATAATCGATATTTTGATAAGAACTAACGGACTCTCTCAACAATAATGGTAGCGACTTTGCTAAACCGCAAAATAACAAACACTGAAAACACAGGAATATGCTGTACTGTACATACTGTAAATTTACGTAGAAAACTCCATTATAGTTCGCATTATTCATTTGTAACATCTTTTTCCATTTTGTTACTGACACTCAGACCCTCATCTAGTATAGCAACATTAAATCTACTATGCTCAAAAGTTCTGGAAGGGTAAGGAGAAGTAACCGCCAACGGAGTCCGCAGACTACAGAAAAGGATGGACAAGCTATAAAAAAGGGCATCGTCATATATATGTATATAAATGCATATATACCTACACGGTATATACCTGTATATATATAAAAAATGTTTTTATATATACAGGTATATCCCGCGAATAACGGAATTAATTAATTCCTCGATGCTACCGCGTATATGAAAATCGCGTTAATCAAATACAGTGATACCTCGGGTACCGGACCGAATAACCATAAACCGTTAGAACAACTTTTCGATTAATAACAAATATTTTTTATTTTAGTTTTTTCATCAGTAAAAAGGTTTTCTGTGATCAAAATAAGTAACTAATTTAAAAATAAAATGAACCCTTGGGGATTAAGAAGAGGCCAACCCGACGACAAAGGAGAGATACGTGCCTTAAGTGTCCCAATGTACGGGCGCCTCTGGTACCCACAATACTAGTGAAATTTCAAAACTGAGCTATTACAAGAAAAGAGTATTAAAAAATCATATTAAAATAGCAATGTATAGAGTGCTAAATTGTAAACATAATAAAAAACGGAGAAAATGAAAAAATATATAATCATAAAAAGCGCAAAAGAAGCCATTGACACAAAGAAGAAAAAGAAAGGGACTTAGGATCTGGAACGAAGAAATAGAAACTCTAGTCAATAATAAGAAAATTACTTACCTTAAATGGTTAATAAAAGTACTGAAAATCTAATAGAGTGCAAAAGAATTACGGTAATTATCAGAAGAGAAACAAAAAAAAATAAGAGACAGGACGTAAATAATTTCGTTAACAGACTAGAATACAATATTAATGAACCACAACTAAATGGATTTAAAATCGTAATATAAAGTTTCTGACGTCAAAGATAAACTAAATTTACAAGAATCTAACATATGTCAATGACTAAGACACTACAAAGACTTTATCGGAGATCCACTTAAAGTGTTAGGTAGTGAAGAGACCAACAAAAGGGACAAAATCAAACTACAAACACAGGAATTAGAGGAGACGTTTCAAAAGTTAAAAACAGGAAATATGAATATTATATTTCCAGTTAACTTTATAGTATTAGAGGATTACATACTTTTCTTTTGGAATGACATATGCCCACGGTTGCCAAACTACGGCTCCTCTAGACCGTTACTGCGGCTCTCGTTATATTTACAGCGAAACCTGTGTAAACGGACTCGTACTTATCAAATAGTTTTTCTCGTTTGGCAGGTTTCTGTTTCATTAAGATTCCGCTTTGGACAGATTTTATTGTAATTATAATAATTAATTAAATATACGGATATATAAAATTATATAATTCATTATATAAAATATCAGATTCAATAGAGTATGGCTCTCGAATATATGATAGGAGATATATGGCTCCTGTCATGACGAAAATTATCCAACATGGCATGCATGATCCCCAGAGATTCGAGCACACCACCTGCCTAGTAAGCCCGAAAGTATTGTTGTGAATCGTAAATTTCATGAATTATGTAATCCTCTCTAAGAAATGGAAGGATTTGAGAGTTAAAAAGTGCGCTCTTAGGCAAATGGAATGCTAAAGAGTATTTGCGGATCGCATACTACCTCCTATAGAATGACCTTCTTAGGTTACAATCTTTGTTCAAACCATGAATTTTGTTTCGTTTCCTTTACCATGACAATAGCATGTAGAAATAAATATACTGTACTTCTTCGATTAATCCTCTAGATTCAAACAAACCTCGGGGAATAAAAGTGCTGATAAAAATAAATCCGGTTTCCTATCGGCCCGAGTTGAAAAGCAAGGGAAACATGTATATAAAGTAACGTAGTTTAGAAATGGTAGGCAAGGAGCTTATCTAAACTTCTGTCTCTTCAAATTGTCTGGAGTCCGCAGCACTTCTATTCCTAGGTTCACGAAAACACTTTTTTAAATAAAATTGTAAATATTTTTCGAATAAGCGAGAGAAATTCGCGACCGAATTCATAAATAGAGACCTATCAGACGAAGGGTAATAAAGACACGCAAAAATTATTGTGACATCACACGATGCCGGGCTGCAATTTTTAACAACCATATTGCTGTTGAACTTACTAGTGTCATGTCCCTGTTCAACATACTTTTTCTATTAAAAAGAGAGTCACGCTGATCCTCTAACTCAGAGAACCATGAAAAGTTCAAATGCAAAAAATTTGTGTTTTTTTTTTTCCTGTATGTATGAATGTTTATGTAGGAGGCACACTTTCGTTTACCCACTTTAAAGCCAAATAACTCCTGTGCCTTTTTTCGAAAATTTTTGAAATTTTGCAAGGAGATTTGTATGCTAAGGACAATGTTGATATTAAATTTTGGAGTTTAAAGGTCAAGGGAGTGAGGAGATAGAGAGGAATCGGACTTAATGAAGATTTCACTAGTTGTTATCATGTAAATTTTTTTTTGTTTTATAAAACTCATTTCTACCTTTAAAATTAGTCTTTTTACCATTTTGCCGACATGCAGGTACTGTACTTCTAAATTCAAAAAGTAGTTTTTATAATTTATTTTTTAAACAAAAGATGGCGCCACTGACATATAACGTTTACTCAATGTAATAAATATTGTGAATCAATGTTATATACTGTATTTTTTAAATAAATATTTATTCTTTTATGCAAATTATTTTATAAATTTAAATTTATTTTTCTTCTCAATGTTAATGAATCTTTTATAATATTTAACAAATTAATTTATGGCGCATTTTAGCAGAAAACATTGATTTTGCTATTTGTTACGTGTAACTCTATTATATTTAAGATTGCTGCTTTACAGTTATTAAAATACTCTCCTTGAAAATGGACCTCATATTATATTAGTAGCTAGACAAATTTCATTAATTAAAATTCAGCAACAAGTTTCTTAACTTTCCCGGCAACATTTACATCATCTGCTATAATATTGTATTTAGAAACTTTTTTATATAATTAATTATTATAAAATGGCAAAAAACTTAATTTTGAGGGATTGGGATAAGTTTTATAAGAAATTGTGAATGCTAATAACGAGTAAAATGGTCATTAAGTTTTACCCTAATTCAAGATATGACAGACGACTCCCCTCTATCTCTCAACTCCCTCAATTCATAACCATCAAAATTTAATAGTATCAATTTCCTTAATACACAAACCTCCCTACAAAATCTCAGAAATTTTCGACAAAAAGTACGGGAGTTATTAAGCTTCAAAGAGGGCGAACACACACACATCGATACATACAGAAAAACCCTCATTTTTTGCATTTATCGACGTTTTAAGGTCTCCTAAATCAACAATTATAAAATATTAGGAAAGGTAAATTTTTGCCACACTTTTCCTTTGTTATATACAAATAATTTTGTTCATCCTTCATCAGATTGGCTGGAGCTTTCTCCATTTAACATGATCAAAGTATTAAATGATAAATGAAAAACACTTCATTGATTAGAGCAACACCTAAAATATGAACAATGAACTTTTATACGTACTTTCTACAGATTAATCTCGGTTTCCTCTGGGAAAAATTTATTAAAGCTGCAACTTAGTAATGCTCTTTCGTTCCGCAAACATTGACCGAAAGTAAGTTTCAGGCAAGATTTCTTTTGGGTAATGGAATAGACTTTTGTGCAAATAAAAAATTAAAAATAAATAACGAGAAATTAATAATTTCTCGTTAATTTTTTATTTGCACAAATTGCAATTTTTCATCACAATGCTCTCAATTTTAGTAGTGTCTTTCCCCTGTACATCATACTTTTCCTATTAACAAGAGAGTCATGCCGATCTCTAACTCCGTTCAGAAGAAAATTTTTTGAATTGAAATAATATGACTTCCGGTCCAAATTCATAGTTTCCGTACAGTTAATCGGATTCTCCTTCCTTCCAGCTTTCCATATCTGTTCTCGACTTTCTTCTCCTAACTCCGTTCTGAAGATTAACGAAAGACAGATAGACAGATGCCAGTGGGACTTTATCTGACGACAAACTGCAATCTTGCACAATAAACTTATAATAAAATATTACCGAATTTAGTTAATATTTCTTTTTTGAAGTCGAAACCGTCTTGGATTTCTTCATTATTGATGCTTTTCATGTTTAGAGAAAGTAATAGAGGTGTTTGCTCCCATTCCTCTTTCTAAAAAAGAAAACAGCGCTGAATAGTTTGAAAGTCGTTCAGAAATTGAATTCATTGAATCATTAGAATCGACTATCTGTCTACAAGAATACAATCCTCTCAGCTTCATCATTATTCTAAATGCTATTATCGTAGACTGCATTGGCCCGCTTCAACAATTGAACCCCATGGCAATTTAACTACTTTGTCAGCTTTATCTGTATCAACTTTATACGGTAATTATGTAAACACAGTTTATTGCTTCACAACCATTCATAATGTAAGAAACTTACTCCATTGTCCGTTCTGATGTAAATGTCTCTCTTTGTAGAAATTCTGTACGTTGTATTGCCCCGTGGAGCCGATACTGCCAAAATAAAGTGTACCCTGTTTATCTGTCTGTCTGAAAATCTCAGATTTTCTTCTGAAGAATATAGCAGAGTTCACCTTCTTTTGTAAACTCTTCTCGTTCAAATATAAAAGCTACTAAAACAAATGTGTGATGTTTGATATTTACAAAATAAGCTTTGTTCAAGTTTTGTATTGTCATACAAATTATATTTAAATTACAACTACATTAAAGCGACTATTTAACACAACTTTATGTATGTACTAGGCGAGGAACGGAGGAATATAAAACAATATTGACTTTTGTGTTTCTTTAGTGTGTAAAAATAGAATTTACTTATTGTGACATCGATACTATGCCGCACTGAAATTTTTAGTTATTTTCTATATTTATATATAATTCAGTAGTGTGATTTTCATTTATTCCCATTGAGAAAATGGATCATAAAGAAAACATCAATTTTTATTTACATACTTAACGGCAATTTTGAAGATAATATATCAATGGGTTCAATTAAAGACAAAATCATTTCATCTAATATATGAAAAACTAAAAGTTGTATAGTAAAATATAGTATTTATATTGTATTAATTGATAAATACAAAAACAACAAGGATTTATAGGAATGTAGTGTAATATAGAGTTTGGATATAATGAATCCTCAAAGGACTGAGTTCAATCATCAGTACATCAAGTGTTTACTATATACATATAGAGTATTAAGAAAAATTACTTTTAAAATCTAAAACAATAATCTTTTATTTAGTAGCATGACCGAGTATTAATTAAAAATTAATGTAGAATATTAATATAATAATCACTCGATATAATAAATATTTGATAAAAGTAAACAATTTATTTTATAGAAAATTCATTATATCGAGGAATATATTAAGATATTCAATGTGTTAATTCGTCTGTAATCTTCAAAAATTGTAGACCTATAAATTCTCATTGGCATCCGTCTGTCTGTCTATCCTTCCTTAATCTCTAGAACAGAGTTAGATAGATGAAAATCAATACCAGTAGGGCCTACAGAAAGCTTAGAGACAGGAGACCTCGATTAACTATATACGAACTTCCGATTTGGACCAGAAGTCACGTTATTTAAATTCAAAAATTTTCTTTTGAATGAATTTGAAGAGATGACCGGTATGTCTCTTCTGTTAACAGGATAAATATTATGTACGGGGACAAGAGCACCTGTCTGGCCAATCAATGATCAGACAGGTGTGCACGCTGTTCTGTAATTTTATGCAGTATAATAAATTCTTTATTGTGTGTTAACTATGCAGGAAAATTTGGAATCACTCCGTACATACAGTATGTAAATGTGCACGTTTTAATTGCAATTTTTAAAGTATTTAATATATATTAGAGGAGTTTATAACATCCTTTCTGAATTAGTGTCAGGAGCGGATGCTCCTCTCTGCTTCTTCCTGGCTTTGTCTATAATTTTCGATACAAATTTAATTAAAAAAAAAATTAGTAATTAGAAAGATAAATAATAAACAATTGTTATATTTTAAGAACTAAATATTATTAAAACAAATTTTATTTTGTTTTATAATAAAGAGATTTTGATAATGTAAAATAAGGTTACATTTAATTAATTAATTATAAACTACATACTTAAATATTTATTAATATTACTTTATTTAATTGTAATTATTTAAAATAAAGCAATTAAGTAATTATTTTAAATAATTCTAAAATGTATTTGAATTAGTTATATATTAAATATTTAAAATATGTAAAAATTGATAAACTCATTTAACATTAAATAAATAAATCATCCATGTAACTACAGCTCTTAATTTTCTTTATCTACAAAAGAATTGATTATATATTAAAGTTTTAATAAGGATTTTAATAAGGATTTTATAGTCATAAGTTAAAAAAAATTAATTATATTCCTGTTAATCATTAATTAAATCACAGATTATAATCTAATTTTTTTTATTTTAGTTAATTACTTTAATCATTCATTTTAATCCTTTAAGATTCAAATTGTTAATTAAAAATATTTGCTATAAAATTAAGAAAAAACAGATTTTATATAAAGATTAAAGTTTTAAATAATTAATCTCTACACTAAATACAAAATAAATCTTGAAATTCTCATAAAAATTACAAAATTTTATCCGGACAGACAGGTAAATCGAGTTTTTCTAAAATCTTTTAATGATTTCCTTTCCTTTTCAAGTAAAATAAAGTTAGTTATTTAAATAAATTCTTTATTATTATTATTAGTTTTAATGATGATGATGTATAATACAAGAACGGTTCATTTTATGTCCTGAATTTCTGTAAAATGGCGATGGGACTGTGTATGTTACACTGTCAAACTTGCTTCTTGTTTTAGGTACTTCCAATCCGCACGTTGACACTTCGTTTTAGCGATGATGCAACAGTATGCCGGTTGAATAGAAGTTTTTTGGTAATGTCAGAGCACGACACTACCCACAATAGAGGTGATCAACGTATTTAGTTGGAAAACTCTGGATCACCCGGCCTACAGTTTGGATCTGTCACCTTGCGATTATCTCTTTTGAAGGAAACTTCGCGAGACAGGAGATTTACCCAGAATGCCGAAGTCTCTCTGACTTCATCAGGACAAACTCTATGAAGTCTTGCAGTGGCTCCGATACCAGCCAAAAGACTTCTATTTTGCAGCATGGCGTGAAGTATCCTGGCCACGTAGAGTTTTCCGGGTTTTCTTCACGTTTGTATCATCTAAATAGAAGCCGATTTTCTTTAGAAAATCCTCCTGGGAGGCATTCTTCTCGGGACGTCGCCAACGTGTCGTGTTGCCGTATACAAATAGACAATCAGAATTACACTTCTAATTGTCTGGAGCAACTTAATTGTACCTGTACCGGTACGTATAATTCATTTAATTTATAAAAAGATGTAATTATAACTATGTGTAGATTTTATTTAATTTTAACGAAATTTTATAATTGTTTTAAAATTCTCCAACTCCTGGGCACTAAGAGGGCTTTTTTTTCTAGCAAGTCCATTACGGGTTTGGCCAAGACCACAATGGATGAGCCGGGTGATAAGGGACGGGACCCGACATATCGGAACCGATCATCCCCAGAAAATTCCTGGAGTTTTCTGTCCGAATTCAGTAAAAATAATAAAAACCTGGTAACTCCAGAATTATGCCTCTCACCTCCGTTAGAATGCTCTGATCTCATCTCATTATTCCCTACAAAACAAGATGGATGCGCCCACTTGTAGTAACACGGAAGACATTGTTCAGAGGAAATGTAAAAAAAAAAAAAAAAAACAAAAGTAATTCGGATTCATGGAAGAAAAATATTATAAAAAGTAAAAAAGTAAAAGGCAAGGAGCATATCAATCATGTTAGCAAGTCTGTTGATGCTCGGAAGACAAAGTTGCTTGCACAGACACTTGCATGCACAAACAACATTCTTTGTTGTTTGGCATGCAAATGTTCGACAAAGTTCTCTGTGGTACAGTGTAGGAGATTGTTGAAAAAGTTTAACAGCTTCGATTCACACTCAGAACAGAATGTGTATCTTTTCGGTTGCATAAAGTCGAAAATTCCTAAAAGGAGACGAGCAAGATCCACCACTCCAAAAGAAAGAGGCGTTGTTCACGATTGGATTAAGATTCCTAAAACAAAAAGACAAATCTAGGTGTGCAAAAAAGCATTTCTGAAACTTCATGGCATAAAACGTGGAAAACTTGAAAGCTTGATTAAAACAAAAGGGAAGAGGAAAGCACAATGCTCATAATCGAGTAAAGGAAGAGAAAAGACATTTAGTAATGGAACATATGAACAGTTTTCCAGCCCAAGTATCGCATTACAGCAGAGGAAAAAAATCTAATGAGAAAATACCTTTCTCCACATTTAAGTGTCAAGAACATGCACAAATCATTCAAAATACTCAAATGTCAATGATTAATCCGTGAGAATTTTGAAGAAATTGTCATCTTCTACCCCATTCCCGGTCATTCTCGCCTGCTCTGTAACAGGGACTTTGAATTAATTGAAAGGAAAAGAAGAAAAACAGAATCGGTTCACATTCCTGCAAAATGGGTGAAAGTTATGAAAAATGCCAAACCCAACATGTCTTTTAATATAATGTGTTTGGAGCATCAGATTCTTGACTTGCCGTTGGCCAAAATATATAACTTTTTAGGAGGAAAAATCTGCGAACTGTTATGAAAGCTAAAGATTCACGTAAAAATTCGGCTATAATGAAATTTTTTTGTTCATTATTTCAGAAATGCTCAAAAACCATTTTGGCTAGATAAACAATGACAGGAAATTATGACATTGAATTTAACCCACTTAAACAGGAAAAGGAAGCAATAACATTCCTCCTGATGCCATCATTAATGGGCTACTTCCAATTAATAAACAATAACTCCAGGACGTTCGTTATCTGGTAGAGCCTATCATTGTTATGTTTATCACAATGTTAAGGGAGTAAAATAAGAAGAGAAGTGGTTGTTGAGGTTTTATAGTATTTTAGAGGAACCGTACACGGTTTCGCGTTTAAAACTTCGGCCTCAACCTCGCTATTATCGTACGGAATAGCTGTCCGTCTTTCCTTAATCTCGAGAACGGTGTCAGATAAATGCAACTAGAAACCAGATGTGAAAGCTTATGAACAGTAAGCCCTGATTAACTATATAAGAACTTCAAATGTGGATCAAAAGTTATGTTATTTAAATTAAAAAAGTTTCCCCTGAAATGTGTTTACCTAGATTGCCGGCACGACTCTATTCTTAAAGGAAAAGTATAATGTACAGGGGCAAGCCACTACTAATTTGAAGTGAAGGGCATGTATTTTAAATGCCGGGATGCAATATTTTTGAAGTAGATAGTTCTGTTTGATATCTTTCTTTTTGTACTCCTATATTCCTTGATCCTTTCTGCATTTGACTTGTGTAGGTTATTGTTCTCTCATCCGCTTTCTATATTTCCTCATATAATGCTACACTGTGCGACTTTGCCTATCAAGGTCAGCCATATTTGAACATGATGATACGCTAAGGAAGGAATATCTTTTATGGGAAAACTAGCTTCTATTTAGCTGTTACTAACGTGAATAAAATTCGGAGAACACCGAATAGCTAGGCCGTTGACGAGGTCCGAACCCACGACTAATGCTCGGTGGTTTCATTCATTCGGCCACTGATGAGCCTCGAATTTTTTAATGATATTTTTAATTGTTTTTCCTAAATTGCATCAATTTAGCAATAAAATTTGTTAATTATATGTTATTAGTTTATTTAATCTCAAAAATTTATCACTATTAAATTTCTCTTTATTTTTTAAATTTATATTTTACCCTTTCTTGAATTTATTGACATTATTAACATGCTATCTTACATAATCAGCTAACAATTGAGATTTAATAAACACTAAAACAATTTGTAATTAAATATTATAGTTAATCACAGAATGGAGTTATAATTAAAAAGTTTCTTCTTCGTCCTATAAACTTAATTCCATAATACAGAGATTCTCTTGGACTATCTTTTATTTCTATCTGAGGGTTGTCACTAGTGAGAGAAATCCAATATTCTCTAGAGTCTTGTTACTACTAACTCCCGAATGTGCTTTGTCTTGGAAAATATTGTTTATCAATCACATTTTATTGGTATTCTGAGCTATGAGAATTTATATTGATTTCGTTTTAAATTGATAATTTTCTTGGGAACGACTAAAAAATTCCTTTCGATCCATTTTCGTATTTTTCATTACATTTTGATAAATTGACGTATTTTATTTTAAAAATACTTTTAAGAAATAGTATAAATATAAATAAATAACTAAAGAATATCTAATTTAATTTTGATATATAAAAATTAGAATATTTTGCAAATAAATAATGTTATAAGTTAGATTCAAGGAAGTAAATTTACTAAAAAATATCGTTTTTATACTGTACTATACACATATTTTAGTATTTTTCTCCTTTGACTTCTTTATTAATGCCAAATGTAAAAATAATCAAGAAATTCCACAATATTTTTATTTATAGAAACAGAAAGAATAAATCAAATAGAAGTAGAATCAATAGAGAAATGTATGATAACGAGCCGAATGAACTGAATTGGTTGATTGAGACCACATGTTTTAACGATAACAAAATTTTATAGCGCATTTTTATTAGATTTTGTCTTTGAAAGTATTTAAATTTAAAACAATTAAAGTAATTTATGCTAGATTTCATAAAACAAGTAGGCTTCTGAGACATGTTTGTTGATGATGAGCAACAGAAAATACGCTGAGAAAACACGAGAAAAAATTAACTCCTGTTCAGATGTTTGTTCGTAGTTATACCTGCAAATTGTACGCTCACACAACATAAAACATAATGCATCAGACAGTTCTGCCAGATACAAGCCACTACATGTGTCTAAAAGATGAGAATTTTATCTTTGTAGCACATGTGCAACAAAAGCAAAATATATTACATTTTGCAAATAAAACAGTACTTCCTAAAATTAAATGCATTACGAGTTACTATATGACTTATTGACAAAAATTTTACAGTTTTTATATCTATCATGTATTATTGCTGTAAATTTTTCTAAAGTAGCAGTAAATCCCATATCTGCATTGGAGGTTTTACTGTATTAGTAAAATTATGCATATAATTTTCAATGTTAAAAAAGACAATATACATTTTTTTAAAATAAATTAGTTTTGTCAATATGACTATAGCACTGATCTCTGTATTCATTTTATCCTTAGTCCAAGATGAGACAATATGCTATTTTAACCTTCTAATTTGTTATTTAGTGCTGATTGATGGATTTTTTGACAAACTGTTAGTATGGCAAGAGTTTTATTTGCAAAGTTGAGCAAAAGATGATTGCCACGAGGAGCGCTGCCACTACTGTCACCTTTTACTTTTGTTAATTAATCTGTAGACCAATTGTCATACTTTCTCTCTGTTATGTATAACAGCCGGAAAAGTATAATACGTTCGAGCAAAAGCACTGAATGAGAGAAAGGTTTTTAGGTGTAAAACGGATGCAAAAATTTCAATGACAAAATTTTTATTCAAGTACAAAAAGTGTTTTAAAATAATCAATAATGATACACTACTAGAACTATTCATAAATACAAGAGAAGAATATTCATTGTCTTTATATTTTTCGAAAATTAGTTTAGAAGCATAACATGGTCTCTCCAGAATTGTAAGACAAACTTCTTCAAAGGTGTTAAAATTAAAGTTATAAATTATAAACTATTGTATTTTTACAATACTTTATCTGTTTCATAATTTTGCACATTAAAACTAGAGTCGTGCCGATCACCTATCTAATTCTATTCAAGATAAAACATTTTGAATTGAAATAACGTCACTTTTCCTCAAAAGCGGACATTCGCATACAGTTAATTAGGATATGCTGCTCAAAATCTCTTCAAACCTGGTCTCGATATTCATGTCTAACTCTGTACTTGGGATTAAGAAAGAACCGACAGACAAACGGACAGACAACGACAGTGGAAATTTGTAGGTCTACAATTTTTTAAAATCGCAATCCAATAAATTCATATTTTTAAGAAAGTGTTGTATTTTTCATTGAGATGTTTTCATTAATCCTTGAAGAGCAATTCTTTTGGTCGAGTACTCCGGTAAGCTCAATTAGTGTTGAGAAAACTGAATAAAATCCGCTGATTACCTGAAAAACAATGAACATGCTTAATTATACAAAAGAAACAAATTATTAATTAGTAATTAGCGTTAAAACTGTAGAAATATTATTATTATTTCTGTTTTTCTGTCCGGATTCGATTATGGCTGACGGTATAACCGATTGGCTCATTAAGCTTATATATTATATTATAATCATAAATATATTTGTATATAATTATAATAAATAATTTGTTACCATAATAATAATAATATAATCATGAATTAATGATATTTATACATGTAGTTTTATCGAAACACATTTAAATATCTTAAAAACTGTATCTGCTGACCCGAATAACGAAGTTTTTTTTCACATAAAAGAATCCCCCAATTGCCCTCCAAAAGGCATTCCTCCAAATCTTTTTATGAATCCAATCACCTGAAACGAATTATTTATATTAAATAATAATTAATTAGAAGATATAAATGCAAGATAATACAATACTTTGAATTTATACTCCAAGGAAAGAGGCTGCGAATAGAATTTCCCAATTGAAATGAAATTATCATAAAACTGAAAGCAATTTCAGAAACAATTAAAATTCTTAGCACTAAAGTAAAATACTTATAATATTATTTAATACTTACAATCGATGTAAGTGACGAAATTGACCAAGAAACTAACAACGTTCCAATTATAAGTAACAATGCAAAAACTGATACAAATAATCGCATGATTACATTTATTTTGGAGAAAAGAGCTGCATATAAGAAAAAACTAGATTCGTACACAAAATGTATATATATAATGGGAGTAAGTATACTCCAGTTTTCGTTTATTTCTTGAATAAGTTCCGGTAATTCCAAGAGTTTCTCCATCAGATTTTGTATAAAGGATCTGGTCGCTTGGTTCGCATTTTCTAATTCTTTGGAAATTTCAATAAACCGTTTTGCCAAGATTACAGAGCAAAATGCGAAGAACAGAAACACGTAGCATACTTGTGACGTTCCATAAATTACCCAAATCTGAATGGCTACCGTGCAACCTAATACTATTCTACCATTATGTATGAATTTGGCTATGGTAAAATAACTGATATATGAAAATAACACAAAAAGTGATACGAGAATAAATACAAAGAATGTAAGGAAAATGAAAATATGTCTTTCGCTTTTATTGATTAATTCTTCTTCACCGTGGTATTGACTCTTCAAATAATGGACAGATATTTTTCTTCTGCTCAGAATGCTAAACTGAAGAGCGACATAAACAGCAAGACCGAGATAAACTATTTTTGCATAAAATGTTTCATTTTCAACCACCAGAAATGCTTCCGAGCAAGGAAAGTTTGGAATAATTATCATCAGCATAATTATTATTACTGCAAGCCATAATACACAACTAATAAAGTAAACGTAAATTTTGGAAAGTATAGAAAACTGTTCTTTCTTTTTTCGACATTTGCACGATTTCAGCAAATCCAATCCAAAAACTTGTCCAGCAGATAAGAGAGGTTGAATGGTCGGAACAATACAACAATCTGGACGATATAATTGAGTTGACGTAGACATGATCAAAAACGTCACAAAGATTTGAACTTAAGTTTATAGAAATCACGAGCTACTTAAAATCTTAATGATTAAATTCGAAAATCTTCGATAAGTATTCTATTTTCTACAATTGCAAGTTTCTCTTTACCAACAAATCGTAATCAGAATCCAATGCGGGGATTACTTTTCGATGGACTGAACTGCTCGTGCGATATTAATACATTTATTTAATCGAAAGTGATAGATGAGCTAGAAATATGTGCAATACTGATGTTTAGAATTTCCTTTCATTCTATAATATAAACAGAAAGTTACATTTAAGAAATTAATAGTGTTATCCAAGACGTAGGAATTGAAATTTTACATGTTACTTACAGTATCTTGTCACGAAATATCGTAAATATGAAACGAAATGTATGCTTATAGATATTGGAAGAAATACAATTTACTCAACTCAAATATGCGGAGAATTTTCAATTCTATAAGCGAAATCTTTCGTATTTTATAAGAATACCTTAGATACATTATAAGGATGCCAACAAATAATAATCTGAAGATGGCCAGATTATTAGAAAAATTAATTAAAAATGGTTAACATGTTCTAAAAATTGGATATTTATTCGGGTGTTATACCTTATATGAATAAATTTGATAAATTCAATATTCGAAAACCTATAAAATGTAAATAAATTAAATTATGAATTAAAAATAATTATATATGATAATTAATGATAATTGATATGCCGCTGCATGTGAGTTAATGAATAATTTTCTTCAATATTTAAAGAGTGTTTAGTATTACTTCGTTCCTATGAATAAATGCATAATATAGAACTTTAAATAATAAGAAAAATAATTATGTTTTATAATGAAATAACGCAGCTAGTTAATTTTATATTTTCTGTACTGTAATTTATCATATAAAATTTCAATTTAGTTTAACCCATTTTCATTAATGACATTGTAGAATATCCATAGATAATGACTCTAATAAAATCAGAACGTCATTATATTTCGCTTTCTAGAGAAGAAACATGGGCTCAAATTCATTATATTTCTTTCACTGAATTTGACTACCTCGATCCACTAGGATTCGAGAGATATGACTCCACTCTCATAGTCATATTGCTAAATATTTAGCCTCCAGTAATAATACCAGTTGATCCTTAAAACTTGAATTTGGCAACAGGAAATCTCAAACAAGAAACTCAGTTTTTCTACTAAGACTGAACCTGAATACATCACAAATCATTCAACCGGAATCCCCAATTCGTCATGAGAATAGCCCTTACTTTATCATGTACTCATGTATTCATTTATCATGTAAGTACCGAGATGTCTTCCTCCTTCAGTCATGCTAGTCGACCTTATTTTGGATTAGGCTCCTCTGTAATGACAATAGTGAGGCAAGACTTGACCGGATACATTTCCAACAATATGGCGATGCTTCGCGTTAATGAATTGCATAAAACTATCTTTGCTTTGATTGAAAATTTTCGTAAATCATCTAATTTTTCTCTATTTAGTTACATTGAATGTTATTAACAGTTCCTATATTTAATTCTAGAGTATTTTATATAATATAAAGTCTCAAACGTATGCACTAATGATGAGTGGGATTTGTGGAAAGCTTTCGACTATTTAATGTCTCAGCAAAAAGAAAATCGTTCATTTGGAGGAACGTTAGCTTCGTATATAATAATGAATGAAAAAACATTTCTTAATTTGGGGAAAATTAATTATGTTACTGAAAATCCTAGTTTAGGTAAGTAAACTCACTCTGAATTTTGAACCTTGAGTAACGAGTCAAATTTAATTAAAAATTTATATATTTTTTATGGTATTACAGCTGATTTAACAGTTCAAAAAGAGCTCGATTCTAGAAGAGTTGCAAAATATCGTGTGAAATATTTTATTTACGTAGGAGAAGAAAAGGATATCCTTCTTGGTCTTTCGCTTTTAGTTCCCATTAACTCAACGTTTTATGAAGTAATACGCTTTGTTTGAAGAATTGGAGCCGAGATTTAAGTACGTTATTTTCGTCAACAACACGTAACAATCATAATTTAAATATATAAATTTTTTCAGATTTAAGTACATTGATTATCCCTGGGGAAAATATATTTATTCCATATTTGGAATAAATATAATAATGCAGAATCGAGAAATTATTGGCAGTTACATAAAGATAAAAACAATTTTAATTTAATACTGAAACAATGTAAGTATCTTATATAACATTTTCTCATCTTTCAAATTCAGAAAAATGTTTAATTAATACCTCTAATTAATCTGTAATTAAAGTGATCAAAAAGTCTTCAAAGTTCACTAGGTGAGGAGAGGATAAAAGCACTGAACGGTGGTAGCTAGTCCTGTATTCGCACCTGTTATGCATTGTGTTTTCACCACGTATCTGATATCTATATAGAGAGACTAGTTATCTATAGTAAGTCCTCCTGTGTTTTCTTTATAACACCATTTTCCGTTCACTTTTTCCTCACTTTTACTTTGCAAAATAGACTTGCTTCTTACAACCGATAACGTCTTATATCTAAAGTTACTATTATCAGTCATTAGAAACACAACGTGCGTATTAAAGGCAGAACGTCAAGGCTTATAAAGGGCTTGCTACTTTTGGGATTCACATTTTAGTCTAGCTCTGAAGTCTCAAGAAATTTTCATGTATCTGGATGGTGTGAATTGCATGTCACCATTTTATGAAGACCAAAGAACCTGAGACAGATGAAGAAGGCCCAGACATCATGGAAGAAGTGAGACATGCAGTTAAAATCATGAAGAAAGGTAAAGCAACTGGACCAGATGGAATACCAATTGAACTTATTAAAAATATAGGGAATGAAGGAGTAGTAACTTTAATAAGAATTTTGAACAACATTTACAAAAAAGGGAAGGCTCCGGAAGAAATGAACTATTCTATTATGGTACCGTACCTTTACCCAAGAAAACAGGAACTATAAAACATTGTGAACACAGAACAATTAGCTTGCTAAATCATCCACAACAGAATATATGGCAAAATTGAAAGTAATATCAATAAGACTGAATTTGGATTTCAAACTGGAGTTGGCACAAGAGAAGCAATCTCTGGCCTCTCTCAAATTGATGAAAAAACAATAGATATGAATGTCCCCATCTTTGTGTGCTTTCTGGATTATGAAAAAGCATTCGATAAGGTACGGCATGGCAAACTACTTGAAATACTTTGCAACATAGGACTAGACAGAAGTGTCGAAAAAATTCTATTCAAAAATTTTTGAGAGAAAAATCATCGAAGATATGATTAAAACTTTTCTCGAGGACTTGGTTCCTTGTTTGAGGTGACCCATCCAATGTGTCACCCGGAACCGACAATTGAAATTCAACAATTGGACAATTGTGTGATGATTCCTAATGAAGTCATGGGAAAAACCCCGAAATAAAAAGGAGGGAGTTCGCCGTCATCAATAGTTCTTTAAACTGGTGTTCGCGCCCGATCCCGTTTCGGATACTGCTCAAGCCCTTATATAGCCATACTTAATATTTAAAATTAGCGCATAGCTAAGCATCTAACTGACGTCTGTATATAGCTTTGTAACTAGTCTAGATAAATAAACGGGTATTGTTAATCGTTAAATTGTAGTAGCGTATGTCCAGTTGTCTCCATCCGCCTCCATTCCGAGTCCGCTCGCTCACAAGAAAAGAAAATATCGGCCATCAAGATTTCTGTCTCTGTCCTCTACACAATTTAAAGAACTTTTAAAATGTTTGACATTATGCACTTGGTCTTTAAAACCCTTACGTAAGTTAACATTTGTAGTTATATAATCAAATACTATAATATAATAAAATAGAAGGGTTATAATAGAAATATATCGTTTTAAAATTTTTTCATAATTACTTTTATTACATTTATTCATTTATTTTTTGAACAATTTTGTTAAGAGTAACCAATTAAATAGAAGAATATTTTAATAGCTTTTAAATCATACACTTATCCTTTGTTTATCGTGTCTATGCATTTCTGTTTAAATAAATGCATAGGAAAAAGCGTTTTATTTAATTTTAATTAATTATATAACTAATTAGAAAACTTTAAATTTCCGTTTTTAAATTTTAAATCTCTGTCTTGACAATTTTTTTTCTTATTTTTAATCACACGTAGTTAACAAATAGACGAAAAGAAACGTGTATTGTTTATAAAAAAAATTAAATAAATTATTTATTATGTGCAAAATTACTAAAATTCTTTATTTATACAAGGTACCATAATAATATTTTATTTGATTTTATCAAAATAAGCAATACAAGAAGTCATTTCACTAAATTGCAATTGAGATAAAGAAACGTTGTAGAAACTTTTAGATAAAAAGGAATAAAAAAAATTCAAGACTGACCACAAAAAAATACGAATTAAATTGCTTAGATTACAAGTTTAAAATTTAAGTGCCTTATTAACATAGAAGTTTATGTAAACAGCAATGCGTTACGAATGATTAATGTAATATGAATAATGTATTATGCATAGTTATAATAGATCACGTTATATCTTCATGTTTACGAAGAGAGAAAGAATCTCTAAAACAAACAGTATTGAATAAATAAAAGTTATATTTTTAAAATAAGTTATTTCACGAATTGAATTGGGAGAAACATTTCCCTTTCTTTACTCTCTAACGTCTCCAATTGCTTGATCTATATTCTGATTAGTTTGTAGACCCGTTCTACAGAATTTATTTTTAAAAATCGCGCTTAACTATGCTAGTCTCTTGGTTTTGTAAGTGTATCTACTAGCTTAGCTGTCATTCCATTTAAGTTATAATTAATTAACTGTAAGCACAATATGCTAAAGATTTTTAAGACCTAGGCACAGAATAGATTTACAAGTTCCAAAATCAAATGCTGTATACACATATTTGTTTTTCTTTTGCGTGATTTTTATAAGAAAATTTTCTTGTGTGATATCTAAGTGATTATAACTAGAGGACAACAGCGTGAAATAAGTCATCAAATAGAAAAACTTGTTAAATTTCAATTTTTAATTTTAAATTAGCTGCCAAAAGTTATTTATAGTCTGGACTATGTGAAATGTATTCACGAACCTAACACCAACTACAAAAATGAATTACAAAATTTCTTTGTGTACCATATTTAAGGTGGCAAATCCAATACAACCCAGCCTTTTGTAGCCAAGTCCTACTGGCTAACGATTCAGTGAACCTACCTATATATATATATATTAGTTGCTTAACTGAATAAAGTGTCACTACATATATATATATATATATATATATATTATTGCTTTAAATGATAGCAAAGTGTCACTTCAAATAGCATAATTTTAAATTGTATCGCACTTAAAACTAGACACAATAATTATAAATAAATTTCACTTGTCTTGTATTTGCTGAATGTCAATATTTGTCTGTGTCAATATTGTTTTACGCGTAAATATTTTGATAGTTTTAATATATCGTCAATTAAACGGCTATTTTTAAAAATCTTTATCTATTTTTAATGTTTTTATTATATATTATTACTCAAATATTTTATAATTAATTTATATCATATTACTCGTAAGTGGGGTTAGATATCGTAGTATTTACGAGACTTTTTACAGTATCGTAAGCTACGGTGTGCTTTATGAATACGAGATTTCGTATTTAACAGCAGAGAGAATTCGTCGCAACTTACAATATACCAGCTGTTTTGTGAATCCGGCCCTTGACTAACAAAAACTTTTTCACTGTAGAAATACAAACTGTTTATACAAATAAGATATTACTATGTTTTGAATATAGTAATGTATATATATTTGTAATACATAGATTGGTGTAAATTAAAATAACTTTATTGAATAAATTTGAATTTCTTGATTGAAGTTCTATATTTGAGTTTATTTCTTCTAAAATATACATAGTAATTAAATATATATTATAAATATAACCATTTAATGGATACACAAATTTCCCAGCCAGTATGAAAAATTAGTTCATAGGCGTATTGAGGAAGTTGTTAGAATAAAGCAACGCAACACATGGGAGATATGTCAAGAGGGGACCTCCCTGCAGGACTTTCTAATGAAAATTAACTCCCTATTTAGATATTAGACACGTAAAGAAAGTTATGAAACTCCATGCGGCCAACCTGTGAGGCGTAAACACGCAACTCTCTACCAGTGTTTCGTGTACTCAGAGGGCAGAAGGGATATATGCCTCCTCCTTAACCAAAAGTAAAATATATTTCAGAAAGAAAAGTCAATTTTGTTTTTATATGTGCATGTGGATTTATGAGTATTTTTGCATTTATTTATTAAAAAAAATTATGCGTAAACCTGTTCTTAATAATGACATCGAGATACTGGATTAGATCATACAGATTAGAAACGAAGAATGGGAATAAAGATGTCGCATAGGAAAGGAAGTATATTTCACTGGATATTTAAAGAGATGACCCCATAAAATTAATAACAGCTTAAAAATTTACATAAAGTCATTAATTTTATAGACTTTTTTTTTACTGGAGATTATACAGTATCTTTAAAATAGACAAGAAACTGTTGAATATTATTTAAATTATAAAATTTATAAGTTTTCTGCAGCAGAATCCTAATTTGAATTGATTTGGGTGTTACTATGAATTACTATTGTTAGTTAAATCAGTGTTTAAAATATTCATACAAAAATACCAATGAAAATTATAAACATGTTTATTGAATGATATTTATAATAAATCAAAATTCATGTCTAATAAATCATACTTCAGTTGAAGATTATAAAATGTCGAAATAATAAATTTACTTGTATTTTTATTTATTTTGAGAAAAATAACTGTATTAAATATTTTATATCTTTTATAAGTTATACATTTTCATATTGTTATACTACACTTCAATTTCATTATCCATATATATATCACATATATCAAAATACATCTTCAAATACAATACACCTACAAATAAATATAAAAATAAAAATTACAATTAAAATAATAAATTAATTTTTATAACAAAAAAAAAATTCCATCAATTTATATACAAAGTCATTTAACATTTATTACAATAGAAACATTTGGAAACAATTTACATATAGGCATACAGATCGTCCTTTAAAGTATATACTATTTTCCAAATTAAAAATGTTAATGAGTATTCTTGATTTAATCATTTAAATCGTTGTTATAAACTCAACCATATAAAACGTGTTCATGGGTCTATATAACACATCAATTATATATTATTTACATATATCTTGAACAAACATTAATTATCATAGTATATTTTTAAAATTATAATATTAAAAATATTTTATGCATATTTTTTAACATAGAAATAATATAATTATCTCAAATTTAAATCATTATCAAGCTTAAAAATACTTATCTACTCTAAGTATTATATATCCTGTATATAAAACTTATTTTAAAGATTGGATATGAGAAATTATTTGAGTATTATGTCTACTTTAAGAAATATATATATATATTATAAAATAGACTTTATATTAGTTTGAAATATTTTAATAAATTAACAGCAATAGACAATAGACACACTACAAGTAACGACTGACTGTATATATAATATATATATATATATACAAGTAACGAATATATAATGAAACATTTGACAATTATGATTTAACATATGACACGATTACTGAATTATTATATCATAATTTATATAAATTAGAAATAAAATTATTTTAAAATATAAAAATTTTAGTTATTTTTTTTTTATATCATAAAACATTAATGAAATACGGACGGATTATTTTAATGACAAGTTTCCTTATTCTTATATTATAAATTAATTTTCTTGTAGATTTATTACTTATTCCATATTCCAATATAAATTTTCTTAATTATAAAATTGTTTTATATTTTCGTGTAAAATAATCACTTTTTTAAAAAAATAAAATGGTTAAAATTGGCCTAGTGATGCTCTTGCAGAAAGCCTGAGAAGTATAATAGAATTAGAATTACAGCTATTGAAATTAGAGAAAGAAATTGTATTTCTTTCGGTATTTATAAAGTGATTCAAAATTCACGTTACCCGTATAAAACTGTTAATTAAAAGTTGTCATAAATAAATACATTGTACATACAATATAATCCATTTATTATCATTTCATAACGCAAAGAAATGAATTCTCTATATCATGTAAATATGGTCATATTATTTAAAATGATCTGCAGCAACGCAAGCATAGCTTCATTCACTATACTTGCAGACTGCATAGTATTGCGCCTATAATATGAGCAATTTCAATAAATTCTTCATAAGTGACCTAAATCAGTTAGTCTTTGTTCTCCCTCAAACAAAAATTTACTTACATTAATCTCAGCGACTTCTGGATTATTTATATTATCCGATTGTAGCTAGATTAAAATCGTTTCGATATTGTGATTTCTTTAAAATACAAAATATAAATATGTTGAAGCCATAAACTGTCTTCATTTTCCGTCGTTCACAATACCAGCGACAGTCCAAAGCTATGTTTAAGCAATTTATTTCTATAAGAAACGTGAAGTACTGCATTGCGTAAGGTAGTTTAGAGTGGCGACCTACCCTCAAAATTAAGCTTTTTGTCATTGTATAGTAATTAAAAACGGAAAAAGTTTTTTATAACACAACTTCACAACAGATGGCGCCACGCACAATTTTATTTTTTACTTAATAATATAAAAGTTATGTTAATAAACACTCATAATAGCCGGGAAAGTTACGCAACTCTCGTTGCTAGACTTTATACAACTTTTTAATTTTTCAATCGGAGTTTCTGTAAGAACTCGTAAAAAATAGAATTACAATAATATACAGTACTTAACGTACGGTACATTATTGTAATTCTACTTTGCTTATTTCATGCTGTTAACTTTTTTTTTTATCGTGGAATTAATGAACATTTAATAGTAGTCGCCAAATGTCTCTATCGACATTATTTATTTATTTACAAAAATCATTAAAATTATTTGATACTTATACTTACGATTTAGGTAATTCTGATTTTTGAATCACTATAATTATTATACAAATGAATCATAAAAACAGAAAAATAGATGTTTTAAATACTATAGTATTATTAAATTCCAAATTACCTTTGTATGCATTTTAATAAAATACAAAGTGAAAGATCATGTGAATTTTTCCCAATTTTCGTTTTCAATATTAACGAGTGATTTAACGTTAAAACAATACTTAAATTATTTTAAGCTATTTATCATTTAAAAATAATTAATTTTCTATTTTTTATATAATATAAATAATTCTTGATTATTCTTACTATCTTTACTGTTACTTCATTAATATGTTTTGCATAAATTTAATAAAATATTTTATATAAAAAAATTAAATTTAAATTACAAAATATACTTATTTAAATAAGTAAATTAACTAAGTATATAAATTATAACAAAATATACTATATTTGATATTTTACTATTAATAAACTCGCCATTTAAGAAAAATTAAAATGCTAAATTATATAATTTGAATATATTATAAATCCATTTTTATTATCAGAATTTGATAAAATTTCACTTTTATAGTAAACATTTTTCTAATAAACATTTCGTTATTCACTCATTAAATACTTTTAAAATTTCAGCATGAAGAATTAAATATTACACCTTATTAATTAAATAAGAAAACACCCTGGAGATTAATTTTGAAGATTTGGAACTTTTATGGCAAGAATTTCAATATACTTTTTGGTTTATTTGTCTTTAAAAATAATTATTCCTTTGATAATGAACTCGCTGTGGTGAGTACCAGCTGTTACGAACTGGAATTCTACTGTTAGAAGATAACAACGAAGATTGTCGTACACTGGAATCAATCTGTAAAAACAAGCCAATTATTATTTATTAAAGTAAAAATAATGATATTATTTTAGCTACTTACTTCATGTGGTGTTCTTTTAATAGAAACTTTATGAGCTTTAACATTTAATATAGAAGAGAGAGAAATGGCTGATGTATCTGTTGCTACTGATAATGAAGGTGAAGGTCTCCAATTAATAACAAATTTTGCAATGTGTTGCTTAAATAATTTAGTTGTAAGCGTATACAGAACAGGATTTAATGCAGAATTTATAGGAAGTAAAAACACTGCAACCCAAGCATACAATTCTTCATTTATCTGTATACCTACAATTTGATTTAAAATTTTAATACTTATATATATATATATATGCTTATAATAATTTATTTATTAAAAATAATCTCACCTCCAACAGCTAAAAATTTAATGAATATCACAGGTACCCAACAAATCATGTCGGTGCCAACTATGAAAGCGAATCTCTTTGCAATTGTTCTCTCGTATTGTTGTTGTGACGATCTCACGCCCATGCTTGATCTTTGGATAGCAGCAAACATTCTCACATACGAGAATAAAATAAATAAAAATGCCAAAGTATTTATTCCGCAAAATACAAATAAAGAATACTCCCAAGCCGCAGCAAAAGGATCGTGTATATGCAAAGGTAAACAAACTCCATTATTACCATAAAATTCGTTGCCAAAATAACCTAAATCAAATATTGGTAAAATAGAAATGATAAAGGCTACAATCCAAATGATGCTACTACAAATGAATGAAAATTTTACCGTTCTTCTTTTAAGACTTAATGGGTATAATATGGACATGTAACGATCAATAGTAATTACAGTCAACATAAACACGGAAGCTTCACTACTTAAAGTGCTGAAAATTCCGCAAAAATTACATTTCCAACTATGTCTCCAATGTTTGTCGTGATTGACATAATCGCCTCTAAATGCCATATCATGACCCGCTATCATAAATAAATAAATTCCCATAAGAAAATCTGCTACTGCTAAATTCTTTATATATATGGAATGGACTTCATTCGTTTCCTTAACTAAATGTCTTCCGACAAGAACGAGCAAATTGCCTAAACATGCCAAAAATGCAACTATCCATACGCTTATTCTCAATATTAGACTATCCAGTAAGTGCGTTACACTACTTATTCCATCTCCTCTCGGCTCACAGACTCGAATGTGAAGGGCGTAAGAACACATTCTGAAATCTTGAAAATATCTGTCAAATGAAATTAAGAGATTTTAATTATAAAATATTTATATTAATCCTGCTTCATATAAAATTTTACTTTATGTTGTTAATAATGAAATTTATAAGTATACAATTAATAATTTTTTTTATAAATTTAATTTAATTATTTAAAAAAAATCAACAAATTTAATGTCACTACCTTTATATTAAAATAACGAAACTTGGAGAGATGAAGTATAAAGGCATGACAATAGTTGAGGAGGTTAGTGGTTAAATGACAATAGTTAAGGAGGAAGGAATGAAAAGAAAATAACGTAATGCCCTGTTTTTTTCTTTAACGGTACAAAACCTAATGATCCAAAGATAATTCAGTTGCTGATTTCATCTCTCTTAAATGATGTGGGACGACTTATCATAAAGATATTCATCTTAATGGCTTCGAAAGAGGAGCACTTTTTAAATTGAAGCTTTAAAAATGTTTATGACCAATAACTCTTCATAAAATTGAAAATATATATATATTGACTGTTTATAAACTTTAAAATTTAATAAAATATCCATAGAAATTTTTAAAACTTACAAAATTTATTTTAAAAATGTACACTGTTGTAAGGACAGTGCAGGATAAGAATTAAATTAATATACTCGTATTTGAAAATTATACTTTAATAATTCAGATGAGTAATTATTATTTAGGACATTTTACTTAAAATCCAACAAAGAATTTTTACATTACATTAATATATTTGAAATAAAATAACCTATTATAAAAATTTCGCAAAATTTAAGAATATAAATTCAAAATTATATACTGTACAAATAAAAAATTTGCTTAACGAAATATGAATTTGTTTTTTTTTGTTGGTACAAATATGTTCTACGTCTTTATAATGGAAGAATTTATAGTTAAATAGTAAAAATAGCCACCATCATTTACTGTAGTGTATCATTACGATGAGAATTTCCTGTAGCACTTATCTGGAATTCGAATATTCGAATACTTAATGAACTTAATTACAGTTCCTTACATCAGGGATTTAAGGTACTGTACCAACCTTTTTCTGTAATGAGCCAAGTGAGTTGTAAAAGACAAGTCCGAGGGCCAGACAAAAGATATAATCAAAGATTAAGATTGATCTATGTTCGTTGTTAAGCATGAGGGAAGTGAAATTTGCAATTGCTTTTTCGAAAGAATGTCATAAATATTAGGGATAAATTTTGTGGCACTCAATATTAACAAATCCTTTAGATATTTGCTGGATAGTGATGTTCGACATTTTAATTTTATATATTTTATGTTCGAAAAGGAAGAGATCTTGAGAAAATTTAACAAACTCCCTTCTTTAAATAGTACCATTATTTGCAGTATAATCTATTAATTTTACTTGATTTTTAAAAAATTCAGTATTAGTGATTATTACACATTTTTAAAATAAAGAACTAATTTATAAGTAATGATGTTCTTATTAAAAAAAATCAATTAAAATTGTTTTTTTAGTTATTTAGGCCTAACTTGAATATGCAAAATGTTACAAATATACTTTTTCGTGTTAAATGTTACTTAACGCAAATATTTTATACTTTAAGCAACATTTAAACTGAATTTATAAAGCTTTATATACTTCTCCATATTATAAGCATATTAATGTCATATTATCATGAACTAAAACTGATTGGGAGAGTCTGCATTTACAAGTCAAAGTCTTTGTGAAAATATAATAAAGCAGGGAATTTAAGAGTTTTTACATTTTTGCAGTATATTTAAAGCATGTAAACACATCTAAATAAATACAGCATGTGGTTTAATATTACCATAGCATGTACTCAAAGTGAAAGAACTGATGAATACTGGCTGAAAAGGCGCTATCTGTACTTATAGCGCTATATTAGAGGTATTAAATAGTATTTGAGCTATTTTTATCAAGGGAATATTCGATATATCGAATATTCAAATACGTTCTAGTATTCGAGTATTCGCAGATAATATTCGCCCATCTCTACTTTACAGAGAAGTCAATGATTTTTTCACTTTTCTGATTTTCCTGCATATATTAGTATAAACAGTATCAAATGCTAGCCATTAGATAGAAGAGCAGCTTAGGATCCATTTGAATTTATTGTTAGGAAATCTTCACTGTAACTTCTATCGATATTAATAATGACAGAAAATCATAAAATCTCTTTAATTACGGTATTTAAAGTATTCTATTTAGCAATCCAAATGCAACAAAATACGATGTGGTGACATTTCAGAACATGCAGAAGATATTTCCATACCAAACTTACCACTTTTGGTGATTAACACAAAGTAAAACACAAGTACCTTTCAACGTTCTAAATACGGTAGAAAAATCCGGTGATTAAGACCTTTTTACCTCTACTATTTGTATGGCATTTAATTTTTACACTAGTTTAATGTAATAGCCTATATGTTGACTTAAACACAGAGCTATAATATAGAACAACTATCCGTATATTTTCGAAATTAAGGTGAGCATTTTGATACCATGATGAAATCGGGAGGAGTGGAACGAGGGATGGTTATAAAAGAAGAAAAAGTAACACCAAAAATATCCTAAAAACAGTTTATTTCTTTAAAATTGTTTGAAGAATGTTACGAATTCGAACGAAGTTACGTATAATTATAAAAAAACAAAATTAATTAATAAAGTACTGTTTCCGCTAAGTATCGTTTCGTTTAGTTTACGAGCTTTTTCTCAGGATTTATGTAAACAACAAAGATAAAAATTGGTATATAATAAATTTTAATAATTTAACACTCTTTTCAATTGCTTTATAAAGTTTCATTGCATTGCATAGTAATATACTGTTCTGTGTTAATTCAAAAAGTTGGTTTTCATACTTTATCATATAGTTTTATAAAATGTTTAGAAGTAAAGTGTGTTTCAAATTTGGCAGCCTTCAAAGATAGTATCGCATTGCATGTGAGAAGAATCGCATGGAAACGATTACAATCGGATATTAAACACACTGTTCCTTCAGGTTTTACATCTTCAAAATGGAGACCACATTGAGCAGTATCCTCCTCATCGCTAAGATTTTTGTATCGCTTTAGTGTCTTGTATAAATAAAATGTATGCTGCTTTCAACACTAAGAAGTGGCAAAGTGGTGAGTTTTTGTACAATTTTTTTTTTTAAATGAAAATGTCTTTCGCATATTCTGTTACCACAACAGATTTAGTTGCATTTGGCTTGCTAAATATCTCTCTAGACAACATTGATTTTGAAGAATTTAATTATGATTATCCGGTATAAAGTGATTCAAAACATGTTAACACGAATGTAAAAGTTTTTCCTTTCTTTATAGTTGATTTAGATGGGTACAAGATTTTTTTTTTGGAGCAAAGAAAAGAATTTGCTGCATAGCTCGTTTAGTCATCCACAAAGATTTACAGAATAAACATTTTTCTATTTTACTTCTGTTAGTGCTAAAGCCCATAAATCGGGTAAAGCTAGAATCATCCGGCTAATGCCATCTTTATCCAAGTTTTTTTTTTTGTTTAAAGCAAGTAACAATCTATTAATTTTAAATTTTATCCGTATAAAACGTACTTTATCCATGTCACAGGCGGATAAAGCTGACATTATCCGAAAAAACGAACGGATAAAACTAGAACAAAACTCGAAATTCGGGCTTTATCTGGTTAAAAAGCCAAGAAAAGCCGAAATTTAAGAATAAACGAGATTATGTATACTTGTCGATGATCAAGATTACCAATTTAATAATAATATACGATATAAGACATCACATTTTTTGCAGTTTTTAACTAAAATTTGTTTGTAGCAAATAAAATTTTCTCTTATAAAAAGTTTTATTTGAAAATTTTTAAATAAAAATATATACTTACATGTGTGTCAATGAAGTTAATGGAATAAACGTATCAGAATGAAGATCCTTTAGTTTATTTTTCTTTAAATTCCTAAAAGGAATTAGATATTTTTATGTATTTTTATTCTTTATACGAAAATATTACGTACTGTACGTATCAAACCTTGATTTAGCGCTATTACTTCTTCGTTTCTGAAATTGGTCTAAATTGGTACTAAATCGAGTGTGGTGCTAAACTGGAATACTTCAAACAATAAAATCACTTGGCGATTCACGAGTGTAGCGTTATTTAGAAGGGCGCTAAATCGAGGTTTGAGTATAATCTATAACTTTTTTGTGTTTTCGAATCAACAATTTCAATTAATTTATTACTTATTTTAACATAAAAGAATATTACTACCAGAATATAACTAATTAACAACTAAACGTACACTTAAAAACAGCTTTATTTTCCATTAATTAAGGTAAAATATTAATTAAGAATATCATTTTAATACGATGTTAATACTAATTCTATTTATATCATAATTAATTACGGAGAGTTATTATAAAAATTGGTTTTAAATATTAATAAAAAATTTTTAATAAACTTTTACAACAAAATTAATAATTTTATAAATTACTAAAATATTATTCAACTGAATAAATTAATTTTTTTTTTACCCAGTGAAGTACTTTCACTGAAAAAATATGCAATTATAGCCAGTATTGCATTCTGTAACTTTATTTAATAGCAATAATTTTAATATTTCTAAAGTTATTATAATTACGTTTGATTAGTAACCGATCTATGTTTTAAGAACAATTGCATTTGTTACTAGTGACAGCAATGAATTTACTTGTACACTATACAACTGCACGATCCAAAACTCAGTTAATTCGGTTAACTACCGATCCTTTTTTTATACCTAATAACGAATATTTATATATATATATACTCAAGGCTTCTTTAGCAAATTATAAAACTGCTGTTTTATTATTATTAAATTGAAAAAATTATATTTATCAATAGATAAAAGTTTTAATTGACTTACAATGTTTGCAGATTGATGAGTTGACTGAAAGTATTCCGTTTTATACTTATCAAATTATTGCTTTCCAAATCTCTAAAAATATAAAATAAAAATTTAAGTACTTTAGCTTAATATATATATATGTATATTCTACATCATTTTTTAAAAATCATTTTTCAAAAATCATTCTAACTCATAGTTTAACCTATTTTAACAAATTTAATTCTCCATGTTTAAAAAAATAATAATAAAATTGGTAACAATAGCTATATATAAATTTTAGATAAACAACCTAAAGCAATATTTTTTATGTACATTTTCTTTTAGAAATATATTATAAAAATAAACATTTTTTAATTAAGTTAACTAATTTAATAAGATTATTTTAAAAATTTCAATGACAGCGGGGTTAAATCACTTTTATATAAAAATATAAAATAATTGACTTTTGTTATTTAATATTTATGCTATTATAAATATATATCTTGAATTTAAAGTTCACCACTAATTAATTAAAGTATAAAAAAAATTTAAATTATAGAATATTTTCTTAAAAATTTCCTAAAGAAAAAGAAAAAAACCTGAAACTGTTTTTAGTGTTTTTTATGATTTAATTTAAAGAAAAAATATATGTTCTTCATTGTTTACGTAATTTTAATGTAAAATAATAATTCAATTTATAAAAAAGCTTTATACGAAAATATTCTTTTCGCTGTTTAGTTTTTATCCATTTTATATACTAAAATTTAATAATATCTTATATCTTAAATAATAATATCAACTTATAACAAAATTATCAAACAGCTAGTTATTATATAATAAAATTTTAAAAGCTTTTTCAATAAGTAGGAAATTTATTAATAGATATTGTTAAAGAATAAATATATTTCGTGTATACGGTTATAGGAAGGAGCAGTAAGACAATTTGATTGGTTCTTTTATCTTTTAAAAATAAAATAAAATAATAAGGAAGTCGTATAAAATAAAGATTTGCTTTTAAAAAATGGTAAAGAATGCTTTTAATTAATTGTGTTTATTGACTTTACTCTTATATATTTTTATGGCTTTCAGAGAAGAGTGAGGAGTAACATTTGCCACTGTTCTACTTATATTCGACTTGTATTTGTATTGAAGGAAAATATTTTGTATTTTTTAGAATTAAGAATTTATAAATTGATTTAAGTGCACTAAATTTCCGAAAGTAATGAAACTATAAGAGTAATTTTATTACATTTATTTCTTCTTAATGTTAATAATAATTTTATTATGAATACAAACTTTTCAAAATATATATAAATTTATTTAAGAAAAAAGTTTGTACGTTCATTTATTTAAATATATTGGTGCTTAAACTGGTCGAAACGACTTGAGTTTGTAAATTACCTTCACATAACTGACATAAATTACCTTCATGTGTATCGTATCGTCGGAATGTGAAGCTAATTTACGTACGTGTAACACAGTGTTGAAAAGAATAGACCTTTCCCTATTCTTTTATTGAAGATTATTTATATCAGATTGCATCCTCCATTTACCAAAAGGACGTTTTATTTACTTGTGGATCATTTTAAATAACAAATTTTTGGATTTTAATAAAGTTAATTTAAAAGAAAATAACATATTCGATAAAAATTTTTAAATTAAAATGAGTTTATTTTTAATTACTATATAACAGTTTTAAACAGCTCTTATATATATATATATAACTATTATAAAAACATGTTTATGTCAATTAAGATAAAACAATTTATATTTTAATTACTTACAAATTAATTAATGATGAAATATTTCCAAAACTATCTTCATCTAACTGAGATAATTCATTCCAACTTAAAGATCTTCATAAAAAAACAAAAACACTAAAAATTCATAAATGTCTATATGCCATTTAAAATGATGTAAATTTATATAAAATTTAAAATAACTAAATTAAATTTAATTTTAATCAATAATAAGAAATTTAAATTCAGTAATCTTCACTAAATTACGATAAAACATTCGCTGTTTAAGATCAGTTAAAGTCGCTAATTGATGTGAAATTCTAATAAATAATAATAATAATAATAATTAAATAACATATCTTAAAGTTAAGACATAAAATAATAAATAAGTTATTCTACACAGGCAACAGAGATAAATTACTCACAATGCTTTAAGAGAATGAAGACCATAGAAAATTTCCTCTTTAATATATTTTATTCGATTTCTTCTCAGAGATCTAATTTACAGAAGTTCATATATTAATTATTGTTTTTAAATTAGTAATAAATTTGTAATAAGTTTCCTTAACTCACAATAATTTTAACTTTGATAAATATTTAAAAATTCCTTGCTCGAACTCTTCAAGTTGATTACCATCTAATAATCTAAAATACAATATTTTAATTTATGGTGAATATTAAAGTAATGGGAATATTTGTAATTTTATTTTATAAAAAATGATTTAGAAACTTACAAACTTTCCAACGATTTTAGAGGCTTGAATGTTTCCGAATTTAGAGATTTAAGTTCACAATTACGAAAATCCCTTCAATACAGAAAATGTTATTTAAAAATCGAATAAGTTGTCATTAATGTTTAAATTCTGTATTCAAATTATCTAAAATGTCCTAAAAGTCAATTAATCGTGTGTTTTACGAGAATTACTGAAAGTTTTTGCAAAATTTGTGGTTAAGAAAGTATTTAAATAAGTTTCCATAATGATTAACTGACTTTTCGGACATCCTGAATACATTTATTAATATTTACACAGATTCTTAATATACTTGTACTTGCTATAGTGAATGATTTAGCTCAGTCCTTTGAGTTTTATATTGAGAGTCTATTGTATACAGCGCAATTGCAGTAAATACTTTGTATAAAAAATTATGTAGACCCTAGACACTGTGCCTAAAGTACCTAATAGATGAGAGAGCACTGCTGTTTAGGCCATCTAAGTCTTTGTCAATTATGAACAATGTGATGAACGTTGAACGAACACATTTTTCAAATTGCTTATTTGTTAATTTCCTCAGAACAATGTGAGAACGGATAAGATGCAGTCATCACAAAGAATGGGATGTACAGTACTGTAACGTAGTTCATTAATTTTTACAATGTACTCGTAAGTAGATAGAGCAACAGAATATAGTTAACTATAAAGGAACTAAACGAGTACAAAATAAATATAAATTATATACAATATACTTTTTTATCTAACAAAGCAGCATTTTTCTGTTTGAATTGTCAAATGGGAAAGATTAAGCCTTTAAAATCTAAGATGAGCACAGCTTTGGCTTACGGTAAGTGTCAAAATCCAACCAAAAAACGCAGGAGACTATTTTAAACAACTGGAAAATGTTGCAAAGCACATTTAGTCAGAAAACTTTATATTTATATGCATGCTTATATGTTTACGTATACAATTATATTTATCTGAACAGCGTAATTATTTTATTAATAATAGTAACATACAAAGAACATATACATTGGAAGGATTTTGATGCAGACAAAAATCTGTATGATATTTGTGGAAAAAGTACAGTTCAATAATCAGTACAGCCTCTTTTGGCCTTTAAAACCTTCATAATGCGATCAAACATAGAATTACAGTAGAGAACCGAAAATCGGAATCAATTGGGGACTGGGGTTGTTCAGATTAGGGATTTGTTCCGATTACGATCTACGTACGAAAAAATATATTAACCTGTCCGATGTTCAAATTTTTCTCCGTTGCGTGTCGCTTCGTGTTGAATTTTTCTCCGTTGCGTGTCGCTTCGTGTTGAATTTTCGTCGATTTTAAGCCTAACGAAAATTTTTATAATAATAATCGAGGCTATCGTATCGTTAAAAATTATTTCTGCATTTTGTACAAACAAAATAAATATATTGAAGAATATAAAAACATGAAAATTATACTTTAGAAGTAAATTTAGTATCAAAAACGTTCGATTCAGCACGACACAGTCCGACTGAAAATCGTGCCGATTACCAGGGTGCCGATTTACGACTCTCTACTGTAATAATATTCCTGTAATCGTGCAATGTTATTTTTTCCATTCATCCCGTACACGTTCCCATAATTTGTGTATACTTTCAGGCGAAGCTGCCTAGTCAGACAAGCGACGTGTTTAAAAAAGGGACCAGATGTGTACAGTCGGATTGAGATCAGGCAATTGAGACGACCACTCAAGCAGGCTAATATTTTGATCCTGAAGCCATGTATGTTCTAGATCATTATCTTGCTGATAAATAAAAGAGCTCCTATCAATATGGTAATAATCAACAAATTGTAACAAATAATTGTCAAATATCTCAGTGTAAATAACGCTATCCAGTTTATTAGGTGTAGAACATAACATTCCAAGCCCAAAATAGGTAATAAAGCCCTAGACCATAAGACTGCCACCACCAAATTTCAATGTTATTTGTACTTTTCGCTCAGTTATAGACTTCATCGATGTAGTCCATATCCATTTTCCCCCCATTTGAACCAACTCTATCAATTTTGGATTCATCTGACCAATCTTCTAATGTCCAATCTTTATATCGTTTGACAAAATTAAGACGTTTCTGTTTATGTAATTAGGTAAGTTTAGACGTCTTGGGCTTTCAAATTGTTACGTTTTAGGCATTTTCGGATAATTGAAGTACTCGCTTCTATTCCTGTTTCAATTCCCTCTTGTGATGATGTGTCGCAACGTCCATTCGTTATTAAACGTTTCTGTTTTGGCGTAACTACTATTAAGCGCGGTTAAGAGCCCACGATATAAGAGAACCCAGACTAGACTCTGGGTACTGTTCTACAGAGCAGTATACTTTGCTTAAGGGATTCAAATTTTTAGTTAAGACACTAGATACGTGTACAATTACATATTCCAATAGTTTGGTGTTTTGTGTTCTAATCCATCGAAATACAGGCCGCATGTCGAACAAGTGTTAACCCGCCTACTGACACGTGTAAGAAAATATTCGAACACTCTCGTGTTTTCAATTACAGCCGTTACTTTCGCCTGTAATTGCAAGCATCAAAGTTCAATTGCTCATTCAGTTCATTTACTGGTGCTCTTATTGATCGAAGCAAAAATACTGAAATGGGTTCTATTGGCAAGTTTGAATTTATGAGTTCGAAAGTCACATAGTTTGGTGATAACAATACCTTTTGCAATGTAAAATCATAATTTAGTAATTTACAGATGCTGAAGTGTTTTCTATTTAACATTTATGGTTTAGTCCGTTTAGAAATTTTTATTGGCGCTTTACGAGGATCGGGCTATTTAGAGTTATATCGAGTTTTGACTGTACATGAAAGATATATAAAAGAATAAAACGAAACACTTACAATTCTCTAAGATTTCTTAATCCTATAAATGATCCATTATCCAAATATTGTATTTTGTTGAATGAAATCACTCTAAAATAAATACAGATTAATCAGAGAAGTTGCTAAATATTTTTAGTATTTCATATTTATATAAAAAAAAATTACTTACAATAATTTAATGTAATTATTCCTTAGAAAAGTAAAATCAGCAATTGATGACAACTTGTTTCCAATTAAATATCTAGAAAAATTACGATATTTCATAAATATACAATAAAATATTTTAAAAGCTTATATATTAAAAAATTTCTGTAATAAATTTTTAAATTTATTGCAGGAGGAAATTAATTTTTTTTTTTATTTCTTTACATAAATAATTAGAGCAATAAGAATGAATTATATTGCATATTTTATGATAGAGGATGTAGTTTATCAAATTTAAGATTAATTTATTGATGCTCCTATTGGTCAATAATGCAACAGAACAATATGACAACTTGATCTGAAATATGGTTTTAATGTCGCAAGTCATTTACTGAACCGTATTGTAATGGGTCAAGGCTGCAAATTCTTCATTTAAAAATGTCATATATAGAACTTATTACGGCAAAGCGATATTTATTGATAAATATTTCAAATTCTACAAAGCTCCGGAGGAAGGTAATATATTTGAATGCGTTTTAAAATTGTAAATTTCTCCGAAGTTAAATTGGCGAGACATTCTTATATAATTTATAGGCTAAAATTATAGCATCAGAAAAGTAATTAAGTAATTTATAAATTTGTAGTTATGAATATTATTTATAAAATCGTATACCATATTAAATTATCTTTTCGATTATGTCATTATTATTTTAAGTTTTAATTTAAACACACGATTTACTATATTTAGTGAAATTTTCGAAGGCCAAAGCACATTATATATATATATATTTATAGATAATAATATTAAATAATGTCAGATATAATTTAAAAAACGAATGCAGTGGAAAAGGTAGGAAATTTGGTGGAAAATATATCACTATAAGTCTGAAATATTGTAGATTTCTGATTGGCATAATCCTTCAGATTTGCAATGACATATTTTTCCCGCTAAATTTTTTTAGAGTATTTTTTTTAATAAAAAAAATCTAGATTTCTCTAGTAACTTTTTCTTTCTTTTTTTTTTTAACAAAGCAGTAATTTTAATATTCTGAAACCCACAGTAAATTGAAAACTAACTACTTAAAATTTCTGCTGAACAATACAGTTCAGAATATATTTATTAAAGAATTAAGGCGAATCCTGTAGAAGAGGTACAATTTAAATTGATAATTACAAAGAAATGCGGAACAGTTTTAAAAATATAATACATTTTTAATGAAATATACGTGAACAATATAGTTTCAAAGTTGAATATCGCTTTGGAACATTAGTATTAGTATTATGAGTATAACAACATGCTATTAGTATATTAGCACAATCCTAATTGTTTTTAAGAAGACAAGTTATATATCTCTTTTGTGAATGAAATACATGTTTTTATATTTTACAGGATAAATAATATAACAATATTAGAAATGACGAAAACGAATTAAACTGTTATAAAGTTATCAAGGCCAGGAAAAGTAAACTCCTTGATTATATACAGTATTAAGACACGATTCATTGCAGAAACTACTACTGGAAAGAAAAATAGAGAGTAAAGGAACATGAGAAAGACGAAGGATCAAATGGTTTGCTAATGCTGCATTAGAATGATAGACTAATCTCTTTTTTCTGTTTGCGACTGGATAAAAATAGAAGTTCTTAGGATGAAACAGTAGACACTCTCCTGTTTGATTGTTTAAGTTTTTGCGTAAACTACGAGGATCAAGAATCAATTCATCCATTCAAAATGTTTCTAATAAATCTTCAATATCTGTTTTCATTTTTAAATTGATGTTACAGCACACTGTATGAGCTCAAATCATTTTGAGGTAGTGCTGTAGAATGACAGTAGTAACCGATAAGTCTGAATTACATTATCTTTACTGAATTAATATTTGTACTATAATTTTAAATTTATTTTATATATAATAGAGCACCAAAATTTAAGGAACATGCTAAACAAATATAATTTATTAATCGTTAAATGGTTTTCGCCTGAAAGGTTATTAAAAGTTATGATAATGGATATAGAATTTTAAAAATTTAAATCAACACTCTCTTTGTAATACAAAGTTTCTTACTATAAGACAACAGAAATATAATAAAATTATCAATATAAAAAAATACTTTAAAGATTATAAAGTTTTTCTGTGAAATATTTGTTATATTTATAAATAATTTTCTAATTAAATATATACATATATTGTTTTATTTGAAAATCAGGATGCATAATATAGCCTATATAACCTGATACTCAAATAAAACTAAAAATTAATCTCTCTTTTAAAAATTAAAAAAAAAAGAAATATAAAATAAATTATTTGAAGATAAAATTAAATTAGACAATGACCTTGAAAAATATCAAAAATACTTAAAAATAATTAAATATTAATCTTCAATAAGAAGTATTATTACTGTGTTTTATTTTTCACGTTAAACAAAAATTTTTTTTTAGTATTTACTTATTTTATTTAAGAAAATTTAAATTACAAGTTAAATTTATAAGTATATAAATTCAATTAATAAATTTAATATTTCGCAAGCTTATAATTTAATAAAAATAACAGATTTTTAGTAGATTTAGTAAAATTATTTACGAGTTACATACGTAAATATTACAATAATTTAAAAATTTCTATTACTATTAAAAATAAATAGAATAAGTAAAACAATTCTATTGATTTAACATGTAAGGAATATTAGAAATTATAAAAATTCTATATAAATTTTATTTTTATACGAATAAAATAAAATTTCCAGCTTACAACTCTCTTAAATTAGGCATATTTCTGAAAGCATCAGGAAATATTTTCATTAATTTTGCGGAGTTAAAAATTCTGTAAAACAATAAAAATTCATTTAATATATAATTTATGAAGAAGTTTAGTAATAACTCATATATATTTCTGTCTTTCTGTTTTTTAAAATTATTTTATGAATCCATTCTTATATCTGATCTAATATTTTACGTCTTAACAGTTTTATAAATTCTTATTATATGAGTATATAATCAAGATTTACAATTATAGATACTATTTTTATTTAAAAAATAATAATTTAATAAAATATTATAGACTTATAATTAGTCAGGTATTAAGTTTTTTAAAGTAGTGTAAATAAATATAAACTTGGAATAGCTTTTCAATTTTCTTATACAATTAAAATGTATTATATTACTTCTTAATTTGAAAAGATTAAATTAGATTTATATATGTAGTTTACAGTATATTGTAGATTAATAAAATAGAATATCAACATAATATAAAAATTATACATCATTTATAGATGATGTTAGTTCTTCATCATCCTGATTTTACGGATCAGGCAGAAACTACTTGTATCATCCTCAAAAGCATCTTTCCATCTTCTCAATCTTTCTCTGGATATTTTTCCAATTTATTGCTAACTGATTGCTGTTTTTGCTAGCTTTCCTGGTAACTTATCTCCATTTTAACCTTTTCATTTCTTTTTAGGTGTACGGTAAACCCCACACAATGCATTCTCTAAAGCTGATTCGTATAATGTGTTCTATAGAGGTTCACTGTATTTATTAGTTTTACATCAATAGCACTAAGACTAAAATTACTGATACTAATATTTACTTTTTATAATAATCAAATATGCTTACAGAATTTTTATTTTCGTCAAGACTGGAAAATTGCTTGATCGAATTTGATGTATTTTGTTTCCAGAAAAGTCTCTAGAAAAAAAAATATTTTATTGAAAATTAATAAATCGTTAATTCTATTAAATGTATGCTTTAAAACGTTACATTTACAATTAATATTGTATTCAGGTAAGATTATCGGATTTATTCGTGATGTCGAAAAGAAAGACTTATTTTCCGGTTAGCCAGACGGATAGTAGATCTAAGGGGTTCCACCCTGACCCCTTGGAAGAAACGAGGATTTTGGAGCTTCTTCAGGGAGAATTGGATATCAAGGACGGGATATCGTTATTAATTCAATTAAATTTAAAACAGAACTCGAAATTGGAAGGAATGATTAACAAAATTGATAGAATTTATTTTTGGGTGAAAAATTTGGACGAAGCCATTGTGAATTTGGAATCGAGAATCGAGGTCCTAGAGAAAAAAATTTACTCATGATACTGGCAAGATTTTATCGGTCGATGGAATAGACTTAGAGAAAAAATTGGCTGAATTTACATTAAGTCAGGAGCGGTTTGAGTGTTTTTTAAAACGTAATAATTTGATAATTTCTGGATTACCTGAATTGGAAAATGAAAATTTGCCGGTTAAGGAAGTAGCGTTGGAGGTTTTCGTGATAAATTAAATGTCGATCAGGTCAGCTTGGACCGGTGTTATAGATTAGGGCAGCATCAGATGAATAGAATTAGATTGATTTACTGTAGTTTTTTTTGGACTATGGTGATAAATGTAAGATTAGAAGAATGACATTCAAATTAAAGGGTTCTAGGATATTTCTAATGGATGACCTTCCTCCGCTAACCAGGGAGATAAGGAAAATAACTAATAATTTTGCTAAAGAAAAAGAGGATGGGAGCTGTAATTACTTATTTAAATAATCGAAATGCGGTTAAAGTTGACGATAAAATTTACAAATATAACATTGTCTCCAAGACAATGGAAGAGCTAACCTCAACTTGACTGGGAACAGGTATTAATGTACAGTACAGTACTTTCATGGAATTGCGAAGGGGTTGTTAATAAACCTAACTCTTTTTGGGATTATTTGTGTACTTTTGACATTGTTTTCTTAATGGAGACCTGGTGGGATGAAAGGACTATTTTGTCTGATGTTGACAGTTTGGATAATTTTATGGTTATTCAGGAAGTAGGGTATCGTGAGACTGATAGAAGGCGTTTCATTGGTGGTTGGATGTTATTGATAGCAAACTCGTTGAAATTGAATATACTTGAAAAAGATAGGCATTGGGTTGTTGTGCAAGTGACAATAGCGTATCTGGTGACGTCCTTTTGTTTTGTGTATATAAGACCGGCTATATGGAATACTATTTGGATGGAGGTGGTTAGGTTGGCTGGTTATTATGATTTGGATTGTCTGATCGGGGATTTTAACGCTCGTACAGGTCTGGAGCCACAGGAATGGATTTTTTATAGTAATGAAGAGTTTGATTGGATTTGGACGTCAAGAGTATCGCAGGACACACTGATAAATAATCGTGGTAGATTGGTGTTGGAATTTTGTGAAACCGCGGGATATTTAATTTTGAATGGTAGAGGTGCAGCGGACTCTAAAGATTATTATACTTATGTAGGAGAAATAGGTTGCTCTGTTATTGACCTAGCTTTGGTCAAGTCGACTCGATTGGTTGATGTATCTAATTTTTCTGTATTGGATAAAGTCTATAGTAATCATTTTCCGATTAGAGTGACTTTGGATTGTAAATTCAAAAAGAAAACTAGAGAAGTGTGGAATAGGTCTAGAGACAGTAGAGTGAGAATTTTTTGGAGGGAAGGAAGTAAAGAGGTGATGAATCATAAATATAGTGATTTATTGTCTGCAATTCGGAGTTAGTCGGTATTAACGTTTGAGATTTTGGACGATTTAATAAAATCATCTTTTTCTGATTGGTGTCAAAGGTCGGTTGGAACGTGTATTTCGTGGTTTGATGTCGATTGTAGATTAAGTATTGCGAGGAGAAACCAGGCGTTGAAAAGAATGAGGCGAGCCAAGATTGGAAATAGTACGGCTGTCTGTAATTTCATCAAGGAGCGGAATATCACTCGCAATTTATGTAGAACTAAGAAAAAGCTTTTTTTTTTTTTTTTTTGAAAAGGATGAATAGAAATTTGGCGTCTGGAGATTTGTTAATTTCTTTATAGGTAGGAAACGTAGTGAACTTCCGGATCTTGATTGGGTAACGTATTTTGCTCGGAAATTTTGTTCTAGGCAGTATTTACCAGATATCGCTGTATATAATTGGTGTGTGAACTGGCAGGACGAGTTGTTGGATACCGAGATAACGGAACAGGAAGTCAAAAAGGTTTTAGTTTTCATGAAAAATGGGACTGCTTCAGGTATAGATAGTATACCGGTGGAGCTGTATAAGAATCATCCAGAGTTGGTTGGATATTTGGCAGGTTTGTTCAATAATGTCTATCAATCAGGAATAATTCCATTGGATTGACGTATATGTAAGATCATGCCTATATTTAAGAAGGGGCGTAGAGATTTTCCGGAAAATTATACACCAATTTCATTATTACCGACTATTTCTAAAGTGTTTTGTAAAATCTTAGGTAAGCGATTGGTAATGTGGCTGAATAAGTTTGAAGTTCTTTCGGACTTCCAGGTTGGTTTCCGGTCGGGTTTTTCAACATTGGATAATATTTTTGTTTTATATGCTTTAATACAGAAGTCTTTAAGGAAGAAACGAGGCAAACTTTACGTCTTTTTTGTGGATTTGACTGCGGCATTTGATTCCTTGGATAGAGACATTTTGAGGAGACAGCTAGTGAAGATTGGGTTGAGTTATAAATTTGTAAATTTTTTGATTCAGTCATATACTAATACACAGGCATGTGTGTCCGGTAAAGAGGGTATTTCTGATCTTTTTTTACGTTAAAGGGTGTGAAACAGGGTTGTGTTTTGAGCCCATTATTGTTTAATCTATATTTATTTCCACTGGTAAGTAAATTGAATGCTTCTGATTTCGTGGGTATTGATCTTTTGGGAACTGAGGTGAAAATTTTGACATATGCTGATGATTTGGTGGTTATGGCAGACTCGCCCTTGGGCCTACAGAGATTGATAGATTTTTTGGAAATTGCATTGCAGGAGTTAAATCTTTTTGTGAATATTAATAAATCCAAAATTATGGTTTTTCGAAACGGAGGAAAACATTCTAAAAGGGAAAATTGGTTTTTACAAGAGTGTAAAATAGAAGTGGTTGATGAGTATAAATATTTGGGTGTATTCTTCCAGTCTAACGGACGTTTTTCTAAACATTTAAAGTATATTCATAATAAAGTGAATACAGGAATAGATAAGATTATTAAGGTATGTGTTTCTGGCAGATTGGTACGGTGGAAAGATAAGTTAAAATTGTTTGAGGCTTTTATACAGTCAGTAGTGTTATATGGGTCCGAGGTGTGGGGTTTTGATTGAAAAGACAGAGATGATAATCTACAAATTAATTTTATTAAGCGTCTATATTCCTTAAAAAGATGTTCCCATCGTATATTATATATTTGGAGTTTCAAAGGTTCCCCTTTATTTTAATATAATAAAAAGTAATTTAAGATGGGTATACAAACAGACTGCTAGTAAGCTTACCGAGTCGGCTAAATTATTATTAATTTTGTTAAGAATAGCGTGGGGAGATCGTATTACGTGCAGAAGTTCGGTTATCGAATAGTTACGACAATGGTCAATGAAACTATTACCTCTGATATTTTAATGCGGCTTGCGATCTATTATGCAAACGAATTCAAAGATAAAGCGGCCAACTAGTATAATAAGTGGTATCGGAATGTTTTTAATGATTGGGGGTCTCTGACTTATTTAAATATGGAAAGACCATTTTGTGTGATACAAGCAGTGCTACATGTTCGATGTAATACATTTAGACGAATGAGTTCTCCGTGTATCGAGTATTGTGAGTTCTGTGGTTCTTGCGTCAATTTTGATGCTTATCATGTGGTAGCTGAATGTGAAGTTTTAACTGCAGATAGACAAAAGTGCTTTGGAGAAGATTACTTGTCAATTCAATCATATAGGCAACTGTTGCAAGACCATAACAAATATTACTGTATTTACAGGTTTATTACTAAGATAAACGATCAACAGGATTGATTTGATTAGAATAAGCTATTTTTTATTCTTTCTTTTTTCAGAAGTTTGTCCATCAGGTGGTGTGATTACAGTATTTAAGAGGACATCTGGGTGTTGGCTAGTTGGCAGCGTTTATGGTCGGCGCTTTTGGGCGGTTATTAATTAACACTTTAATATTTTTTGGGTATTTGTTTAATTCACTTTGTTTTATTATTAGTTTTGTTTTATATGCGTCGACCAATCGCTGCCACTTTCTATTTTTTGTGTGTTTATTGGTTATTTGTCATTTTGTTTTTTGGGGTAACATTTATTGACTTTAGTAAGGATGTGATGTGAATAATTTTGTACATTTTTTTGTTTATAGATTGATTGATTATTGTTTCTTGTGGAAGATACTGTAATTTTGTTCTTATATTATTATGTGTGATTGTAATATTTTTTTGTTTGGTTCATTTTTTACACGTACATACAGGGCTTTCCTTGTACTATCAAAATAAATAAATAAATAAATAAATATTAATGCAGTGTTCTCCCTAGACTGTTGATTGTTATGTAAAAATGATGAAAGCTGTTTGATTACTATCGATATATAACTTATGGAAAGATGAGCAAAATAGAAATAAAAAAAAACCATCATGTACAAAAAGTAAAGGATATTATGTAACTGGAAATATGTTAAGTCTTCGACTTACAAGCATCCTTTATTACGATGGCCAGACAGACTTGTGTAATAAAAAATCAAATATATAAAATATTTTCGAATCCAAACAATCGAGTGCACTGATGAATGGCACAGTACATTGTTAAATATTAAATATAATACTGTAATGGACAGTAAACACAAACTTACAATGTATATAACAATAACTGGTAGTTAATTGAAATAATATAAGCTTATCTAGGCCAACGATATATTTTATTTTAATTAAGTACTGTTTAAAATAGTAGTTAATTAAAATAAGAAATAAATTTGCTGTCTCATCAACTCATATTGTCAATATTTTTTGGGTTGATACTTATTTCAGTCAGGAATGTAAATTTGTAAATATGAGAATGATGTAGAAAAGAGGGTATACTTATTGTATCTTCATATAACATGTGTCTGTTGTTAAACATCGTAAAGTTTACATTCAGAAAGTTGTTAAGGTGGGAAAATTGGCAAGATTGCAAAATCTCCGTGATTATATGCCATTATTTATCATTGCCATTATTTTTATCATTTATGTATTCTAATTTAATTACAGTAGAGCATCGATTATCCGACCCCGATTAACCGACTTATCGGTTAACCGACCGCGTTCTAGTTGGCAAATTCAAATGTCCGCTAGTGATGTGGCGCTACAATATTTCGTTATGTCTTGGCTACTTTAATATTATTTTTGTTAAATTTTTGCATGTTTTAGCTGGCAGCACTGGCTGTTCATGAAAGGGAGGCTAGTATTTAAACCAGGCCTAATACACTATACTAATAATGTATTTTTTCATACTTTTCGGTTATCCGACTTTTCAGTTATCGACCAACCCCAGTCCCCGATTAAGTCGGAAAATCGATGCTCTACTGTATTTGATTTCCTTATTGTATTGTTTTTCATCGCATCGTGGATAAAACCTACGATACTGATAAAAAAAATAATTTAAAATAAAATAAATGTTGGATCTCAAGAACTTTTTCCGAAGACTTGAGACAAAATATTTTGAAATTTTCCCCATAAACCCGTGAGTTAGAAACTCTACTACAACACTATTTTCAGCCTTAAGAGATCCCTCTGAAATGGACTGTTCAAATTCAAGAAATGTTCTCTACTTCTGGTTTACGCAAAGAAACAAATAAAAAGACTCAATTACTTCGATAAAAAAACCATCAGTGGGCGAATAGATAAAACCACTGAACACTAAATAAGGACAGATTTTCCCACAGAAAGTTCTCTGGAGAGGCATTTTCTCCTTGATAAGTATGTTGTGTTGCCTTATTCCATCACTCCACTCCGATAAAGAAGTAAAAATATTATCTTCCTATTTTAAAGAGCAATTAGAACTCGAATCAAACAAACAGAACAATATGATATATTTTCAAATTTAATGATTCGAATATAATTCTTGATTTGACAATCTACAGAGTAATTTTGGTTAATGTTACCTATGGTTCCAAAATGGCGGTTCGTCTCTGATTCCAGTAAATAGAAGAAGGGGAACAGTGGGGACGCATGTTCTAACCTAACCTAACCTATTCTGATAAATTGCCATAATTATTACCAACAAAATTATTAGAATAGGTTAGGTTAGGTTAGAACGTGCGTCCCCACTGTTTCCCTTCTTCTATTTGCTGGAATCAGAGACGAGCCGCCATTTTGGAACCATAGGTAACATTAACCATAATGTTGTATGTTTAATACAAAAATATTATTGGATTTATTTCACCCTATTCATAATTTATTCTTACTTTCTATCATTGGAATCTAGAAAGGAGTCGACAAGAAAATATTAAGAATACTTATCGTAGACTATACATATTATTATTATCATTTCACTACTTTTTCAAAAGGAATGTTTTTGTTTCTTCCGATAAAAGAGACAAATTTAGATTCATAATTTAATCCATTCAAGAATATAATTTATACTTAACCCCGCTTAACCTCAAGACATTCCAATATTCTTAATAAAGAATTTTGAAATTCCAGTATTAAAAATCGGAATTTCGGAAATATCTAAATTGATAAATCATGATATTGATTTGTCGGAATTTTTAATACTGAGATTTTGATCATTTCTCATACGCTTATTTATAAAAAGTTTAGTTTAATTGATAAAAAAAAATAGCAAATAATAAAAATTTGCTATTTAAATTCAACACTACTTCACACTGTTTATTCATACTAAATATTTTCACGTTGTACTTTTAAATAATACCTAAATAATACGCAATTTCTTTGTTTTACCAAGTAATTATCTAATTTTATTGTTTTTATAATAATAATTTATTTAGAAAGTTTAAATACAAGAGTTTGTTTCGTAAAACACTTCTGAAAAAATAGTGTATAACAACATCGAAAATCAATTAATCATTAAATTAAACGTCACATTACTATAGTCCGTGCAGCGAAAGAGTACACAAGTCAGCCTGAACTGGGAGGGTCTATGTCAGGCGAAAGAGATGAAAGGAGACATGTGACAGTTTAGACAGGAATCTGATCCCTTTCAGCTTTGAGTGTTTTACATTTCTAATACGTTTTTATTCTAGTTTTTTTTTTATCAAAGAATTGTATTGTTTTATTTTTTTACAACTTTTATTATTTACACGTTAATAACGTGCCTCTTTCCACTCCTTTTATATGACATAGACCTAGCTCAGACCAACTCTTGTCTATTCTTTCGCTGCGCGAAAAAATCTTGAAACGTTGAAAAATGTAAAAAAAAAAAAAAAAAAATTGGTTTTTCTTCTGTATGTATGTCTTTTGTCGATATTTTCTGAAATTTTATAAACATTTGTGTATCGGGGAAATCGATACTACTAAACTTTGACAGTTAAAGGTCCAGAAGATGGGGAGATAGAGGAGGTCACGTGTTTTTTCTCCAAAAAATTAATGTAGACATTTCTTATATACTGTAGAGTATATAAGAACTCTACATTGTTAAGCCATACTACATCACACAATTGAGTATCTCGTAAAAATTGCTTTAAATGGAGCAGGGGTTTTTCAGGGCGAGTCCGGGAGGATATTATCACCAGAGATTGAAAAATACCTTCTCATATAAAACAGATTTTGTAAAAACACAAAGGATTAGTGTTTCTAAGTATACAGTGGATGATCGGTTAACGAACAAATCGGATAACGAACACTTTTCGCGAAAGATTTTTATGTTCGGATGTCGAAGTCTCCCGCGCTCCAAAAAGTTTCGAATTTTTGCCCGAAGACGAGGAAAGATTAATCGGTATTCATTATTTTACGTCGCTTCTTCTTGTGTTTGTTCTGTGAGGTGTTCGTTGTCCGAACATAAAAATGAAGAACACCAAGAAACTCGGCGAGATATGTTTTCTTCTGAAAAAGAGGATTAATGCCGATATCTGCTATTAAACATCTTTGGAAGAAGTGGGAGGATGTCAGAACAACGGTCTTAGAATGGCATCCAAATCAGGGTGAGGTTAATAGGTTTGGGGATCTCTACAATTACAATGCTATTAATTACTTCTGAAAAATCATGAAGAAGAGAGAAAAGCAATCGACATTAGACAGATTCTTTAACCTTCACAAACGGAAAAAACGTGACTAATAAAAATGCAAGACTGTGTATATATGTATTTTTATTATTACATATAAATAAACGTAGTAAGAAAGTATATATTTTTTATTTTTTGGAGTTTCCAGAACAAATTAATCGAATTCCCATAAAAACCTATGGTAAATCGATAATCGGTTAACGAACAATTCGGATAGCGAACAAAGTCTTGGAACGGATTATGTTCGTTAACCGATCACCCACTGTATAAACTAACCGATCATTTGCATTTGTCATCTCTTTAGATATGAAAAAAACAAAGAGAATGTTTTCTGAAACAAACACTGGGATAGATAGACCCTTTTAGTGCCCTCTAGATAGTTATCCCTTAATTTCTATTATGGATAAACAGATATCTTTAAAATTATATGTGTACCACGTATGTGTTTAGTGTAACGTTTTCAGATTTGAAGATTAACATATTTGCATATGATTACATTTAAAAAATATAAATTCAGAAATTATAGTCTATAAATGACTTTAAAAGTACGTTTTGTGAATATCTGAATATATTTGACAATACAAGACAAATTTTTTCGGAATATTTACAAGAGAATTTTTTATCATCTATTTGATATTGAAAATAAATCTCTATCCGGATATTGAACATTTGTTTTGTTACTTATTATCTAAATATATTTAATAAATACATTGTCAAACAATAAATGCCATATTAGTTATTAGATATGTCATTAAAAAATTGAAAACAGCCGTGAGATCAAGATTAATACTTTAGAAATTTCACCAGTAAAGTAATTAATGAACTTATAGCTTGACAGTAATCCAAATATATGACGTTATCTTCTAATAAAATGAGCATAACACATTAAAACATTTGTAGAGATTTTTCAAGTGTAAATATTAATCAAATGGTGGATCGATTTTTAACCATTTCACCATTTACTGGTTTACTACACAATAGGTTTATTAATGGCTATAAGTTTATATTTGGGCAGTTATTCGTCATAAAACATGTTATATTTCTTTTTGTTGTAACAAAGATAATTCATGAATAATTAAAATTGAAGTTTAACAGTTTATTTCAAAAATTTTAATACTAATTGTGATGCAGCTCTAAAAGTAAAAACAGAATCATACATTTAGTTTGCTGCTTTGGGAGATTTGCGACTATTTCTGCTGAATATGAAGGAAGGAGAAGTGAAAGAAAACTTTTTCTACTAAAATACGTACTAAAATTAATATTTATGGTTTAAAATTATATGGTTTTTATCAATTTTCAGTTATCAGAATATTGCAATATTAACAACGAGTTTCTTGAGAAATAAATACCATATGTTAAAAAAGAACTGTTACTTTGCTAATAACAATAAATGTATTAATTGCTCAAATCGTTTTAGTGTAAAAAGTCTACACATTTTACTAATTTACGTGTAAAAACTGCTTATTAAAATTAAAATTATATCTTAAGAAAGAAAAATAAAACATTGGCAATCTCAGTATAAAAAAAATTATTTAAAAATTAAAATATATAATATAATAAATTATCTATTGCTCTTCCATATACAGAATTTCATTGTTTTGTAGAAACCCTCTTCCTGATTTATTATTTAAAATATTTTAGTAATCTTATCTCCTTTTTCCTCTCCATTGCGTATACCTAATAAAATCACAAGCAATAAATTTTAACCTTATAATCTACTGTATATTTTCGACTTTTTAAAAGTGTTTTTATAACACTGGATCTCGAATACTATACCCCCTACATCTTTTCTACTTATAAAAATACAGAAATATAAAAATATACGTAAAAATTTATTTATTTAACTTATATTCACTTAAATTTATTTACATAAAACGTATTTACATCTGTGAGTTATGTATGCTATTCGTTATTTTCTATTACTATTGTTACCTTTTTACACTCGTATTTTTATCTAGAGAGATGTTATTACGAGAAGTGGCATCTTTGCTTTTACTATAAAGCTTTCTCTATAAAATTTTATTTAATAATAAATTTTTTCTTGTTTTATTTATTATAGAAATGGGTTTTTAAATATATTTTTCAAGCATTCTGCAAATATATTATTTTCATTATTTTTAATTTTTAACATATATATATACTTCATCCAATTATACAAAGCTTTGTTACTTAGATAAAAATAGAGTACTGAAATCTTTCATTTTTATATTTCTTTAAACTTTACTGGTTCAGGATTTAACTTATTTTATATAAACACTAATCCCGAAATCTTGTCTTAGAATAAAGTTTATATACGAATAATTTTTACAAAAGGTGAATCTATTCTTTCAAAATATTACACGTCGAGAGCTTTAATGTCAATGTTAAGGAAAAGTTTCATGGCAATGTTGTATGAAAGAATTATTAATTGGATGGAGACAAAACTTAATACCGGAATTGTAGTATGTCTATCTAATGAAAAAGGGATGGAGTTCGACATATTTACTTTAATAACATTGATTCAATTAAAATTAATAGAAAAGGCAAGAAATTATTCACTGCTTTTATGGACTTGGAGAAAGCATTCGATACAGTATACACACCAACATTAGTTTGTCTAAATTATACAGCAAGAGAGATGCAAACGAATTTTCTACAATAATTCTGAAGTTATTCATTCGGACAACAAAGGGCAATACATCTTTTTTTCAGTTAAACCTATCTAGCGATATTTTGCAGGTGAATCCTATATCCAGGGCCGGCCATCGGGGGGGGGGGTGCGGCGGATGCTACGCACCGGGGCCCCGCGATTGAGGGGGCCCCAACATTATCAAGAATGCAGTATTTTTAGTAATTTTTCTGAAGTAATTAATGTATTAGCAAGAACAAAATCACGCTTTAAATAAACATGCATTAATATATGTTCGTGTTTGTAAATTTTTTTATTTTAGAAAAACATTTGGACCCAAATAGTTTCTTGCACCCGGGCCCCTTTATCGAGAAGGCCGGCCCTGCCTATATCCCATTATTTATTTAATTTCTATTTATCAAAATTGCATATTTATTAAAAACTCCAATGATGTAATTCAGAACAACAACAAAAGATTTCATTATATATAATTGAAGACGATTTTATTTAGTTAAACTCCAACAAAATGTATAAAGAAAATTATAAAGAAAAATATATAATACTAGCGGGTGGGCCCGGCGTTGCTCGGGCAAAATTAACGATAGCGAAAATTAAGATTATTACATTATAGTCAACCTTACCCGTTTTCACAGAATGCAAGAATTGGGATCTCCCTGTTTCCAGACTAATTAGAGAATTTTTAGATGGGTCTAAAAATATGTTCGATTTCCCGCAAAAACGAAAAAAACTGCATCTGCATCTTGCACGTCGCTTTCTCTTGTTACGTAACACTTCCATTGTCACGTAACACTTCCATTGTTGACAATTCCATTGTTACGTAACACTTTTATTGTTGAAAAATTTCATTGTTACGTGACACTTCCATTGTTACTTAACACTTCTATTGTTGATGGAAGTGTTAAGCCTTATTCCTGTCCCTCTCCCCCGTGGGGAGGAATTTCGAAAAATCCCTTCTTAGTGTGCATTCTCGTGACGTACCCTAACTGTGTACCAAATTTCAACTTTTCAACTCCTAACCGTTTGGGCTGCTGCGCTGATTATTATTATTATTATCAATTCGTCTCGATTATATATATAGATAGTAATGGTCTTGATTGATCATGTAGATTTTTTATGCAAAAAAATGAAAGTTACAGATATAAGAATACATTTAAAGATGTTTAGTTCTCTGATTAATTCTCTGATATATTGATACTTCGCCAATCCAGTTAGACCACACGTATAAACTGGAAAATTTCATATAATCGTTCTTCGGAAGTTACTCCAAGTTGAAAGAATACCAGGATATGCACTTAGACATGAGACTAATTCGATTTGGTGTTTTCCTTTTCTCCGTTTAATTAAATTTTATTGTAGTTGAAACAGAAAAATTCTTTCCTTTTATAAGAAACCATGAGAAAATAGAGGAATATCGCTATGATAATGATCTTTGGTATAAAAAATTAAATAAATTATTGCATATTTAATGTGTTCTCATTAACAATGTTAATTATTCCTTATTATTTACACGTATCTTTTGAGAATATCTATAAGAAAGGTTATAAAATTCTTGTGTTTTGTTAACCAGTGAAAATCCATATTAAAAATTAATTACTTTTAGACTCGACAATGCCGGATATCTCTATTTAATTGGGAAATAAAAGCAGCTTTGTTTCCCGTATAAAATATAATTAATCTAATATTTAAATTATATAAGGTTTCCTGAAAGTAAACTATATATAGTGAGTCTACTCGTTACCCGCTGATGACAATGATTCTCCGAAAAACTACAGGTTCAAGCTACTGGTACAAAATACACAGAATAGAAATGGGACCTGTCTGACTTCCATTTTATCCCAGAGAAACTTGAGATAGGAGGAGAATTTGCGGTCAACTCGACTAGATGCGAAAACGTTAACTTTTGCGGGCGCCATCGACATATATGCTGACTGGGGTGTACCAGGTAAACCCCAGTCATATGCTGACTGGGGTGGCAGAAAAGTCCTCTTAAAACCCATAGGGTAGTTTGGTTTATTTGGTTACGGTAACACGTGGGAGAGCTGCCGAAGGAAAAATCACTCTCGGGAGGACTTCCTATGGAAAGCTGGCCTTATTTAGGTGTTATAAAGGTGAAGAAAACGTGGAAAACTGCCCGTGGCTAGTCCGTTTGCGAGGCGCGAACCACGACCAGTGTTCAGTAGTTTTGTCCACTCGACCTCTTTTAGGCACGAGCCTATAGAGTGTAAAAATCCAAAAACAAAAATAAAATTACCAGGTGATGGAGAGCGTTGCTTGTGTTTAAATATCAGACGAATGGAAGAGACGAATCCTTCTCTACATGGAAGGATTTATGATATTGTTTATCTGTTCATGGTCGTCCAACGCTTCTCTAAGCAGCTTTTTGTTTTGCATCTTTAGGATTAACTTAGTTAAATGATTCTGATTAAAATAATCTAAAGTGTTTAATACACTCGACTCAATATTTTAAGATCTTTAAAAACTCTTTGTAATGAATGTTAAATACTCACTGATAGATCCAATGAATCTATAACATGATTCAAAAGGAACATCATATCATTGAATTATAAATGAAAGCAAATTACGTTTTCGAATTTGTTTTAATAATAGACGTATCTGAAAATAAAATACGGATTTATTTATTAACTTAACTTCTTGCCTTTATGTTTGCGAAATCTGCTAACAATTTTCTTGTATCCAAGCTGTCGAAGATTTCATGTTCAATTGAAACTATAGCTAAATTACTTAGTCTTTGCTGGTGCATTGTTGATCTTACATAGTTTTTTAAAAATAATTTTTAACTTTGAAAAGGACCTTTCACCAAATGCAACTGAAACCGGCAATGTAAATAATATTCTTAGTGCTATTGCTGTGTTCGGAAATGTTGAAATTAAGTCATTAGTAAAAACATATTGTAATAGGGTTTGTGGATCATTAGACTGGTTTTCTGGAAAATGCAACTTTAAAGTATTAATTTCATTAAACAAATCACTACTTGAATCGTCTTTAAGATTCAAATCTTTACAATGTTTCATTAATTCATCATTGGAGTAATTAAATAAGTTATTGCTGGAAAGCCAAATACGTCGGTAAATGTTTTTAACTCTTCGAATCTATCCTTTAAAGAAGTTAATGTCTGATCTAGGATTTTTTTTAGAATCCTAAATCAGACATTTGTCAGATTAGATCAGACTAAAAGTCTACTTTGTATTTGATTTTGGGGTCTAGTAAAACTTCATCACTATGTTCTTATTGAATTTGTATTGGTTTTCTTCTTGGACGAATTGTGTTTATTAGTAGGAAATCCGTTTCTACGTTGAGTTCGTGAGCCACATTGGTAGCTTCTTCTAACACCCTTTCAAAGTGTTCATCCGTGCGATATTCTGTGAACTTATCAATCAACTTATTTAACGAATTTATGCAGATTTGAGTATTTATTGTGGAACTTTGCATCATTTTGTTTGGAGCATTAATTTCGTTTAAATTATCGAACCAAATTACAACCGAGCAAATAAATCTATAATTTTGAATGTTCAAAGCAAGCGAATGAGCTTTGTGAGATATAGTACAATCCCATTCCGACGAATTATCAGATATTTCCAGCGAAGCATCAAATATTTTTTTCGAGGTGATACCGTAATGGTTTGACTGCATCGATTCTGCTAGACTATCGCGTGGCACTTAAAGCTTTTAATTTGAAATCTGGTAAATGTTTGCCAATTATCGACCTGGAAAACGCTTGTTTCATGTCTTTTCAATGTTAATGATAAATGCTGTCAATCAGAAAAAACGTTCAAAGCAGACAAACTACTTACAGTTTTACCAAATAATTTACAACAAAAAACAATAGACTGAATCTTTTGAAATAGAGTAAACATGCCATTCTTTGTTAATTTTTTCTCCATTGGAAAGATTTCTAGAATAATAATTGTCTGCAAATTTTCTTCCAGCGTCATTAGCGGGAAAATTGTAGTTAAACACCTGTACGGGACAACGACAAACCAAAATATTAACAAGATCATCAGTCATACTGGCAGGCCACAAACCGGAATCATTACACAATCTAAACTGCTACATATTAATGACGACGATAAATTGCTTACAGGTTCTTCAGTAGTACCTTCTCTTGTTTTAGTTTTACTGGAGTCTCCTTCTGAAGGACTACAACATACAAATTTTTCTTCAGATACCTCCATAGCTTCTGGATTTAACGCTGTGCTTGTTGAAGCTACGTAAATATTTTCTTGACATTCCGTTTCCTTATTTTCTGGCTTGTTTAAAATTTTTATTATAGAACCCCCTTTTTAAAATTTTACAATAATATGCAAACATAACAAAGGAGAACTATCAAGAATAAGTAGGCTTTTCTAGTTTACGACCATGCAGTTGAGTATGTAAAAAGTTCATAGAAATTCCGTATAAATGAACTGAAAAATTAACTTTGTATTTTTAAAATACATCGAGTTTTGGCTCAGATGTCTTGTAAGAATTTTGTATAGCCTGTACTGACTACGGAACCCTACCACGTGCGTGGTCAGACTGACAGTGAGACGTTATATTTGCTCTGTCTGTAACTTTTGATATTATTAAACTGATTCATTTTTGCACCAGAGATTAGTTACATGAATTTAAAGTTTAGTTTAAAAAGTTACTTACCATAATTACGACTTTTTTGCGCTTTTATTTTTCACTGACAGATGATACATTGAATTATAATCACACTAACCAAGTTAAAATATCACTAATTATACCTAGATCCATGTCAGAAGAATTGTTAACAAAATAATTGCAATTTGATATGCGATAGAACTGTTTGAATGCGTACGAGTACAAATTGAGAAGGAAGATCTATGGGAATTCCCTAATTTTTCCAGTCCTGTCAACTTCTGTCATAGAGCAGGATTATGGGTACTTGGCTTTCGGGTGCCGCCGGATGGTTACCCTGCCTATAGACGTTTCGCATTGCATCTTAGTTCTGATAAATGCCAATAGATACGCAGAAAAGGGAAGGAGCACCAATAAGTATTTTTTCAGCTGTTTAGTGAAATAGAATTAGTAGAAGCATAACAATTTCTTTTTTTGGAATAAACTGAAAGGCAATTTTTAAGTAAAACATGAAACTGCCAAAATGTATTTGCATTTTATATCTAAAGATTATATTTAAAAGTTCTTAAATATGAAAATTATTGCTAATTAATATTTATTTTATTCTTAAAAGCTAACGAGTAATTATTTACAGTATTGTGACATCGTCACAATGCCGGGCTGCAATTTTTAATCATATTTTTGATTTATTTAATTTAAAATATATGCACCTCAAATTAATAGTGAATTGCCCCCTGTACATTACACGTCTCCTTTAACAATAAAGTCGTCCGGTCTTCTAGCTGCTTTCGGGGGAAAAGTTTTGAATTGAAATAACGTGACTTTTGGTTTTATTGGATGTTCTGATATAGTTAATCGGGGTATACTGTCCTTAAGATTTCCCTATCTTGTCTTGTCTTTCATATATCTAACTCCGTTCTCGAGATTAAGGACAGACGGACAGACAAACGATAGTGGGAATTTATTGCCACTGCCCGGCATTGTGACGATGTGACAATAAAAGAATTGCTCGTGTGGCTTTTAGATTGTTTAGTACTTATAATATTACATATTATAATGCATCTGACTATTTATTATAAGTCTTATTAAATTAGTAAAATCGACTGACATTGTCAATGTGAATTTAATTAACTTTTTCCATCGATCACTGTCAACAACTTTGAGAAGACCTGGTTTAAATTAAAGTGTATTTTGCGTAAAATTGAATTGGAAGAAGGTCGAAAACCAATATTCTAAGCGCAAATTAAGTACGAATATGCATACGTGATGCTGTAAAGGGTGTTTGTCTTCGACAGTGGTCATACCACTCTGAAAATACCGGTTCTCGACCGATTATCAAAGTCAATATCGGGTGCTGCTGTTACTATTTTTTTTTCTTTCATTCTTTGACGTATTTCTTTTTCTTTCGTGTAATAAAATTTATCAATTCGCGCAGTAATTTTTCTTTAATAAATTAATTACATCAAGCAAACATTTATTTTCTATAACCTCTCACTTCCTGCACATTGATTTAAAAATTCCCAGTAAACATACCTTCTATCAATTAAAAAGACACAATGTGCGTTTAAATGCCTTTATTACGTGTAAAAGAACACACTACAGCTATCATCAAAATCAAGCAATAGCATATTATATATATATATTTATATTTACTTAAAATACAAATGACAAAAATCATTAAATCTGAAATAATAATGTAGGTTTAGAATTAAATAGAATTTATATATACAATCCAAAAGCTAAACAGAAAGCGACAGTAACACTATCATCGCGAACATTTTGGTTTGCAGTAAATTTCAGGCCACAGTCTTAAACATTGTAAATAAATGAGTTTATTATCTCACGAAAAATGAACGGTATCTGTAGGTTATACAAAATTATAACTTCTGTACAGGATAGTAGCCTAAACTATACTTTATTTTATAAGCCTGCCTTGGATTTTAAACTAAAACTTCCGAAATTTCTATAGTTTGTAGTTCCAAACCCATGGCAGCTATGACCTACAATTCCGTGGGTGCTGGGCAACATCCGCCGAATGCTTTCAATACATTGTTAGTGTAATCGTTACAAGAAGGTTTAATTTGCATAAATTTGAGCTTTTGTTATTCTGGGCGACATATCGAATGAAAATCGTTCGTTCGGATGCAATTTTATCCTAAGAACCGATAAAAGTAAGATAGTTCTGTAAGGGATCCCTTTTCAATTTATATTTCGGCAACTTCTTTATAGAAAAATCTGAAATTTTGAACCCTATCTAAGAAAACAAGCATCTTTCGAACAGCCTAAGATCGCGGCTACATCACAAGCTCCTTTCATTATCTCTTTTAACGTTATTATCGTCGTGTAATGGATTTTCCAGAAAATAAATATATCCACTGCATCCACTTTATCGACAAATATATTCATTTTTACTGTACTAAGCGACAATAAAATAGGAAACGGTGCACATGTTCACATAGAAAATAGAAACGAAATGTCAAATGAAGGCAGGAGAAAAATCTAACCAGAAAAGTCTTTCTATTATTTTGTATTTTTTCGTGTATTGTTTCGTATTCTGAAGTGACGAAACAATAATAAATATAACCGATAATAGTAGTAATAATAAAATCTATGGTCATTGATCATAAAAATTATCAACATAAATGGATTTTCTAAGAATTTTTTCGTGATAGTCCAAATTATATCTTTCAGAAATTAATGACCAAAAGTAAGTACAGTACAAGAAGTTGTCTTAGATTTCGAATTAGAAGGGGCTATTTTTAAAAAATAATATAACTACGAAAGTTTCTAGTAGGAACTAAACTGAATAATTCAACGAATTTTCACCGATTCGTTGAATTATTCAGTTTCTCACAATTTTTCCCCATACACACTTCAATTTCCGATGAAGTTTTCTTTCAAATTTATATATTAATTATTAAAATTAATAGATTCAAATCACTTTTATTCTTTTATCTACGACATAATTAAGATTATTAACTTTGAATATATTTTATTTTTATTCTAATTAATAAAATAAATCGTGTAGTAAAACAGAAAAATATAAACTTTAAGCTTTAATATAGGTTTTTAAAGGTTCATTTCAATGAGCACATTTTCTTATGCTTTAACAATAACAATTTAATGATGTTAGAATATTAAAACTGCCTTAATTTATAAAATATTAATGAATTTACTAAATTTTCTTTTATTATAATAAAATATTTAAAAATAAAATAATAATATAAATTTTTAAGAGCACCATTTTATGATTTAGTTGTCCCCCTAGAAGGCAATTTATCAGAAGATGCTTCAAACAGAACTGGAAAGAATGAAACATATTATAAGAAACAATTAAATTTACTAAAGTTTTATTATCTTGAAAATACACTTGAAGTAACATATTTTTTTTTATTAAAAATCAAAATGAATTTTGTCATCGTCATTTAAGAGAATTTTCGGAGTTTTTTAAGAGCATATTATATCATTTTTATATATTTCCTTTATCTTCAAGAGGGCAAAATATGAAAAAACAATTACAACCAATTCTTTTTAAGTTGACAATAAATTCAAATAAAAAATTTCAAATTATTTATGAAAGTTTGAAACGATCGTTATCACAATTTTACAATGAAATGGTACTAAGAGTAACTTCTTATTTGGTACTAACAGACGTCGATATAGATGAATTTTTATTGGAAACTAATTGTGAAAATGACTTTTATGAAAATAAAACAATGGAAAAAATAAATAAATGTCCACAATCAATTAAATTTTTTGAGATTAATCGAAACGAAACAGTTTATAGAAGTGATTCATCAATACTGAACAATATTCTTACACAGAAGACTATAAGAACGAAAGTTATAAATCGAATTAAAAGAAATTTTTGGAAATTATTTATGAAAACAGGAATTCAAATAAGTGATTAAATAATTTAAATATTCATAAATAACCAGAATACGAAAATGGTTTCATAAATGAAAATTTGGACTAAGAATGTTTCTGATAAAAGTAAAATGGTGAATTGGAAGAGTCAAATTAATTTATGATGTGCAATTAATTAAAATTAATTAGTGTTACTTTGTTTAATACTGCTGAAAACAGAAATAAATATGCATTTACTAATTCCAAATTAGTAAATCACGCATTTAGAATGTACAGTACAACAAAAATAAAATACGAATATTTATATGAGTATAATTTGAAGCCATTTTGACTTTTTTTTTTTTGTATATACAAGACATTCTAATTATATAAAAATTAATTAATTAGATAAAGCTAAAATAATACGATGTAATTCTATTGTTTCATGGAGCGAGATAATTAGTTAGATAATTATTAATAGTAAAATTTTTCTTTTTACTAGACTGCAATTTTCAAGTTGCAGACCTATAAATTTCTACTGGAATCCATCTGATGTCTGTCTGTCCTTCCTTAATCTCGAGAACAGTGTTAGATGAAAGTCAAGACTATATATATATGGAAAGCTTCCTTACTTCCATACTTGAAGACCCACGTGTTGGAACCCAGTGGGTCTTCAAGTGTGGGGATTTCAATACTTGGATGTATAAATATGGAGGTCTCAAACACGTGGGTCTTCAAGTACAGGAGTACCAAACACGTTTTATAAGTATTTAATTTTCCACATCTAACAACTTAGATTTTTTCATTTCTGAACGGTACTCTCTTAATTTTAACAAGTGTCTCCCAGTAAATGAGTGGATAAAATCACCGAACACCGGTAAAGATTTCACAGGCTTTCATAGGCTTAAACACTATCGATTTTACCTATATGCTACCTATCGTAGTGATGATATATCGTGCCTGTTTCCAACTATATCATTGTCACAGTAATTAAGTGAATGTAATATATATATTTTTAAAATTGTATCCTTTTCTGTAAGAATTGTATTTAGTTAAATAATAAACTAAATACATTTTGCCAATAGATGGCGCTACATGTAAAGCCAACAAATCGAATGTAGACGGAAATTAATTGATTTACAGAAATCTAATCACTATTTTGGGGTGAGATGTAGAAAATTGTCTAAGATTGAAATAATTGAACGGAACTACAGAGTTTCGTAGCAATTGGTCGAACAGACTAAGAGTGTATAGCGAACAAACAAACAAACTAACTTCCTTATTTATATATCAATATATATAGATTGTAAATACTAATAACGAGTAAAATTGTCACTACGTCCGATCATACTCAAAATATGATACACGACCCCCCTTTATCTCAACATTCCCTCGACTTATAACCAGCAAATTTAATAGTATTAATCCCCTAATACACAAACCTCCGTGCAAAATTTCAGAAATTTTCGACAAAAAGCACAAGAGTGACTAAGCTTTAAAGAGAAAGAACAAAATCGTGCCATACACACTAACATCGTACATACAGCCAAAAAACAAACCTGATAATTTTGCATTTCTCGAGGTTTTAAGGTTTCGAGTCATAAAATGTAAAAATCTTCAGGAGCAGTGTTGCCATTCCTAGTACATTTGTACTTTTCGGGTACATTTTGCTTTTTCGAGAGCATTGAAAGTACACTTAGATTTTTTAGTACATTGAGTACATTATATTTCAGTACCATTTATGGTACAAAATGATATTTCATACCTTAACGAGAAAATGCGAAAAAAATTAGTTTAATAAAGTCTCACTAGTGTGACTAGTGTCACTGCTTGCTAATTTGATTTACCCAATCACAACATGCACATGGTGTATGTCGGTCGACGTCAACAACATACAGATAGTTGCACGTGCAAATGTCTTAACTCGATGGTCCTCTTTTCACACGTGTGTCAAACGTTTCAGTCGTCTGCACATTTTCATGAGGACCTTGACAAAATTTTTCACGTCACGTGGTCCAAACACTTCAACTCTGTCAAACAAAAATAATGGACAAGTAAGGAAATCAATGATTTTAAATTTTTGTCGTCAATAATATCAAAATATCCTTTAAGTCAGAGTCGAATTATTACAGAAAATAGTTTTGAAATTGTACGAGTATAAATAATATAAATACTTTTATATTATTTTCTACCACTATAATTTAATTCTTAAATTATGAACATCAATTTTAGTAATCTTGGTAAAAGAAATAACTTTTGTTAATTTGAATCTGTCCACGCATATTTAATTTTTAATTTTTTTTTTATCCATCACTATTATATTTTTAAAAATTCGACTTTTAATGCTGTAACTAATAATCAACGTTAACAAAAAACCATACAAACTATTTTTATAAAATCTTTTTATGAAATATTTAATTTTAAAGTATTCGTATTTAACCAGTATTCATGAATATGAATTTGAAATAAGCACAAAAATTGAGTATGATGGTATATTAATATCAAAAGCAACCAACCATAGAAATAGTACATTTTGAAAGAAAATAGTACATTTTTTATACATAAAACTAAAGCCATAAGACACACGAACAGATAGCAAAATCTATCCAAAAGTTAAAATATAATTATCTAAATTCAATTTTACTGTAAGCCGAAAACCTGAATAAAATGGAAGAGGGTTTTGGATACTAACAATTAACATATCTTGGTTAAATCTTGCAAGGAATAGTTAGTAATTAATTAGTGCCGGGAGTAATTAGTAATCCGAGAACAAGTTAATTAACATTGCTGGTAATTATAGAAATTGAAGTTAGCGATTAAATTAGAGTGGTAAAATTTCTGGAGAAATCAGATCACAGAATAAAGTTCTCCATTAACGTAATGCAGTTAGAATTTCTAACTACAGAAAGAGATAAATCAAATTATTTTAATATAAAAATTAACCTAATTATGCGAGATTTATTTTAATATAAGTGCTAAAGCCTGTTCAAAACAGAAGGAATAAAATCCAGAAACGAATTGCGTAACTTTCCGGGCAAAATAATTTTAAATTGTGTGTGGCGCCATCTTGTAATAATTAATAATGTAAAATGTTTTTAAATGAAATATCATAAAAAACTTTTTACATTATTAATTATTATAAAATGGCAAAAATCTTAATTTTGAAAGTAGGGATGAGTTTTATAAAAAAATAAATAATAAATAAATTGTAAGTGCTAATAACGAGTAAAATCTTTAAACCGACCCCCCTTTATCTCTCCAACTCCTCGACCTTTAACCACCAAAATTTAATAGAATCAATGCTCCTAATACAAAAACCTTCTTGCAAAATTTCAGAAATTTTCGACAGAAGAAACAGGAGTTATTAAGCTTTAGATTGGGTGAACAAAATCGTGCCCACCACATACAATAACACTCATATATACAGAAAAACCTTCGAAATTTTTTTCATTTCTCCATGTTTCAAGGACTTCTGAGTACAAAAATGTGAAAATCTTGGAGAATCATTTTTACTTTACTTCCTTTATATATAACAGCCGGGAAAATAAAATTCGATACTACGCAATTCCGGTTTACAACGTTTAGATGGACGACAAAACGTGTTTTAAGGTATAAATAGAACGAAATAAAATTAAATTTAGTACTTTTGTACATAAAAACAAACCTGTTTACAAAATAATATTCAATTTTATGTATGAAAAACATATCAATTTAAGTGCAAATTACAGTTTTCATTTATAAAAATGTCAAATTTACAGTGAAAATAATATATAATTTGTGTAACTTTTGACATTTGAGAATGATGTTAAACATAAAATAAATAAATAAATATAAAATTTAAAATTTTTTTTATACTTTTGATGTTTGTTAATAAAAATATTAATAAAAAAGTATAAAAATAAATTTTTAAAAAGCATTTTTGGGTTTTATTAAATTAAAAAAAATATATATAAAATGAGAATTCGATCAATATGAATACACAAATGTGTACAAAATAAAATCAACATAAATAAATTTTTCCGAAAAAGAAATGATCAAATACAAGAAAAAAATATTTTAAAATATATTTTTATATTATACAAATAAATATAAATATATTATAAAATAATATTTAGAAATTTGGAGAGAAAAAAACATTGAAACAAATGATTTTTCTACATGGACTTATAAAATTTTTAATAAATAAAGACGTTATTCAACTATTTAAAGTTTAAAATCTATTCATTAACAGTTATACTTAAAATTATTTTAACCAACACATAAAGTTACAAATAGGTGACCAAATTATGTATAAAATAATTAAAGAATAATATTAATAAATACAGCAGAAAGATAATTATAACAATTATAAAATCATGACCTATACTGCCTGAACTGCAAACTACTCGTCTTCAAGCTTCTCTGTATCGACAATTGACTGAATATTCGTGATTGGCATCATTTTTTTGTATCCTCTGGAGGTAGTTGTTTTAGAAAGCTAGATATTTTATCAAAATTCTCTCAATGGAAGGTTGCAGCTGTTATCCAAGTACCATATTTCCTAATAATAGGCTATGTAGGAGGTGATAGTTCATTAATTTCTTGAGAGCTGTATTCTTGCTGGGCATTTTATTAAAAGTTTTTGAAACGTGACAGATATTCGTTGACTGTTGAATATACATCTCGACCATTTCTACAAATGCGATGAATGGCATTTATTGTAATATACAGGGACTGTAAATGCAAAAGATTGGGGTATAATTGCTTCAAAACTGAGCACGTAACTAGGCTAGTCAGTAACAAGCTACCAAACCTTCTCAAGTTGAATTCCATTAGTGCATAGCCCCGAATAAAGAGTATTAATTGACTGCATTATTATTGTAGAATTTGTGTTAATAAGGATGAATACCCTGAAAAACATCGGATTTGTTTTTTTTTCCATTTTTGATATTCAATATGTTTATTTCTTATGTTCAACAAGAGCCTTTTTTTCAACACAGGTACACAAGGAAAGTGTCGATTTACAGATCATACCTACTACTTTAGACTTTTGAATCTATAGAAATACCCAAGCAGTCTACTTCGACCTTTCTTGAATGAACACCTCATGTGATTTTCAGCTGTTCTATACTAGATGAACACACCTTCACCCCTCTAGCGACGACTATCAACTTCACTTAATAAATGGCCTCTTTTGTTTATAAATTATTGATATAAATTACCGTTAGTAAATTATAATCAATAATTTTCACGCGAAAGGAATAAAAGTAAACGAAAATGCAGCTAATATGTAAAACAGAATAAATATACCTAAATGGTGCTAGTTTTTATACCATGATTCAAATTTGGTAAGTGACACGTACCTTTCTCTCTGTAAAAATGATGAAGTATTCCAAATTCCTCTACCTAGTTATAATACTTACGGACTTTAAATAATATAAAATATATTAAAGGCTATATTTCAAACCAATTTCCCTATTAGAATATTGCAATAATCATTCGAAAAAAAAACCGAACTTCAATTCAATAAAATAAATCATCAGGTTTACAATATGGACAAAATATCAATATATAAACTTAAGAGATATAAAAAGGATAATAGTAAGCTTCAGAACCTCTCTGCCTTCGTTGATAGGATTACATTTGCATTTAAACATCTTGCTAAGATTCTAGGTTGAGTATGAAGTTTGACTAGCAACAGTTAGTATAAATATACTGTACCTTTATTGGTATTAAGTTCAAAAATCAGACAGGTATCATTCTCCACAATATATTAAAGACATGCACGCGATTCTTCATTAATCTTCACTTCTTTTGCAACGGCACGTGGTTCCTTTACAACACACTCTTCCTTCACTAAATATCTTAATGAATACCTTCCGCATTGTCTCTGTATCTAAGAAAGTTTTTACATTTAAGAAGCATCGATGATTCTTTGTCAAAACTGACTACTAACTGATTTCCTTGTCATCGTTCACATTCATCATCACGATCCTACAAATGTCAATTGTCGGTAAACGTTTATACGCATTCCTAACTCTTTATTTTGCATATTTGTTTACAAGGATCTTGTTCTAACAATATTTTAACATTATCATGTATTCGTGTGAAGTCAGAAAGCATATTTTCTACTTTATTTCTGAACTTTTAAATAGGCAGTCTCTTTGACTAAATTATCAAGAAATGTCAATTATAATGATGTAGTTGATCATTTTAAAATGCATAGAAGAAAAGAAATAATAAGATTTTTCCTCTCATCATTATCGAAATTTATTATTACACATATATGAAATGATTTAAGTCGTCTTTTTATAACGTTAAAATTTTTTCCTCGTTTTTGAAATTTTGTATCATATTTCAATTTTTATTATCTTGATATATATATTTTAACTATATAAATTCTGACGTGTTATTTTTTTCGTTTACTGCTTTAAAAATAGATTGATATTATACCATTATCGTATGTTTTTGCTTATCAGTTTTAATTGAACAACATTGTTACAAAAATTACTTTTTATTAATATTCTTTAAATATCTAACAGATTATAATAGAGTCTCGTCTTACGACCGCACGTTTCTCACTTTACAACTGTATAAATTCTCTATTATATGTTTATAACTATACAAAATGCTATATCTTGACCATGTGGCTGCGGTACTATGTGCTTAAGAATAGAGTATTTCCAGGAATCTATGACAAATGCATGGACTCACTTTACCACGGCTCGCTGAACGACGATTTTATAGAAACTAACTTGTATTATTAGAGTCTACTGATTATGTAATATAGGAGTATAGAAGTCAGAGGTTAGAAATTTAAATAGTCTATAAATGAGCAGTTTAAAATATGTGTTGAAATCCACTCATAATAAAGACTTGTTGTTTATGTATATTGCTTTATATGTATTGTATATTGATTATTTATATGGCTGAAATAGAGTAAACACTCTATTTCTGTCCTTATTGCCGAATTCCATTAACAAACAAAATCTATTCGTCTCTGTTTTAGTGAATAATATAAATTAAAATATGCAAACGTCCAAGATACATTAGTTCTATGGATTAAACAAATGGAAATCTTCATAACTGATTTAATTACAAGCTAGCTATTATATTAACATTAATGAATCAAATATAAATTTTTTATTCCAACAGACAAAGTTAAAATTTTATTTATACATAAATTTAATATTTTAAATTATTAATATTTAATAATATAATCATTTAAAATATATTTGACAATTACTTTAAATTATCTATAATATTTATTCGATCTCTTTTATTTATATTTAATAATAGTAATTTATAACTAAATTAAAAGTAATTAATTACTTTTAAATGTGTATATATATATAATTAGTTATAAAAATGTTAAAATTTATAAATAGATTTATTTATAGAGTAGAAAAACCAATATTCATTTACTCACAATTCAATTACGTTTGGAGGTAGATTTTGCGGAATTTCTTGCAAATTACGATTTTCACAAAATAAACTTCTTCTCGAACATTTGCAAATTGATGGAAAATCTTTCAATTCTGTAATGAGAAATATTAAATTTTTATTTTTAAGATTCAGGGATGACAGCCTTATGACTTGCGTATCTAAAATGGAACGTCGAAAGAATTCTCCTACCACTCTACATACCATAGAATTTCATTTTTTCTTTTACTATACATTTCTAATAATAACTACTAAATAGAATTCTGTTTTTCAATTTTAATTTCCTTCTTGTAGACACTAAAATCATTTTTTCAGCCGGTTATGAATTCGGTCAGGCTTACGATGAGAGTGGCAAAATGATGATGGATAGATACCAACGTATATCAGGGATGGACCATCCACGAAAATTCCCGGAAATTTTTCAACCAGTCTGGATTTATTCCCGGACCCCCAAACCGGTAGGCTGACACTTTAACCGCTCGGCTTTGTAATATTGTATTATTCTGACTCTTTAATATGAAATTTTTCTAAATCAATTCAATACTATCATTCCAGTATAATAACTCATCAGTCAAGAAAGATCACTTTGTGTCTGACCCGTCCTTTGCTTCGTTTGATATTGGGAAACGAAGTCCTCTATCTCTTCTTTTACTACATTCCTGTGTGATATCGCCATATTTCCTATATTGAGACACACACACTACTCGATCTCTTCGAGTATTTCGCATTTGTCTCCTTTCGTGCTTGGTCGGACACTTCCTTTTCGACCGTACACAGTCTGGCACCAAAAAAAACCTTGTAGGCCTATTTTATCTTCGTATTTATAAGCTCTTTCGCCAATCTGAGCTTGGGAACCGCCGTTTGTCCGCTGTGAGAACGTCTTCCCATATAGGAAATGAGGATTCAAACATGTATCTTCCGTTTAGGACAGTGATAGTGGTCTCGACATCAAACTTTCATCGTTTACATCAATTTTTATATTCAATCCAACTTTTCATCATCGTTTTCTTTAATTAGAAATTAATTGTAAATACTCACTTCATTTTTTAAAATAGTTATTCCAACTCAGCTTCAGTATATACTGTAATAAATATACAAAAACAGTTTGATACTCCTAATATAATTCTTATAACAGGTTTACATTAAAAATATAAAACACTATTCAACTTCCTTTCATTTTTTTAAAAAAATTAATTTGGTTTTAAGTTTAAACATCTTGCAAAAATAAAGTTCTCATTGAAAGATTAAACGCATTTGTCTTTATTTTTGATAATAAATCTCTTGAAACAAAGGAATTTTAAAAGAATTTTCGTATTATTTTAATCGGGAGATTTAAATAATCTTTAGATATTTATTAATAAAAATTAATTTTAAATTCGTATACACTAATATACTTGTGTATATTCGAAACATATTTAATAAAAAAAAAATTGTTTACTGATGATAAAATAATTAATAAAATGAAGTTCGTTGAAGATTTATTGTAAAAATAAATGAATATTTTACAAAATATACTCTTCCAATCAAAATAAAATAAGTGTTTATAGTTGTTTTGACTTGTAGAAAATAAAAATATAACAATATATACTTACAAGATTGCTTTATATAATCCATCCAGATCTAAAACAATAACATTGATCTCATTCTGCAATTTTTACAAATTGCTTTTTTTATTTATTCTTTTATGTTTTCATTGATTTAATATTATATTTAAGTATGTAATAAAATAATAAATTTACTTTTTATAGTATCAAATTTCTCAGCTTAAATAAATGTTATTTTATATCAAATATTATGAGTTACATCTTATCATCAAAAATATGACGTTATGACTGAGATAGAAAGCTTTATCCTTACATATTTCGATGAAAAAAAATCTAATATTATGTATGATAATCATAAAATTTTAAATATAGTGCATTATACTTATATAATTGGTCTACACAATTATATAATTGCATACTTATATACTTGTAAAGTGTATGCTGTACTCAGCTGAAGGAGAAGCAACTGCCTTCGTGGAATCTGGTTTTTGTATTCTTATTAAAATAATTTTTGTAAAGAATCATTTGAACTTGTAATAAAATCTTGTGTATAATATTAGCACGCAGCACACATGCACAGAATACAGTAAAGAGGTATTGTACATTTAATAATAAAGGGAAAAAAAATGTGAATGAAAAGTATCATAAGTATTTATATAAATCGTTGTATGTAGACGATTTGTAAATATATAGGCAGAAAATTTAATGCAAATACAATTGCTTTCATTACTTTTATGCAACTTTCTTGATTTTTATAAAGTATTTATTTATTTATTTTTTAATACTTTATCCTACTAAATAAGTATAAGTTCATGCTGCTTATATGCAAACTGTGCTAGCTAGGGCTCCGAGCGATTACCAATAGCTCCGTATGAGAAGTATAGTTACAGTTGACAAAATGAATGACGAACTTGGCTTCTGTAATACGATATATAAAAACAAACAAAACAGAAAATTGTGAGTGCAATTATTAATTAGTTATCATACGTCTGGTTATCGTGTTTCTTATTACAAAGTGTTTAGCTTGCCGACTTCCCCTTCAACTAAATATTAAGCAAGCCTGTGAGATTCCCATACATATATTTTGGAAAATGCACAAATAATTAAGGTATTTCTTTCAATTTTTACTCACTCCCTATTGTAATGTAATAAACTTCCTGGGATTTAATCGAGAAAATATTGTATATCAATGAATATTAATTAAAAATGTAAAAACTCTAAAACTATGTTTTTCTGATAATTCCTGCAATATCATTTGAACCAATATCTCTGAAACTTGTGAAAATATACTAAAGAAATTTATGAAAATGCCAAGAAGTTAATTACCGTGTCCTAAGTAAACAAATTAATTTTATGTCACGTAATTAATTACAGAAGTATCTATCTGTAAAAGTCGGTAAAAAATATATTAATAAAGTTTTGTATACTTTAAGAGGTTTTATAAGCTTCGACCAAAGTAAACATTTATCTTAAGAAAACTGAATAAATTTAACTATAAGTAAAAGAACCTAACACATTAGACTTTTCCTATAAAGTAGGTTCTTTTATATTCTATCTTTTCTATTGTTCATACTCAATTATTGCTGTTGTCTTTCATCAACATCATGACTTCATCAACTTTATAAAAACGTATAAGAGACAAATTTATTGCAACTAGATCAGTTTTTGTTGTGATTTTTCTGTTTGCTTGATCTTTCAATGTCGGTGTTCCACTTTATTAAGTACAACGGAGAGAAAAAAGTAGTAATATCGGTACACAAACAATAAACTATTGATATCATATGTTATTGAAATTTTTCACCTAAATCAAACACTTCTCAACTGACAGTTAGAATTAACATATGAAAAAGATTCGAAGAAGAAATATCTGAAACCTATCAAAGATAAATCAAAGAACATAGAAATATAAAATATCCGCCAAATCAAACATTTTCGAGTGTACACAGCAAATCAAACAAGTTTCATTCACATGTCAGTATGACTGAAAATTTATTAAATTGTCATCATTTGAATATTGTTATTATTTCAAATGCTCCCAAAATAATCGCAATAAGTGTTAGCTACTACAGTATTTAATGTATTTATTATATTTGCAATACATATAAACGTATTTAAAATATATTAAATACATATATATATAACAAATAGCAAAAAATAATAAAATCAATACGTATGAATGTACAGTACATGTATCTGTATTTGAAGATATGTATAAATGTACTGTAGATTTAAAATATTTCTACATATAGAATTTATAAAGAAGCCAGCAGGACCATTTAGATGCTAAAATATTTGTCATAAATTATTCATTCCATTGCTTCTTGTATTATTCATCTAAATACAGGAAACTCTCTAGTTGTAAATCTAGTGAAAAAATGCAAGATTTGGGATTGCGTAAGTCCGGAACGATCTAACGAATTTATTCAAAATTTAAGACTTCCGTAGTCCTCATCGAAGACAATAAATATTTTAAATTTCATCCAAATCGGTTCGTCAGTCTTGGAGATATTAACGGTAAAATTTGGCACTTTAACATTAGACGTTTGTGTAGCTTAGCTCTACTCTATAATGAGAAAAGAAGAACTTGTAAAAAATTTTAAATGTTAGTTTCATCCCTTCTATATTCAATTTTATGTATTTTATAAATAGAAAGAAAGAATTAATTAATGCTAGTAAAATCGATCAAAGAAAAATACATATACTAAAAGAAGATTAACAGATTTGAAGTGGTATATTTTCTAGTTTCAAATTAATCAGATAATGACTTTTCAGTTCTAAATTATCTTCTTTCATTACCATTTTTGTTATTTTACTTATCAGTTTTATTTTTCTAAAGAAGTAAATTTAATAAAATTTGTAATTTTACCGGGTTTACAAAATATGCTGTTGAAAATTTTTTGTTTTGCACAGAGTTACGTTGCAGATTTTAATAATTTAAGAATGATTAATTGAATTCTAAACAAAATAAACCGATAAAAAACGAAAAAATTATATGTCGAGTAAATTAAATCTAAAGAATAATTTATTAAATAAATTTAATATCGCTTACTTCAAAGTAATGTCGTTCAGGCCAGTGAACAATCTTTAAAAGGGTGGAGTTATAGGGAATTTTATTAAGTTTTACAATATACTCTTTGGTATATAGAGTAACACAGTATAGTAAACTAAACAGGTAGCAAATAAATATGTTACTTACAATATACTGTTTATTTTTAATTAATTTGATTTTATTTTGAATTTTAAATGTTACGGTTTCAAATATCCATTTAGTGTAGGTACTTCATTGTTTTAACATTTGTATATCTTATTAAAGTATAAAACTAATCAGGAACTTTGGACCATCCCGCATAATGTTACGAATATTTGTTGTTTTGAAGTTGATAATTATAGTTAATAGGAGCCCCCTAGCTCTGAGCTTTCCATATCTGCTTTCGGTTTTTATCTACCTAATTCCATTCTTCAGGTTAACGAAGAACAAACAGACGGGCGAGAATGAGAATGTATCGGTGTAAGATTTAAAAACTGCAAAATAAATTAGACTAAAATATTTAATAAATTTAATTTTAATTGTGGCGTGTATTTATAGTATTTAAATAGAGTTTAATAAGCATGAAGTTACACAATCCAGAGAGCAGACTGTGCAGCTTCACACTGCATAACATCAAAATATCCTCTACTTTGGACATTTTTTCGACTGAGGTTCATCTTGGATGATAATATTCTAAATTTGAAGAAACGAAAGAGAACCTTATTAATGTTTCTTAATTGATTATTATAATAATTTTATAATTATAAAAATAACCATTATAGATTAAAAATTAGAAAACGAACGATTCTTTTTACAAATCGGGAAAAGACACGTACGGTACATTAGGGATTGTATACCGGTTTACCGATTTACCGGTTAACCGATAAATTGACAAAAAAAATCATTCGGTAAGCTTACCGGTAAATTTCAAAAATTTACCGGTAATTCGGTAAATGAAAAATCCATACTAGAAATTTTTATGTAGAAAATATTGCGTTTATAGATATTTAAAAGGGCTAAAGGGACATTGAAAATGAAAAAAACAGGTAAATGTAAGCAACAACATACCTAATTATTAATTTTATGTGAGATATATTTTGTTTAATTTTAATTCAAACTTCCTTGGGTTTGAGAGGCGCTGTAAATCGTACAGAAAGCGCTAGTTATCTTGTGTGATTTGTGCTCTGCAGTTTTTGAGATTTTTAAAGGTGTAAAATCTTTACAATCAACGCTTTTCTTAAAGAATAAGTAAATATTTCCTTTTTTAATATTTAAATATAATAATACGTAAATATTTCACGTATTTTTTAAATTAATAGCAATTTTGAATACACCACATTATGACAGGAATAATGCAATATTATTGTAAAATAACATTAAAATGTTTTACTTCTAACAACTGTTTAAAATAATTAAATACAAATATTTATTACAAGATTCTAATATTATGCCTTAAGATTGTGCAAAATATGTATTATTTTCTTGGGTAATCTTGGATTTAGTCGAATTTATGGACCTGCGCCTGCTGAGGTATGCGCAGAATTAATAAAAAATAAATTAAAAGAATTTCAAATTTCTTTGAAAAATATTGTCTGCATAACATCGGACGGAGCTGCCGTTATGAAGAAAACGACGAAATTACTCAATAAAAACCATCAGTTATGTCTTGTACATGGATTGCAAATTGCAATCATAAAAGTTCTTTACAATATAAGCACATCAGATGTACAGGATGATGATGAATATAATGCTAATTTACTACTTACTACAGATTCCGATTCTGATAACTTGGACATTGAATACGATAATTTTGAAATAAACCAAGAAACTACTGGCTGTACCAAACTTACTCTACAAAATGCGGAATTAAATTTTTTAATTACAAAAATACGACAGATAGTAAGACTTTTTAGAAAATCGCCAACCAAAACTACATTACTACAAAAATATGTCAAAGAAACTATTGAAAAAGAACTTTCTTTAATTTTAGATTGCAGAACCAGGTGGAATAGCTTACTAAACATGCTGGAAAGATTTTTATTACTTAAAGATGCTGTCCGAAAAAGTCTAATAGATTTGAAACTGAACTTAGATTTCAATGACAGAAAAATAAAATTACTACAAATATAATCTCGAGCCTGCAACCCATTAAGTTAGCCGTTGAAACACTGCAATGAAAAGACTAATTTATATGTAGCCGATGTTACTTTGAAATTTATGTTGGGTGAATTAACCAACCAAAATACATTTTTAAGCGTTGAACTAAAAAAAAGCATTAATATATAGCATAAAGGAGAGAAGGACTGTTTATTCGAACATGTTACACTATTTGACAGACCCTAATTTGGTTTTGTCGGGTCAAGAAAATTATGACATTTTTCATATAAACAGTAAAGCATCAATAATCAAAAGCATTGCTGAAAGACTTTCGATTATTGTTGAGAGTAGTCAGAGACACTTAAATGATCCCGATTTGGATTCCAATTCAAAGTCAGATAACGAAAATATTGATACTTCTACACCTAATGTCAAATTATCAATGAAGCAGAAACTCTATGACCTTATCAAACAAAAAACAGAATGTCAAGAAGAGTCGGTTCCACAAGCAAAAAACACGAAAGATTGGAAACAAATAGTAAAAAAGAATTAGACTACTTCCGCCAAGAAAAAGTACGGGGGAAGTATATTCAAATAGTATTTGATTATTTAATATACCATTCGTCCAACAAGTGTTAAATCAGAAAGGGTATTCTCGGGATCTAGATTATTTTGTACAAAAATTAGATAAAAAATAGGAGATAAGACTTTAAATAATTTAAGTTTCTTGAGAAGTTATTTTTAAAAAAATGGTAATCAATAAAATGGTATTAGGTACTATATATTATTTCTGTTGTATTTTTATTTTTTTGTATTATTTTATTTTTCTGTTTCTAAAAGTTATTATTTTAGTTTGTTTAGAATAACACTTTAATTTTTATAATTTTTATATTCTATATCTTTGAAATAAAAAATGTCAAATGGAAATCAAAATGACTTATATTTTTTATCGCCTTAATTTTATTTTTCAGGAAAAAATTTACCGGTAATTTACCGGTAAACCGGTATTTTAATTTTCATTTACCGAATTACCGGTAAATGAAAAATTCGGTAAATTTACAATCCCTACAGTACATTATTCATTTCATTCATACTTTTAACAGAATCTTATAGTTTTTTTTTAATATCAAAAATTTAGAAAACTTTAGGTGCGAATACCCGTACATTGGAACACGTGCCACATCACATTTTCTTCTGAGGTTGCCCTTTTCCTAATCCCCAAAGAGGCCCCAAATTCAATTATTAATAAACAACAGAAAATTCACGTCTTCTAGTCTATTTTTCGCAAATATAAACGAAACTAATGAAGGGTATTTGTCCATTATTCAACGCAACTTCTTCGTACGTTGACTAAAATTTAGCATGGAAAACAGCGAAATATTCCTTGTTTATAATCGAAGGAAACGTTGACGTTATTATTTTCTAAAATAGCTTTTTATACGTTTTTCAAACACATTACATGTTTAACAACAGTGGGTCTCCTACTGCTTATCCACTGTACTGTAGCTTATCAGTAAACCACAAATTAGGACACAAGGAGAAAGGACGACTGCAGGGCAGGTCAGAATTCCAAGAAAATACATATTCTGAAATGCTAAAACTCTAGTAATTTTCGAAATATAAGATTACTCTCGCTTTCGAATTATCCAAAAATATGACCTACACTTTTCGGGACTGGGCGGGTCATCACAATACACGTCAATGAGTGCTATCAGAGATGCAGTCGCAATTTTAAAAAATTTATTAAAAATAATTTTAATTTTCATCAAATAGCTTGAAAATATCGCATTTATACATTATCTTACAAATTACATAATACTGTAAAAAATTCATTATTATATTATACGTATTTATTGGGAACCCTTTAACCTACCATTTATCGCGTTATTAATCAACGTAATCTAACTCGATGCCAAACCACTCCTATCGCCATATGTTCACCTAATGTTCCTATATGGCGGTCACCACGACAAAGCTGCGAATATTCTTTATATCTCGGAGACGAAAAATCTGTCAATCGCCTATGTCCTAGACGTTTAACGATGTCTTACTCACCTATTTTCCGACGAATTGACAATCAAGGAACATGGACATATTCGGCGGTCCTGATTCTCGTTCCTCGCTCTCCCTCTAGCTACATCTCGGGGCCCTCGGGAGTTGTCGCTCGCTCGTCCTCTGGGTAAATATTGTAGTCGTGAATCTAAGTAACTCTGAGGACGCCAAAATGGCGGAGTTCTACGTCGGCCACCTTCCGAGATTCCCAATTGTTTTAATTGCTCTTGAATGTTCGCCAAGGTTTCCTCTAACCGATTTGGATTTGCAGTGTTAGCCTCTTCCTTAGTATCGCTTGGATTATTTATGGTTCGGACTATCGCTCGAGATTTTCCCGTTAACTGGTCTATGGTTTCTTCGCTGATGGCGACTCGCACCGCATTATCGAATGTGTCAGGTTCCCTGCTCATTACCGATCTCTTTATGAGGTCATTTAGCCCGCTAAGAAATTGCACTCTTAACCTTTCGTCTCGCTCTTTTTGTTGGCATCGCTTAATAACTGCTGCTTCCCGGGCATCCTGACTGGTATGTTCAATGACAGTTTCGGCGGCTAAAGTTTGCAAGCGTACGGCGTAAGTTTGTACGTCTTTGTCCCGTGCTTGTACACATGCATGAAATTTTTGAAGCCTTAAAGAATATGGAACTCTTTCGAATCTCTTAATCATGAGTTTCTTAAACTCATCATATGTCTCCACAGCTTCCATTTTTTCATCTTTCCAGGCGAAATCTCGGGCTATCCCCGTTAGTTTTAGTTTGGCTACGCTTAAGCATTGCATTTTAGTCCAATTGGTCAGTTTGGCGATCTCATCTATGGCTGCAAGATAATCCGTAACCTTAAGCCCATCCGCGCCTCCTGAGAAGGAGGACAGATTAAAGGGACAAGGGCTCCCAATCCACCGACACCTACACCGCCCCCTGCGGGATTTCCGGAGGCCTCCCCACGCGCGGGACCCTCTGCTGCACGCGCTGGTCCTTCTGCCTCTGCCTCCATTCTAGAATTGGTTCAGAAATTATTTTTTCTTAAGGGAGTGAATAACTATGATACCGAAGTGGCCTTAGGGGCCTCAAAAATCCCACTTCTGACACCAGTGTGACCGGGGGGTCGACACCTCTTTGATGCCTCGTCAGGACTGACACCACCGTGTGTTAGCTGACACGGAAGCCGCGGCGGTTCAAAGATCGGACACGCGAGCGGTCGCGTTACGGAGCGATCGGATTCGGGATGGAGGGTGTGACAATGCACCGGAAGTAACAGAGGCCTCGTTAACTAAAGTACAACGTTTATTTACACAGAGCCCGACTATACATACAACGAAAAGCATAGGGGAAATAGGCCTAACGTCGCGATTCCCAGAGAGAGAGTTTACATAAGATCCGCGTAGCGATAAATACCTTGTTGAAGCTGAGGTGGTTTGACCTGTTAGTCCGATTAGTCCGTAGGCGAGAGGAAAGGTGAATGGAGAAATTCGTAGTGATGACGATAAGCTTAGTCCACTTAAGTCGGCGATTAATCCAATGGACGGCAGATTTAATCCAGGGACAGAATTTTACACATACACAAAGGAAATGGCGCACTCAGAAATTAGGAACTTGGCGAGTGTCGATCGGGGCGGCCACTGACTAATTTTGAGGTGCTGTTTTTCTTTCGATGCTCCTCTGTTGCATCGAAAGAAAAACAGCATGAGGTCGAGAGGTGATGAGAAAGCGTCATTTAAGCGTCTGAGAACCGAACAGGTGGTTCGTTCTCATGTGTAAACGTTGACAGTTAGTCGCTAGGTAGTTGACAAAAAGGCGACAAACTATGATGTCATGACATAACACGGAAAATACAATGTAGGCCAATAATTCAGTTACTCACATTATAGTTGAAGTTGAACATATTGTAATATCAAATCAAATCTTTATTTATTCATAATAGGCCGTAGCCTGTTATAGCGGGGTGTTAAGATTATATAATATCAAAATAAATTTTATCTACACAATAAACAATTATATTAACTATAAGATCTCTGAAATTTACATTTCTTTATATATATACAGTCAAACCTGTTTTTATGCGCTCTTTTTATGTGCGATTTTTATTTGTGCGATTTTTTTAATGCGAATTTTTAATTTGTGCGGTATAGTTGGCGACTAGTCTCGTGCGATTCGTCATGTCTTACGTTGACTTATTATAGCTAAATAAACTTATTATAGCATAAATGCACTTATTATAGTAATATTATTGCATGAATATGCGAAAAATGAAATAATTTACTTTTTAAGTCAACAAAACACCACCTGGACAAAAATATGTAAAACAGACGATAGACCAGACGATGCAGTCAAGTGCTGACGTCTGTTGTCAATAAATTCTATTTCGTACGGTTTTGAGTTATTTTCTATGTGAGACTTTTTTTTAATTGTGTTGCGAAAACTATTATTTACAGCCATTCGTGAAGTTTCGTGAGATTTTTTTAATGCGTTTTTTTTAATGCGGTCCCTATCCCCCGCATAAAAACAGGTTTGACTGTATATAGAAATTTATTAGGAATGAGCTTGGAGCGGTTGATTACAAAAATTTGTATATCGTAATATTTGCTGAATGAAAAAATCGATACATTCGGTTTTTCTCTATAAAATTATTTAGTTGAATCAGGCCTCCTTTAACTCTTAGTTCTTGACCCTCCTTGCATTCACAAAACAAATGAAATTTAGTCAATATTTTTTTACATCTTGAACAATATGTTTTAGAAAATTCATTAATTTTATTATTCACCGTGATCATCTCTTTATTTAATCTTAGTTGGATTAAAAAATTTTTTAATTACAAACGGCATATTTGTTAACACGTAATTATTATTAAAAGGGTATTCCAGAATAGTGGCGTACCACTCCGGTTTTTTCCGGCCATGCATTTCTCCAATGTCTTGTGACAATGAGACTTCTAATGTATTTTGGATTAATTGAGATTTAATTATTCACTAGTTTCTGATTTTTCCAGGAGAGGAACTATAGAAACACCAGTCATTTACAATGCTTATCATTTGGTTCAACCAAGAACTTCGCTGTGAATTCTGACAAGATTTTTTGTATAGCAAAAACAACAGTTTAGTAGGTAGATTTCAGTGGTCTCTAATCATAAAGAAAGGAGTTAGTTAAAATCTATTATGTTCTAACCTTAGTTCTAATCTAGGGATATTATACCATAGTGTAAATATTTTACGGATGAATTTGTTTTTAATTATATCAAATATTTTATAACTGGTAAGACTCCAAATCGGAGAGGCATATCCTATGGCATTAATAATTATCGAATTAAACAGTTTAAAGTGAACAAATATGTTCTTAAGTTTAATTTTAGAGAACAATTTCGCCATATTATTGATCAATATATTGGGTTTGGCATTAATTGTTTTATATTGTTTTTCAAAGGATAGTGCACTATCATAAGTTGCACGTTGTTCAGGTAAAACGATGTACTTTTCTTAGCCAGTCTAGACCCTAAATTTTAGTTTTAATTTATTAAAATATTCATGCACTGTTTTTATTTTCCTACGAAGAGCTACGGCTGTCGGGGCAACTATCACAACATTGTCGGCATATGATATGGAATGAACAATTCGTCCATCAATAGAAAAACCATGGTCTTCTCGGTCGAAACATTCATTTATATCAAACTAAAAGAAGTTAAAAAAGTGAGGGGACCAGGGTCGCCTTGTAATAGTCCTCTCTCCACGTGTAGCGATGGCCACTCTCTGCTGTCGTGTTTAACTATTACTTCATATCGACTGAATAGTTCTCCAATTATTCTCACTAAATAACCATCCGCCTGACATTTAATCAATTTCCTTTGTAATTATGAGATTAACACAGAATCGAACACTTTTTCTATATCCAAGAATAATGCAGAAACTTTGTCTCTTTTTATGCAATTGGAGTTGGACTAGCGTAATAAGTGTAAAAAGGGCCATTTGGGTACCTCCATTCTTAACAAAAGCGAATTGCATATTATCTCTATAATTATTTCTGTCGATCCAGTCGGAAAACTTTGACATTAACACTGATGTGAACAGCTAACTGAATCCTGACAGGAGGGCAATTGGACGGTAATTAGCTGGCAAAGTCCTTTCACCTTTCTTGAATATCACATGGAAAATTACTGTATTCCAATCTCTAGGGATAGTACCGGTATTATAAAATCCATTAAATTGTCTAACCAAAAATTTAACGGCATATGTCTGTAGCTTTTTAATTGTGTAGTTAGAGATTGTATCAAAGCCAGAAGCCGATTTATCTTTTAGTTTTTTAATACAGTTATATAAATTATCTACGTTGAATACTTCTTCTAGTGGTTGAGTCGAGGGTATATTCAATTGAATGATATTCTCCTTATTATTATTTTTGTAGTTATCTGAAAATTCATTAAAGTGCTGACACCAACTGTTGTATGGCACACTACATTTACCATTCGTATTTATTGTCATTTTTCCGGAATTTATTTATAATGTTCCAAAAATTTTTGGTATCTCTTGATTTTAACAATAGGTCACTCACCAAATTTAAGTATATTTTCTTGTTTTCTAAATATTCTTTCAGAGATTGTTCAGAGTTGATATTTCTGAATTGTTGTAAACTCCGTTGTTTTTGGTCTTATAATGGTAACAGTTATTATCAAACCAAACCAATCTTGTTTGTATTTTAATCTATTATTATTAATGCAACTTTTAAAACGATACGAATACATTATATTCAGCAAATTATCGTAGTTTACTATGGGAATATTATTATTTTCAAGTTCTAAAATCTCGCTTACTTTATTATTGATTTCATTCTTAAATTTTAACATATTAAATCGTCGTTCGATGTTCTTTCTTTGACATTGGCTGTTTGTGTGATTATATAATTCGTTATCTCCATGTATAGTTTCACATAGTTCGAGCTGTAATGGGAAATGATCGGATTCATCATTGTTCAGAACATTAAACTTTTTAGATCTGGTCTACAACAGATAATGTAATCAATTATGGATTTACCAGAGTGGGATATAAAGGTGTATTCTGCAGGACAATCACCGTACAACCTGCCATTCAGAATATATAAATCGTTATCTTGAACAAAATCAAGTAACACACTACCTTCTGTATTAATTATTTTATGTTTGGATGTTCTAATATTATTAATCATTGCATTGTTACTTTTGTATTTAGTATCCATTTCCTCGCCTATTCGGCCGTTAACATCTCCACCTATAACTCATAAATATTCGATCTCTGTAGTATATTTTGAATTTCATAAAATTTAGCTTTTTTATCGGTGGATGGTGAAAAATATATGAGTATAACACCCAATCGTGATTCTTCCCAAAGTCCAATGACTGAATTAACTTTCATATAATTCCGTAGAGTATCTGTATAATTTTCCTTGCAACCCTTGGATATTCCAAAAGCTTATTAGTACTTTGAACTCTTCGCAATTGGTTATTAGTCCTAAATTCTGAGATTTGGTTAAATCGATATTAGTATCCATCTGATTCTGTTTATTCCGATCTAGATTATTGTCTTCTTCTATCGTCTCTAGTATTTTATTATGCATATTTAGGGAACCCATAGAATCATGTAATTCTTTTGATGACACGACCAATGTATTATTTAGTTTATACCTAAAAAACCTTTTAGTTGGATAACTGTATCTAGATTAAGATCGTATGTATAAATGTTCTCTTCACTAATATAATAATCGTCTCTCACTCTTATTTTATTGCCTTTAGCCTTTTCTTTGACTATTGTTGGTACTTTTTCTTTCTCAATCTCGATCTTTTACATAGATCTGCCGTGAATATTATTACTTTTTCCTTTCTTCTATATTAAAGTTAAAGAATTCTGGGCAAAGAAACCTAAGAATTAAGTTTCTGGCATATACAAAATCTAATATAATTTTCACGATTGGTTTAAAATCGTTATTTGTTAGCTTGATTAGACTTTCTATAGGGTTATTTAATATGCCTAATTCCGTATTAATGAATTGTTCTAATTCTTTTAAATACTCAGTAGTTTTAAACGGATAGTTGATAATTATAATATTTTTGTTAGTTTTCTCATTAATTAATTGATTGATTTCGAATTCTAACGTACCTTTAGTCTGGCAGTTTTCCTTAGTTATTACATTCATTTCGTCTAATTTTTGAATTATTTTCGTAGTTTCGATTTGATTAACTCTGTTTTCTTCCTTTAATAAATTAACTTCTAACTTGATTATTTGTAATTCTGTATTCAATTGAGTAAATATTTACTGTATTAAATCGTATATCGATTTTAAGGATTATTGCGGTTCTTCTATTACTGGAAGATCTGTTTCTCTTATTGTTTCGAAGTAATCCTGTATTTTCGTATTTCCCACGTCATTGGGATCGAATTTATCATGTTCTTGTTCAATTTGATGGTATTCTTCACTTAGTGTGACTTCTGGCTGACTATCTTTGTCCAGTACTTTGGTATTGTCTCTGCGTGGCCTCGCACGCCCCTTTCTTTGCATATCCAACTGACCGATTTGTTATGGCTTATATGATGCTTATGCTTTGAGACCAGTTTTTACTGTTGTAAGATGCTTTACAACAGCTAAATAGAGCAAATTAGAATAGTTGTTATCAAGGTAACAGGAAGAATTAGCAGCAATGCTCATAACACGTGAGTTATGTTTACACGTAAGATGCAAGTGTATAATTGACAAGTCCATTATTTTAGTTAGGTAAGTGGTAGGAGCTGTTTGGATCAGCCCGACCTTACATTATATAAATGTGATTAAAATAAAAATTTTGGCATAAGTATTGTACAATTTTTATATCAGAAAACGAATTCATTCTATTTATTTTAACCTCATCATCGTACTTCGACGGTTTTTCAAGAAAAAATATTTACATTATTTTTTTTTCAAAAATATAAGTGTAAAGGATTTTCTTTCTAAAGTTAATAAATGTTTTAAAATTATTTTAAAGAATTTTTTATTTTTAAGTTTTTCTGATAAAATTATGAGGTGCAATGAAAACACATTTACAGGGGAAAGTTAATTGAGATCGACATTTTTAATAATATTACTAAATAATAAATAGAGTTAAGAAAACAAAACCTTGACATTTCTGTTCTTATTTAATTTATTTCTGAAAATAATAAAGGATTTAACTTCTATATTTTCATAAATGAAGGACTGAAAACTGTAAAGACGTATTCAGTTTATCGCTTTTATGTTTAAAATTTAAATCATTATTCGATTATTTGTTTAAAAATTAAGTTTATGCTTTCTATCTTTAACCTTTCTCTAATGGTACGTTAGTTAAATAAATAAATTAATTAATATTTATATATCAAGAGAGAAAGAATACAGAATATATTGAAAACATAAACATGCATCATATATGTATATGTTGATAAAAATAAAGAAAATAACAAAAATATATACAATTTTTTGCAATTTTTATTTATACAATATATATATATATATATATATATATTTTTTTTATGAAATTTATTATATTTTACCAATTTCTTTTGCTCCATGGGATAAATTTGTAAAAGATAAAATAGAATATAACCAGCTTTTACACATAAGTGACGTCTGTTCCTATTATATTATAATATATTTCATAAATTATTCCAAAGAAATGTTTTTCTATTTGGATTTTTTAAAAAATTATATCAAAACAAAAATTAATAAGAAAAACGAAATTAAATTCAATATTTAAATAATTATAATTCATTTGTGTACAGATTGCTATATGAATATAATATATTAACAAAATGAATATACAAATGAAGCTATAAGTTCATATAAAATCATCTATGAATTACCTTCTTTCTTGTAATTTAATATAGATGTGAAAAATATACTTATTATAGTAATTAAATAAAAAAAAATCTTCATTAAAAGATCGGTTTGGCCAAAGATATCAGATATCAAACCATTAAACTTAATTACTAAATTGCAATATATTTTCTACATTTACATTGTCATATTTAAAAAATATATATATATTTGATTGTAGAAATTATTAAAATAATTTAAATGTCGATTATTATTTAAGAAATTAGTATTAAAAAGCTTCCAATTATAATCCTTTAATCGTAGAAATGAAAATACTAGTTTAAAATGCTTTTAAGTATGTCTATTATAAAAGAAATAAAACAAAGTTAAATAAATTATTTAATTAAAAATTTAATTGCATTTAAATTTAAATAGTTAAGTTATTTACAAGTGCATTTAAAAAAAAAATATTCACAAGATTTAGTTTATAAATTGGCATTTTTAAAAATTATAACAAGAAAACTCAAATATTTTACATTTGCATCAAGTTCGGGTATTAAACTAATCTTTTCAAGTAAAATAACAGATAAAAATGCACCACGAACTTTATAAAATTAAAAATAAATTAGATGTTTATTAATTAAAAAGCTTCTTATATTTTTTTTTATTTATCAACTCTAATTCTTCGAGAATAGCTCTTAAAACATTATATTTTTCACGTACGTTAATTCCATTTTAAGATAATTATACAATACTAACCGAAAACAATATTAATCCGCAAATTATTAAATAATATTGAAGAGTTTAATAACAATTCTAAAAATAAAAATAAAAGAAACAGTAGGAAGAAAAAAGATATGGAATCTCCTTGAATCTGAATGAATAAGGAAGCATGCTGAATCATATATGGAGTTAAATGGTTCAATACAGGCAATTCTCTACACAAACGATGAAAATTGATAAATCATTAATCTGTTATTTTGTTTGGTTCCTTCAAATGAAACGTAGACTCAGACGTCCAATGGAAGTACAGGTACATGTAAGGATTTACAGACACAGTACACTCGACACTGAACAACTAGCTCACCTCCACCTGTACAGCGACCCCCTATTCTCCCCCCTCAACAGACTGTTTCATTTGAAAGAACTAAATATAATAAGTATAAGAATTATTATAAAATAATAATTTATACGTAATTTTAATTTATTAAATTTATTCATGTGTAAAAAAAAAACTATGACATTTTCGATTATTTATTATTACTAGAATATGTATATTGTGAAGGTAAAAAGATTAAACTTTACAAAAGTTTTGGCAATTTTGACATTATTTTTTTATTATTATCATCATCATCATCATCATCATCACGTTATAGATCATTGCTATCTTTCATCGATTATGTTCTATCGTATAATTCATTCAGGGAGGATGAGTACTTTCATCGATAAAGTCTACCTCATTCTTTCAAACATTTCTATCTCCATTCATTTTCTATCATGTCTAAGCACAAGTTATAAATAAATAAAAAAATCTTTCCTTAGAATTTATGATGTATGCATAATGATTGTTGCTCTGAACACTCCAAGATCATCTTTATTTTATTTCGTAGTGATTTTATGTAGCTATTGTAGATTACTAAATGGTACCTTACGTATCATAGTGTTTCTAGTTCTACAATTGATTTTTACGACTAATCGCTACGATTTTTTAAAATATCTAGAAAAAACTTTAATAGAATATGCTATTTATTTTGTAATTTGTCTTTCGGAATAACCGTTTTATTTATAAACGATCATTTTTGGTGGAAAAATTGCGTATTTATAGACACAAACTACACCAATGCTTTGTCTCTATAATTAATACTTTATCTATACTTAACGCTATACTTAAAACAATTGATATTTCCTCTGTATTATTAGAAAATAAATTTCACATAAATATCCATTTTTTAAAAATTATAATACTGTAATTTCACATAATCACCAATGAAATTGTTTTTATGTTTATTAAAGTTTTCGACATAATTAATAATATAAGTATATAAAAATTATATTTGGCATTGATTATTATCTTATTTAATCAATTTTCATTTGTTATAAACGTATTAATAATTAAAGTTACATTTTAATTTTTAATTATTTTTCATATTTACATTATTTTAATACAGTATCAACGTTGATTTCTTTATTAAATATTTTTATTTCTATGGAGTGTATACACAATATCATATTACAGATAACAGTTCACTTTTATCCAGCCATCTTGGCACCTAAGGTAACATTAACCAAATATTATTTTAATTTTTCTATGTGATATTACGTAGTTTAGAATGAATTTACTAAGACGTAATCTCAATTTATCTCACTGAATTTACTAGAAATAGGGTGGCTCTTTAAAAATATGATTATTTTAGGAACCGACTAACAAGAAGAAAGTTTTATCTATTTTTACTCTATTAATATATACTTAAGATTATTTGAATATTCTTTAAAACACATTAAGGTTCTATCTATAAATCCCATCGATTATTTTATTTTTATACTCTTTAATGATTAAGTTAAAAATAGGATAATAAAGTCTTAAGATTATCGAAATATTCTTACCACATTTACTCATTCGTTTTTCTCTGTCTTCATCGGGACGTTTCTTAAATAAACTATTCCAAAATTCAGTTCTTGGATTATCTTCTAGATAAATAAATGAAGAAATTTCAATATTAAATAATTCATTTTTTTAATTTAACGAGCTTTTTAAAAATAATATCAAATGTAACGAACGTTACGCTATATTTATTTAAAGTATAACCAATGTTTATAATGTTTAAAATACTTCATTGTTTGCGTGTATAAAAGTACTTTCATACGTATAAATTTTTATTTTTCAATATAAGTTTTATTTTGAAGTGATTACTCAGTAAGAGTTGACATAAAAAACGAGAATGATGACTTCTATATCATGTTTATAAAACTTTTAATTGTCTATTGGATGAATCCAGCAATTCTTTTTATACTGATTTCAAAATATATTAATTTTTCTACATTAAGTAAGATTTTTCAATGACGTAACATTATAATTTCGTGAAATTAATTTTCTGTCATATTCGTTTAGCAATATCTCCAATAGCAACCCGGCTAGTATTTTTAAGTTCCATTGTACTGTTACGAGAGAAATATCTTCAGGAGAGTGTTCTCTATCACTGAGGTTCTCTAGCTAGAAATCTAAATAGGAGGCTTAAAATGTGCTTTATAGAGACACATTCGAACCCAATGTTTTATTCTCCTTCAGAAGATAGCTCCCACCGGTGGTCTAGTGGATAAAATCTACTGTATACTAGTAATAATCACCAGTTGGTCATGGATTCGCTCTTCGCCAAAGGAATCAGTTTTCCAAAGAAAATCCACCCTCTTAGAAGATCGCCCATTGCCGTGTTCAGTACATAAAAAAAACCAGAAGATTGTATCTATTTTTCATATATATTAACTCCCACATCTCCAATATACAGTTTTAGCATCACTCAATTTCGTAAATATGAAATACAGTACATAAATACAGCACCAGTTTCATGTATTGCCTGATCATCTATTATTCCATACCAATTTCAACGATTTAATTTCGCCAGTAATAGAAATTCGTTAAACTTATTCATAAACACCCATTTTATGGAAAATTTACTTTCATATATATTCTGCTACATATTTTGAAACACTATATGTAACACAAGAATACTACGGTGTTGGAGAAATTCTGATTACAGTTTAAATTTAGTGTAAAATACAAGATACAGTAAACAATAAAATTGTTATATGTGCACAAATATTACGTTTGTGACAAATAAAATAACATTGGTAATCTTTATAAATGGCTAAAACAAGAAGAAATGCAAGATTTTTACAATATTTACAGTAGATTTTAGTTTGCGATTTAAAAAATAGCGAGAAAACACAATAGATTTTCAAAATTTTTCGACATTCCTGCGTTAATACAAATATAATCAGTATATAAATGATTAAATTTAAATTCATTCGGGATTAAAACATGAATAAAAAACAAAAAAACTATCTTAAAATACAATTATTTTTTCTTTACATTTAATTATTCTAGCACTTTAATGCGTTTTTACACAGAAGATCGTAAAATTACAAATAAATTTAATAAAAAAGTTTTAAAAAGAAATTTCTGTTGTATAATACGTTTTGATTAAAATTTCCTTAATAATTTTTCATATTTTTAAGTTATAATTTCAAAAATTTTAACTTTTATAATTTATTTTTTTTTATTAAATAAACAAACTGCGTAACAATTTTATTGAATTATATAAATTACTTTCTAGTAAAGAGAAAAATTTAATAGTTTGTTATAAAGATAATAATAATATTTAGTAATTTTTTATTATAAAAAGTAGAAGAATAGAGAGAGAGAAAATTGGAAGAATGAGAACGAAAAAGAAGTGGAGAGGAAACACAATAGAAGTTAATTGTAACTGTAGGGCAAATCAATTGAATCTGAAGAATTGTTTGGTTAATCAAATATCTGTTTGGTCAATTATAACATAATTTGTATCTTTGGCAAAGGTTGTCTCATCTATTGAACATTGATATTATACTTCTCTTAATTTAATCTTACATTTAAAATCACGTTATAAAAATTTTTAAATGATCTTTTTCTTGTTTATTCTTTGAAACTTTTTAATATTTTTATTGCATACTTTATTTACATTATATCTCTGCCTAGCTGCTACTGGTCTTACAGAGAACGGTATCCAGGCAGGCATCACTGTACACTTTATGGTAGTACTGTTAGGCAATAGTCACTATACGGTGTTTCAAACCGTTAGATCTGTCTTGCCTCCGACACCTGTGCCATATATAGTATGTCGAATCATCGAGATTGTACTGTACTTGTGACACTGCATGACGTGGAAATACAGAATGAAACTAAGAAAGTGATGGATTAAAATATAGCTGATATATGAACATTTTATGAAATATATAAAAAGGACACAAAGAGAGATGAATAATCATAATAGGTATCATTCTGACATTACAGCACTAACTGAGTCATTTCATTCCTGTTTCGAAGACCTCGAAGCTGAAATGAATAATCTCGCTCTGTTCATCAACCCATTCTCCATTTCGAACAGCGAAAATATCCACCGAAAATTCAATTGGAAATTGTAGACATTAAAAATCACAGAGGATTTATAGCAAAATTTCAAGAGTTTTGTGAATCACCGACTTCCCCTGATTTGAAAGCCTTCTGGAAATTTGTTTCTAAAATTGACTATTCAGAAATGCATGGTCTTGCCTTGTGTTTTGTGTGCAGATTCGGTTCCACCTACGTTTGTAAGCAGACATTTTCAACAATGAGCTTTATTAAAATTAAATACCGATCTGTATTGACAGACTAATGTGGGCACACTGCTTCTGTTATCAACCTCAAAAATCAATCCTAATATTGAGAAACCTAACTGAAAAGCAAGTACAGAAACTACATTGAGATGATTTTAAATTCGGATTCTTTGTTTTTAATTAGAATTTCAAATTTTTCGTTCTTCTTTCAATGAAATATTAATTATGTGAAGTAAAATTATCAGCAGTGACTCGAAAATTTACGCAAGTAGTTTTGTAATTTGAATCCATCATGACTTATCGTCGTGATCAGTTTGCTTACTCGTTGACATTTTCGACATAAAATACTTACCACAGTTCCACTCGTCAGATCCGTCTATGCAATCCACAGTTCCATCACAGTTTCTTTTTTGAGCGATACAATCATCCGTATTGTTGCAAGCAAAAAATCCGTCTTCACAAAGTTCATAGTTATAAGTTCGTATATTTCCCTCTAAAAGCATAATAAAACTTTATCTATAAAATGCCATGTAAATTAAACGTGGAGATATTTATTATGTATAGTACTTTGTAACTGCTTTTATATAAGTACACTTCTTAAAAACTTCAGCTATCAGATATTTTTAAGAAGTTATAACATTTAATGAAAATAGCCTTATATTTACACTAAATTTTGAACACAAATTGATAAAGTAATAACGTAATAGATTTTATCTTCTTTATATTAATTTTTTGAGATTTTCTTGTTCAAATAAACGACTTTAATAACGTAAATAACAATGCACAATTTGAGAATTTTATTTTATTTTTCTATATTTATTATATTTAAAGGTTGAACCTTTACGTCTTGTAAAGCCTAAACTATTTGAATTTTTGAGATTTCGGATTAAATAAGGTGCATTAATTTAATTTTTCTGTAAGAAGTCTGCTTGTACTCAAACGTCTTATGTCAGTGCGTAAGATCAATGTTGCTTTACTATAACATACAAGATATATTTGAAATCGTTATAAATTGAAAACACTTTAGAAAGTATTTTTAAAAATATGCATAAAAATCCTTCGTATGTATATGCATTTACTAATTATAACAACATTCATCTTTATTTATTAAGTAGTTCTAGAAAATTTGTCTTTTGTATATAAGCATAAAAGATATCTTTTAAAGCGGTCTTCTATAATGTCAGAAGACATTATAGAAGACTGCTTTAAATATAAAAGATTTCTCTTACGAATTTTCAATTTTTCATAAAGCTATTTCTACATTTGGAAACTTGTATCAATATTATTTCATATTCCTATGAAGATATTTTACATCTGTTGATATTGTCTGACGTTTAACATTATTAGTTTTATAACTGTGGTACCTTTAATAAATTGTAGAAGTTTCGTAACACTTTTTATGTGTTATTAAGCTTTTACAACAGCGTGTTGTTCGTCGTTATACTATTGACTTAATTTTTATGTCTTGTCTTTACGTTTCGTATATATAATATAAATCTATATAATCCAAATATATGTGTATATATATATATATGTTATATGTATATATTACTTTATTATATATTTGGATTAAAGTAATATATACATATATTTGGATTATATAGATTTATATAATTATTATTAATATATATATATATTAATATTCTATCAACTGTTTACTTTATGTATTGAATGATTTATCATTTAATAAATTCATAATTAGTAAATATATACTTTTGCATCATTTTCTAAATTTAGCACTATTGACGTCATTATTGACGTCATGAAGTCAATACACAGCCCCAGTTTGGTTTAAAAGTCATTTAATTTGATGATTAAAAAATGTAATTTGCAAATTTGAAATCGTACATTTGATAATTGACAGATACTGATGTGTACTGTAATGTTTATGAGAAAGATCTGTATAGAAATATTCATTAGCGCTTTATGAGATCGATATAGCGCCTTCATAAATAGCATCAAAGTGTAATTAGAACTTTATTCACGTTTAAAGGCATAAAAGTTTAATAATTTTCATCTCAGTTTAGGTTACCCATTTTTAAAGGAATTAAGGGAGAATTGAGAAAGAATAATATAACGAAACGTAAATAATAAATGAATTTATCTATTTAAATCATTACTGATTTCTTTTGTGAAGTTTTTCGATTATTTTCGGTAGGAATTTAGATAGCATTTTTAAAACAGTTTTGCAGAAATTATCCTAAAATCTACAGGAATTTGAAAGATACAGGACTGAAGAAGAGAGACTGATTTGCTGAAGAATCACGCAATATGTGCTTTAAACGTTTGAGAAGAAATCTGTGAAACTGTGTTCATAATTCGTAAGTTGTATCGATCCTATTTTGAACAATTTTTGGAAATTTTAAGTAATAATGTAATTTGAACAGAATAGAAATTTAGTATTTACAATGATTAACCGATTTTCGAGCCGTATACATTATAATTTTGATAAATTCAAAATCGAATAACATTACATTTTACGAAGAAACCTTAAAAAATCGGAATTTTTGTTCCAAATAAAGCATATTTATTTATGTTATATTATTCAAAAATAAGATATAAGGATTTATAACAATATGTTGAATATATGGTCATTTATAACTCATTAGATATAATACAATGCTGGCCTCGTAGAGTTTTCCATCTTTTATTCACATTTTAACACCTAAACAGGGGTTAATTTCCCATAAAAAGCCCTCAGGACAGGTATTCCCTCGTGTCACTTTTCAAACAAACCAAACCGCAAGAGTCATAAACGATTCAAAGAAAATTCCAACATCAAAAGTTTGTTGCTGACTTTTTTGAAAACGAAACGGATAGTTTATTATAAATTAATTTCTAATAATAAAAAAATCAACAAGCAACATTTTATGATAACTATGCATAGAAATTGGCTTGAAATGATCCGAAAATGGCGACAGAAGAACCGGGTACTGTATCATGAAAATACAACAGCACAAGTTACATAATTTAGTTGTAATCATTACTTATTTAAAGAAATGTGGAAATGTATAGTACTCATTTAGTTATTATAAACCAATATAAAAGTATATTTAACCAATAACCCACCTATGTAACCTTAAAATATATGATTTTAAAACTATGCAGATTACATTTTATAAACCCATGTAACAAAAATGCATTTTTTTATTTCCATTTAAAGATAATTTATTATTACCGCAGCTTCTTAAAATGATTTTACTAGTCATTTTACGCATCATAAGTTTAAGATATTTCGATGGAATGGCAATTTGATCATATTCAAATACTATGTATACCTCGTAAACACAACGATTTTGTATCTATATCCAGAACTACTTGAAATAAAGTAATGATTATAGCAGGCATTAAAACGATATGAATTATAATCGCATTTTAAAGATTATTTTTACTTTATTTCAATTTTTCGATGCCGTATTTTTATATTAAAGATAGTGAAACTGTTATATTAAAATGAAATGTACATATATATATATATATAAAAATAGGCTTATTTCGACTGCATAATAACAATAAAAGGCATTAAAATTTTGTTATTAGAAAGCTTTATTGATTCGACATTTTCTAAGATTACTAGACAAGAGGATTACTCTTAAAATGTTTTATAAACTTAATAAAAATATTTTAAAATAATTGAAATGAAATTTCAATATAAATTCAGACATTAATTTGTTTTCTTTCTAAAATAAACTTACCTGAAATGAAGCATCTGGTCGAAACAAAAAGCAAATTCCTCAAGAGTATTGACAGCAATATCATTTTAACGACGTCAAATATTTAAAAGAAAATTTTCTTTCTTTGCAGAAATAATCCTAAAGGGAATATAATTAAGTTAGAGATATAAAAATAATCATTATAAAATTTTTGCATAAAATATAAGACAAGAAAACTCCCTACATTTATGAATATTTTACAAAATATAATAAATATTTATTATAAATATGTAATATTCATATAATATTTATAATGAATATTAAATGAATATTTACAAAATATTTATATTTTAAATATTTTACAAAATATTTATGTAATAAATTAAAAACGCTTTTTTTTAAAAACACAATTTTAAATTTTATATTAAACCAATAAAAATATTTTTTTTATGATTTAATATATTTCTTAACAGCACAAAAGTCAGTTTATTGTGTTTTGTTTTATGTTCATAAATTTCATAAAATGAAAGGTAGTAATGTAATATCATAGTGTTTAGAAGGCTTTATACTGTTAACTGTCTAGTCAAAAGTAAATATATCGAAATATTGTATCTTTTCGTTGTTTGGTAACTGAATTATACTCAAATGTTTTTATATTGATTTAGATGAAATTAAATACTACTTTATCGAGTTGATGTAAAATTAAAATGAATGCTTTAAAAATGCATGCTTGAGACTAGTACTGTAATTGAAAATATTTATTCGAATTCTAGTGTGCTTCCTTGATAAGTGGAAACTATAGGATAGCTGTTGACTAAATAACGTAAATAATGTCAAATTAACTGTAGACTTTCTCCTTTCTCATTAATTACAAAACAATGACAAAAAGTATTTATTTATATAAATAAAAAATCCAGAAACGAGTTGCTTAACTTTCCCGGCAATATTTGGTGGCGCCATCTGTTACGATATTTTATTTAAAAGATTTTTATATTTTTAAGTGTTATAAAATGACAAAAAGCTTCATTTTGAGGGTAAGGATGGGTTTTATAAAAAATTGTAAATGCTAATAATGAGTAAAATCGTCATTAAGTCCGACCACACTCGAGATATGACACACGATTCCTTCTATTTCCCCACCTCCTCCACCATTAACCTCCAAAATTTAACAAAATCAATCAACTTAATAAACAATCCTCCCTGCAAAATTTCGGAAATTTTTTACAAAAAGGCACAGGAGTTATTAAGCTTCAAAGAAGGTGAACAAAAGGAAAGTAAAAACTACTTATACTGTATATGAGCTATTTACTAGGAAAATTTACTACTATATATTGTACTTTTAAAAAGTCCCACTTGCTCAGATCTACCGATAGTGATCTTATAGTCAAAATTTTCGACAATTCGTGCCAAAGTTGAGTTTGTTAAATTGTTCTAGAGCTTGAGTTTAATTGACAATCTGTCGTTATGTATATGTACCGTACTGTACATGTTTACGATATTTTCCACTGTATCTCGTGGGAATTTCACTGTTTAAATAATTGTTATGAACGCATTTAAAGTATATTAATGCATGTTTTTAAAATAAGTTTGCAAATAAATTTCTCAACCGAATAATTTAAAAATTAACTGAAGATTCCAATAGGTCTAATACAATTCCAAGCCTGGAGAAGTGGCAAATCCTATTTTTAAACCATTAATGATGTTTACAAAATTATGCGATGAAATTATTAACGTAATAAAATTTTAAATATATAATTACCTAATTTATTTAATAAAAGAATAAATTTGAAATAAATTTTATAAATAAATCAATAAAGTAAATATTTTAAAATTAAATGTAGCTTATGTTAGTCCTTATAATATATAAATTTCAATTAATATAAACGACAATTATAAATTATTTATTTAATTTATAAATTGTAATGATATTTATACAGTTATATTACATGTACTGTTAATTTATAACCGTAAAAATATTAAAATAAAACCATTACTATAAAAACTTAAGGCTTTGGATAAGTGTGGACTTTCAAGACCTTTTTCTATAAGTTTATATAACGTATTGTCTTATAAGTGTCTTGTACCCAGGATCATATCTGGCGCTTGGATTCCGGATACTGGACCAAGATTGAGTATCAACCAGAATATATTTGGGTATGTTCTAGGCTTTTAAAGAGCCTAGAACATACCCAATCCTTAGAAAAAAAAGCTTAAATTGTCTATTCTAACAATCCACATTGATTTTTTTTAATTAGAGTATATAACAGTAAACTATTATACAGAAAAGTGGAATTCTATAGATCTTTTTCTTCGGATTTTTTCGTTTTTTCAACAGTTAATCCTTGACCTAACATTTCAATGGTTTCCTTTTATTCTTTTTATCGACTTTTTCCTATCTTTCTAGTATCCTTCTACAAGTTCATTCTTATTTATAATCATTCTAACGTTGTGTACCAATATAATACAAGACACCCTCCTTTTCTATAAATATTTTATAGATAAGATCCTGTATATTATAGAGTGTAAACATTATTAAATTTATTTAGACTTTAGAGAATAACAGGATAGTTTCGAAACATTATTAAGAATAGAACAAAATAACAATGTTTTAATGTTAAATTAATTTTATTTATTGACATATTGGAACGACGTAAGATACAATAAGCATATGAATCTGAATTTGGATTGCAATTATTAAATCGCAGAACTATAAGTTCCCACTGGTGTCAGTCAGACTGTCTGTCTGTGCTTCCTTAATCTCGAGAATGGAGTTATATAGATGAAAGTCATGTATGGAAAGCTTAAGGGCAGGAGGCCCCGATTAAGTACTGTATAGTACTGTATATAAAAACTTTAGGTTTGGACCGGCAGTCACGTTATTTTAATTCAAAAATGTTCTTCAGAACTTTATGAATCTTAAATAGATGACCGACATGACTATTGTTAACAATTTATTGACTTAAGAGACGTTTCTCTTGGGTCAATAGAGACTTGCATGATTCAAAAATCATCATCGTGACCTTTTCGTAAGGTCAAAATGTTTGCCATATTCTAGAGATTTACTTGAAAACCTTTATTATTTTGAGATGGATCAAGTACGATTTATCATCGTAAGACGTAATGCTACGTAATAAGCTTAGTAGTCAAATTTTCGATATTTTAACTTAAAATTCCTTTATATAACAAGGAAATATTTTAAAACGTCGAAACATAATAATTTTATATTTAAAAAGTTCGATTTATTATAATCTTCATAAGTTCAATAGCGATTTATGACAACACAAAATAATTAAAAGCAAAAATTTTTATATTTTTAGAATAATTTAACGAAATTAAGCTTCTAATTAAAATAACTTAAATACCATTTTCTATAAAAGTAAAAGGAAACCAAATAAATTTTTCCACATTAATAAAATTATACGTGAATTAATATTAGAAGTATGGAAAAAATTATATTTTATTTTTTTAAAATGTATTTTTAAAAAAGTAATATAAAATTCATATTAACATTTTTAGCTTTTCAATTTACTTTAAAAAATTTACCGAAGGAAAAACGTTAAATTATAAAACGATTTATACTCGCCGATATATATTAATCCATAATATTTTTAATGAAAAATGATCTTTATTTTATTTTAAAGTTGCATTAATTTATGTTTTGAAAGATATTTTATACTTGTAAAATTATATATTCTTGAAGCAAAAAATAACAGGAGTTTATCACAAGAGTTGTTGGATCTCCTTTTACTTTTCTTAATTTGTTTTTATAGGAAACTTGTACTGTACAAAAAATCCTTTCTTTTAGTCGAAAATAATAAGTTTCATCTAGAAGTACTGCACCTGTACATAAATAAAAATTTTACGTAAAGTAAATAGCTAGTAGCTATTTATAGATAGTAATAGGAAGAATAAATTAGAAACAAAAAGGAAAAAAATATTGTATATATGAACAATAATTGAGTTAATAATCTTTCAAAAAAGCGAAAAATAATTAACGTAGATATTATTCATCTTAAGTAATTGACCTTTAAAAGTGTTCTAAAAAAGCTGGCAGGGCTCTGGTTCAACTTTCCTGGCACTCGAACAATAGGTTCAGAAAATGAAGATAATACAAAAAATTAATCTTTTTAAGTTTTTATTATTGTTAAAAATGTTATATTATAGTATAATTAAAAATTATAATAAATATTCTTCTGAAAAATTGAGAAATGTAAGTTTAAAAAGCACTGATTTTAATACAAAGTTTAAATTATGTGTGGTGCCATCCGTTATGAGATTTTACTTTATAAAAAGGCAAAAGAAGTAATTTTAAGGGTAAAGATGAGTTTTTAAAAAAAATTCTAAGTGTATATAACGAGTAAAATTTTCATTATGAGATATGACACATTGCCTACTTGTATTTCCCCTCCCCCTTAACTTTTAATTACCAAAATTTAATAGCATTTATTTCCCATATGTAGAAATAACCCTGCAAGTTTCGAAATTTTGGTTCATCCGGTTGTGAAATATAATGCAAAACAGACATCTACAAATACACAATTTTGTAAGAGCTCTTTGTTTTACGTTTCTGTGCTCCTAAAACATCGAGAAGTGCAAAAAGGGAGATCAAAATTTGACCGGGAAAGTTAAGCAACACGTTGCTTGGTTTTTTTCTTAAATGTTTCTTTTCCATTATTTTTCTATAAGTTAAGATGTATTTCTATAATATGGTGTATGTGTTATATAATATTCAATGAGTCTGAGTATAAAAAAGCATTAATTTTGAACTGAAAATCTTTTTTGTTGTTACCATATAACAAAAGTCAGTTCGGAAGATTACACTTATTATATGTTTTAGTTATTGTTATTTATTATATTTTTAAATGTAATAAAAATAAATTTTGTCAGCCGATTTCCAAACGTTATCTTGTGTCCTTTCGGAGAGACCTGCGAAGCGTTGAGCATACTCGTTCTACGTAGCAAATACTAACACAATATTAAAGTATTGTTTATGCTATACTTTAAGAAACACGCGTAAGTATATAAGCTTAGAATATTTCTATTTTTATTTACATTTTTAAATGAAATATTAATTTCAAACATAAAAAAATCGATTTAAAAATCGGCAATTTAATAATGTAAATATTAGGGGGCGTGTTCCAGACTACAGGTGTGTTGGCGACTTTTTTGCAGAGTGCTTGGTTTGACTTCGGAATGGATAGATTGAGTTATATTTTAAAGTTTCAAGTTACGATAAATTCTCAAGAAAATTTATTATCTGAGAAATTAAATCAAGACATTACTATTAATCGCGGGAATCGAAACAAATCCCGGTCCTCTTCCTCGTTCCCCTCCCCAAACTAATCAAGCAATTATGCAAAAGAGGGAGCGAGGAAGACCTCGCAAGGAAAATACTAACGTTGTTGAGGAGGATAATCAACTGGTGGAATTATCGGGAGAGGAATATCTACTAGAGGAAGAGGAGAAAGGATCCTTTGGCACTGCAAGAAATTCAACTATTAAAAGACTTTTTTGAACCGGCAACAAAATCTGACCTACAACGTGGCGATGAGTCTAGATATACATTAAAATCAATCTACGAATTGATCCAGGATAAGTTCTCTCTGTTAAACTTAGAAATCCAATCGATAAAATCTGAAATTAACAAGATGAAAGAAGACAACCTCAATGCTAAAGAAGAGATGAAGATAATTGACCAAAAAATTCACGAACTGGAAGCAAGGTCAAACTCTACCAATAACTTAAAAAGGTATAGTCGAATTTGAATTTGATAGATCATTAAACGAGACCACAAAAAATAATTTAATTATTTTTAATTACCCATTTCAATCTGTGGATGTACTTGATGAAGAAGTTAAATCATTTATCAAAGAAGATCTAGGTCTTAACAACGTAGAAATAGTAGGCTTAGAATATCTAAAAAATAAAAATAAGCAAATAATAAAAGTCATGATGGAAACAGTCAAAGCTAGAAATTTAGTACTTAAAAAATTTTGGTTACTAAGACCGAATATCGTGGATGAAACAAAGAAAATAATAGTAACAGCAGACTTATGTCTAAGATCCAGAATTAGAAGAAAACAGATATTATCTAAGGTTAAGTTAGAAAAATTAGCTAACAACAAAATACTAGTTAGAGATGACTACTTTATTAAAGACGATATAATGTGTACTTATGATATTAACTCTAAAGAAATAATACAACTAAACCATTTTTTAGAAATAGCCTCAAATTAATTTTAGAAATGATAGAAGATAAAAACAAAGTAAACCTGGTTTCATGTGAGTTTGAACAGGAAATGGATAACATTAAAATTTTGGAGTTGATTTGGTTGTGTCGGATGGATTAGAGAGAGAAATAGGTTTGAGAAAGTCAAACTGTGACACCAAAAATTTATTGATTAACTTCTGGAACATTCAAGATCTTGGGGATAGACTATATAATCCCGCTGTTAGAGAATTTATAAACTCGAATTCAATTATTGGAAGTACAGAAACATGGACGACACACTTGTCTGAAGCAGAAAGTAACTATTTAGAACACGAAAATAGAATAATCATAAGTATAGCCCAGCGGAAAAGTAGGTTTGGTCGGTCTTCTCGTTGAATAAGTTTAAAATGTAATAAACTACTACCTAAATTCTACATTTCTGTGAGTGTTTCAAAGCAAAAGAAATTTCCCAAAATTTAGAAATAAGTATATTATCTAATTTTCCAATGAAAGTGAACTATATGAGATCTTCGATAGAGCAAATAAGAATATTATATTTCAGTTATATAATTACGTGAACCAAAATTCTAAAAGTTGGAACAATTTTAATGTTTAAGTCAATACGATATGTACTAAGTGTATGTTCTAACGATCATTCCTAAAGAAAAAATATATAAACTACTAGGGATAGTAACCCAATAACATATATTAAAGGGTGAAATCATATTTGCTATACTGTACACTTTAACTAAGTTACTGTTTAATTTTATAAATCTCTGATACATAGGCAGCTGAAATAGTGCTATTTAAATTTACTCTTTGTGGACTATTTTGTTAAGCTCCAAACCACGTCCCTTGTAACAGGCGAAAGCCTTTTACGTTAATAAAGGTTAATAATAATAATAATAACTCTCCCGTGGTCACCACCTGGTCGTGGTGGGAGAGCCCAGTAATTTTACTGATCCATAGGGCAATGCAGGCTGGAGCACGAGCTCCTGGTAGGGACACCCATGCCAGTAAGGTCTATGGGGAGAAATGAAGCTAAGATTGACCACACACCCACATTCTGCGGAGATATGTATCATGGTAGTAACCAGATCTAAATGTGATACCGGCTCGGACGTCGCCCGGGTTAACAAGGTCCGCGTTCGTGAGTTAGGCAGAGGCTCACGTTCGAAAAATAGGCCACAGTCTCCCTTGGTTACCGGTGGCGAAAGCAGCACCGGCCCAAGCATGGCTACTGCAATGCCCTCAACAGATGTGAGGAACCAACCCAGCCTTGGTGTTTCTGTGGCAATGCATCCACAGACCACAAAGGCTGGAAAACCACGCCAACGGATGAAATGGACGGTAGAAATGAATGAGTTTATCATCCGTACTTACTACACGATCACAAAACTCGAAACAAACATGACAGCATACAGACAACAACTACACCTTAGATTCACACAACAGTATCCTCATCTCACTGTCACCGAACAAAGGGTTGTTGATCAAAAAAGAATAATTATACACAACAACCTTATTCCACAAACAACACTTGAACTTATCAAACAACAGGTTGCTGATCAAATACATCAACAGACAGAAACATCTAACATTAATGAAGATCATGTAACCTGTCAGGATAATCCAGGAACAAGCATTGATAATAATACACATACAACAATTACCACTAATGATACTACAGACACTTCCTCATCTATCACTGATAACATAGACATGGATTTAGTTAATACGCTCTCACTTATATTTCAGGAAACACTTACTAAATATATAGGTACAGATCCCACACAACGACCACGAATACCAAAAATCAACACGTCAAAAGAAGTAGGAAAAACACTAAATTATGTAAACACTCACTTACTACCACACTACATTCATTCAATTTCTACACTCTCAGACATTCATACATTAGTTTATGCTGGGGCAGTCACAGTAGTGACACACCATGGACTGAAAGTACAATCACAGACAAACACACAGAAAACACAATTCTATCACAAGCCTGCATGGCAGAGAAGAATAGAAACACAAATAAATGACATTAGACAGCAATTAGGCAGGCTGACACAATACACTAAAAACAACATAACACCCAAATTAAGGAAACAGCTCAAAAACATTTTCAAGAAAATAAAAACACACACAAAACACGAACATCACAACACACACATTACAGAATACATTGATACACTAAAGCAAAAACTTGCTGCCAAAGCACGTAGACTCAAACGATACAAAACATGTACACTGCGAAAACAACAAAATAAATTATTTACAAACAATGAAAAACTCTTTTACAGACAAATTAATAACAAAGCAAACACTGATACACAGCACAGTGGCACACCAACAGAAGAACTCACAACATATTGGTCTTCTCTTTGGTCCAGTGCTGTCACGCATAATGCTGAAGCAGGCTGGATTGAGGAGGAGAACAGAAACTTGCACAACATACCAACTATGCCCTGTGCTGAAATAAGCATACATGATTTCCAATACACTGTTAACAGAACACACAACTGGAAGACACCTGGTGTAGACAACATTCACAATTTCTGGTACAAAAAGTTTACATCACTGCACCAGGAACTAGCTAAACACCTAACACACATCATCATCAATCCACAAGACATGCCAAATTTTCTTACTCGGGGCATCACCTACATGAAACCTAAAAACAACAATACCACAGACCCCACACAATACAGACCAATTACATGTCTTCCAACACACTACAAATTATTGACATCCTGTATCGCAAACAAAATATACAAACATATTGAAGAACACGACATTCTAACGGAACAACAAAAAGGTTGCCGTAGAAATCACAGGGGATGCAAAGAACAGCTACTCATAGATTCAGTCATTCTACGGCAAGCACACAAACAACACAGAAACATACACATGGCATATATAGAGTACAGAAAAGCATTCGACAGTGTTACACATAATTGGCTGCTACATATTCTACACATGTACAAAATACATCCGTCACTCATTGCATTCTTTCAAAACACTATGCAGCCCTGGAGAACAACACTACATCTCAGGGTTAGTAACACTTCCATACAAACAAACCAAATTTTTATTAGGCGAGGAATTTTTCAAGGAGATTCCTTGAGTCCTCTCTGGTTCTGCTTGGCCCTGAACCCATTATCCAACATGTTAAACAACACGCAATATGGTTACAATATCAGACATGAAAAAACAACACAGTTTACACTGTCACATCTCATGTACATGGATGACATAAAACTTTATGCATCCACACAAAAACAACTTCATCAACTCCTACAAATCACACAGTCATACACCAACGACATACAAATGGAATTTGGCCTAGATAAATGCAAAACACTTCAGATTTAAAAAAGGAATCCTGAAGAAAGAAGATTTTGCACTTGGAAATGGAGACGTTATTGAATCCATTCCATGGAAGAGGGCGAGTTCTACAAGTATTTAGGATTCCAACAGGCCAAACTAACAGAACATACAAATAAAGCAAAGATTAATTAAAGAATACCAAAGTAGGTTAAATGCTATTCTCAGAACACAGTTAAATGCAAAACACACAGTTAAAGCAATAAACACATATGTCATCCCAGTACTCACATATTCTTTTGGAGTTATACATTGGACTCGCACAGATCTTGAGCAACTCCAAAGGAAAACAAGAACAACACTTACTAAGCATAAACAACATCATCCTAAATCCGCCACAGAAAGATTAACCCTTCCACGTAAAGATGGCGGACGTGGCCTGATTGACATAGTTAACCTTCACTACAAACAAATACAGTCGCTGCGAGAGTTTTTCTATAAAAAACAAGAAACATCACAATTACATAAAGCAGTAGCTCTAGCAGACTCTAATAACACACCATTAAACTTACACTCGCATCATATGGACACAACACAACATATAAAAAGCATAGACACCATTAAGCAATCGTGGGCTCGAAAGGCACTCCATGGCAGGCATCCTTATGATCTGGCCCAGGATTTTGTTGACAAAACTGCGTCAAACAGCTGGCTAGCTCGGGGATGCCTCTTTGGGGAGACGGAAGGATTCATGATCGCCATACAGGATCAGGTTATAAATACTAAAAACTACAGAAAACACATACTCAAAGATGCGACACTCACAAATGACACATGCAGAAAATGTATAGTTTCTGGCATGATGTGACAACACATCACCTCTGGTTGCAAGCTCTTGGCACAGACAGATTATTTACACAGACATAATCAAGTAGCAAATATAATACACCAAGAGCTTGCAAAGAAACACAAATTAGTAGACATCCACGAACCATACTACAAATACATTCCACAGACAGTATTGGAAAACAACACGCACAAAATGTACTACGACAGAGCCATAATCACAGATAAAACAATTTACCACGACAGACCAGACATCACACTCATTGACAAACACAATAAAATCACATACATTATAGACATATCCATTCCAAACACTCACAATATACAAAACACATGCACTGAAAAATTTAGCAAATACACAGAACTCGCCCAGGAAATAGGGCATCTGTGGAGGATGGATAGGGTGTTTATTGTACCTGTTGTTCTCTCCTCTACAGGTGTCATACCACACACACTACACAAAAGCCTGGGCACATTAGAATTGAATAGAAACACATACATCACACTACAGAAGGCCACTATATTGAATACATGTCATATTGTGAGAAAATTCCTGAATACAGACACACACACCGATACACTTCTTTAATTTCTGTTTTGGTTACTATGCCTTGACTTTGGTCCGGCATAGTACACAGCCACCGATGTTAACCGAGTATCTCTCACTTAACCCAACACAATAATAATTATAATGTAAATATTAATTTTGATGGATCAAATAAGAAATTTCAATAAATAGGTTTTGAATACGGTAAATTACACGAAACTTTATATTAACAATTTTTAAATTTCCGGCTCTATTATATATAACAGAGGGAAAGTATGGCAATCGGTCAAAAAAATGGCCCCCAAGAATTTATGTTTTTGGACTAGGACCTTAAAACGTCGAGAAATGCAAAAAAAAAAAAAAAAAGGTTCGGGGTGGTTTCTGTATGTATGTATGTATGGGGGTGTGTGTGTGTGTGGGGGGGGGCACAATTTTGCTCATCCTCTTTGAAGCCTAATAACTCCCATGCTTTTTGTGAAAAATTTCTGAAATTTTTCAGGGAGGTTCGTGTATTACGACATTGGAAGTTACAATGATTATTTTAAAAAACTATCCAAATATATATACAGAAAGATATAAATCTTTCTGTATATTCAGTGATATCAATTCATCTCTGTTTCTTTTATTTTATTTATTTATTTTTCTTTTTTGGATATTTCGAGATCGTTGATGGCTCCTTTCTCTTATCTTGTTTTCTATCCATTTTCTACAAATTTACTTTTCTCAGAATTGTTAGGATTTCTCCTTCCTATAATTATATACCTCAACTAAAGCATGCCTAATCTGTTTTCCCTCCGCTATTCTATTTACGTACCGTAGTATTCTAATTATTTTTTTCTCATCTTTCATCTTCATTCTTTTTCTATAGCTTTTTCTTTTTTCTAGACTAAACTTTGTTAGATAAAATAGAGTGTAGTTCACAAAAATGTTAACTGATTTCTTCTTGAGTTCTTCCTTTAAACCGAATCCCAGCAGCACAGAATACAATAAGATAGTTTATCTCTTATCTTTCTCTTTTTAAAGTTATTTTACTTTTAATCGTAATTAATTAAATATTTTTAAAATTCTTGAAGAAGCTCCTTATGGAATTATAATAATATTTAACTGAAAAAAAATCCAAAACTAACATTTTTAAACTTTCCTGAAATTTAATTATACAGTACACTTTTGATAACTGAATGTGGAAGAGATGGAGAAATTACAACAATTATTTTAAATCAGTTTTATATATATATATAACAATGCAAAATCTGTTATATGAGTTTTGTCAATGATATTATATACTAATCCTTTGTTATTCTGTATATTTATTTCATCTGTTAAAATGAAATTTTAATATATTTTCAATATACAAATTTCTCATAATTTCTCAATTTATTTCCAATTGAGCTCATGATTATATAATCTTAAAAATGATTGCATATACTCGGTATTTTCTTAAATAACATTAAATAAATATTAAAAAAAAATAAACTCGATAAAGTGAATATTCTGATACAAATGTCTCCTGTATAGATGTTTTATTCAAAATCTGGTGATTTCAGATAACTTTATTGAAATCATTTTAATAGAATTTCACACTTCTGTCATTTGTTTTGAGAAGAAATAAGCTAACAAAGTAGAAATCAACTTTAGAAGTGACAGATTGTGTCTTATCCAGAAAAATATCCTACATTACATTCTCTAAATTCAATTGTAGGCCCTATTACTTTAATCTGAAAATGTTTATATATATAAAATTGTCATGAGTGAGTTTTTGTTTATATTTTCTTCAAGTAAAAGGTGGGAAACTTCTTTATTAAGTACGGACAATTGAATCTATATACAAAGTAATAACACAAATATTGATGAAAGAAGTATAAAGTAATGCAGCAATAAGAGGAGGTCGTAGGTCAGTGTATTAAACTACTCGAAAAAAGAACAAGAACGAAATGTGTTTTCAAAATTGACTTTCTGAAGCAGAAATGTCTAAGCTGAAGTCGATTTCAAAAATTTATTTTTCTCGAGTGTATAAAACGCATTTACGAGAAAGTCCATAAGCTATCAACACCGGATTTCTTTAAGGGATTCTCTTTATATAGAATTTTATTTAAAAATGATCTACTTAAAAATTTACAAAATATATATAATATAGTAAAATACATATAAAGTACTAATAGAAATGTGAAAATTATAATAAACATTTCAAAAAGAATTCATGACTTTCAGTAACTATCACAATAAATTAATTAAAGTTATTGTCATCATTTTTACATATATTTTTATGTTATATATACATTAGCAATATGATTTTAATAACTGTTAATTAAGTCTCTGTTAGTTACATCTTATGTTCCAACACTTAGAAGAATAGGATTCGTTTTCCTGTTAGAGACACTTATGCTAGATTGCCAAAGAATGTAGTGGGCCTTTATGAAAAAAGGCATCGTACTGTACAGTACATTACGCAAGGAACTTCAAACTTTATGATTTAACGTCGGATCCGACGTTGCACTTGGAGCTAACTTAGCCTTGAAAGCAAGGAATGGGGGAGGGGGTCAACGTAGGACGAAGTTGCACGAGTCAATGGACAAATATCGTTCATTAGTTTCTTTTATATTTGAAGAATAGGCTAGAAGTCACGAATTTTCTGTTATTTGGGGTCTCTTGGGGATTAGAAAAAGGGCAACCGAGACAAAAAGAGGGCACATATCCCAAGTGCCCCAATGTACGGGCACCCCTGGTAGTGGGCATACAAAATAACTTAACAACAACAACTGTAACATAATAAAGACATAGACTCCATCGCATCGTGTATCGCAGAGGAATTCGTTCTAAAAGTATTTTGTCTTCCCTGTCAAGTCATCTTCGAGTGTCAAATAGAGGAAGATCCATCAATGGACTTGTTACTTATTTGGATCAACAGAAGTAGGAATAGCTCAGCTATACAGCTATGTACCATAAAGAAGACAAAAATGAAACAGATAACTGCAAAAAATATTTCTAATGATAAAACTCCGGTATTTATTCTCTCTAACAGGAAAGGAAAAAGAGCTACAGGAAGCGAAAGGCTAGAATAGAAAAGAGGCAAGAAGCGAAAGGCTAGATAGTGTCAGCTAGTATAGATGGTCTCTTTTACGAAAGGACGAAACTCTGGAATTGTCAATCTAGAAGATGTGGTATAAATCCTTTTCACCTATGAAATAGCTGCGAGAAAATCCCTCTCAGACGTATGAAGATCTTTGTTTTTGAATGGTAGAGTGGTGGTCAGCGGCGGCCTTAATGATTGCGAGGCCCCGGGCGGCAGATCTTTGTGATGCCCTTGTCCTTTGTGCATAGTACGTGAATTGAAAATAGATATTTCTGACGATTGACGTTTATATTAGAAGATTTATAAAAGTTAACAAACATAAAGACGACAAATTAGTAATTATGATAAACTAAGGTACATAAATGCCTTAAAAGATATACGCAGGGATTTAAAAATGATGCTTGCGGCTTATAAGTAATAGCTAAGGATAAAATAAAAAGTTTTAAATATCAACTTTTTTCAACTCGAGTTGTAGCGCGAGGCCCCGGGCGATTGCCCTGCTCGCCAACCCCTAAAGCCGCCACTGGTGGCGGTAAAGCTTAAGCTTGGATATCAAAATGGATGCTGCCATCACTCAGGTAGAAAACAGAGAATTATGTTTTAATGCATGATTTCAATGCACATGTTGGTAGTGACTGTTTTAAGTGGAAGGTTCTACCACTCCAATACAAACGCGTGCGAGTTGGAATCATTGGACTTCTGTGGCATGAACGGAATGTCTGTAATGAATACCTTTTTGCGCAAAAAAGTAGAGATGCAAAAAGCTGCAACAAACATCGTAAAATTATCAAATGAGAAAGTATGGAAATTGTTCAGTAAAAAAGTGAAATTAGACTATACAATGCAAATAAAGTATCTTGTCGATTAAATACTAAGAGAACTATATCGATCAGTAGTCCTTAAGTGCTAGAAAGAAATGCAAATCTGTCAGTCTTCTGCTTAGTCTATGGCCCAATACTCATCTACAGGCATGAATCAACATCCATTCCAATAATAATGCCTGAAGGAGCGCGATCTCGAATACAGGTACTAGAGATGAGATTTCTCAGACAGTTGCTAATGTTGAGAGGCTCGACATATTTCATAAAACCAGCATCCAAGAAAGTCTCAGTATCGAGCCACTTGTTAGCGTTGAGAGATTGTAATTACGTTGGTTTAGACACCTAAGCAGAATGTCACAGGGAAGACTTCTAAGGAGAGTATTGTTTTCCTATTCCAATGGATCCAGATTACGTAGAAAACTAAGAACCAGGGAAACGGATCACATCCAGAGAATTAGTTGAATGTGTATTGGGATTTCAGCAGAAAGCTAAATTCAATTGCTGCGGTTTCAGATCATTGAAAGACTAAGTCTGCTGCTCCACGACCATCTCATGATAACAGTCATTGAAAATAAATAAATGAATAAACAATTAAGTGAATTAAGTGAAAAATGAAGCATCGTATTTTATAATTAAAAATATAATAATAATCAATTTTTAAAATGTACTATTAAAGATAGTATACCTAAAGCTATATTGACGGCCGGTTAAGCTACCAGCCTACCGCTCCGGAGGAACCAGAAAGTAATTCGGACAGGTCAAAAAACTTCAGGAAATCATCGGGAAATATGTTAGGCTCGTCCCTCACTATTTGGTTGTTCCATTGTTTGCTAAAAAGAAAGGCCCTCTTAGTGCCCACACTGTGGAAAAAATTTTTAAAAAGCTATTATATGTGAAAAACGATTTTTGAAATACGCAAAAGTACGTTGAAGTTCACATTAGTAAATTCTTTCTTACAGTAATTTAACCTAAAAGCGCACGGAGGAATAATCGTTTCTTGAATTCATTTTTCAATATGTTTTATTGTTTATGTTATATTGATGATGTAATAAATGTAAGCAATATTAATAATTTTAAAATAAGATTATTCCTAAAACTATCTAAAAGCATTTGAAAGCATCTTATGCAAATACGTTCTGATACGTGGATGTTGGATCCTCAGAGGCTTTAGGAATAAAATTTAAACTAAAAAAGTATTCGACTAAAACAACAGATCTAAAATTACGTTCTATTAATAAATAATTCAATATCGATTAATTAATTTATTTCTTATTATAATAGAGAAAAATAACTGCTCGGTTATCAATCGCTTATACTACTTGACCGTAAATTATTCTAGAAGAAAGTTCATGGTTCGGATATTGAATTTGTTCTCGAAATTTTCTTCTAGATGTATCGGAAACATTTGTCTGGAGAGTATAAGGAGGGATGCTCTTATGTCGGCAGAGGATCAGTTTAATACTAGACAATTATCCCAGCAATAAGCACATCCTCCCAGATCATCCCTAGAGCAAAATCTTACGCCACTAGTTATAATAGTAAATAAGTCTATGCAGCTTTATTTGAAAAAAAAAATTACTTTTGAGCACCGTGAATATAGGAATTGATTTTACACTGTAAAGTACTATTTGTTTTTGTATCTTAGGAAACCGACTATAATTACGGTCGGTAAAACTTCCGTTAACCTAACGGGTACTTTACGCGGATTCGAGATTAGTTTGCCAGGCCTGGGCTTTTAAGCGTGCACCGAAAAATTAGTAATAACAACGATAAATATCAAGTCAAATCAAAAGTTCAAATATATTTAATTAGCAACTAGAACGTACTACGTACAAGATATCAATAATTCCAAACAAAATTTATTAACGAAAATCAACAAGTCAACCCGACAATAAACTTAGCTACTTAGCTTAACTTAATAGTAATTCCCCTTTGAAATTCGACAAATCAACTACTTAGAAACTATGAACAAAATCTCTTACTAATTAAACGTCTATCCGTCATCTCACTATACGAAGAAACTATTTCCTCAATCCTTTCGATATCGTCAAATCGTCAATCGAACTCCTTTTTAGCACCTTGGATCGTCCAATTATCAATCTGGACTTCTATCAGAAAATACTTCGCTTTCGAATTAACCTCACTCTCACAGTCGCCTCGATTTGGAAATCACCTCTCCTTCTTCGGTTAACGTACGGATTTTATACTGTGAGGTGACGTCACACTTGAGCTGGGTTACTCCTCTTATTTACATACTTAGTTGCTAACATTAACTTTGTTCTGGCAGCTTTAGGTTTCCGACAAAGCTTATAAACCGTTTACAAAATATTTATCATAATTTTCTGGGATGTTTAAGACGGTTTATCAAGTATTTCTCTACTAGTGATTGTGGGGACTCCCCCCCCATTTTTTTTCTGCGGACTGTTACTTCCGCCGGGCAGCGCAAGTGCGCAAGATGTTTCCTATGGCGCTTATTTCTCCGTGAGTTGTTTTTTCTTCATTTTTCATTACTAACAAGAGAGTGGTGGGGAACCTTCGTCCTAAATAAACATAAACCCCAAACAAAAAGATAATAAAACGGAAATAATAATAAAATAAAAAATAAGGTTCGGACTCAGTTCCTTACACCACGTAATTCAATTACAAAAAGTTATCAAACACACATCATTTAAGAGTAATGTCGAATCACACTCTACTTCTTTGGTAAACTGAACAGTTGAAGAGATTAGGCGAATCTTAAAGATTTGTACACTTCTTTACTATTGAAATTAATAATAAAACTTTATAAAAATAATTTGTTTTTGTAATAAATATCAATACGAACGAAACAAAAACTTTGCTCCACTAAATCTAAATCACATTTTTCTTATAGTGATTTTTATTTTATATTAACAATGTTTCTTGAACTACATTGTTATAGTAATTATCTAAAATAAATAAAAGCAAGATGGACAAAAATAAATAATAAACATAAATAAATATAAACAGAATACAAATAAACGAAACAAACATAATTGGTTCTAAATTAAAAATACTTTTCCAAAGAACAAAGAAATAAAAAACATATTTGCGAATCAAACTATTTGCATAAAGTTTTTAATTAACTCTCTAATTATCTGGAAACAGGGGGACCCAATTCTTGCATTCTGTGAAAACGAGTAAGGTAATAATCTTAATCTTCGGTACTGTCACTTTTGCCCGAGCAACGCCGGGCCCACCCGCTAGTATTTTTTATATTTTACGCAAACAACTAAATTTTGGGAAACCTTTTGCGTCAGGGCATGGGTAAATGACTTTGTACATTTCGTTCTGTCTGGAATTTTAAATGTACAAAATATGCAGACATGAATAATGATAGAAACCACATCAGAAATATTTTAAAATATTGTCTATTAATCATTAATTAATAGGATTAATGATTATTTTCAACTCTAAAACTTCTATTCTTAAAGAATTCCGGAGAAAATATTTTCATACATAACTTATCTCCTGATTAAAAACTTCCATTTTACATAAAATTTATTATAAAATTCAATAACTATTTAAAAACTAAACGAAATTATAATTGTGTTTTATTATTTAAAAATAACAAATTGTATAGGAAATTTACAAGACTTTGCAAGAAAATTCATTTATTATATGTACACATTAATATTATAGAGAATTAAAGGGAATACTTTATTTAATAATTATATTGAATAAAATATCAATTAGTCTACTACGTCGTGAATATTATCTTATTTTAAAAATTCATCTTTAAATAAGTCTAAACGTACATAAATTATTAAAAATTAATTAAAATATTTTACTATATCGTGTTAGCAAACTAAATTTCTGATTAAAATTACCACAATACAACTGTGAACAGCCAGTTTTTGTGCTTTATCGATCGTCTGAACTGTGTATAAATAAATTTAAAAAGTACTTTTGAGCAATTAATTAAATAAATAAATAAGGAAATAAAGATTTTTCTTATTATATTTAATATATTTATGATTACTTTTTTATTTCTCAAATTATTTTTTTAATTTTCTAATATTTAATATATAAGCTAGCTGCCGCGATTTATTAATACCTTCGTGACGAAAACAAATTTGATTTCCTGATCTCCTCGTTGTTCATCGCTTTGTTCACTGTGTCACTATAAACGTAGCCTAAGATAAACTATTCCACGTTACCAGAATATATATGCCATTCTAAAACCCTAGATAAAGCTATTAAAAAATCTTCGGGTTAAATATTAAATTTACAAGAATTAGAAAAAAAACTTGTCATCCAAACAAAAGAGAATGAAGGCTTCTAAATCTGTTTTCTATCTTACAATGTCCACTACAATTAAATACGATCAATGTATAGCACTTCAAAACTCGTTGAAACCTAATTTGATAAGAAGTTGTACGGAACACAGAATAAAACAATAATTAAAAAATATTTTAGTTGATGTTTTAGAACACTTGGATCAGAAAAAAATTACCGGTGACAGTTTTTTTTTAATATATTAAACTATTATTTTTGAATTTAATAAATTACAAATTTAACTTTTTTGTGTAATTTTAATATAAATTCGCTATTAGAAAACAATTTCTATGGCGGATCCAAGAAAATGTTTCAATAAGGGTTGGAGACCTTATTGAATTTCTGTAGACAGTTTGTTCCGAATATTGGACCTTATCCATCTTCATCCAGCCATCCCCATTGTGGGTTTGACCTAAACTCATAATGGCTCTAATTAAAAAGACCTTTTTAAAGACATTTATATTATATTTTACAAATAATTATGTCTTAAATCAAGAGGTGTAGTTGTAAATTAAAAAGTACCAGGGGTCTAACAGGGGCGGCGCCTCGAGTTTGAATCGCCACTGTCTACGGAGGTGCCACCGTCTCCAACCTACATGTTCACAAAGTACGAAGACTTTGCCCTGCTAAAAAATAGTACTAGAGCAATTGTGTACGATAAACAATGTGCTATTGCCAGTATTTTATATTTAAAATAGTAAAATAGTTTCAAATTCTCAAAAGAACGTTAAAACAATACGAAACTTATCAGTCAAAGTGGAAATTAATGAATGGATAGAAAAGTTCAGAAATGGCGAAACAAATATGTCAATAAAGATTACTTATACTATCCGACAATTTCAACAACAATCAGCAGTATTGGTTAAGCTATAATTCATGCAGAAAGTAGACTACTGTCTGAATTATTGATAAGCTGATTAGATGTTTTTACGGTATCCTTAAATAATAAAAAAAGTCACGTATATACTCGGCTTCTTAAATAATCGACGAGATTTTTACATGGTACTGTGTTAAGATACATATGAATAATGTTTAGAAAAGTTGACTTAAAAACCTTAGCATTACATAATTGCTTTTTTAAACCCGCATTTCTTTGTTACAATTACCTGCATACCCACCCATCCATATCCAAGTTACAAATTTATCGACAGTCCGTTGTATTAGATTTCTTGGTTAAAAAATACTTAGAATCTAATAAATGTAAAAAAAAAAATAGAAAAACGTTTCATATTTTCGTAATTTTGACTCCTATAAACAAAACTGAACCTGCCTAAAACGGAAAAATTCTTTGAAACGGAGGGATTTTCTGTGTTTTAAAAAACATGTTTTAAATGGAAACTTGCCAAACCGGAAAAGTATCGATTACGATTTACACAGGTTTTACTGTATTATACTTTTTCGGGTAATGTTACCTTAGGTAGCCAAGATGGCGGCTCGTCTCCGATTCCAGCAATCAGAAGACAGGGAACAGTGGGGACACACTTTCTAACCTAACCTAACCTATTCTAATAAATTACCATAATTATTAGCAACCAAATTATTAGAATAGGTTAGGTTAGGTTAGGTTAGAACGTGCGTCCCACTGTTTTCTTACTGGGATCGGAGACGAGCCGCCATCTTGGCTACCTAAGGTAACATTTACCGCTTTTTCTATTTATTTGGCTAGGAATTTTTAATTTATATCTTAATCTCGATGTTTGGTGTACATAATTTTTTAATAATCTCTTTTTTTCGTATATTTTTACATAAATAATTTATATCATACACATGATTGTAATTAGAAAGCCTAACATATTGTATAATATAGTCAAATTCATATCTATAACTATTCGTATTATCCTTTCAAATTTGTCAAATATATGTTTGTTTTTAGTTGTATAATGTTACGAGATAAATTATTTAAGGACAAATATGAAAAAACAATTGAATTTGTTTAAGATCTCTGAATTTTAATCAAAATGTAAAGCTTTATTAACTAATGGATAGTTGTCAGTCATGTCTTTACTTTAAAAATAACGTACGGTAATTTTGTAAAAAAATATTGATTTTAATTACTTCTTTTCCCTTTAAAAATTATTAATGCAGAATTAATCTCCTGCATTAATGTTTCTTTAAATAGAAAAGTAATCATTTGAATTGGTACTAAGCATATGGAAACAGTGATAGGAAAAGAAGGAACAAACAAGAGACCATTACAAACAATGTTTGACAACTATAACCCATTGTTTCTGTCTATACAGTCATAATGTGCTGATAACATTGTGTTCAAGTTAATTAATTAAATTAGCGATTTTATTATTAATAAAAAAATCAGGATAAATATTTTTCTTCTATCAATATTTTTAATCAAATGATAAAAAAATAATAATTTAGTTTTCATCTTTATTAACCACGCAATTATTTTAAAAATAATTTGTAAAGAATATCCTGATTTATCGATTTTTTTTTTAATAAAAAGATTTTGCTAATTTATTTATAAAATTTTTACTTATTCTAAGCCCATTTTTCTTTCAAATCGACTTCAAATCTGTCTAGACAAATAATGATTTACTTTAAAAATAATAAACGTTTTCCAGGTGAAAATCAGGAATTAAACACATTTATTAATATTAAATAAAATATTGAGAGTTTTAAATTAGGTTTCTAAGAATTATTTTATTTTATTAAATAATAATAATAATAATAATCGTTTTCGATATTTTATAATTAAAATTTACTGTTACGGCTGTATGTATTAATGTTAGTGGGTTTGTGTGGAATGCTTCGTTCACCCGCTTTGAAGATTAATAACTCCCATGTCTTTTGTCGAAAATTTCTGTAATTTTGCACGTAGGTTTGTGGCATTGATGCTGTTAAATTTTGCTGGTTAAAGGTCAAGGGAGTGGAGAGATAGAGTGTCATGTGTCGTATGTCGTACGCTATGCTAATTTGCATATGATAATACGAAAATAATTAGTATTTCACGAATTATCTTATAATTTACGGTATAATATCTAAGTTATCTAAACTTTTTACTTAAATCATATTTAATAGCACATAATTTTGATAATTATTAAAATTTATAAGCACATAATTCTAATGACAATCTCGAATTTGTGGTTAATAAGCATCATTGTCATTTCAGTTTCGTAAGTCCTGTTAATTGATAAAGTACTAGTAGACGAGATAAGTTTAAATTCCTCAATACTTTATCATAGTTGAGTAGCTAATGTTAAATGCAATGCTTATCATATCAAATGCGATGTCATCAAAATATTAATCGTAGTGTATTATATCTGAATTTCTGGAATATCCATATATAAGATATGCAGTTTCTATCTATTAATCACTAGCCTGAAATATCCATTGATTTACGGTTACAAAATCTAATATTGGAGCCTTCTTTTCATATGCTAAACTGCCATTTCTTGAAATAAAATAATCAGATATTTTTGGTTTTATAATATTTGTACTATATTTAAGATAAATCCGTTTAAAATATGATTACGAAATACATTAAATTAAACGATGCTCGGTTATGCTCCCAATTTACCTTATCAAATTATTATTATTATTATTATTATTTTCCAATTAAGAAGTTATCCATCACAACGCGATCTGTTACTTGCGCTTGCCATTTATCTTGTCATGCAGCTAATCAAGCATCTGCATGAGAAATTGGATGGAGTCTAAGAGACACATTCGTTTTGCTTTATCGATCAGCAATGCTCCTTATTTGCATCGCTGATCGAAATGGCAAAATAATGACAACAAACTCACGTTATTTCAATTCAGAAATTTCATCCGGAACAGAGTTAGATTGATGACCGATGCGACTGCTGTTATCAGGAAAAGTATGATGTACAGGGGCACGGCCATAGAAAATGAGAGCATGTATTTTAAATTAAAAAATAATAATTTTTGAAATTAAAATATTATTATTATTATTAATTATTAGTATTAATATAAATATAATTCAATCGACATTACTATAACATTTTGTCATTCATTAAACGATCATTTAGCAATTTCTTTGTTGAAATGTTTAAAATCCTGCACATTTTCGCGGATTATTAACACATTATAAAGTACTGATACTGAAGGAAATGACAATATCAGCTTATTCTATAATGATAGTGAAAACATCAGCCGAATAATAATAATAATTTTACTGCAAAATACTTTTTATCATTACTAACAAATAATAAGTATAATTTAGAAATTATCCTGCTAAAATAAAATAACATATTGAAAACATTAATAAAAAAAACAGGAAAGTTTTTCTGTAAATAAATATTCGAGATAATCTGTTTATAGAAATTAACTGTACCGTACATCCCACGCTTCGTTTACATACAGCAAGTTTTACTTTTCTTTTATGTCTTCGTATTCATTAGTGGTGTTTTTAAAAGCAGATATGCGGATTTTAATTTTTAAAATGCAAAAGTTGATCGTTAGAAACAATATTTTAATATTTTTAAGAGTTGCTTTTGTTAGAAAATGGGAAGTAATATAAATATAAACCTTAAAATATGAAGTATAAAGTATCGAAGTATTGAAAACTTTCAAGTCCTGTCTTTTATATATAAAAGTTTAATTACGCAAGAACGTATAGTAAATTTAAATTTCGAGGTGTATTTAGTCGGACACCAGCAATTAAAATAAAATAATATTAAATTAAATAGAAAAAAATGAATAATATTTTCATAGAAATCTCTGAAAATATATTTTTCACATTCTACTATATTTACAAAAACAATAGTTTTACACAATACTTAAATAGGGAAAAGGATAAGTTGAATTAATATTTAAAATCAAAGTAATAGAAGTTCTTTAAGAATATCGACTTCTGACTTACGTAGTACGTCAGACAAAAGCATCTTCTTTCAATATAGTTATCGATAAATTACTTAATAGAATTTTATTTTGTCTTCATTTTTACTTACAAAGGTTTGGAGAAGGTACTTCTGTCTCGTTAGTGAAAGAGTAAGCATCTTTATGTCTTCTAAATGGCTTTTCTTTTCTTTTCACTTTATATATAATCAAATTTATTTTGAGATATAGCATGAAAATTGAAGTTTTAAAATAAAATTAAGGTACAACGCTTATCGATTTCAATTTTAAAAACTACTATAAAGTTTGCTTCAATCCATAATAATAATAATAATAATAATAATAATAATAATCACTCATGTACATGGATGACATAAAACTTTATGCATCCACACAAAAACAACTTCATCAACTCCTACAAATCACACATTCATACACCAAGGACATACAAATGGAATTTGGCCTAGATAAATGCAAAACACTTCACATAGAAAAAGGAATCCTGAAGAAAGAAGATTTCGCACTTGGAAATGGAGACATTATTGAATCTATGGAAGAGGGCGAGTTCTATAAGTATTTAGGATTCCAACAGGCCAAACTAACAGAACATACACAAATAAAGCAAAGCTTAATTAAAGAATACCAAAGTAGGTTAAATGCTATTCTCAGAACACAATTAAATGCAAAACACACAGTTAAAGCAATAAACACATATGTCATCCCAGTACTCACATATTCTTTTGGAGTTATACATTGGACTCGCACAGATCTTGAGCAACTCCAAAGGAAAACAAGAACAACACTTACTAAGCATAAACAACATCATCCTAAATCCGCCACAGAAAGATTAATCCTTCCACGTAAAGATGGCGGGCGTGGCCTGATTGACATAGTTAACCTTCACTACAAACAAATACAGTTACTGCGAGAGTTTTTTTATGAAAAACAAGAAATATCACAATTACATAAAGCAGTAACTCTAGCAGACTCGAATAACACACCATTAAACTTACACTCACATAATATGGACACAACACAACATATAAAAAGCATAGACACCATTAAGCAATCGTGGGCTCGAAAGGCACTCCATGGCAGGCATCCTTATGATCTGGCCCATGATTTTGTTGACAAAACTGCGTCAAACAGCTGGTTAGCTCGGGGATGCCTCTTTGGGGAGACGGAAGGATTCATGATTGCCATACAGGATCAGGTCATAAATACTAAAAACTACAGAAAACACATACTCAAAGATGCAACACTCACAAATGACACATGCAGAAAATGTCACATCATGCCAGAAACTATACAACACATCACCTCTGGTTGCAAGCTCTTGGCACAAACAGATTATTTACACAGACATAATCAAGTAACAAATATAATACACCAAGAGCTTGCAAGGAAACACAAATTAGTAGACATCCACGAACCATATTACAAATACATTCCACAGACAGTATTGGAAAACAACACGCACAAAATGTACTACGACAGAGCCATAATCACAGGTAAAACAATTTACCACAACAGACCAGACATCACACTCATTGACAAACACAATAAAATCACATACATTATAGACATATCCATTCCAAACACTCACAATATACAAAACGCATGCACTGAAAAAATTAGCAAGTACACAGAACTCGCCCAGGAAATAAGGCATCTGTGGAGGATGGATAGGGTGCTTATTGTACCTGTTGTTCTCTCTGCTACAGGTGTCATATCACACACACTACACAAAAGCCTGGGCACATTAGAATTGAATAGAAACACATACATCACACTACAGAAGGCCACTATATTGAATACATGCCATATTGTGAGAAAATTCCTGAATACAGACACACACACTGATACACTTCTTTAATTTCTGTTTTGGTTACTATGCCTTGACTTTGGTCTGGCATAGTACACAGCCACCGGTGTTAACCGAGTACATCTCACTTAACCCAACATAATAATAATAAAAGCTCATGACAAACATTAATATTTACTTATAAAAAATAACCTAAAAAATAAAAATGTAATAAATATATATTTTTTCTTCAAATAGTAAAATGTAAACCCCTAAAAAATTTGTTTTTATGCTTTACTTAATAATGAATCTTTATTTTAATGAACTTATTTAAAACATTTATTGTAATTTGTTGACTTTATTTTGTTTCAAATTGTAATATTATTTACATTCTTTAAAGTGAAATAAACTTAAAATGAATTTTGAATGATGTTTGATGTACAGCTTAAGAAAGTAAACATTATTTTTGTTTAAACATAAAATTTAATTTTCGTGTTTATTTTTCAAGCTAGGAATAACACAGTCTTTTTCATAAAATATTCAAACTGATATTAATATTTGAATCGCAACTATTTGAAGTTTATTAGTTTATTTCTGCATAATTATTACGATAAATTAGTATTAATTAGTACTATAAGTTGAGGAATAATCTATATATATATAAATGAGGTTGTTTGTTTGTTTGTCTGTTCGCTATACACTCCTAGGCCGTTCGACCAATTGCAACGAAACTCGGAAGTTACGTATACATACTTCTAACTTAGATAATGTCGTACATCACACCCTAAAATATCAATTGAATTTCTGTAAATCAATTAATTTATACCTACATTCGAGTTGCTGATTTACACGCCGTGCCATCTATTGGGGAAAAATTTAACAAAATAATTAACTAAATATAATTCTTACAAAAAACATATAATTTAAAAAAAATATATATATATACTGCGAGAATGATATAGCACAAAATACATGCACCATTACGCTATTAATGTGGCAGGTAGCACATAGCACTTGGCTGCATAGAATGTAATAGTGTTTTGCCCCTGTACTACATCTAAATTCAAATTTAGTAACTTAAGAAATAATTTGTATCATCAAAATTCAGTGGCTGTTCCATCTGCGAATTGATTCATGCTGAATGTGAATGGTTAACAAGTAAAAATATATAAAAATAGCATCAGTAATGTCCGAAGAATATAATTCACCAAATAACCTCATACAATGTTATCACTCTCTTAAATCTCTTTTTTAAATTCTTGCATTTATATTGGAAGTAAACCAGTCTTTTGTGTTTAGTAATAAATCTAAATCTTTGGGAAATTAATTATTCAAAATCGTTTCACAATGGAATAATTCTTTCTAGTTAATTTCTTAATAAAACAAAAATTAATGAAAATTGCCAAAATTTTTTATAACTTTAAAGAGGATTTATTTAAATGTTACCTCTTAAGAAAATAATTTAATAGAAAACGTAATATATTTTCTATTAAATGATACAAATAAGTTTGCAAAATAAATTTTTCTTTTCTATTATTCTTTTATTGTTTGATATATTAATGCGTATACACGACAAAAATCCCTTTTTTTAATCAAATATATAATTATATTTTTTTTAAAATCGAATTAAATATTTCTTCTGTGTATAAAATAAATCAGTTGTAAAAATTGTATTTTCTCAATTTAGAATCTGGTGTTTCAATTCAAAGTATGTCGAATTCAATTCTATTAAACTTGAATAACAGATTAATAATAAATTAAACAGAAAAATATGAAAAAATAATATATATGTAAATAGCAACACATTTATCTTAAATGTTGTTGAAAAGTATATTATTAGTATTATATTGATTTGTGTATAGTATATTATTAGTATATAGTAGTATATTATAGTATAGTATGATATGTGTATAGTATATTAGTGTATAGTATATTATGTGAAAAGTATATTATTGGTATTATATTGATTGATTGTTTAGTTTGATAACAAAACTTTTTGTTACCATCCTCTACTTTATTCTAATTAAATATTTATTCTTTCTTATCTTCCATAATCATCATAATTATAGTAATTATAACTATAAGTTTATTAGTACATATTTATCTTAAAAGTTGAAAGAACTTAAATAACAAAATGCAAGTTGTGTACTCTATCATTTGATGTTATTTAATATTATAAATTATTATTTATTTTTATTTCATATTACATAGTAGCCGCCATGGAAATTTCATTATTTACAATACAAATCAAAAACCATGTGATTTGTAATGATATCATACGTAGTACAGAGAAGAAACCAAGAGGAATAAAGCCGAAAAGTTCAATTTACGGAACAAGTGTTATGTCATACCACAGCCTCACTAATGTCGTTAATGAGTACTGTCGTAAGAACTTGCCGTTCATAGTTATAAGAGCAAAAAATGTTTACAAAATAATCACGACTGAAAAATATAACACAAACAATTACTTCTTGTTGATTAAAATCACAGTGGACTACCTTCAGCCTTAATAACAGCTTTGCAGTAGTGAATGCATTCCAAATATTTAATACTATGCTTCTGATACTAAACTAGGGATGTCCCGATACCACAAAAGTATCGATACCAAGCAGCAATTAATATTTTGTTGCTTACTCTAGGGAATTGAATCACGGTTATCTGATCGAAAAGTCAGTGCATCAGTCGATACTTCCGTTTACACTCCTAAAATGTCTTATGTACATAAAGGAAGCCTCCAGGTCTACAGTCCTGCTAATGGGCTCTGTTGGTACCACTATACTGGATAAGAAATCGTTGGTGAAAAGATAAAACAGTGTGTTTACATTGAACGTTCTTTATTGTGTTCAAATTCACCAGAAACTTTACAATCTGCAGCAAGTAATTCGTTATAGGCATTGCTTTTTACATAAGCATAGAGTTTACCATCAGATCTGTACATGTTAAATTTGGATTCATCCGAAACCATATCAGAATTTCACTTTTATTTCTGTCTATTCTTCCCACTTTAGTTTCAGTCCGTTACTAGCAGTTTCTCGCAGGCTGAGTAATCCTATTCTGGCACACCTGATTTAGCTTTTGTTTCAATGTTCACGTTTTCTTTGTAACAAATGCATAATTGTTAATGGATGCCAATGCACTCTTTTGCAATTTTAATGGTCGTTGTTGTATTTATAGTATATTATAGCGAGCTCTCTTTACCTTTTTTATGCAAGTCATTTGCAATTAATGTTTATATCTACTGTATATTTTGATTCTGTAATTTCATATATATTTTGTAATCCTTTCCAGAGATCTTGACTCTGTTCAGCAATTATTAATTGTTTAATTGATTAAAAATCTCACTAATTATAAGTTATATAAGAGAAAAACCGTCTTCTGATCCGGCCTTGAAGACTCATCAAGAATTTTCATAATGATATATTGTATTTATTTAGAAATAATAGAAACGCCATTAGATAAATGACAAATGAAAAAAATGTTAAGTCATTTCGACACTATAATAGAAACATTTTCTCTTTTCTCATAATTAAATGAAATTATTTAGTGATAGAAAAAATTTGCTAATTTCACAATACATCTTTATAATGATAATATTGGGTTATTTTATATATACAGTATATGGACAGACATTATCATGTAACTAATCAATAGTTTTTGAAAAATTCAAGTTTATAGTAATCAAAATTTCGATATTTTTCTATCTATCTTGCGTGTTATAAATAAAAAAAATATTGATAATTTATCAAATTTTAATATAATTCTAAAAATAAACAATAAATCGTTATTAAATTATCATTCAGTTCACAGATTCTAGTTAAATTTTCATTTATTTTCAGCATTTAAAACTTTTCTTTTAACATTCTGGAAATGTCCTTGGTTGAAGATATATTCGTACTTTTCCAAACTTGTAAAAATACAATAAAGAGTATGAATTATGCCCATTATTGTTTATCTACAAGTCGTATTTTCGAGATATTTTATTTTCATTTTATGCAGCACGAGTTTATACATTGACCTTTTCATTCATCCGTTTTTATCTACAATACATTTGTATTTATTTCGATCGAATCAAGTCGTAATCTATAAATTAACTCTTTTACAATTGTTATATTTAATTTATAATAATTACTAATTTAAAATACAATAATTAAAGCTTCTATAAACAATGCTAATTGCGTAATTGTTATCGTTCATTTAGACAGAGAACATCTTATATTTATGTTAATAAATTCTTTCAACTATTGAATTAAAGTAATATTGTTATATTACTTTAATTGAATTTTTATAAACTTTTTTTTTGTCCTCAACGGCAAATCAACAAGGTTTAATGCTTAGATGCGATCATGGATCATTACTCTTCATCAATTTCAAATCAATCATCTGGATTTATATAAAACCTTAAATAATTGTGCCTTCGTTTACTTAATAATTTTAATTTTGAATCATTCCTTTTAAATAAATACAATTGTTAAATTTATTTAATGTTTTTTATCATAAATTACAAAAAAAAAAATCGGTTAATGTTACCTATGGTTCTAAAATGGCGGCTCGTCTCTGATTCCAGCAAATAGAAGAAAGGAAACAGTGAGGTCGCACCTCACTGTTTCCTTTCTTCTATTTGCTGGAATCAGAGACGAGCCGCCATTTTGGAACCATAGGTAACATTAACAAAAAAAAATCTTACATGAAATGTCTGTGAAATATACTTTTATTGTTAAAATAATTCAATAAACAGATTAATAGTAATGTGTAATGTATGCATATGTGCTATACATAATAATATATACTATACAATATGTATACAATAACAATTATATATTGTTATTATATATCATTATTTAATGAGTAAATACGACTAAAATGTATAAATTTTTAACATTTTCTTAATGATCTTGCTCTTTTCAAAAAGATTTCTCAATATTGATTCCTATCAAGGAAAGTAATCGATCCATTTCTGTTGATTTTTCAAGTAAATATACCGAGAAAAGGGTATATTTTTTAAATAAAACGAGACACCAAACTACAACTGTTTTCAAGAAAATTTTTAATAAAATTCTAAAAAAAAAAGAAATAAAGAAAAATCTCAAATTTCAAATAAAACAACAACATTGATAGCTTAAAAATAATAAATTTGTTTAAAAAAAAAATGCCAAGTTTGTGAAATTTCTTGTTTTTCCATTAAATTTATCGATAAAGAAACCATAAATGAGAGTTTATTTGTAAAATATAAATAACTGAGTTTTATGTCGTGTTTTCGTGTTTTGATCTAAAAAAAGCCAATAAATAAATAATCTCAAATGAAAAGAAACAATATTCTTTTTAAATAAATTCTATAGTAAATAAAGTTAATATTTATTACAGTATCTATAAACATTTTTATATTATCCCCGGGTTTACGCAGTAAAATCTGTGTAAACCCGGCTCCATTCTGCACAGGTTTTACTGTAGTATTGAGTATTAGGCTATAGTATAGTTTTTATATTAAATATCGTTAATATTTAATATTAAATATCGTTATTTGAAGTCTAAAACTTAAACATTTTTAAAGTTAAGTATGCTTACTATATGGTCGCAAGCGGAAATGTTTCTTATTCCATCTTTTTCGTATGGAAATTAAATTAATATAAACGCAAATTAAAGTATTATTTAATTAAAATGCTGTTTCTAAAGTTGAGTTTTCTTTATACATTTTTAAACGATTATAAAAGGAACAAATGATAAATTAAACATACAATTATTGTATCATTTGTTTTCATTAGGAAATAACAATTATTGTTTCTTTAAATTAAGTACTAAATTTACTGTAATTTCTGTAATATACTGTACTTTTCTTTTGTACTTTAAAGAATAATTTTTGCATGTTGAGAGCTAATGTAATCAATACTTGCTTTATTGAAAAAACAGAAGGTATCCAAACGGCTTGTAGGTTTTTACACTAGGAGCTCATCTAAAACACATATAAGTTGACTTTTTAATTTGAGGCTAAAATCTTAGTAAATTAAACAAAAGATACTTGATTACTTAATTGACAATACTTACTTTAATATAAGAATTGAACGACTTGGGTGCAAAAGGTGATAATTCTCACAAAGAAGAATTTAAGAGATATCACATTTAAATCTTTAAGCATCCTGAAGTCGATATGTTATATAGATTTAAATGTGATATTTCTTAAATTCTTCTTTGTTCGGCTTAATTGAATGGCTTGTCACCTAAGCTATTCAATTGAAAAAACATTATAATTACATTTTCTAATCTTTCTACCCAGTGGGCTATAAAGGATCTTTTCTAACCATACCAACTTTGGGTCTGCCAGGATGACAAAATACAACATTCTAGAATTATTCTTTGCTTTGCAATTATACCATCGGGCGTTACATACTGCAAAATTATCATCAAAACAAAAAGAAATTTTCATGGGGGTTGATTTGTCAGGCCTAGACTCTCACAACCCAGTTAACACCGAGTGGTAAGGATCGGTGTTATCCTGATATATCAACCTCCAAAAAAATTTATGAGTCGACTTAAATTTCATCGTGAATTTCCCAGAGCAGCTCTTTGGATTTGTAAAATAATTTTTTAGGTACAGACTATAGCTAACAAAATTAGTCTCTAAGTGAATGCCATCTTGTTTATCATTTTGACGATGATAGCATTTGCTTTTAATTAATGGTGTCGAAGTATTGCAATTAATTACATTTCATTTTATGAATTATATACTACAAATAATCATAAATATTTTACGATCGCATAATTAACTTTATCTCAGCACGTACAATGTATATTTTTCCTTTAGATTGTGTTAATTGACACGTTTAATTGGAAAATCACAACAAAACTGAGGTAGAAAACTTCTTTAAACATTTATTAATCTTGCCATTGTTTATTTCTTACCTAACTCACTTGCATTAACAACAACCAATTATTATTTTTATCAAATTTAACATCTTAATGGTATTTGTTCCTTATGTGATCATAATTCATTACACTGTGTAAACAGATATACTTAAATTAGAAATGCGATGTTCACTTCTATATTTTTTTAAATCAAAAATGTCTGGAAAATTTGTAATTTCAATCTCGTGCGTGTGAAATTTTCTACATTGTTTTTTCATTTGGTCATATTTTTCTCCTGAATATTTCATGCAACATTCCTTAAATGACTCATTGAAAACGTATTGTGTAAAGGGTGAGTAATTATATATACTGTATTATATTTCTACACAATCAAATCAAAATTCAGAAAATGAAATATGTTCTTGAGAATGTTACAATCCAGGAAAAAGATAACATCATGTATATTGTCAATAATAACCATAATAGCACAACAAAGTTAATTTTATTAAATTTTGATGTGTTTGGTTATACATATAACCCCTAACCAGTAAACGTGGCATCCAACAAGAGTATGGAAGCAATGAAGCCTAGGAGAAAGGTTGTAGTATCGACGATTGAGGGGAAAAAGGAACTTATGGAGAGGCGATAGACCTATGTTGAATCTGGCAACCACGTTTAAGATTACGTAGTCTAAAGAACAAGGAAGTAATAATTGCAGCAAATGTGGATAAAGGTGTAATAACATTGACCTCCAGGAGATTGCTATGTTATTGAGTAGATGGAAAAACTAGTGTGGATTAATGAGAAGCAATGATGGTTGGTGATATTTCCGAGAGGAATATTTGTAAGAAAGACAGGGAAATTGCATAGTGACATTAAGAAATGGACATCACTACTCCTCACTTCAGCACAGTAAATACAATTTTCAGTTTGGTATACAGTATTTATGTATTTTATTTATTATTTAAAGCATTTAATTGTGTTATTTAACCTTAAATTACGTGTACCCGATGCTCAAGTTTTATCGAAATGGGCATTATTTACGGTTTGGAAACGGATTAATTCATTTTTCATGTTTCTTAATGGAGAAAATTGTTATGTGTTGAATAGCATTATGCACTATTGCCAGCGTGGTTCAAGTAACTTATGGAATTCTAAACTAATGTAATAAAAGTTATTTTTAAATGTCTTATTAAAAGTTCATTTTTACGTTTTTTAAACGGTTCTGTAATTAATAAACTAAAAATATTTATACACAGTTAATCAATTTCCCCAGCCCCTTGACCTTTAACCACTAAAATTTAATAGCATCAATTCCCCGATACATAAATCTCCGTGCAAAATTTCAGAAATTTACGCCAAAAAGCTTCAAACAGGTAAACAAAATCGCGTCCTTACACACACTAACATTCATGTATACAGAAAAAAAAAACCGAATTGTTTTTGCATTTTTCTACGTTTTCAAAGTCCCCAGAGTCTAAAAATGTTAAAAAATTTAGGAAATGATTTGTTGACCGATCGCCAATTCGGGGGAAGACTTTTGACCCTTTGTTGTATATAACAAAGCTGGAAAAGTAATAATTGAGCCTTTGATTTTGAAAGTGGGCAAGTCCACTCTAAATAACGACAGCTCTCTGTCGCCCAGAATTATTACAAATTAATACAAAAATATCGCAAGCAGAATGCATTTTTAGTACATTAGATGAAAAGTGGAGACTTCTATTCAATCAAACCTCTGGAGGAGGCAATTTTGAAAAGAATAAAAAAAAAATACTGACGGAGAAACTCAATTAGTTGAATATTTTCTGGATAAGATTTTCAAGAAATGCGCCGTATAAATTGTTTTATAAAACATTGATTATTTTTTAAGCGTATCAATATTATATCACAAAATAAAAGCATATTATATTTTAAATTTTGAATAGACATATGATTTTTATTTTGCGATTTTGATGTTATTGTCTAATACTACATCGCATTGTTTTCTTTCACGAAACACTCGGATATATAATTATATAAATAAATTAGATAAATAATATTATTATAATTTTCTAAAATTTTCAAGACGTTACGCATAAAAATAAAAACTTAATTATAAATTCAATAATAAAAATATCGCCGACAAACATTAATAATAAATTTTTAAATTATCGAACGATATTTTAAAACAAGAAAATCCACAGAAATTATTTGAATGCCTTTTAGGTTGAAATTTAGTTTAAAAGCATAAATTTCCGTAAGTATCAATATAAGGGATATTCAAATGAAAGTGAGAATGTGGAGGAGCAGAATGTGTGCAGTCGTGCATTGTCACGAAGCAGAACCACACCAGGCACTTAGACTTTATGGTTCCTCCACAAACAATATATAGCCTTAATCTTAGTCCCTGCTATGTGGTTTGGTTTATTTGTACACGACAACTCGATACGCGGGCGATCTGCCGAGGTGTGATGACTCCCGGGAGGACTTTCTAAAGGAAACTGTCCTTATTTAGGTGTTACAAACGTGAGGAAAACCTTGAAAACTCCATGTGACCAGCCCCTCTGATGCGCACCTTATCCCCTGTGATTTCTACGTGTTTGCTTCCACCTGTTAAAAAACGTCTCAAGGGAAGGACATCGATTCCCGACGGACGACGAGGCTCAAGGGGCAGTGATATCTTTCGTATTGTTAAATAATATGATATCCCATATCTGGCCAACATAAGATTAAATTTATTATACCAATTATTTGTGTAATTCCTTTTAACCTTGGCTAATCTTTTAATATAGTACTTATCAGTATATTTAATAATTTTAATCTTTTATTTTTATGTTTTTTTTAAAAAATATTTTGTCTAAAATTTGTTTTAAAGTTAAATTACACGCTGCCGTAAAAAGAATTTTATTAACAAAATTTTGTGTAAAAAATTGCATTCTTGATTTTAAAAAAATGTTAATAAAAGTTTTATTTTCTATTAAAATATGTTAAATAAAAAAATAAACATGTAAGATTGGTTTACTGAAATTACAGCAATTCCAATAATTAAAAAAATAAATTAAATGTTATGAGAAGATAATTAAGAAAATTAAAATTAACATTTTATATAAAATCGATATTATTATTTTTTAAAGTCTGAGTAATGTTCAAAATAACCACGTCAGTCGGATATTTCGATGAAAGAACTTTTTTCATTAATTCCATTGAAGTCTGACAAATAGCATATTGTTGTTTATACTCTTTTGACTTCAATTAAACGATCAAACAATTTCTTAATAAACAAATCTAACAGGAATTTGTTTTAAAAACTCAATTAAAAGTATTTTGAAGTCTTTTTGATCAACTTAATCTTGAAATATTCTAAAGATAAATAAAAGACTTTCGGCTTATAAATAGGGCCTATACTTAAAAACAGAACTTTTATAAGTAATTCAATTGATCATTTACAAAACTTTTTTTTTTAAAAAAAGAAACAGAATTTGTTTAAAATTCATTTACAAAGTAAGTTATAAAATTATTCGGATTTATAAAGTTAATTTACAGAGTGGATACAAAGTTCCGTCACTCCTATAAAAAATTAATCGTCCATTTGTCTCGGATAAAAGAACATAAATATTGGCTGGTGGAGGTAACTACACTATTGAAGAACGTATAATTGTTACTTGTTGGGTTTATGAAAGAGAAAGAACATGGAAAAACAATGGATGAGGTGAGCGCTGACTTCCAGTAGAGATTTAGATGACATCCTCCTAAAAAGAACACTTTTGAAAGCATAAGATGAGAACAGGTAGAGCAAAGTGCGTAACCTTATCCTTTATGTTGATTGTCTACGAAATTAATGTGGAAACGTTTTTCTACATTAATTTCGTGGACGATCTCAGTACTGACTCTTTGACTTCGCTACGTTTTTCATATCCGGTGTAGGGCCTTCCACTTACTCGATTATCTTATGAGCTACCTATTGTAAAAACTCTTATGCTCCCACCAGAAAAGTATTCATTTTAGAGGAGGCTGTCAATATCTCTACACGTACCTCTTCCATTGTTTCCCCTGTTATTTCTCTTTCATCAACCCAACAACTAGCGATTATACGTTATTTATTGGTATAGTTACTTGTATCATCCATAACTCACGTTCTTTTATTTGGAACAAACAACGTGGAGTTTTCTCGATTTTCTTCACGTTTGTAACAACTAAATTGAGTCAGTTTTCCTTAAAAAAGCCTTCCCTGGAGGCACGTTCCCTTCGGCAAATCGTCCACATGTGACGTTGCCGTATATAAATAAACCAAACTGAACCAAATAACAAATGGAATATACGATTGATTTTCAATAGGATTAACAGAACTTTGTAAATTCATAATTACATATTTTCTAAAATGAATTTCTTTTCTTAATGCAACTTACATAAGATTTAATATATTTATTCTTTTTAATTTTTGCTCAAGTTTTAATTGAATGGTAAAATATATTATCATCATTATTCCGATTTAGGATCAATTCTGCTTCGGTGTTTTTGATTCTTTGCGGTTAACTTAAGCGAAGAATTCAGTTTTTATCTTTTGTACATATGACTGACTACACCATAAATGTTATATTTCTTTGTAATTGCCTATATTGAAACGGTTTGTATACCTCACAATCTCAAAAACCTTTAGGCAAAAATTGAATTTTTCGAATGCAATTACACAGAAACAACATTTTGATTTAAAAATTTTAATATGAATATAAAGTATATAATTCATAAATAATATAAAGTTGTCAATATACGTATAAGGTAGTTACTCATTTCAAGAAGTTCCTATCCATTTCTTGAAGTGCTAGCTTATTTTCCTCCCAGATTCTGTCTTGTTTTTCTGCTCACTTTTTAAAATTCTAAACTGGTTTCTGCAAATATTAAAACGGGAATATATTTCAGCATTTTCAAAATGAAACTAGGCATTTCATATTTTCATCAGCGACGTTGGAACTGGAGGGAAGAAGAGGTTGTCTCATGGAATATCCAGAATACCCATATATGGAATATCCATACCCAGAAAACTCGAAAAGAATACTTACAGTATATTTTGTTAATAATATATAATGGAAGATTTTACAAAAAAATTGAAAAGTTGTGTTTAAAGTTGTTATTTTCATTATTTTTCAACTTACATTAACAGTCGCGTGTAGAAATGTCTCTGTTGCGTAGTGTCCGAGACACCCTACAATAAAACTATTTCTATGCGATTTACTTGACGAAAATAAAGATGACAAAATCTGAACAAGTTTTATGTAGTTTATATTCAGTATATGAATATTTTATTTCATTAATCATATAATTATTAAACCAGAATTTAATTACTTCGTCTCCACATTTAAAATTTCGTATCGATTTCTCTGCATTTCATGTTAGAGAATATACCATTAAACAAATAATTCAACAACGAGTTGCTTAACTTTCCCGGCAACATTTGGTGGCGCCATCTGTTACGATATTTTATTTTTTTATTATTACGATATAGTAAATAGACAACTGAAAAATAATTTCATATAACCTATTTATTTATATTTAAATTCATCGTATGTATATTTGAATTAATAATTATATTAATACCATAAATTATATAAACCAGATTTGTTAATTGCAATATTTTATTTTATTAAGACATCATAGAAACATATATAATTAATAAAAATAAGAAAAATTAATAATAAAAGATTTATAATTTGGGAAATAAATGAAAATTTAAAAGAATCTTAAATATCTAAGATTAAAATTTTAGAAAATATTTTAAATACAAAAAAATAATTTACATCTAATATTTTAATTAATGTAAACATAAAAGATAAAAAAAATGTACACTTAAGAAATAAAAATGTAATTAATTAAAATGATTGAAATTTAAATAGATTATTCGTTTACATCAATAAAATTTCGTGTTTAAAATATTTATTTCTAATTAAAGTTATAATAGAAAATTTTATTTGTATTTTTTAATTTAAAAAAACGAATAAACAACTTTTAACGAAGGAAATTTTGCAGCTTTATGTCTTCGATTAATTACTATATAATTCGTAATTTATATGTATTCATTACGTATTGCTAACCAATAAAACATTTACAAGTGTTTCTTTCGATCTGTTCAATGATGCAATACACAGATGGACCATTGCATAAAGATTTGTATTTTTGGCGTCATTCATATAATTCATTTTCGTCTTTTCCTTCTGTTATACATCTAGTCATGTATACAATATAATGCATTCAATTAAATTATTATACACAGTAATTAATCTACATGTGTTAATCAGTCAAAAATTAGATCATTAAAGTTTTTTACACTTATAAGCTATATTTTTAATAATATATTCACATTTAAAGATGCTGCTGACACGTTGGTTAATTGTATTGCGAGGATATATGATATCCTAGTAATTGTATGCACACAGAAGCGTGCTATTTGTCTTTAAATATATATATAAATCCACATGGAAAAACAGAAAACTTTAATTTAAATTTAATTTTTGAGATATTTTTACACAGAAACGACAATTTTTCAAAAATGTTTCTTGTGTAATTTGATGACAACTATTAAGCGTTACTGAAGTTAATACAATTAAATTAACCAAAAGTCTGTCAGTGATGGGTAAAATTAAGAAATGCATTGGTGGTGCACGTTAATTAATCAATTAAATATAAGTTGGGAATTAATTGGAGTTTTGTTTCTTTTTTTAAATTTTGTTTTAACTCGTTAGGAACATATTGCATACACTTATTGACAGAAAAGTTACGTACCAAAAATAAGGTATTGCTTTAAGAAAACACGTTATTAGTATTAGTGGGAACATAAACAATTTTAACCATAGCATTTTCAAAATTTCGCATTGAATCAGGTACAATTTAAATCAGTTTTGAATAACTCATAGGACCTACACCTGCCTGGATACTTACGGCAATACGCTCTGGATGCAAGGTTTTCCCACAAAACTCTCAACTGCCACTCCAGATTTCTTACACTCGTAAATGGCAAAGCTAACGTCCCATCTAGTTCCATAAATTCTTGGTGGGTGAACACTTTGAAGTGTAGGCAGGTCAAGGAAGTTTTAGCGACGTGACGGAGACATTCGTTAGAAACTCTAACTGTGTGCGGCCGAGAATTATCTTGCTGGAAAATGGCTGTTTGCAAGACAACACATCAAGGAACAGGATATCCCGAAGTCACCGCTATGGCGTGAATGTCCATCGCATCACTACTAGGAATGACCGAATGTCTTAACCAGAACGCCAGAAGTTCGGGTATTTGCACTTAACAGTAAAGGAGGACTTGAAGCACTCAACAGTAGTTCTTTTTACAAACACGGTGGTCGTCCGTTCCCAAACTGAACCACGATTCGTTGCTGCAGTCTGTGGCAGTCCTGTGTAAACGATGTTGGGGTACTAATGGCAGAGGGCGTAGCAGTCACCATGCATGCAAATTTGCCACTGCTAGTTACATGCCAATGGTACGAGAAGAAATTGGGTTCCGCAGCAAGATTCCACTTGTCTTTAGGTGATAGGAAAAGATGCTGTTGAAGCTGTTTATGCTTCTCACGATCGTTATAGTCTGTCTGGAGTATCCAGAGCCTTCCTGCAGCGATGTATCCAATGCGTCAATATCTGCATACAGTCGAGTTTGAACGACTTAAATGGTGAACAATTCGGTGAAACGGCCATCCTGCTTCCTTCAGCACGATGACACAGCCTTTCTCAAACTACGTCGGTTGTGCATAATGTCTTTGACTGCGTGGTACAAGCATGCTTGGCATTCGAAGACTTCCAAAAAAGACACATTGAAAATGCTGAATGCGACCCTTTTGTACTAGGATATACTAGGATACTGTAATAGCGATTTCAGACACTCTTGTTACATTACATGGCATGAAATCGGACCACGACTGTAGTCATTTATATGCATGCTGAGGTTTGCAGTATTCACACAATTCTACCTCATATGTATGTTTTTTTGGTCAATAAGTGCGTATTGTTTTAAAGCATATTAAAAATTGAATCAATATTTTAAATCGACCCAATTTTTATTGTGTCAAATAAAATTATTTTTGAAATTATGCAATGTATTTATAAATATATTCTATGCAATGTAATAGTTTGAAATTTTTAATAATAAAATTAAAATTTTCTTTTATAATATCTTTTAAAATGGATAAAAAAAATTTTACCTCTCTATTGATAAAACGTAGTAACGATTAGATCGATACTCAAATTCCTGATAATGAAAAGTATCAATTAATTTAAATTCCTTAAATAAACATGGTGTAGTCACAGTAAATTAATTGCTGTATCGATTTAGTTATTCATCTCAGACAGAAAGCGAGTAAAGCCAGATAATAGACAGATTATAAAGTGAAATAAAGATATTTATAAATGGTTAATTATTATTAAATAAAAGTTACGTATTTTCGTATATATAATTTCTATATCAGAAATAATTAAATCTCAACTTTTACTTACAGTTAATTAAGAGAATAATCTATATTTAATCCGTTCTAATTTAATCTATATTTAATTTAATTACAATTAAACTATATAAAAATACATTCAAGTAATTGATTCCCAATTACTTGACTGTATTTTTGTATAGTTTAATTGTGTTTTAATAACTTACGAATCCAAACTTCTTTATCAAATTTTAAAAAAAATCTATTAAAATCATTATAAAAATAAGGCTCACAAAAATCGAAATATTGATGTCCGGGTAAAAGCGTTTTCAGAAAAGGGGTTGACTTCCAGAGAGATCGTGAAATCGCTAATATCTAGTTCCATTACTGTAAAGGTAGATCGGAATTTATGGTGACATCGGATGAAGCATATTTCTACTTAAGCTACTGTAATGGAGTTCGGAAGAGGAATACTACGAAGAGGAACACTTCCTCTTGTAAAAATCCCAAATAAAGTTAAGGTGAATGCTGACTATTATGTCAGCAATGTACTGAAGCTATATTTAGAAAGAAAAGTTAAGTTCCTCGCATGTACCCAGGAGAGATAGACAACTTTGTGTTCCATGACGAGACCTCTTCTTACACTGCAAAGAAAACTGAAGAGTATCTCGAACATCTTAAAGCCTCTACAGGTTTCAAAGTTATATTTTAAAAAAGACAGGATATTACTACTAAATTGTCGGATATCAGCCCTTTAGACTTCTTCGGTTTTGGATTCCTTAAACAACGATTTTTTCACCGACATGTTACAACTATGAGTGGGCTTTGGAAAGTACCTAAAGAGGAATGGTGAAATGTAAGCCATGAAAAATGTAAACGAGTGTTTGACTCATGGAAAAGGCGATGTGAGCCTGTTGACAACAGCAAGGAGCTCACATTAAAGAGACAAAATTCGCGGAAGGGTTGCACAGTGCAATATCATTTTCTTATCGAAAACAATATCTTTTATGAATCTTTCATTAAACAATACTGTATTTTTCAATATATGATAAATTTTATCATTACAGAATGTTAACACATTTCACAAAATCGTCAAATTCACACAATAAAAATTTCTTCTAATATTCTTCGAACGAATATATATTATTTCTGTTCGCTTTAGATTTTCTTAGCAATAAATTTAAATAACACATGTTACACATCGAACATCAGTGGCGTAGCGAGGAGGGTGCAAGGGAGTCTATCATGCACCGGGCGTCACTCGCAGAGGGGCGCCCAAATGGTCTCTAAAACAAACTATATGTGTTTCTGGAGGGGGAGGGGAGGGGGCGCAAATAAAGTGTCGTGCCCCGGGAGCCAGTTATGTTCGCTACGCCACTGTTGAACATATGTTACATTCACAGATTAGAGAAATAAAATACTGTATATTTATATGTGGTATGGATTTACGAATATCGATAGTGTGGCATGTTAAGATTACGACGAATGCTTTATGTTGTACAAAATAAACTTCAAAACGTTATAAATAATCAATATTTTATTAGTCTACGAAATAGTTTTTCAAGTGGTTTGCATGATAAGTATTATAAAGCAATTTAAACAAAAAATGTTTTTAAAGTAATTATATATGGAAGATAAAGATAATATGAAAACATTCTAAACATGTAATAATTAACAAGCGTGAAATCATCGCATTAAAAAAAGAAACTCGGACGAAATTTTTAGTACCGAAACCTTCAAGTTTACTTAAATAATTCTTTTATGTTATCAACAAAATGTATCACATTTCCCGTCTTTCTTCACGCACTCTTTATTTCATTATTTAAGTATTTTCTTTCTTCAAATTTTCTTGTTTCTCTAATGAATTAATTTTCAAAAATCTTGCGATATATCCTATAGTAAATCGTTTAACTTTCCATCTTTGATATCGAAGTCAAATTAGATGAAATATCTTTGTAATCTTTTCAAATTGATACTATACATTTTTGTAAATAATATAAATCTACATTGATTTGTGAACGAATTAATAAATGCGTGCATATTAATGTACATAATATCACATGATCCGTGATTTTTCTTTGTTAATGATGCTTTTGTAATCCTGTGGAAAGTTCAATTCAAAACATAATTATTGCTCTGTGATGCTTCACACATGCAGTATGATATTGTCTTTCAGGGCTACCAAATTTGCAACGTGTTCTCGATAAACTGAATTTTTTTATCCCCAGAACTGAAATCACGCGGGTTAAGATCCGCAGAACGAGACAGAAAGGCGATAAACATACAACTAATCATTGTTATCGATTAAATGTATCGAAGAAACTGCCGCTCGCAGAGTGAGATACGTGTAGTTACAACGTATTGCACGAAAGTGATTGACTCGAGGCATTTTAGCTGTTGCACTTGGTACAGGGCAAACGTGTCGAGAATTTTTAATATATCTATGCCGTCTTAGAGCAAGTAACAGATTAATTGGAACGAGCACTCACACTGAAAAAAAACACCATATTTGAATGTTTTGTGTTTTGTTTGTTTGTTCTAAATTCTGCTTGATCCGCCACTGCAATTCGACCAAGTAGACGCACATTGATGCGATTCCGCCGCTTCGTCCGTTCTACCCGCACTGACACCCACCCAAGTGTGCTTTTATCTTTAGATCCGTGCAGTGGACACCATAGTTTTTAGCATGAGTCATGGAAAATTTCCACGGCCAAATTGCTTCAGTTATGGGTGTTCACTGTTTCGGTGAGATGAAAATGGGTTTCCTCACTCCACGGGATCTTTCATGGCCATCATACTTCCGCATCTATTCTGGCAGGAAGGTCAACGCAAACACCAATCGTGTTTCCTTGTCGACGGCAAGAATGTTCTAGTTGTAACTAGATATGGATAACCAACCATCAATTTTTCCTGTACCATCCACGCTGTGTTTTAGGATATACCCAACTTCCGTGATATTGCATGTACAGGTACACTACTGGAGCCTGCAACATTATTCATTGACTATTCAACAAAAGCCATGGTAACGTCTTCAACAATTTGTGAAGTAGTAGATTTGCGTCTTCAACTGGGTTGAGCTCTCAGACAACAAATTTCCGCAAATGGCGTGATCATTCTCCTGATTCTGTGGAAGTCAGCAATTCTTGGTGTGAATGGCAAGATGATGGTCATCATAGGCAATAAGAATGGCCTTTAACAACTTCGCTTGCAGCTCCGAAAGTGCTACAGTGTAAGTTTTGGTACTAATTTTTTACAGAAATGTCTTCTTCGTGTCCCGAAAAGTTACATCTTACTATATTTACTTGCATTTGGACAAGTAAATATCGCTCTATCTCTCTAAACTGCGTTGAATAGTGGTACTTTAATTAAGACAAGCAATTATTTAAATGGCTTGCCCCTGAACATCATTCTCTTCCTTTAACAATAGAGTCGTGCCGGTTATCTATCTAACATCTTTCATCTATATCCGTTCTTTAGATTAAGTAATGACAGACAGATGAACGACAGCGGGAATTTATAGGTCTACATTTTTTTTTTTTAAATTGCAGCTTAATAACCGGTATGTGCTATTTCAGATAACAATTGTGATGTTTGAAGAAAAAGATGTAATTAAAAACAAACACGTCTTTCTTTTGCTTCTTGCTCTTATGTAATCACAGTTAAAATAGGTTCAGTATCTTAACCTTCTTCAAAATCAATTAAAAAATTAATTAATATTGGTTTATTTTGACTTTTAAAGTAAATTATTCACGATGGTAAACAACGGAAATGCACTCTGATGTAGTTTTATTATTAGTTCCTTTTATCCAGATGGGAAAGCGCATTCTAATTTGTATGAAGTAGAATTATTGCTCTATAATAAAACGTAAGGAAATAATTCTTCAGTTCTAACATAAATGTCGCTAACAATAAATAAAATTAATTATTTATCTTTGATTCCTTTAATTCTTCATCTGTCTCTCTCCTGTATTTTAATATACAGGAGAGAGACAGAAACTGTCTTTTCCTCAGATTTTATTTTTAAAATAGAATGCTGTCACAATTATTTTGATAGAAATAAGATTATTCAGATTCTCACTTGTATTGCTTCCTGTATAAATATTTATGTAATGAAAATTTTATTATAATTATAACAATTATTTCTCCTTTCTTCAACCTAACTAAATTAATAATTAATGATTTTCTACGTATTAGAAAACGAATTTTTATTTTCTAGAGAATACAAATTAAGAGACAAATAGATATTTTCTTAATTTTTATGTGAAAAGTTTCAATGAGAAATTGTTTTACATTTCTCGAAACTGTGCTTCAAAAGCTAAGAAATTATCAATGATTATATATTTGTCGGGATTTGTTAAAGAAAACTTCATAAATCTTCACCCTTCACCCTTAAAATTAAGCTTTTTGCCGTGTTAAATGTTAAGTATTAAATGTTGCCGGAAAAGTTAAGCAACTCGTTGCTGGATTTTTTTTTTTTTTTTTTTTTTAGTATGAGAACTTTCGAGTCGAATTAATTCCTTTATTTTACCAATTCCATATTATAAATATGGTTTGTAAATTAGTTACGAGCGATTTCAAACGAAACTTTCTGCAAATAGACCACATTCAGAATTACTTACTCTCTCTGAATGAAGAGGAATCATAGACTTAAAAAGTTAAATTTAATAGAAATAACAGTACAATGTATTAAGTTTCAGCTTCTTTTCGTAATCATAACATAAATCTACAACTCTGATATATAAATAAAAACTATTTTCAAAGGTTTTTCTTGATCAAAATTTATACGATGAAATACTGATTAAGATGTTTATCAGCACATTACTTCCCGGTATACATTATTTCCAGGTTACGACGTATATCTTTGTCGTTGTCATACTAAAATATTTTAAAATACAATGAACTCTCGATTAACCGTGCTAATTAGTGCACGGGTTCACTTTATAATTAACAATTGGGAGAAGAAAGGAACTTTGTCATTTTACAGGAATTCTAATATTTTGACGACGGATAATAGGGAGTTCGGTATATTTGAAAAACTAAGTTAAAAAAATTTAATATAAATTTTTTAGAACCAATAAATACTTTCCTTAATTGTTTTTTTATTTAAAGTGTTTTTGTTAGGTTGGAATAAATTAAAATTAAATAGAATTTACCTAATAAATCACTTTAACCTCATTGTGTATCAGACATCTCAGCTAGAAGATTCTCTCATCTTTGTTAAATTTTCTAAATGTAAAGCAATTTAATCAAGTAAGACTATTCATAAATATTAAATTCCAACAAAGTTTTTCAATTTGTTCAAATTTTCCACTTTATTTTACGAATTTTTTCTCAAAATAACAACAAAAAAATAACGGATTTCTCGAAAAATATTCGATAAAATAATGTAAAAAACACAAAAAATCAGTAAATTATGGTTCATTAAATGATTTTAAGAATTTCTACCCGTAGAATTGGTCAATAAAATAACATAATTATATTAAATGTATTAATTTATATGCTATTCATTAATATATACAACCCTACGTATTTATTCATATACATCTGCATAAGTCTACACATTGATTTTCAACGAAAGAGATTGCTCTAATTAGTGATTATTTTAATTTATATGTAATATCTCTGTACTGAATAATTGATACAGTTAAAAAGTAAATTGATTTTGTAAGAGATCAACGGTTCTATTGATTCTGGACTAATAATTAATATTTATTTCATAACTTATATAACGAACAACAACGTTGAAACTTCATTTTCCACAAACAAATAGTTTTAAAGAGTTTTATTAAAAAACATCATAAACGTTAATAATAAAGTAACTTATAAAATTGCAACTGATTGATTGTTATGTTGCAACAAATATGGTGTGCCTCCAGATATTCTTAAGAAAGTAAATAGTTGTAAAAAATTTATTGAAAAGAATTCCGGATGAAGGTTGTACTGATTGCAAAGTTGATAGTTCTATTATATTTTTTAAAAGTTTATTAAATTGACAACGTTTAGAGCCGAAACAAGACTTTATATTATTGTTTTAGTTGTTACTAGATGTATGTGAACGAATTCATTCACCACATCAGCAAATTTAACCTTAAAAAACTCTTCAACAACGAGTTGCGTAACTTTCCCGGCAACATTTAAAATTGTCATTGTTTAAAAAACTTTTTGACCGATCACCCAAACTTTCCCTTTGTTATATATATAGTTGCCTTAATAACCTTCAAATTCGATTATCTTAATGAATGATTATGAAGTTCGCTTTATGCTTTTATTTTTTAAAAATAGCAGAAAATGAAGTATTTAAACATTAATTTTCGTCGTAATTTTATCGAGAAGTACTACTACAGGTTTCAAATTCATTTATTCGCTAATAATATCGTGCCATTAGATACCGGTATATAATCAAAGATATTAAATTATGGTAATTCTGTGAAATGGTTGAAATGTTACGTTGAAATCACTAGACTGTATACGGTATATTAAAATGTATTATTTAAGCAAATTTTGAATAATTTTCAAATATAGAATAATATATTACAGCAGCATTTAACAATATATAGAAGACAATTGAACATCTTTCTCGATATAATGACGAGCCTGAGTTGTTTCAAAGTTATGATAACAATTGTAACAGAAGGATGAAATATCAATAAGACTCTCAAGAATTATTATAAGTTGTTTCTAGTTTTGTCTTGTCTTAATAGGAAAATTCCACAGGGAATTCAGACATCTTTCTTTAGAGTTCTCTTATGTTACTAGAACACAATGGTTTAAATGAAACTCACGTACTCAAGGATTTAGTGAGAATACCTTTGGTAAGAAGATACTTTTTTTATGCTCTCCTTAACTTTTATCATAGTAAAACTTGTTTAAACTGATGTAGGACATAAATTTATCGATTTAGAATACAATCTTGCCATACATCCCTCCGTTATATATAAAACAGCCGGGAAAGTAATATACAGTATTTATAATTAATTCGACATCTTACGTCCATTTTACGTTTTCGTTCGTTTTTACCTCACATATTTTCCCTCAACTTCCTAATACACAAATATTCACTTTAAGTTTCATTACTTTATTTTAATATATTACAAATTATCGCCATCTTGGATACTCGTCACCGTGGTTTCACTAACCAAATATGCAGTACAGTAAGTGCGCCACATTATGGACACGTTAAGAAATTTTCATTATTTTGATCAACTTATTTATCTCTCAAATTGCTATAAATTTACAACTACATAAAGTAAATATTACGGAAACTTTTCTTATAAATATGCTGCAGTATAGCGAATGTGGCTGTCAAAATGGGCTTGTGGCCATATTAGAAACACGTTCCTGTATTTTGTATTCTTAAAATTTACATTATATAAAAACCTAATAAATTATTTTATTCAATTATAAAAATGAGGGTCTTTTACAAAATAACAAATTAAATTGTATTTCACTAGTTGTAATTTATGAAACTTACAATTAATTTTATTTTTGTTATAAATTTTATAGCGGGTACACTCTAATTAATTCTTTAATTACTATTCTTCTGATAAAGGGTAATATATCTCAGCTGAAATTACTGTCCTAATAAGAATGATTTCATTTCAGATTTTACCGTCTAATTTAAATCTTCACAATTAGATTTTCCTAGTTAAAAAAAAAAACACCAATATACCAAACTTTAATGGAATGTAAATTAAATTAATTAAATTATTCATTACAAATTCACCTCGCGTTCAAATTTCCCATAAAGTTTATTATGAATGCTTAAAAAGATCGAAATAAGTAAGAAAATCTAAAATTATTTCTTTATTAGCAGACAAAATTTACTACCTTTAATGGTTAAAATAGGATTTCGCTAATGTGTGTTCTTGGAAAACTTACGGAGGAGAGGTGAATGGACAAGTTTAATTTTAGATATTTTTTCATTTATTCGAGCCAAACAAGATATTTTTAGATAAAAAAAAAGTAATATTTAAACAAATTATAAGTTAAAATAAGTCTGACAAATCGCCGATTTAAAATATCAATCTCTAAACATTCTAAAGATCTTAATTATGGGAGTAAAGAACTTATTGATGATACATTACGACGATAATTAACCACGATGTTCTTCGTTTAACTAAACGATGGATTCCTTCTAGTAGTAATAGTAGTAAATATACTCGTGATAATTCCATATTGGAGAAAACTCTTCCAGAAGTAATGGTGATGATCCCAATGGATCAGAGTATGGACGAAAGTTGATAGATGTGTGTGCCGTATTGTAATATTACAATTTTCCTTTAACAAATCAGACAATTCCCTGCTGATTTTATCAATATCTTTACCTAATATAGCAATTTTACTTACGGTATTCTATTCAATTACTTAACTATTTTCTTCTTCTTCCAGTTACACAAATTCTAAACACTGAATTTAATTCACAGGATAATTGTGTTTTAATGCAAATGCCTTATTTAATTATTTTAAATTATTAAATTCGAATCGAATATTAATTAGTGTATGTAAATAAAAATGAAATAAACAGCAAGAAATAATAAAATACATTGTGTATACACTGAGATTAGTGGTATAAGGACCAGTATTAGCGAATAATCCCATTGTATTAAAATACTGTATGCACAGGAATTGCATTATTTGTCCCCATTAAAAAAAATCACAAGCAATCGTTCGTGTTACAAGTGAATTTGTTACGAAAAATTCCCAAAATATTGGTTAGAATACGTCGATCTGTGGACAAGTATCGTTTATAAATAAGGATTTGTGAAATTGTTACAGTGGAAACATGAATAATAATAATCAAAATTACTGATTAAACTTAATATTTACACTAGTTGGCACTTAAAACATTGTAATTTTATGTTAAATATCTATTGTCATAAGGTTCGATGACGTTATAAATAATTTTTATCCGCAATCACACCTTGTAAAAACGTGAGGAAGTAAATCAATAAGCTCTTTCTTTCGGTTGTAGGCCTACATTAATGTATTTTATATCTACTTATTGGTTGAATACAAAACCAATAAATATATCTCAGTTCGGACGAATAAACCAGTTTTTTTTTTCCACCAACAGTCTTGTAACTTGACCTAAATATGTCGGAGATGCTTTTTCAATACGTTACAATAGACGTTGTTGGAATATGAAATACTAAAATCGTCTTTTCCATTTCAAAATTCTATTTCCGCATCGAGTTTTAAAAATATAATTTGAAAAATGGTTAATGTAACCCTCGGTGCCAAGATGGCGGCTCGTCTCCGATTCCAGCAAGAAAACAGTGGGACGAACGTTCTAACCTAACCTAACCTATTCTAATAATGTGGTTGCTAATAATTAGGGTAATTTATTAGAATAGGTTAGGTTAGAACGTGCGACCTACTGTTTTCTTGCTGGAATCGGAGACGAGCCGCCATCTTGGCACCGAGGGTTACATTAACCTGAAAAATTAATCATTTCTTTACAGTATGCATTGTAAAATTCGACTTTTATGTAAAATTTATTCAGTTTATTCAGTTTTTTTTTTTAATTTAAACATTATAGAAAAATGGTAAAATTTTACCAAAAATTTGGTACCATTGTACAGAATAATTAATTGAAAATTAATTAAATTTCATTTAATTATACATTCAACCATTGAAAACAAAAGCGTATTATTGATTTATTTCTGCGATATTCACTATTAAAAGTAGGCTATTATTTATTGTGAAATCGTCACAATGCTGGGCTACAGTTATTAATCCTTTTTTTTTTTTAATTTTAAAAAATCACGTGGTTTCCGGCCAGACCGGAAGTCCGCATACAGTTAATCAGGTGTCTGAATAAAACTGAATTGAAATCACGTGACATCCGTTTCGGACCGGGTGTATGGTTCCACGTCTTGTCTAGATTTTCATCTATCTAACACTGTTCCCGAGATTAACGAAAGACAGACAAACAGACAGATGACAGCGGGGAATGATTGGGTTTGCAATTGAAAATTCTTAAAAAGTTTAAAAATCCAAGAAAATACTTAAAAACTTACGTCATAAATTGAAGACAGTAAGAGTTAATTACAGTAGTGTTAAAATAGGTACAAGCAGATACTTTGAATATCATACATAATTATAAAAGACTAGTTTTTAGAGTAGGAAAGAAAGAGAGTAATCAAAAAACACTTCCAGTAAAGATGGAAACAATAATCGTATATTTTTATTTATTATTCTTATAGCCTACCCACTGCGTTATTTCGCTATTACTTTCCATCCATGACCTTGAAATTATACTTGTTTGGATGAATAGAATTACACTCTACATCCATAGATAAAAATTGTTTAAAAGGACTTCCAGATTTATAAATTGCATATAAATCATCCAGATTTTTATACGATTAAAACCTTTATTTTCATTTTAAAATGTAATAGTTTTATTCACATATAAAGTTATTGTGAAAAACAAAAAAAAACTCCTTTCAAAACCTTGAATTCAGGATTAAAAAATACGAAAATGTGTAAAAATAATTATAATTTTTATATATTTATGTAAATATATAATAATAAAAAAATGGAATGTATCTTATTATGACATCGGGCTGCAATTTTAATTGTATTTTAATTTTAAAAACCACGTGACTACCGGTCCAGAAAGGTATTTCGTATACAGTTAATCGGGACTTCCGACCCTTAATCATTCCATAACTGGGTTTCGATTTACATTCATCTAATTACGTTCTCGTAGGACAGACAAACAGACAGACGACAATACCGAAAATTGCGGCCCAATTAATAATTTCAAATTTATATCCAATCGTAAAGTTATTAATAACGATTTTTGATCGAAAATTGTCTCCACTCGTTTAATATTAAGGAACACTTAAAAATGTAAATTTAATTTCTCATTAATTTAAACTTTTGAAGATTTCTGACAAGAAAATACAGTAATTAAATGCTTATTATAAATTAAGCAACTCAATTAACAGAAATTTTATCCTAAAATTGCTAAATTACAATAAGATAACGTTAAAACTTGAAACTATTCAAATAGCATTTAACAATATTCTCATTTCAAAACATCTTTTGTAAGGAGAATTGTAATATAAATTTTCTCTTTAACAGATAATGTCGTCGAACAATTGTATTTCTCTACGGAATTCCAATTAACTGTTTCTAATAATTTGAAACAAATTCATTTAAAATTTATTTAATTCCTTAAATGATATTTTAGTTACAATTTTTTTTTTTTTTTTCTTTCTTTATGGAACTGATAAACTTTACCATATCTTTCTCCTCTTTTAAACGTTATAACAATTTTAAAGAAATATCTATTGTTATAATAGATATTACACTAGCAATTAAATTATTTAATATAATATTTTATAATAAAATAAAAGTTTGAATATAATAAAGTTCATAACCTTACTTTGCGTGAATGGTATCCTTTTTTTTTTTAAATTCTGAAATAGGAAGGAAGTAAAGAGCGAGATAACTTTGATGCCAAACTGTTGCTCTGAAGAATCGTGAACACTACAAATGTTTTCTGTTTCTATGACGACATCACGATGTCGTCACGTTAGCCACCTAGCGAGAAGCTGAAAACTCACTCTATCTCTCTTCTTTCTCACTTTATACACTTAAAGAATTGTTTATATGCTTAATCATAAATTTAATTTCGTTCCTTTTATAATAAAATTTGTTTTTTTTTTAGGTAAAATAGGTCACATTTTTTACACTATTTTTTAAAATCTAAATATATATATTTTTTTTGTATTTTAAATTATAAAATAAAATAGTTGTGTTAAAAATTGTATATTATTTTATATAAAATTTTAAACTGTTCATAATATATTTATTTTATAGTGTAAAATATATAAAACATAGAAATAAAGACTTTCAGATTTAATAATAATTTAAAAAAAAAAAAAGATTATAATTTATATAATGATAAACCTATAAAAGTTTTTATACATTTTATTTCTAAACATAAATCTTATTTTAAGATAAAAAAAAACATAAAAATTCATCATTTAAAAAGGAAAAAAAGTCGATATTTAAATGTATATTTAAAAAGATATTACAGAATTTATATTTATTTTTCTTAAAGTTGGCTTGATTTGAACGTTTGTATAATAATAAAAACGTTCAAATCAAGCCAAGTTTATCATGAAAATATTTTTTTTTTTGGAATATTTATTCGACGTTTCGATTTATTTATTTTATAAAAATAAATTTGTAAAGTGTATTATTACTAATATTAAATTTTAAAATTTTAATCATAGACTGGAAACGAGATATAAAGTTGTTTACTCTTTAAAACGTAAACAATAAATTCGTTTATAATTGTCTTGCAGGGTCGTGCAATACATTTAAAAATTGAATTTTATTTGTTTTATTGATTGTATTCAATTATTTTTATTGTTATTTGTGTCTTATGTATACAAATTTTCATTTAACGCCACCATTCGTTCTCTCGAGAGTTGGCATTTAATCGAGTGTGGCGTTAAATCAATTAATAAACAATAAAGTATTATATACAGTATATATATTATTAATGAAGTAAACAGAAATTTAATTTTGAATGTTTCGAAAGCCGTATGATGTGATAATTCGTCATTCACAATGCAAAATGGTACATTTGGTAATTCGTAGATACAGAAGGATTCTCTATTTTATTTTTTATGGGAAATATTCATTGTGTTATCATAGCGTAACGATCGAATTCAAATTCAAAGTTATTATTTGAAGTATTATCGAACTGCTACGTTAAGAAATAATAATTTTTAAATTGTTGAATTAAATTCAAATTTATTTTAATTTGAAAGACTGCAGTTATCCAGTGATTTCTTAACTGTTTTTGGAATAATCTCTTTAGCATTTCATACTTCAAACTCGAGTGTATATTGCGATTTTAATAACTTATCTGCCATTAAATATGATATAGTTTTCAAAAATCCCTTCCAAGTTTTTTACATTTTCGGGGACATTGAAACGTTGAGTCGTAAGATTATATTCACCCTCTTTGAAGTTGAATAATTCCCGTGCTTTTGGTCGAAAATTTCTGAAAATTTCCAGGGAGGTTTGTGTATTAGGGGGATTGACGCTATTAAATTTTGGTGGTTAAAGGTCAACGGGATGGGAGATAAAAAAGATCGTGTGTCATATCTCGAGCAGGGTCGGACTTAATGAAGATTTTACTCGTTATTACAGTAGCATTTACAATTTTCTTTTATAAAACCCATACTTACTCTTAAAATAAAGCTTTTTGCCATTTTATAATAATTAAAATTATAAAAATGTTTAAAAAATATCGTAACAGATGGCGCCACTAACATTTTAAATGTTGCTGGGAAAGTTAAGCAGCTCGTTACCGAATTTTTTTTTTTCAAAATAATGCCAGAAACACGTATTAAATTTGTTTAGAACAGTGGCCGATCAGATTTGAATTTTTTCTGTTTAATAATGAATATTTATTATACAGTTTATAATTACTTTCGTTTCTTGTTTTCATTTGCTCCTTTTTTCAGTACTTGTGTTTTTTCGCGTAACACAGGTTCTCACCCAATGCATTTAAAGGTGTGTTATTTTAAATCGCTTACAATGTGGTATGTTGGCAAATGTAAATATGCATATACATGGTTGTTACGTATAGTAATATTTAATTAATTCATTTGTTTTCGGAAACGAGTTCCAACACCTCCGTAACACAGAAAAAATCTTTTTCTGTGTTTCTGCATTAAATTATGCAATCCAAATGAGTTTACGAGCATCGGGAGAAGCATAGACTTTTCTTTAATGTGATAAGCATATGTGTACTTTATGTTATAGTCGGAATACTTCACCACAAAGTCGGACATATTTTAGAAATCGATTTCGAGTGTCTGTGATTTAATACCAACTTTGAAGTCTCTGTTGCCCCACTCTGCTCGATGGTAGAAATCAATATTCATTTTCGACAGCATACATATCAATCTAAATGTAGTCTACTTTTCGGTTGCATAAATATAAACTTTATAAAGTTTTAAAATATATAACTATTTAATTAATGATGCTGATAGTTAGTCATACTATTTCTATTATTACGTTGTTGCACATCACTTGTGTTTAATAGCTGTATTCCATAAACCCCCAGAAAGCCCACAGAAAAGAATCCATAAACGTTAGATCTGAAAACCTTGATGGCCTATGTTTATTGGTCTATTCTAACCTATCTTAATCCTCTTCGCTCTCATGTAGTTCCTGTTTTTAATTCCTTCGGAATGGACATGGCACGCATCATTTATGTTCATAAAGAATGCGAACAACACACGGATGAGAGACTCCATACTCGCCAAACATTCGTTGAGTCCTATAGATGTGCACTGATGTATGGTTAGCACATGGTCGAATTTTCTTCGACAAATTCATTTACTGCCGGTCTCACAACGTGGCTTTGTAGTCTTGGTGGCAATTTTTCGGTAACCATTGTACATTGCCGAGCATTACGATGACATCCTCCATACTTTAAAACTATTCACTGTATTCTTCATTTGTATTTTTAATATTTTTAATAGAAAAATTATGAAATACACACGAGTTGAATATAAGAGAATAACAGCACACAGCTATTCATTTAATTAACACTTACTCTTATCTATATAATATAAATTTATATCTGATTTGATGCTAAATATATTCACTTTCATTCTATATTTATATTAGAAAAACAATTTACAGTATAAAATCTTAAGCTTTATTAAAAATTTATAAGTAAATAAAACAAAAAACATTTAGTTTCTTTTCCGAAAAACTTAATGCCTGTTTATTATTTTTTTAATTTACAGTTATAGGTAAGTAAATATTTAAGATTTCTATAGAAATTAATATAAAATTTCAATAATATGGCAGTTTATTTTACAAATAATTAAAAGTTTCTTACACTTTTTTTTATTGTTTCGAATAAATCCTAATAAGTAGGCAAGGATATAATTTCTATTAGCAAGAGTTTTCCAAGTTTAATTTTTACAAAACTCTTTAATAATAGGGAAATCATTAAGTCAAATTTCTCTCATATTACTTTCATTACAGAACACCTTTATCCGAGAAAAGCACTTATCACTTTCCATGTTTCCCTTCCAATTTATCAGAGGTATTTGGGACGTCTTTCGGAAAGTGATTTTTTCCAACCTCTGATAAACCTAATATTGATATTAATTTCCATTTATTTTTATTCTTAAAATTGACTTTCTATAAAACTTTAATACCTCTTTGAATTTATGTTTTTATTATAAAATATACCATTTTTTAAAAAAGTTGTTATACTTTATTTTTTTTTAATGTGCGTGCGCTATACTTTAAATGTAATTTAAATGAAAAATCTTTAAAAATTCATAAATAGAATAAATACAAGAAATTCGAGTAGTCTGTATCATAACTTTACCATCAAACTTCTTAAAAAACTCTTATTGTAAGAGCCAATATAAAGATTTATTTATATATCTACAACCGAAGAGTTAAACTACTACGTTTCAACTATTTTCTATTGATCGAACTCGACATTTTTTTTTAAAAAAAACCCCTAAACTTCGTAACTTTTAGGTGTGGAATTTAAAAAATATATATATTAGTATTTTTCTATCACTAAGAAAGTTTTATATGATCATTGTAATTGAATACAGAGGAAAATTTACATATAATTTAACTACGGTGCCTCTTGGTGTTCTAAACTGACTTCATATTATTAGCAAGTAACTGTAAATAATAACCGCACAGTCTGCTTTTTATATACAAATTATTAATTCTCTATATGCAGAATTACTAAAAAATCATAAAATTAATTTAATTATTATTTGTAACATTTCATTTATAATAAAATATTTACGTGATTTCTACGAACATTTTCGTGATCATATAAAATGCCTGTAGCTATTGCTTTGTTTTTAATGTTAATTAAACCGTCTATTTAATATTATAAACGATATAATTTAATGTCTAATTAAGTAATTATTTTAGTTAGATGAGGATTATAAATTAATTACCGTACTACGAAATATTTAATCTATATACGTACAGAACCGTTAAAATATGATTAATAAAATCCTATTATTTTTTTTTCTTAATCGTATAATTAGTTAAATAGTATTTATAATATATATTCGAGTAGAAAACAGATATTAGCAAACGTACGATACGTTATAATAAATGTAAAACCATCTTGTAACAATAGTTTAACGATTCTTTTTCAATAGACAATTAAAACGGGCAATTATTTATTGTGAATCGTCACAATTCCGGGTCACAATTTTTAATCATATTCTTAATTTATTTAATTTAAAATGCATTTTCTCCGTCTGAAATTTGTGTCGTCTTGCCCCTGTACATCATACTTTTCCTGTTAGCAACACAGTCGTGCCAGTTATCTATGTAACTCCATTCGGGTGAAAACGTTTGAATTGAACTCGTGTAATTCCCGTAAATAGTCAATTTGTAAAGTTGGTATACAAGTTAATTGTTAAAATTTTGGAAAATCGTCTTTCGCAGCTCGTATAAACAATTATTAATATACACGAATGAAATTTTATTCATCGTTTAAATATTCATTACAGTAATCTGTCAATTCTTTTACAACAGATTGAATACATATTTCATAAAGTTCGGATCAAAAACATTAATATTAAATAAAGAAATGTTTATTTTTGTAAGAACATGTTCTCTTTATTTCATTTATTCGCGTATATTTAGATATATGTACTGTACACATTAAATGTAGGCCTATATATGTCGGTAAAATTTGGAACTAAGTGAGGAACGAAATTTAAAACATATTTAAGGATCCGGTTAAGGAGCCGTAATCGAATCCAGGTAAACAATCCCTGGAGTTTTTCACAGGTGATCCGTCATAGGCCCACGATGGGAGAAATGATAACGTTTTTTCATTAATATTTTTAATGTTTGTCCTTTTTACTTTTTCTCTCGAGTAACGCTGGATATCTCTATTAGTTATCCCTAATGCTCTCTAGATAGAATAATAAACATTAGTTTTAATTTTGGTAATTAGGGTGCCACTTACACGACTTTCAACCACACCATCAGATTGATCGTAAATCTCTCATAAAAATTATTCGTTTATTTAAAGACTTTGAAAAAAGTTACCATAAGAAAGAGCTAAGTTTGAGGAACCTTTCTGGACTGTTTTCCTCAATTTGTATAGCAAACATAAACAAATACAATAAACTAAACATAGGTAAGTAGACAGGTGCAGCGAGTGCAAAGGTGATCCTGAAATGGGGTATAAAAATAATCGGTATTATATTTGTATTTTCAAATTTTAAATTTTTTTCCATTTCGATTGATTCTATAATGTTTTTTTTTTTTTTCTTTTTTTTTCATTAAATAACCGATCAATTATAAAATCTTGCACAGGGCACACGAAAAGCTACTTGCACGTAAAAGACTCGACACAGCGAATAGGTAAAATAATTACACAATGTATACATTTAAAAATAAATCATCAAATTATTTTGATTAAAATACACGAAATTTAATATTAATTGTAAAATACTTGATTTCAATTCTATAAATTTATTTTTATATTTAATTATAGAAACAATCTTACTTAAAACCAGTTCATAATTATTGAAAAATATTCCAATTTAGAATTTAATGTTTTTTTCTTTCAACAAATAAGAAAAAAATGTGGTTATTTTTATCGCAAAAGAGAATTCTAATCACTTTTTTTTTCCATTTAATGATGCTGAAAGTTATAAGAAGATTAAAGACAATTAAGTAAAGTTTTTATATTTTGAACAGATGAATATTAATATCGATTTACACAATTACAAAACAATTTTTGGGAACTGATTTACTGATGTTTATTACATATTTTATACTTTTAAAAAATGCTATTAATAATAATAATAATAATAATAATTCAAAATTGTTTTTAATGAAATTTTTATATCTGAACCATAACCAGTTGTAATTTAAATTACTAAAATAAAACAGGGCAGGCTCGAACGTCGGTTTTTCAGCCTCACACCGAGGCCCCGCATTCAGAGAGGCCCACACTTTTAAATATGCTTTAAATGCCACTTTTAAATTTCTAATAAACAACGTTTATAATAAATAAATTAAACTGTTCGATTTTTATATTGAATACGACTTTTATCCCTCCAAATACAGTTCGATTTAATAATGGAATAGGTACTGCTGACGGTGGCGCGTTATCCTATGGGTAAAAAGGGCAATTGCCTGGATGCCCCGCTAGCAGGGTGCCCCAAACCAATCTTTTATAAGAAAAAAAATGTGTGAAGTCAACACTGTACGTGGAACTCCCTAAATTCAAATTTGCTCGGGTCCATCAAATACGTGGAATTTTTAAAGAATTCGGTGCTAAATTATTAAATGTCGTTTATAATTTTTTAATTTTTCTCCCCAGAAATTATACTTTACTCAATTATGAAACATTGTATAATTCATTATTCAATGGCATCCTTGCTTCTTAATATCAAAGAAAAAAAAGTAAATTATAGGTAATTATATCGTATTATAATCATTTTATGTTATTGGAAATTATGTATATTATGTCTTCCTTTTCTAATTACGAGAAACGAGTTAACAAGAAACTTCCTAGTGTTGCATTTACAAATGCAATTTTTTAAAGAATCTTCAATGTTAACCAATAACACGGATCAAAAATTACGAATATATAAAAAAGGACTTTATGCCTCTTTTTATAGACAAATAAATTTTATATACTGTACTTGCAACAGCTGCGAATATAAGGTATGTTATATAAAATCCTATTAAAAAAAGGAAACATCGATGTGACAAGGGAACGATTTGTACTTGGTAGAAGCTGAATGAGATTGAAGATTTTCTATAGATTAATTTTGGATTTATAAAAACTAAAATGACCAACGTTTGGATCACTTTTGTGTAAACACATTGGACTGAAATTGGATAAATGACACGAAAGAGAAAGAATCAAAATAAATAGTTGTTCTCCCGTGAATTAATATAAAATTGAAGGTTTTAAAAATAATTGTCAAAATTGAAATTTAAGTAGAATATATATATATATATATATTAGCTAGAAATTTATGAAAAAATTCAATTGAATATACGTACAAAAACGATATAAACAGTGGTCATTTTTTGGGGTTATTGACACCAGAATTAATTTATAAGAAGATTTTCAGCTTTATCAAATTGTAAGCACGGGTTGTTCCCTCGAGAAACACTTCCTGTATTATTTTAAAATGTTTTTTTGGGAAGTAAACAGGTGATGCCATTTATTTTAATAATCTCAGTTGAGAAATTTTCAAAAACAAGAAAGAAATAGCTAGAAAGTTGTAAACTTTTCCAAATTACAAAAATGTTTATTGAAATGCATATATGTAATTTTCTCTTCACCGTATAATAATTGAACAATATAACTATTAATCTATTATGTATATTATGAAGTTCTTGAAATGATTTAACATACTTTTTTTTTTTTTTTAATTTTTGACTGTCTTTGCTCTGTGGGCACTAAGACGGCCTTTTACCATACTCATCTTAAGTTCGGCCAGGCCTACTATCAGGCTGTAAGGTCTATATCATACTTATGCATATATTACATATTATATGCATAAGTAGATACAAAGGACTTTGATATAGAGACCACTCTATGTATTGGACGTGTGCGATACTGTTGGACCTCGCTATTCCTTACGTGTATAGCTCTTGTATTATGGTTCCATTTGATAAAGCTTCAAAAATGCTATATACTACATATAACAATATATAACTAATCCGGTGAATTTGAGCAAGATAAATTACCTGTCTGTGCATTTCTTCAATGTTGAAGTCAATAATAAGTGTCCATATTTTCAATACCTTTGTACTTCATTCGCCATTTATTTCGGATTTTAATAAATAAAATGACATTTAAATTATAAATTTGTTACACGCAGGTCTTAGAATACCGTGCGAAACGTATTAAAGTTAAGTTAAATATTTAATTTACGCTTTAATACGTGTTAAAGCTAACACTTATATGGCGTTATAATAGCTGACAAATGAGTATAATGTAAATATTAAGTATCTTAGTCCTTTCTCGTGTCATTCAGCTACAATTGACCCGTCTATATCTTTGACCACGTGCTTGGCTTTACGACCTCATCGATACAACGAACAATTCGACTTATCCACAAACACTGTCGTTTACAAAATAGAGATAATGAACAGTTAATTATAGTTAATGTTTTTAACTGGCATTTTATAATCGATCCGCACAATTGGAAATTAAAAATGTTTATGCTATAACTTGTGTGCGATTCTTTCCAAAAGTGAATAATTAGGAGGAGATTAGAAATAAATAATAACAGTAAGAGGTTAATTAGAGTCAATTGCTGGTTTAGTTTTGATTAGATTTAGAATTCTTGGTCAATACAAATAATTAGTTTGTTAATGTTTCTTATAAGAAAAGACATACTTAATTATTCTACACAAAGGAATTAATTGTTGTTTGCTATTAATTATGTTCTCCAGTCGATATATAAAATATCATTAATTAAAATTAAAATATGCTATTATGTAATGTTTTAAAGAATTTCTGTGATTAAAAAATAATCACGAATAAGTGAGTTATTCAAATATAAAATAGACAAAATAGTAAAAGAAGATATAAAAAAGATGAAAAAGTAGCCTAAAAGATGAGAAGTGTAAAATAAAAATCGAGAATTAATATTGTATTTATGTATTTAGTAAATATATAAACATAACCCACCACCAATTATTGACACGCTGAAGCATTTGTATGATTTTTCCCCTTCATACAGTGTAAACTCGATAATCCGAAACCGTTTAAAAATAGAACAAATCCCGCCCCAAGCTTTCTATATTTGGTTTCGATTTTTATCTATCAAACTCCGTTCTCGAGATTAACAAAGGACAGATCGCCAGACAGACGGATAACAGTAAGAATGTATTGGTCCGCAATTCGAAAAACTGTAGCCCAATAACAACAATATATAATAACGAATAAATTTGTTTAATTAATATTTACATTTGAATATCCATTAAACGTATTTATTCAAATTTAGGTTTTTCTGGAACAAATTAAACAAAAGATAACTTTAAAAAAAATCTGAAAATTTATGTAAGAAGATCTTTAAAGTGATTTTTTTTTTTAAATTTGAATATAAGTTTCAAATTAATATAACGCGATTTCTTAAATAAATAAAAATGTAAAATGTATTAAAATATATGTCGAAATCTTCACTTTATAGAAGACTTCAATAATCAGGAAATTTATCTATACTTTTTTGGTATCGGGATATCCCTCTACCCTTGCATATTTAATGCGAATTTAATAAGTGATTCGGGCAAACTTTTGATACAATAATTATTATCACAGCAATATGATTACTTTTATTAAATAATTTAACATTATTAACACAATCGGGATCATACAATTAATCGTCTTCTATAGATTCTTCGTCGTGAACGAGCGTGAGGATGTGTCGAAGTTCTTCGAATGGTTTGAAAGTAATTTTGTGCACGAATGCCTTGAATTGTTTTCCTAATAATCTAGATCTAAAATTTTCTTCTAGTTTTTTTATAATCCCCTGATCCAACATATTCCTTTGAAGTTTGTATTTTGAACAATTTGGGTTGTCTAGGCCCACTCCTCACCCGGCTTCTTTTACTATCGTTCCGGGTTGTAGAATATCGACGGTTTGTTTGCTTGGTGTAATTGGTGGGTCATTACGTCTTCAAATCGAATATCGGAAAGGTAAATGGTTCCTCTTGAGTGTTCAGAAGTGGTTGCAGAAGATCTTTCTTAGCTTTGAAATATCACTGGATTTCTTCTCTTTATGAGCCATAATGCATCCCTTGCTATCCGAATTTTAATTTTTAATGTGGTTTCTCAAACTTTCAGCATTCATCTCAACGTTTTTCAATTGAATCGTGTTCTTCGTGACCATCGCTTCAGCTTCCAAGGCTGATGTATCAATTCTTAAGATTTTTTAAAATAATTACTGATGAAATCCTCTTCGTTCTTCGTGTCCAATTTAAGATACTTCTTGACATTAGTTTGTGCGCTAAGCAATGGATGTAAATTGCTTGAGGATGAGTTTCTTTGATAATCTCCTGTAGGCCTCGATTTTTACCAGACATGACGCTAGCACCATCATAAGACTGCGCAAGAATTGGAACATCGCCCAAATGGTGTTTATTCAATGTGTCCGAAATTAATGTAGCCAGTCCTCGAGCTTCTCTGGAGGTGAAACAATTTGTAAAACCTATAAATCTTTCGACTGTGTCTAAACCGTTCGCATATCTTATGGTCATTGACAATTGTTCCTCTTTAAAGCATCTGACCTCGTCCACACTTAAAAAAAGCCGCACGCTTTAGATTCTTCAATAATTTCTTCCAGACTGAGGTTCGATATCACTTCATTATTTCATTCTGGATATCAGGGCTGCGGTAGTTGTAGTGTTTTTCAAAGTGGAGTAAAAATTTGTCATCGTATTTACAAAAAAGTTGAGCAATTTCCAAGAAATTACCTCTATTTTTAGAAGATGCATTTTCCCGGTGCCCTCTCAAAGGCAAACCCTGACGAACAAGGGTCAGTATTATATCAATAAGTTTAGCCAAGTATTCTCTGTTTTGAACAATTTCAAATTCTTGATGTTTCTTAAGTTGTTGATGAACATCCTTAACTATAAGAGATGACAATAAGACACATACATTCGGCTGCATTCAGCGCGAGGCGATCATTCTGAGCATTTTTTAAACGCTTCTGCTAATTTTTTCCAGTTGTTAAAACCACTTTTCACAAATTTTGGTCTCGTATATCGCCCTTGTTGAAGTTTCTGCATACGAAACAGTAGACTTTGTTTTCTTCTTTGCTGTATTCAAATCAGCTATTATATAGTTCATAATATCTGAACGAAAACGAACTGAATTTTGTTTCAAATTTAGTTTTAGTGATGGTCCAACTTGAAGGGTGCCTAGTTCATCCGGTTTGTCAAATTTTTTAGAAAAGGGTCTTATGGAATCAATAACGATGACTCCGTCACCATCCACTTCTACGACCGAGTCGGCTGACTGTGACGTTACCGACGTTGGCGGTGGCGAGCATACACAGGAGTTTTCTAAATCATTTGTACCTTCAACCACCTTTTTTTCGTCCAGACAGGATTCTTTTATTGAGTTTGTTGATGATTCGGGGGAAGGAATACTACTTCCGTGTTACTTCCACGTGTCCTTGGAGTATTATTTCTTCTAAAAAAAACATCTGATGTCTTTGAATTTTTACATGTTGACATCTTATATTTAGAAAAAAATATAAGTGCTTACATGTTATTAAACTGAATCACTTATTGAACAGTTATACAATTGAAATAACTTTACATATTATTACTAGGTAAATTATTACAGTTCACTATTAAATTATTTGTTTATGCTTTCAATGTATCACCTTATGCTTGCTTGGTTGTGACTTAAATATAATTGATCGATTGATTGGATTTAATAATTTTGAATCTTGTTTTTCTGGGGAGGGCGCCGGGTTAACTGGGGGGGGGCCCACCCATGCCCCTTCTTGGCTAAGCCCATGGGCTTTGGTAGATCTTTCGATACTCGGACTGGTGTTTGAGTCTCCCTTTTTATTACATAACCCAAAGTCGAAGTTAGAAACGAATTTCCTCAAGATAGGTAGGTATTTCGGATGGATGTCGACTTTTCTTCTTTGATTTCATCACGAAATACTTAATCATGGAAGCTCTGACACGGAATAAGCAAAGATTTCATTCTGTTTCTGGGATCGAATTGGAGCTTTCGCAGCATACATTCGTCCACTGGGTAATTGTTGTCATATTCGGTCGATGAAATTCCTCTCGCATCAGCTAACACTTCAAAGAATGCCAAAATAAATATACAAATTACGAACATTTTCATAACTTCAGCAATAACTGCAGAAAAAACCATACACAGTCGCTCAGTAAATATAAACAACGTCATATGTTAACTCATTAGAATAAATATATTAAATATTAATTGAATTGAATTGTTGAAATAAGGCAACGTAACCGATCTGTCAAGAGAAAGGTTCTTTCCTAGAGAAATTTCGTGCCAAAATGGCTCGTATTTAAGAGCTAGAAACGTGAAGATAAACGGAAAATTCCACGTAGGTACAGGTATGAACCAAAAACCGTTTCAAATTGGAAACGTTGGTGACAAGAACACGACTTACAATCCAAAAAAATCCAGCAACGAGTTGCTTAACTTTCCCGGCAACATTTAAAACTGCTTGTATGGTGCCATTTTATAACAACAAAATGGCAAAAAGCTTAATTTTGAGGGTAGGGATGGGTTTTATAAAAAATTGTAAACGCTAATAACGAGTAAAATCGTCATCAAGTCTGACCCTACTGGAGATACGTATGATCCCCTTTATTTCCCCACATCCTTGACCTTTAACTACCAAAATTTTAAAATCAAAGTGGCCATTTATAAATACAACTCGATTGGCTCGTTTATTATGCCATAGTTGTTTGTGTCAATTGAAAAAAAACTTTTTCCTACAAGTACAGAAACAGACCAAAGTAATTTAATGGAATTTTTAGCAGAAATTAAAAAATAAAAAAAAAAACCGGTGGTGTGTACGCTATAAAAAAGATGCCAAAGAAGAAGTGGAATCATTATTTATAGCCTCATCAGAAATGGTTCTAAATTATAATAATTCTCAATCCCCATTAATACAAATAGATGTTTCTTTCGAGTTTAATGTTGAAAATTATAAACTTTTAGGAATTTATTACTCTAGTATAACCGACAAACAGCTGGGAAAGTGAAATGAATACATCGTGCTATATTTGTACATGCTTTTTATTAAAGTATTAATTTGTTAAAGTACAATTTACGTAACATTCTTTATATTTTACAAATTGTTTTCATCAAAAATTTATGTTATATAGTGTACATGCGTGTTTGTATGTATGTACAGTATAAATATACATACAATTGCATTGTATACATACACACATACCCAAAACCGTTTCCATTTAGAATTTATGGAGAATTTTAATCAGATTATACAATTATCAAAACAGTTTCACATCACTCTCAAAAAATAAATATTCAAACTCTCCAACAAACAAAATTTTTTAAACATTAAGAACTCCATCTGTAAATAAATTTTTAACTAAATATTGAAAAAAAAAATTATTATTTTTATTTTCACAATAAATGTAAATACTGAATTTGGTAACAAAATACTTAGAAACCGAATGGAAACAAAATTTCATTTGTATATACACACAACAAAAAATGCAAAACACCAATCACACATTAAACTTCAGAGAAATGATTGGATTATTAACTAATACTTCAATGATTTATATTTAATAAAATATAAGATATTCAAAGATAATCATCTTAAATAAATAATAAAATTTTATACAACTATACAAAAGAATAATTTTATTAAACCAATTGCAAATAATATTTTCTTCATTTGTTGAAAATGTTCTTATCCTATACAACTGAAAATTTTCAAATTATGATATGACACTATTTTTTTTCTTTTTTGTGTGTGTGTGTGTGTGATATTACATAACACAGCATTTATGTATCTGGTCCCTTTATCTTCAATAGAAATGTAAATTAATGAATTCAAGATGCACACATTTCTAAATTTGTTGATCCGGATGAAGCTGGAAGCACGTGTAACTGGGTAGCTCTACTCCAACTATATACTTGGCCGGGATCGAACGGTTCCAGTTTAGCAGTATTTTGTCCGCTACTTTTAATTTGCTGACCTGTATCTGCAATTAAAATGATTAAATTTACTTTATTAAAAAAACTTTTTCCTTTGTGCTTTTACTACTGTAAGATTCGGAGAAAAGGGCGGCTGCAAGATACAGAATTGATATTTTTCTTTCTTCCTCAAAATATCTAAAGCTATTTTTCATATAAATAATGAAAATATTCAGAATATATAATAATATTTTTAATATTTATTACAAAGACTATATCTGACAATAAGATTCACATTTTATATCAGAAATAATATATCAGACGTAGGCAAATGCGGCTCTTGCTGAAAATGTTAATTGTAAAAATAATAATAATAAGCAGACATTTTATTTCCACAATTTTGTGAAAATATGTAATTATATATATATGTAATATTTAGTAATTTATTTCCAAGTTGGTGCGATAAATTAAATTGACATTTCAAATCTACTCTTTTAAAACAAGTTCTCGACCCAGATGGGGGACACACACTCCTTCCCTGCCTTACCGTACTATCCGCCACGACAGTACAGAACTATGGCTCCCGTGCATTATGCAAAACCTACATTTCGGCTCCCACCGAACTCTTGCTTGCCCACCTCTGTAATATATTTTCATTCTAATATTTTTATGATCTGATCGTTCATATGTTATGTACAGCATTAACTTAACAGATAAACTTAATAATAGATAAATAATAATATAAAATACTATTTTAAGTCTTATTATCATTTTAATATTTTCAGTAAAGCATTGATGTTGATGTTTTCAAGTTTTATTGATATATTTAAGTTCTTTGAGTCAATAATTTTTTATTACAATCTCCAATAATATGTAACTAACCAATATTCTGGAAGTTGATCAGAAAAATTAAGATATAGTTATTAATATTTACTTAGAAGTTTAAAATAAATTTTATATTTTTGGCTGCTAATTTATTTACAAACAGTCCACAACTTTCAGATGAAATGTGTTTTAAACAATAGTCTGTGCAGTCAAACAACAGAGCTGCATTTTATAAAGTAAATTCTGTTCCCAAGAACCTAGAGAGAAAAATTCTTTTTTTAAATATGTTACGATGCATAAAACATCTTTTAAAATGTTCAAATCATAGTTTAAACAGAAAATAGATAATAAAATTAATTTTCTTAAATGGTTTAGCTGTTATTAGAAATCTGGACTGCAAGATATCTTCAGATGTCAAAGAATTTCAAATGTCTAATGAAAGGTAATTTAGGGTATAAAAGTATTTTGTACGTAAAAGAAAGTTGTGTGAAGCTCAAAGACTGCCTGTAATTTCCATAAGAATGCTTAATTTCATTATTCATGTTTATACAAATGAGAAGTTATGATAAAATAATATAAATTCTAATAATGATGCATCATATGAAATACTTTGGTAGTTATGAATTAAAATTAACTTACATTGATTCAAATAAAAAAATTTTCTATGCAGAAATGCAAAACTCTAAGAATAGAAAGAATATAAAAATAATAAAAACAAAACTAATGATTTAGTCAGAATATCTAACATCAACTCCTAAGTCAAATATGTTATACTTTTACACAATTAAAATTTATCATATGAGTTTAAATTAATCTTATTTTAATGAATTAGTGATGAAATGACAATTATGAATTATTTTTCAGATTACAAGTTAGAATACTAATAAATAAAAGTAATATATATATAATTATACACATATTTGTTATAAAGGATGACATGGCAGTAATAGTGTTTTGTATAAAAATAAAACAAATGTCTTGTTTTATACAAAATGTTTCAATATTTATATATAAAAAGTATTCTAATTCATAAGAATATAGTAATTCTTCTAACACTTTTAATTTGTTCAGTATGAGCTTCTTTCAAACAAGCAGCAATAACTTAAAATTAGAATATGTTGAAATACTTTATTATTCAATTACCTTTATTTGTAGATTTTTGTTCAGATGGAATATATTTTGAAAGTCTTACAGTCGGCAATGGTAAAAATCCACTAGTCAAAGGCATTGCATCAAGGGTTACGTTATGTCTACCAGAACTATCCACATTGATGACCCCTGAAAAATTCAATTAAAAATTATTTGATATTTAGAATTTTAATCAAGATTTTTTTATTTATATTATTTAAACCGACTGAAAACTATTCATTTCATGTAAAGCTTGAATTTAAAAATGATTATTCTGTTCAATGCTCATGAATTATTCTTTTACTTCCTGCTGATTATATAAATCCTTATATTGTAAATATTCAAAGATAGAAAAATCATTAAGTTCTAATTTAGGCTGCGTTTCTTCACGCAGCGCTCGGGAAGCACTTTACAGCGAACACACTGAAACTGATTTCTAATTGGCCAATACCGCTTGTGACGTCATTTCGCTACGCTCTTGCCGAATAAAGAAATGCGGTCTTATTCTTATGTATATTATATTTTAATATTGAAATACAGTTTTATAAAAATTATTTTACTTTTAAAACTCTGAAATAAGTAATTTACAAAAAAAAGCAACAAATACGCTTTTATTAAATTATAAAATTTTTTTAGACACAAAATTGTTACATTAATACTTCCAATCTCATCTACAACCTTTTTCATAATCTTTGTACTTTTTATAGTTGTAAACTTTTTAAATTTCCTGTTGTAAATTCTGTTTTCTACTATTAAACAATACACATGCCCTTATAACAAATAAAAATTGTGGAGTAACAATAAACATATACTTACTACAGTTTACCCTAATTGTTCAGATATATTTCTATAGATTTAGTGTTTTTTTTTTAACTTTCCTGTGATTTCCACCACTACAAAGTGCAAATTTCACCAAATGGTGATATTTTTATCACTCTGGGAAAATAGACCATTGACTGGCAATTAATGATAAATACAAATTAACACTCAAATTGATAATAATACTGTTTGGAAGTGCTTGTGTGGTTACTCAGAATGGAAAATATTGCCATGTGTATTTTCTATTGTGGACTGTCTTTATGGAATTTTGCAGCCTGCTGCAATGGAAGGGCACAACAATAATTCTTGAACAAATACTTGTGATGTGTTATTAATTGTATATTAACCATTGATGGAAAAATGTAAATAAAAATTTGTTTTTAATTATTTGAAATTTCATTTTGCAAAAAGCCTATACATGTTTTATTGATTTCTTAATCACACATTATATGATCATAAAAATTTTGTTAAAATTATTAATTACAAAAATTAATTTTTATCAATTTTCCATTGTTTTCATTCTTATTAGAAAGATAAAAATAATCTCAATAACAGAATTTGAAATTGAAGTTACAAATATATTTAAAATGTTATCTTACCTGCAGTTTTTCCACAAACTGCCCATGTTTGATCAGTGACAACTTCATACATAAGAAAACTGTGAGTAGAAGGTTGCATTTGAATAATAGTGATATGCATTTGGCACATTGTACCAGCTCTACAAAATTCTGATCCTTTTGGTGGCTCTATTGAAGCTCTGACAGTGTACAAAGTCTAAGAGAAAAATGAATTAGCATGAAAATTTAAAGCAAATAATTCATCTAGTAATCTTATAAAAATATAATAATTTTTAAAACACATTTTAATAATGAAATTCAACAAATTAGCATTTATATATTATCCAATCTAAATTAATTTCATCCTATAATTAAATCTAAAATTCTGGAGAAAAACAAAACATTCACTAAGTGTAAAATGAAAATCAGCATTAAATTAATTTGGTTTAACTTCAAATTCAACTAAATATCAATAACACAATTATAATAATGAATCCAAGATTCTCAAATGTTATTGCAAAATTTTCAAGGTTAGTTTATTTACCATAAAAGTTTTGTTGGTTAAAAATACTTTTATAATTCTCTGATCTTTTCAATGTTAGCAAAATAATGACCAGGCAATTAACCACCCATTTTTAATAATACTATAAACAAATACACTACTAATCACTATCATAGATACCAATCTCTTACAAGCAACTAACATATAAAAATACTGTAAATAGGCAACATGTATACAGACAAATGACAAAGTATCATCTGGAGAAAATTACACAAGAATACATTGTTGACAAGTTGAATAAAGGTTAAGGATAAAAGAAATTACAATGAGTTTGAAGTAGCAAAATATATTTTTTCTATTTGTGAAAGACCTAGGACAGGAAACAATGACATTGTTGTAAAATGATATAGATCTGGGCTTCCCTAACTGTGTGGCGTGACACCCTGGGGCATCGCAGTGCTATCCTAGGGGAGTCGTGAAACAATATGCACAGGTTGCCTGCACGCAATGTAATGAGTGAGTGCATGGTGTGCGCATCTCATCACCCCACTCCTCCATTTCCCCATTCTTTCATTTGTTCATCATTCAGTCTTTTGTTTTCGTCAATTACGAATGACGAATCAGTGTTTTGATTTCAAATGTGTTGTATTTAATTTACGCGTCTTAAAATGGATAATTTTATTCAAATAAACAGAAAATGTGTCGAAGACTCAGGAAAGAGGACCTTTAAAGATACTGACTTCTTAATAAAACTGGCGTATCTTTGCGACATATTTGAGAAATTAAATGTCCTTAAGACACAAGAACTCATACTGCAACTGGCTGAAAAGAAGTTGCTGTTGTGGAAAAAATAAAAAATAAAAGAGGAGCAAGGAAATATTGTTTTCCTGTTTTAAATGGCCTTCTGCAAGAAAAATCTATTCAAAATCTGGAGCCAAGTTTGCAATTGATACTTATCCAACACTTATCAACATTAAGCACCCATTTTTTTACATATTTTCCAAAGAATTTAGATCAATACGAATGGATTAGACACCCATTTCAATTGACCCCACTCTCATCTACACTTTCAACAGTCAACAAAGAACATCTGTTAGAAGTGTCTTGTGATACGAGCCTAAAACTACGATTCGATAAAGAAAAACTATTTCAATTTTGGAGGAAAAAATCCCAAGAATATCCTACTATCAGTACTACAGCTTTGAAGGTTCTTTTACTGTTTGCTACGTTGTACATGTCTGAAACTGGCTTTTCTGCAGTTTCAGTAATCAAGTCAAATATAGGTCACAAATAAATTTAGAAAAAGAAATGAGAAGTAGCCATTTCAAAACTTCAGCCCCAATTTGAGAAGTTATGCTCAGAAAAGCAAGCTCATCCTTCTCATTAATTGTACTGTTATGTTTTCTAATAAATAATAATTATTAAGATTCTATATTCTTTGGAGTTTTCTTTAAATAATAAAGTAAATTTAATGACTGCTAGAGCTACATGCAGGTATCCTCTTTTAGAAGGGTGTTGAAAAAAAAATTACAGCCTGTAAAGGGAGTCACGGTATAAAAAAGATTGGGAACCCTGATGATAATTTTAATAAACACCAACATAACCTGGATGTAAATACTATATATAAATCTTGTAGATGTTTCTAATTAAATTGTTATATATTCAATTTTAATTGTTCTAGAGCAGACTACCATAACAAAAGATACAAATATCAAACTAAAGTGTTATACTTTTCAATTTAGGGAACTGTATGGCTAGTACTCTTTACTTATTTTTCTAAATAAGATAGCACCAGATCATCATGATCTGATGCAACAATATTATTTTATTTTTCCAATAATTATATTCATTTCAAGTTTTAGAACTCATCATCCATTTCTATAAAATACAAATTAATACAATTATAACCTACCGGTACATTTTACATTAAATATTTTTTTTTACTAACCTTAATATAGTTACACACATCCTTTTCAACATTTCTCAGAAAAAAGTTTAATATCCAAACCAGACATCAATTACAATTTTAAACAAATTAAATTCTAACTGTTATACTGTTTGTATAAACATGCAAAATTGATACCCAAAAGCTATGGTATATTTCCTCATCTGATTCTATTGGTAAACCACATATAACTGATATCAGCAACACAAAAGCACAATATGACATCAACTGTATTGATTCCTGTAAGTGGAGTAGCATGCCCTTTTCTGATTAGTTCCATTTCTCTTTGATATTGAATTCTGATCATTTGATATGATCCAAGTCAGGAGCCTATGACCATGTAGTGAACATCATTAAAATAAACTGATATGAATTTAGAAGTTTATCTTACACAATGCATGCATAAATGAGTATAATCCTGAATGACAATACTAAGACTAAAGAAATACAGTAAGACCCCACCTAACCCGGGGGACACGTTCCTAGACGACAAAGCGTTAAGCAAAACAGCATTAAACGAGGTCATTTTAACAGAGTAAATAGGGAAAGGAAAACACGTAATCAAAAACAAAAAATTTTATTATAATATTAAGTTATTTTTATATTAATTTACATTATAATATATGTTAAATAACACACAAACACACGTACACAGATATCTAAAGTTCATTTTTTGTGATGAATGTCTTGGCTTTTCTGAAATTCTTGTTTTTTTGCAATAAAGTCGTGTAGTTTCATTTGTCGCTTTTTATCTTTCTTTAAGCAAATGTTGGTAGCAGAAGATTGCATCCAAATCACCTCTTTTTTTTCTTTTGCATTCCTTTCAAAATCTGGATCATTCACTACAATTTCATCAAAGATTTCGGTTATCGTTATCTAACTTTTACTAAGGAAATCTGTAGAGCAATTCTTTGGGTTTGTCGTTTTCAGATTCACTATTTTCCAATTCCACATAAATTCCTTGTTCTGCCAGTTCTTGAAGGTCATCATTGGTAAGGCTCTCACCAGAAACCTGCAGTAACTCCTCAATATCCTGTTCGTCTACATCTCTAGTTTTGCTGTATCAATTAGGTTGACCAAATTGTCAACCTAACAATACAGCAATAGCTTCTTCTTGTTGAGAATTCTTGGATACCTCCTGCCATAACTTTTTCCACATTCCGTTCATGCATTTATCAGTTAATTCTTGCCAAACAAAGTCGATATTTCCTACGGCATCCATGATGTCATATTTTTTCAAAAATTGCACAAAACAAACATAGATTTAAGTACAGAGCAATGATGAATTGCCACCTTTTGCTGATTGTTTGTAAATACAGTAGAGCATCGATTATCCGACTTAATCGGAGACTGGGGTTAATCGGATAACTGAAAAGTTGGATAACCAAAAAGTATGAAAAAATACATTATTAGTATAGTGTATTAGGCCTGGTTTAAATACTAGCCTCCCTTTCATGGTCGAGCCAGTGTTACCAGCTAAAACAAAAAATTAAAGTAGCCAAGACATAACCAAATATTGTAGCGCCGCATCACTAGCAGACATTTGAATTTGCCGACTAGAACGCGGTCGGTTAATTGGGAGTCGGATAATCAATGCTCTACTGTAATTGTATTATATACAAATCAATGAAATGCCACGATAAGTTGAATTGACATAAATTTTGAGCATTTTTTAGGCTTCGAGAGGACCATGTTACATTGAATCAGCGTTAAGCGCGGTCTTACTGTATATTGCAAAGACATCTCCAGAAATCACATTTGCATGTTCTAAAATTCTTTTCAACTAAATTTCTTTTTATGAACAAGATTGAAATCCTATATTGAACAGCAGCAGTTTATGCAGTACTGAAGAATAAGAATATTCAATAAAGAATTTTAAAATATTTCAAAAATACAGTTTTCCATTTTTTATTTTTACAATTTCCATTGCTAGAAATAATAATTTTCAAATTGAAATAAGTTTAAGTCTACATCATATATTAATATATTAGCATTTTATATATATTATGGATACAGCAAGTTTACACATTACTCACTACATTTAACTAAATCAGATTATTATAATAAATTCAAAGATATTTTGATTAAATACAAAATATACTGTTATGTAACTCATAAGAGAGGTTAGGAACCTGGAGATTCACAAAAATCTGAAACATTGTGTGCGAGTAGTTCAATCATAACACAACTATTTTTTGTTCTTGCTGTGTTACAGTTTAAAGGAGTGAAATCACTCCTTGAAAAAATGTTGATTTTGAAGAAAAACTGCTGATAGGTGAGTGATAGCAAAAGAGTATTAAAAAAATTGCATTTTTTTTGTCTACATATCTGTGTTTAGAAAAAAATCAAAAAATGTTTTTCCCAAGTTGTCTCCACCATCAACCCTTAAAATAGAGTTTCATGCAATAGCTTATTTATAATGTAGTTTACAAATTAGTCTAATAAAATAACACCTCAAGTAACGTGTTCATATTGCTATAAGAATAGAGGTTATGAAAAAGTATTTTTGCATAATTTACAAAGAAAAAACTCAATTTTAAGGATTGGTGATTGGAGTCACCTAAAAAACATGAATTTTTCTATACTTATCCATATGCAACTTTATAGACAAAAAAATAAGATGCAACTTTTGTTTAAACTTTTTCACTATCACTGTTGGCAATTGTTCTGAATAAACAAGAAATCAACATTTTTCTCACAGGTTGATTTTGTCCCTCAAACAGTAATATTTCATAAAGACAGTTTTATGTTAATAAAAACTATTCTACCTGTACACAATGTTTCAGATTTTTCTAAACTTTCAGATTGCCTAACTTCACTTATCAGTTAAGATAATAAAAACTATAAAGCAATTTACCGTATAACAATTTAAATGAAAATCACATTGATATTTCCTTAAAGGATCTGTTGAATAATCTTTTCTTTTATAATGGACATTAAACAAAAAATTTACTGGAAATGATTCTGCTTCATCTTGAATTATTTCCCATAAATAATATGCTGCTTGTTCTGCATTAACTACCTAAATAAAAAATTAGTGTAATATTAATATCTTTTAGTATATGTGAAGAATTCTAAATTAAGTAAAACATTAGATTTTATTAATAAGATTTACATAAAAGTTTCAAAAAGCCAATTTTAAGCATCACAATATATTTAGTTTCTCTTGCATTCTCTCAAAAACAATTATTTCATGATATGAAGAGAAAAATTTATTATAATCATTAATCTAATTTTCTTATGTTTAAAGAATCATCAAAATTTCCTACATCGAGTTGAACTTTTTATATATGCAACATCCAAAATTAAACTAATCAATATGCAACTTTCAAAAATATTTTCAAATTCAAAGAAAAGTATTTGAAAAATATTACAATCCCAACACTACTATTGTTACAAGTAGTGATAAAAGTTATTTACTTTAGACAGGGCCGGATTTTCCTATAGGCTAACTAGGCTTCAGCCTAGGGCCTCAAGATCAAGAGGGGCCTACATTCAAATTGTTAGCAAAATTAAAATTACACTATTCTAAAAACAGTGAACACTAAAACACTGAACCGAAAATAAGGAGAAATTCTACACATATGACTAATAAACAAACTTAAAAATGGGAGGTGAAAGGGCCTCATAAGTGGAATAGCCTAGGGCCTCTTTTCATCTAAATCCGGCCCTGACTTTAGAGAAAGCAGGAGAAAAATCTTTGCAATTATTTTCTTAATTTACTTTAATAAAACAAGAGAAAAAAAAAAAGATTAAGTATGAAATCCAAATTTAGAATTTGTTGTTGTTTAATCATAAATTGAGATGACTTTTGGAAAACTATAAAATTACAGTAAAATTTTGTTTAATATAAAGTTTTCCAAGCTATTAAAATTTCATAGTTTTCAATTAGTTAATTTATTTCTAATTAGTTTATAAAAATGAATAAAACTTTTAATATATCTTTGACTAAATTCTTACTAGAGTCTGATTTGGATTAAGCAACTTCAATTCAACATCTGTTACATCTGTTGCTTTAAGAATTGGATCACATAATTCAATTGGATTATCACTTAATCCATGTACTGCAACTTGTAGATACTTTCTGTAAAAATGTTTTAAAAGTTAATTGTTACTAAAAATATTTATCAAAGAATTTATATACAAACTCTAATTTTAAAATTGTTTATACCTAACTCCACAAGTGTGAAGTTTGTGAACACTTAAAAATGGAGGTAAAAAATGTAAAGGTACAGAAAATGGTTGAAGAGCTTTCTGCCAATAAATAGTAATTTTATGTTCTACTGTGTTAGCATCCTTTTGAGGGCCTAAATGAGCTAAAATTTGAAGTGAAACAGAAATTGTCTGGAAAGGAAGAATTGCAGGCAAAGGAACATCAGTTTCTTCAACAAACTTTTTATCATCTTTATTGTCATCTACCTAAAAAAGTAACTTAAATATTCAGTAATACATTAAAAATTAAATAAATAAAATTTTATTTTTTTTAGCTTTTAGTTTTCTTTTTAATCAGTAAATTTAAAATATAAATTTATTCTAACAAATTCTGAGTTAAATATTAATTGTAATAATGACTGAAAATATTTTATATTCATAACAGATGGTTTTGAAAATGTTTTGATGATAATTATTTTATTAATTTTTTTTTAAATATTCAAGAAGTTATCTTATATATATATGCCACTTATTGTAATTTTGGATATCATCATCATATCATCATCATATTATCATCAATAATCTAATATCAGAATCAACATGTTCCTAAACATAGTTTGTCAGTAGACAATAGTATAGCACATTTGTCTCTCAACAATGTGCCATTTTAAGAAACATTAAAACACTACTACTTCCTGTGAATGCATCATCACTGATTCAGTTAAGCAACTAAGGAATCATATCAAACTTGAAGGCGTACAATAGAAGTGAAACATATGCAAGAATTTAAGGAAACTAGATACAGGTCAAAAATAAACTGATATGTCTTCTATTACTACAAAAATTTTCCTACTTAACATATTATTTCTTATTACAAATTTACAACCACGTATGTATTTGCTGAGAGAAAATTTTTAATTACTAACATTTTCAACCTACTCCTGTAGTCTATCATCAGGTTTCTTAAAACCATTTTTAGAAACTGTTCTACAAACAGAACATTTCATTTAAATTTACACCTTTGAAGTATTATAAATAAAAATTTAAATTGAAACAAACGAACTAAATAACTTATGAAAAATATAAGGTTAACAATAAATAAAAATAAACTTAAAAAATATACAAGGTTAACAAAATGCAAATAAATATGCAAATAAGAAAATATACAAAAAACTACGAGAGTATAACACGAAAGCTAAATATGATCACAGAAACATCCATCAATCACTTAAATGATTGGGCTACAATTCTGCCCAATCATTTAGGCAATTATTGGATGTTTCTATGTACTTATCAGGCTTTGCTGCAATGTTTGTTATACTTATAAATATGATTATAGGGAGGCCCAAAATTCAGGGGTTTTTATGTACAAATCTTTTTTCAATGATGTATTTTCAGGCTGAAGGTAGTGTGTTTGCATCTCTTGCATTCAGGCACTGTTCTTTGGTCTTGCTCTTGTAAATCTCTATTTTTTCCATATTCATAGCAATGGTTGGAGAATATACCTTTTTAATGAGTTTTGCTTCATCCCACTTTATAACGGTGTCTTCCACCTGTGACATTGCCACTAAAATTGTATTACTATGGCCTTTTTCTACATTGTACTTGTGTTTGTTACTATGTAATCTTTTTGAACCCCTAACTGTTGATTTTCATAACGTATTTTATATACTGGAGTATACAAAATACCTTATGAAAATGAACAGCTAGGAGTCCAAAAAGATTACATTGGAGTCACTAAAAGAAACTTTATGGTGAGACTCAAGGAACAATGTAGAAAAAGGTCATAGTAATACAATGTCACAGATGGAAGGCTCTGTTATAAAGTGGAATGAAGTGATCATCATTAAAAATGTACATTCTCAAACCATCGCTATGGATATGGAAAAAATAGAGATTTACAAGAGCAAGATCAAAGAGCAGTGCCTGAATGCAAGAGATGCAAACACACTACCTTCAGCCTGAAAATACATCATTGAAAAAGATTTGGACATAAAAACCCCTGAATTATGGGCCTCCCTATAATCATATTTAGCATAAGTGTTCATACTGTTGGTAAGTTTTATATATATAGAGAGATATAACCGAGGGTAGGAGATGGAGTCTGTCGTGACGGAAATTGGGTTGTTTGTTCACTTGAGCTATTGTGGTCTTCCCGTCGGGTTTGTTGCCTTCCGCCTGTGTACCTCTGCCATAAAAATTGGGTTCGAACATAACCGCGTCCCTCTGATGGGGTGGGGTAATATTGTCTCCCTCTATTCGCCGATTGTATTCCTCTCCGCCGCCGATTTTCCTCCTTGTATTTTAGTTCATTCAATTGTTTTTGTAAATGCGCTATCGTTGCGGTTAGATTGCTATCTGTGTGTTCCGGGTTATTAATCGTTCTAATATTCCTCGAGGGGTTTCTGTTAATTGGAGCACCGTCTCTTCCCAAATGGCCGCTTTAACTGCATTTTCAAATGTTTCAGGATTTTTGGACAGTACAGTACGTTTTATTTTGTCATTAAGACCGTTTACAAATTGGACGAGTAGTCTCTCGTCTCGTTCTTTAGCCTTGACATCGCTTGATTATTTCCGTTTCCGCGCGCGTCGGCCCCTGTCTGTTTGAGTATCGTTTCTGAAAACTAGGCTTTGCAGCCGAACCGCGTATGTTTGTACAATCCTCATAACGCGGTTTTGATGTACATGAATAGAATTTTTGAACAGTCTACATGTCAGTCATATGGCTCCATCTCAACCTCGACCCCCACCGCAAGGGAGAATCAACAAAATGAGCTGGCGAAGAAATAGCGGAAAATGTAGGAATGACGGACAAAGATTCCTCAATTCTCCTCCCGGACGAATTCACAAAATATAAACAGCAACGGTAGATCACAGAGAATTTAAACCTCGAGTAGGAGTAGGAATAGTGGCCAAAACTTTGAACGTAGCTTATGTTGTTCAATCAATGACTACCCAGCTCGACTGGCCATAGACACAGGTTTCATGGTAACCCTTTTATCTCGATCCTTCGCGCAACGAGCGACTAAACTCAAATTCGAACAGAGGGAAAGAAAGGTATTATTTCAAAGCGTCACAGGACACGGAATCAGAACATATGGAGCTATGGAGTTCCGCTTCTTAATAGGACCCTTACATTTTTCGTACTCATGTTACGTAGTAGAAGATCAAATACCTTATCCGTTCGATGGCCTGTTGGGACGAGACATAATCAAAGCTCAAGGCCTCATTATAGATTTAGCACGGGAAAAAATACTATTTCGAGGAGAGAGAGAAAAAGTTTCGACAACTGTCAAGTGTGTGTGTTGTACCGTGGAATTATCGTCTCTCCGCCGTTGAAGCCGTCCAACCCATCTATCTTCAGTCCATTGACTCTTATATTCAAGCGAACTCTCGATCTTCGACTTTGTGCAAATCTCAGGATTACTAAGGTATTTATCCTACTCGCGATGTTTTGTAAACTCTCTCTCTCCAATCAATCGAGACGCGGTTTAATAATTCGATTCGATGATATAAATACTTTCAATTATGTTAATTGATGTATTCCATATCAATCTCAAAATAAACGGGTATTTTTATTTAACTCTAGAAAGAGTGTGCGTTTCTTCCTCCATTGCCATCATCCGGCATCCCATGATTCGGAAAATAACGCGTATCTATCCGCGAAAAGTTTGATAAGATTGGCGTCAGTTCCTGACGTGAACAGGATCCTACGATCCTCGTCCATAAATAAACATCGACCGCTTCGATCCCTAGTCATCCTTTCGACAAACAAGGTTGGACCTCAAGGTCTTGTGCCGTTAAGAGGTAGAGAAGATAGGATTCATCTTCCATCTCCTACCCTCGGTTATACCTCACATATATATATATATATTTTTCTTATTCGCATATTTATTTTCATTTATTGTTAACCTTATATTTTTCATAAGTTATTTAGTTAACTTGTTTACATTTAAATCTGTATTTAGAATTCTTCAAAGGTTAAAATTTAAATGGAAATGTTCTATTTGTGAAACAGTTTCTAAAAAATGATTTTAAGAAACCTAATGATGGCCTATAGGAGTAGGCTGAAAACATTGGTAATTAAAAATTCTCTCTCAGCAAATACAAAGGTGGTCGTAAATTTGTAATTTATTCTCTACTGAGCATGTCCAAACTGTACTACATCATATAGCAATGATGTGGGATCAATGTCTGATCATGAGACCATTAAGAATTGTTTTAAAAAAACAAATCATCTGAAAATGAAGTTGTGTCTGTTGAAGAGATCATAAATAACATTCCAGAAGATATGTAAAAAGTTTAAAAACTGGTTGCCAATTCACAAAGAGATTTCAATGGCTGCTAAGATGACATCAAAATATGCTATATTGATACTGAAGAAGGCTCTGGAGAATTATCTAATAAAATTGAACAAAAAGAACAACAAATTGAATCAGCATGAAGAGAGTCTAGACCCTTTAACCCCTTAAGTTAATAAATACTCAGATGCAAGAGCTGCATGTACTTTGTCATGGCATACAGTATAGATTTTGGTTGAAAAATATGAATATGACCATTTTATTTAATGAAATACTGCCAAAACAGTTAGCAAACACTGGACAAACTACTCAAGTACTTATTGTTATAATTAGTAAACTTTTAAGCCAATAAATAAATTTACTCTTAATCGTTTTTACTTGTTTTAATATGTTTTTATATTATCTGAAATTTCCACCAATTGTCACCCAATTACATTTACCACATATTATCATCACTTGGTTATTGTTATCAGTATAGGCAAGTCTCAAAGTGATTACAATAAGTGGCATATATTAAAGATTATTTACTGTAAATTACCTTTAATAAAACTCCAAGAGATGCTTTTAAATGTAAAAGAGTTCCCTCAGAAATAAAGTTACTGCCACTCGATATGCTGAGAATTAATGTTTGTTCAACTCCAGCTAAAAGACCACCTAAATTTTTGAAATTATATATCATCATAGCATTAATAATAATAATAATAATAAACATTGCTATTAATTATATTTATTTAAAACCCTCAAACCTTGTTTGGAATGCAATTTTATATTGGCAGGTTCATAAATAACTTTAAATGTCATATATGGCATTATCCGTGACAAAATAAAATGAATATTTCCCCATTCAATATTTAGTTGCTGCAAAACAAATACACCAGCTTTTTCTATCTAAAAATAAATGTATGTAATAAATTTCATATATATTATAAGCAATAATTTTTAAAAATAAATTTACTTTATTAAAACATTTAAAACAATTATTTTAAAATTATATGAAAATAAAATATACACAGATATGAAGCCACATTGGACAGCAATGGCTATCATTTCTCATTCTGCCACCCTACTCAAGCTTAAAAATAAACAATTTAAATGTAACAAGCAGTTGACCACTGGATGAAACAGAAAAAAAAGGCACATCAAACTCAAATATTAGCCTATACAAATAGCCCCAAGGTAAAGAAAGAGATAAAATTCAATACTTGTTCTGTTCAGCTTGTTTTTTTTTGTTTTTTTTAACATTGTCATAATATTCAGAGGGTGGCCAACAACGGTGGCCAACTTGGTGATTGACCGGTCGATCACCAAGCCAATTTTGGTCGATCGCTCGCGATGTCTTGACTTAATGTATTATATTTGTAACCGAACACAACAGTATGCATGCTGTTATGACTCGACTCATAAGCAGTGCACCTCGTACTGAAACACAGTGTATAAACATAGTATGTATTTCACACCTCCCCCTCCCCACTTACGACTATGCCTATGACAACAAGTCGATCGCGACACATTTTTAAGACAAAAAGTAGATCTTATGTACACAAAAGTTGGCCACCCCTTGTAACATGTGTCATATATATCAATCATTTCATTGCATATAGTTTGCATATTAGTATGGCAGTTCCTTATACAATAAGGTACAGCTAGTGATCATGGGCAATCATTTATTATATATGTTAGGCCTATGCAAGCCATCGGCCACATGGTTTACCCATACTAAAAATTTCTGGCTACATCCCTGTATACATATGATTAAATAAATTTAAATAAAGCAAGTTTAGAGCTGAATATTTTAATTTTACAACAACAATAATAATAATTTAACAGTAGCAAATAACAAATTAGTGTTTATTAACTAATACTCTACAGATCAGTACTCCCTTGAAAATTTTAACAGTCCATAAAAATTAATATGAAGAAAAATTGTTCAATAAATTTATAGTAAAAATTTTGGTGAAAATAGATACTTTAGGATAAATAAGTATTTTTATTGCTAAACTGAATGAAAAAATGCTTAACTGATTACTCTTTTTATTTAACAGGTAACTCTTGGTATTTGTAGTTGAGTTGTACAATGAATGTACTGTTTATCTTAAAACCACATACAGAAAAGTTAAAAAACCAACAAAAAAAAATTGTAATTTATTCATAACATCTTAGAACATTTGTCAAAATACTTAATTTTGGCTTTTAACTGCGTCCAAAGATAGAAATATAAAAAATAATGAAAAGAAAATATGCTAAAAAATGATTATTAAACAAAGAAAAAATGGATAAGCATGAAATACTGTAATAGTCACTGCTTTGACTTTTCCATCTTGGATGGGGTCTAAGTGAAACTGAGTTTATAGCACTGAAGACATGCAGTCTGACATGTATAGTGGCAACAATTTTTGAGCAGTTTCTTTTGCATCATTTTTTTTTCATAATTAGTCATACTATTTGAAACTTTAAGGATCTTATATAGAGGAATAATATAAATGTTTGTGAATGTATTAATCAAACCTCACACTGGTCAAAAAGCATATAATGTAGATTTATTGTATGATTTATTGTAAAAAGATTTATTGTATTATGTAAATTATTTAAATAGAGAATTTTAATTTTATTCCATTTACCAGTGGCATATTTGCAAAATACATTATCATCTCAACACATTTTAATTTGAGAATCAATGATTTAAATCGTCATAACTTTAATAAAATCTTACCTTTTGTTTTGAGTTTAATTTTATTTTCACCATTATTCAAATCAACATTTGTTATGACAAAATTTAGATCATCATCATGTTTTTTCTCCAATTCCTTTTCTCTCAAAGCATTATGACTATCTCTTCTTTGTAGAAACTGTTGAGTGTTTTTACAGATAATACCTGATGAATCTAGAGTCCCATCTTGTTTATAGTCATATTCAATTGTTAATTGTAGAGGAGAAAATGCATGTATTTCATCACGAAGCATCTCGCACATAGGTGATGTAGGACTTGGAGTTAAACTTTTTGACCCAGGAGCTAAGTGAGTTTGGCTTACTGTTTCTGATGCAGAAATATTTTCTTGCTTAAGAGAGACTTTGATATTCTGACAGTTAATTGTTTGAGGAAAATTATTTTTTATGTTTACAATTAGTTCTAATTCACTACCACAGATGATAAATTCATCTGAGCAAAAGATCTGGATGTTAGTCACAGCAAACAATTCTTCTATATTCATGAGAAGTCTATCTAAAAAAATATAAATAAAATTAAATGAAACTATAATAGTAGTATATTTTTTAAAATGTTATGAATAAATAATTCTTACAGATTAACAAATTTAGAAAGAATTTTTTAACCAGCTGTGATTGCATTAGTACTGGAGTATATTTTTTTTTACCGAGTATGTTTATGTTCAATATAAAAACAAAACCTATAATCATAAAAAAAAAATCTGAAACGACAGCAAACGTTTGCATTAAAAATGAAAAACTTGAGCAAATGAATTTAATTTCTATCTTATGTTCATTTGTTGGTGATTAATTCTGTATTATTATTAATTGTTATTTAGTTTAAGATTTAGATTATTACTAATTATAAAAATAATTTATACTTTCATCCAAAATAAAAAATTCAAAAACTTAAGTTTTTCTAATTAAATTGAAAAATATACAATTGTTCATAAATAAGAAATTCTTACTTATAATTTTATAAATATGATGTTCACTTAAATTTTTTTCACTTTTCTCTACTAGAAATACATTACATAAAATAAATTTGTAATAAAAAATTTATGCTGTTATTTAAAACTTGGTACAAATTTTTGATAACTTGTATGATATAATCATTCTCCAGTAACTATTAAAGAAAAGTTTATTTTTAAAAATATTTTTTAAATTTTTTTTCTTTACTTTGATGAATAGAAAACATAGAAAAGTTTAAAGATAAAAATTAGAAAGAAAGATCATTTTATAAGTTTGCCTTTTAATAATTATTTTAGAAAATATATAGGCCTAGTAGTAATTATAGTTGTTTCTGAAATAATTGTTGATAAGAGATCATTAATTGTTTTTGTTTTCATAATCTGAAATTATATACACACATGTAATTATGCTATTACACACAATTTTTTATTTAATACATTTCAGCATAATAAAAAACATTAAAGAACAATTTTAAATCTGCTTTATTTTCTAAAAAAATATAAATTATATATAAATATGATTAAATATAATACATAATTTAGTTTTACTTAGAGACAATTTCAATTACTTTTATATAATTAATGTGACTTTTATAAAACATGGTGATAAACATACCACTTTCGAGAAGTTTACTATATACTAAGATCTCTTCAAAATACTTTTGTCTTTTTTTCAAATCTAAACTGAAAGTAGCGGCTATATGAGCACAAGTTTTCATATATTTATGCGTATCATTCATTAGACGATAACATTCTGCAATTTCTTCTCTGGTTTTTGATATCAGTCGTTCCCACTTTTCTAACTGATATGTTTTAAGTAAATCTGTCAAAAATGTTACTGCTTTAGCAGGTTGATTCATTTTCCTAAAATTATAAAAAAAAATAATATTTAAGCTGTTAATTAAATTTTTCAATTTAAAACAATATGATAAAAATTTAAAAAAACTAGTGAAGATTTTAATTTTTGTAATAGCTTGATTGATAGTTTTGTTAAATTTAAATTTACCAAACGATGAATAATATAACTCAACATAAATTTATTTTCAATACATACAATCTATAATTAGAATATTGTGTAATAAAGTTTAATTAATAAATATATGTATGCTAGAAATATAATATCTGCATATTGTAATAAAGGGAATTCTTATCAGTTATTTAATGTTATCAAATTAGCATGTCTCAAAATACATATATTAATGATTAATTATAAATATCAAATCATTTATTAGCATATTTAGGAATTAATCCTATTACAAGGGGAACTCTAAACAGAGTCACAACAAACAAAGAAATCTATAAATTAGAATTTGACTCTGAAAATAAACAAACATTCTCCATTATATAAAGAGTGGCTATCAACTGCCAAACAGACCATATCATTGGTTTCTTCACTAATCTTCTTGCAGAGTAGTATATTTGATGCAGAAACCTCAATTTAGTACAATAAAAATTCCAAATATATAACAGTCAATTATCAAAGCTCCCTTATGAGAGATGTGGGTATAACAACCCAGGAAATCACCAACAAAGCATCCATTTAAGACAAATAATTATAATTTTGAACAAAATATAACAGTAATCTTCATTTGTTATTATAGTTCCAGAGCTGTGACTCATTCTTTTGTTGTAGACAGCTGTTGTTCACATAATAATTTGTGTCACATTCATTTCCTATTCTAGTGTTAAAATCACCAATTATTAACCAAAAAGAAGTAAAATGTAACCAGCTCTCCATAATCTTCTCCAATTCGTCAAAAAATTCAAAATATTTCCATATTGTAGCATATAGTTCACAGTTATTGCCAGATAACTATTTGGAAACATTCTAAAATTACTTCTGTCAAGTTTGACCATAGCAAATATCAATGAGAGTAAACAATTTCTCCCAAAGTTTTTCTTATTAATAGTAACATAGTGTTCCTTGGTCTACCCACACCAGGTTTTTTAGATGCTTGGACCAAAATATAATTTTGTACACTTTGCAGGAGCACAGTTTCCATTTCAGTAAATTTAGTTATACTTGGTTTAGAAGAAACTTGTATATCATATCTTGTTAAAACTTTTTTTAAAATAAATTGAAAAAATCTTATTTCTTGCACCCTACATATTCCAACAGATAACTTTAACATTAGATTTATTCAATGGAATGTCCAAAACAATCCAAGTCAACTATTCTATATATATATATATATATATATAATACACATCTCAAAGCCTGATGAGTTAATATAAAATTTGCGCACTGCAAGGCAAACGGAAGCTGCAGATTCCAGCTCCATCCCAGGTTGGTTATTTTCTTCCAAAAAGTTCAAAATTATTTATTAAATTATTAAACTTATAACTATTAATTTAGATAAGAGATGGCACCTAATGCTTACCTCTAGTACCAAATTTATTTGTATTAATTATTTGATTATAGCCATATTATAGCCTGAATATTTAGACAATTGTTGGATTATTATATCAACTATTCTGCTTGGGTTAACCAAATCTTTGGCCAAATGAACTAAGTTCTTTAAGCAATTTCTACATCTAAAAAAGACTTAGCATCAACCAGACCATCATTAGTATAACTATATGTAAATTTCTTGTTTTTATAAATTGTAAAATCATTTCTTAACATCACCTTTAACCCTTTATTTTTTGCCTCTACATAAAAAGGTAAAATTTTTGTCTTTCATGCTCTTGTTTCTTGAGTCAAATCAGAACTCATTCATAGGTTCTTGAAAACCTGATCACGAGTCCTATTTTCATAATTATAAAAAGCTGACAATATTTAATTTTTCCTTGGGATGGAACTTAACTCTATTTTAATAATAGAAAGGTCTACCTTTCTTATAAAATATAATCCAGTTATTTCTTCATCTTTTATCTCCTCGAGTTTCAAAGAATCTCTAAACAAATTTAAAAGAGCTGCTCTGATATTCACATTATCTGTCACGGGATAACCAAATATTATCAAGTTATGTTGGTTAGATAAATTTAATTAAATTATTTGCATTGTACTGTTGCACTTCCAATCACCTATCAATGTCTGGTAATGACATTTCTAATTTATTAACTTTCTGTTCTGAACATTGCAAAAAGTTCACTGAGCTCAGCGTTATATCCACATTTGCTTGTCACAAGTACTTTCGACAAGCCTTACTGTTGTCGTCTTCAGGCGAGTGCATAAATTTGCCGAGAAACCTTAAAAAGGAACAAATCCGATGCAGAATAGAACGCATAAAGCTTTACCAAAGCCGTTACGAACGTAAAGCGAAAATTCAAAATGTTCGAAAGCTGATCAAGCATCTGGCTCCGCGACTAGCGAGGCCGCGCATGCGCAGACATGAGCTCACGCTAATCGTATATTAGATAATGCTAAAATGCACTTAAACGCTTGAATAACGTGACCCAAATATTGGGCAGATCAAGAGTGGGAGTGTTGCACGCTTCTAGCGTGGTGGTAAGGAGGGATTCCCAGATGAAAACTATTTTTCTATCATTGCAGCACTTGAGCATATGCGCTTGCGACCATAGCGGATTGTAACCCTGTTTGAGAGCCTTTTTTGCCAGCTCTGTGGTGTGCCTACCCCTCACCACGTCAGTCTTGGTGCTCGGCAAGGCGGCTGGCAAGCATTCTGGTGGTGGCCCCGAATATATCGTGTGCTTACTCCCGTTGCTAGATTTTCCAGTGGGACAGCATAGACCCCCGACTTCTCGAGCGTGGAGAGCTTGTCTCTGTCATTACACAGAAGCTTGCGTAAGCTTGGAAGTGGAGCTAATGGTAGTACCAGGTTGCGCTTTCTAAATATTCTGCAGATATGTATAGAGAGGGGTCAGGGGTATGGCAACGATGTTTGAATCACCGAACCTCCCTCTTGCTGCTTAGCGTGATGCTTGGAAACAATGATTTCTTTACCCTACTGAGCACATGTGTAAATTTTGCACGTGAGAAGCCAGCCGCGCATACTGCCAAACTGATGTTATCTAACTCGATATTGGCCAGCTCCTGCGTGGAAGCTTCTAGATGTTTAAAATTAGATTTATACTTATCATTTACATCATTTTGGATTTTACGTAATAAATTTCTAACCCATGTTTAAATATTCACTTATTATTTCATACATATTGAAACATGCATGAAATAAGGGAGTTACATATTTTATAAGATAAAAAGTCTTCTTAAAAGATACAAAATTTATTTTCTATTTATTCATATATAACATCAATAATACTTTTATGTAAATTAAATTCCAAAATACAATCATTTGAAATTCAAATTCTCAAATTATTTTAAATATTTATATACACACACATTTTATTAGTTAGAGTGATCCTTAAATGTAACATTTAACAACACTTCTTAGAAAGCAATTCAAACCTATATATCCTTATATCAAAAAGATTTTTATAAAATTATAAATATAAGTCTTGCTTTTATAATCCAATTTCATATTCTAAAAACATAAGTAACATAAACTGACTATGGAATAAATGGAAGAAAAATAAACTATCACTCAATATATATAAAAAAAAAAAAAACAAAATCAAAATGGCACTGAAACTTTCTCAGCTTAAAGTTATCTGAAAGCTAAAATATTGATATAATTTTTTTTTTATATCCAATAACAACATGGTTATATTTAAAATTTTAGGTACTTTCCAGTTAGCAGGATGCCAGTAAGCATTTGCCATCAAAATCACGAATTTGTGTGAAATTTTCTAAGTTACAACAGGTAAGTTGTTTTAGGATAAAAAGGAAGCAAACTTACTATTTGTTATTAGGAGTTAAAAATTTAGGAAAGATGATTGTGAATTTAACACACATGCTATCTTTACTCTAAGTTCGATTAACATATTCATGTGCTTTTTTCACCAAATGAGTGAATTTATTATATTTTACTACATCTGTTGTTGTAATAAAGGTTTATAAATAGTTACATGAATAATTTTGATTTTATAACATTTATTATACTTTTTTTTAATAGTTTTTACAAATCTTGATTATGAGAAGTCATCAAATTTACATCATTAAGTACATGTGATGTTTGTGTCTTTTCTAGTTGCTTTCTTAAAAATATTTGAAAATGGAACATACATTATGGGAAGAAGATGAAGAAGGTGCTATTGCTCTATTTCAAAAACGAGGAATTTTGCATACCGAAAGGCTGTGCAGTAATAAACATCAAATGTCATCGTATTTTTGTTCAACAGAAAGTCCAAAATGGAGATGTCACATAAGAGCGTGTTGTAAAAAGAAGGGAATTAGAAACAACAACTGGTTTGTAGGATCACACAAATTGTTTTTAAATGCTGTGTGTTTTATCTGTAGTACAACATGGTACTTCTTGTCATCACTTAGAGTCCTATCTTATCAAATTTATGTGGAGAAGACAACATTCTAAACAGGGAGCCTTTTCAGCTATGTTAAGCGACATCTCAAATTTTATGCCACCTAAATGATACGCACGAGTCATAAAAAAAATGAGAAGTTTTGTCAATCTGTTGTAAGTAAAAAAAAATTCTTTGTATTTATTTATGTTTAAAATTAGATTTATTTAAAAATCGCAAAATAAAAGTTCATATTTGCTAAAAATAGTCGGAATTTCAATGGAGTTCTGCTAACCACAAAGTACCAAATTTTATTGAAATATTTTAAAATATAACCATATTCTTATTGAATATAAAGAAATAAATTTTAGGACAAAAAGCTTCACTCTATATGGTATAAAATATTTTATTGTTATTTATTGACAAGGCTATTTAAGGTCTTTTACATAAAAAGTTTTTAAACTTTCTAAGCGTTCTTTTTTAATTAAAAATTGTAATATAAAAATATTTTAAATGGGTTTGTTTATCTCTTAGTACAAACTCTAACGAACTATTATAAAATGCAAGTTCTGAAAGTTAATATTAAAAAAAATCTAACAATCCAATGTAATAGTAACTCTGCTCTGCAAAAACCCTATAAAGGCACAACAAATTCAGATGATGTTTACAAATTATAAATATACAGAAAAGTATGTTAAACTTTTTACTGCATAATGAATACAATTAGTATAAATGTAAATATATACTTGTATATACAACTAACAATGACAAACTGTTTAAAAAGTAAAGTAATATACAAATGTGAAAAATAATTTAATAATAATAATTATTAGGAAAAAAAAACTTATCTGACTTATCTGTAAGATACACTTCTATAATTACTTTTTTTTTATGAAGTGCAAATAAACTCATGTAAGATTATAATTAATGCTGCAAAACATTTCAGTTTTGTTAGTAAACTTTAATTTATTTCAGTCATTAAATTTTTTTTTGAGAAGCAATTTTTTAAATTTAGTTTATCATCTTTGATCAAAATGCAATCAAATGCATAATTATAATCATCATACTACCTTCATTTTTTATCTTAAACATTCTGGTCAAATTATCTTTGAATATGTTATTCAGTATTAATATAAAAGATCCATGTAGTAGTATAATGTTAAATATGGATTAAAGTATGGAAAAAATTCAACATATATATCCTATCAAGTATACTAATTGTGTGCTTTGAGACTAGGAAGAGTTTTTAGTTTTTTAGAATTAGTAAAAAATTGTGTGTGTTAATGATTTCCATTTGTACAACCTTAGACATTTAATAGAGAGAAATTCTTAAAACATCTTATTTATGATTTGAATCTATATCAATTTTTTTCTTTTTTTGATTTGTACTTTTAAATATCAACAAATGTTTAAATAATTAAATCTTAGGAATTTAAATTCAGAATTTAATTCAATTCTATGTATTAGAGTATCTTTTACAGAACATTGAAAATCCTATTGAAATATTTTTCTTATATATTCTTAAATTCCTATTTATTTATAAATTTCAAAAATAACTTACATATACAGTTGAGCCAAATCCCTTCCAATAAATCTAGCAGTTCGAATTCTTCCAATATGTTTGAATGTTCCCATTGTCAATTCAGATATTTCCTAAATACATATTAATCATCAATTTATGTACAATTATCATCAATTATCTATTGTAAAATGCCAAACTAAATATTAAAAAAATTATATTTTTAAACAAGTTTGTAAAAATCTATTTAAAATGATAAACTCAAAAATCAATCAGAGAATTCAAATTCAAGTTTTAAGAGCAGTTTAAACATCTTAATCTTTTTTATAATTTTATACCATAAACAGTGATTTTTATTTTTTTAGTCACCTAAAATTAATTTTATATTTATGCATAATTTTATTATAAATTCTCTTGGAAAGGAACTTAATAAAGTTTTCCCTTCCTACACTTTTCAGTTTTACAATAAATTTAATGAAAAATAAAAAACTTGAATATTTCATATAATTATATCATATTATAATCCCACATAGTGTTAACAACCATACATGGACAATGAAATAATAGATGATAATTGTAGTTGTATGTAAAATCACTTTAATCCATGTTGGTGGATTTTCTCACTGCAACTCCAAGTTATATTACTTACAACTTTATTGTAGTATTTAGTAGAAGGATGATAATTGTAGTAGTCTGTTACAGAAGTATAGAAACACCACAAATTTTGTGTTTTTCCAAAATTTATTTAAATTTTTGTTTAGAAAACAGTTTTATATGTTTTAAAACAATTACAAAAATATCATTTTCAAGCTTTTTATTTTTAAACAATAATATAATAGAAGTTATGACAGTTTTTCACTTTTTACTTGTTACAAAAGTATAGGTACACTTTCTAAAATTACATAAAAATAATTTTTAAACATATTTTAAACTTTTTTAATATTTGATTTCACCCCTTTTGGCTACGATTACTTGAAAAATTCTGTTAAACATGGAGTTTATTAATTGTTCATCTTTAATTTCATCCCACACATCCATTATTGCAATTTTCAATTGATTTGCAGTTTCATATTGTTTCCCATTTTGATAAACAATGGCTTTTAGCAGCCATTGTTTATCAAAATTGGTTTATCAAAGGTGGTTTCAACTTCATTTTAAAAATATTTTACGTTGTCATTGAAATTTACGTTGTCATTGAAATTTACCATTGAAATTTATGGGGGATAAACAATGGCTTTTAGCAGCCATTGTTTATCCCCCATAAATTTCAATGGGATTTAAATCTGGACTATATGAAGACCAGTCAATTACATCAATATTTTCTTTTTTAAACCATTTTTTGTTGACATTGAGGCATGAATGGGAGCATTATCTTGTTGAAACTTCCACTTATGACCTCCAATTAACGCACCAAATGCAATCATATTATTATACAATAATTCTTGATACTTTTCTGACTTCATATTTTTGTCAATAAATACTAAATCAGTTTTACCTCCCTATCCAAAACCACCCCAAATCATTACAGACTCACCCCCTTGTTGCTGGCTCATTTTAACTCTGCTTTCTGTTCGTAAATCATGCCAATAATATGAAAACCCATCAGGGCCATCTAAATTAAACTTATTCTCATCACTAAACATTATTTCTTGCCATTCTTCAGTCATCCCATCTTGTCTTTAGCCCAGTTTAAACGCATTGATTTGTGTTTGGCAGTTAAAGGTGGTTTCAACTTCATTTTAAAAATATTTTACGTTGTCATTGTTTTTTAAAGTTCCCAAAAAGTCACATGAGATACATCTACTGGTAATTCAGCAGCAGCTTGCCTTGTTGACATGTTTTTATTAGTTATAAGCTTCAAAACCCATGTCTCATTCCTGGATGTTAAACATTTAGGCCATCCTGACTTCTTTTTTTTGCCTATAATTTTCACCTTGTGGCAAAACATTTTGAATAGCATTCATAGATCTATTTAAAGCTGCAGCAATTTGCCTTAGAGACTTGTCTAAACCACTCAAATAATAAATTTTATGTATTTCTTGTTCCTGAAGTACAGTTCCACAAGGCATTGTTGAAAATGTTTATATAACATTCAATAAAAGATTCAAAAAAGCCACTGTGACCGTTAAAAATGATGTCATCTCACTCTAGTGGTGATAATTTTAATTATTACTATAGTAAATTAATTTTTAAAAGACTTTTAAGTGGTGTACCTATACTTTTGTAACACATCAAAAAATGAATATTTGTGAAAAAAAATTTATGCTGATTTATGAAATGTAAAAAAACCTGATAAAATAATTAAAATAATGATAAAAAATAATTAATAATATTTCCAGTAATAATTTCAAAATACATTTTGAAAAAAAAAAACAAAATTTAAGGTGTTCCTATACTTTTGTAACAGATTGTAGTAGTCTTCATATCATATGAAATTTTAGTTATATATTTATCACAACACATTCTTTTGAAAAAAATTCTATTACATGAATGTTCAATCCTGAGGATGGCTACTAAGTTAGCAGAAAATGTTAGATAAATAAACAATTGTTGTTGGAACAGGCTAGAAACTCTTAATTTCTAATTAAATTTAATACAAAACAACAACAAATTACAATTTAATACAAAATAACAACCACCTCCTTTAGTCTAAATTATGTAATATTCTTATAATTACAATGTGGATTAGTCTCTGTAAACCTTGTAGACTAGTAGACTTATCTCACAGCAGACTGGTCAGCAAACTATTTTTATTTTTTCGAACGGCTACAAATGCATTTGTAGCCCGTTCGAAAAAATAAAAATAGTTTGCTGACCAGTCTGCTGTGAGATAAGTCTACCAGTCTACAAGGTTTACAGAGACTAATCAACATTGTGATACCATACAGCAAGCCGACTATATATTAAGTTCTTATAATTAGTTAGCCATATTATAGCTAGAATGAAAATATGGTAGTATTGAATGATTATTATTGGCTTTATATGTAATTAAATAACTGCTTATTTATAAATGTAAATAAACAATAGTAATCAAATAACTGATATGAATTTATGATGAACTGTTAATAAAAACAGAAAATATGAAAAAATTAATAGTAAGTTATTTGGAACAGGTGGAAAACGTTTGCATAATTAAATTAATAATTTCTCAGAGGTATAAGGTGTCTGAGTAGTATTGTTTTAAAACTCTGAGCATTTTATTCGAGTAAGTTATTTACCAAATAATGCTTTAAAAATCCATCCTTTGAAGAAAGTGATTCTCTTAATTTTGCCTGTGGACTATTGATTTCAGTATCTGAAAAATAATTTACTTAATTAGAATATAAAAACTATTTTAATTAGATATTATATTTTAAAAAAAATCATAAAAATGATATTGTAAAATCCACTAAAATAGTAATTTAAAGTGGATCTTTATTTACTATTTATATTTAAAAATAATTTCAATTTTTTAAAATATTTATTATTATTATTATAGTTATTTAAATGTTTATCAATTAAAACAATACATAGAAAGCTAAATTTGATTAAAATCATTTTTTAAATCTTGATATTAGAATTTATATCATTGAAATAAATGGTGAAAAAAATTAAAAATTTAATATGTGATTGTTTCATTAACAGATTCAAGAATAAAATTAAGAAACAATAAAATACAACATAATATTTATAAGGTATGTAATGTCAATTTGCTAATTCAAAATTTAATTAGTACAGAGCATTATTAAAGAATTTTACAGACAATGATGATGAATCATTATTATTGTCTGTAAAAATCATTTCAGGAAAAATTAAAGTTTATTTTATTTTACAAAAATATAATTCTTTTTGATTTTTGGAAACATTAAACTTATAGCTGATGTGAAGCTTCTGTTAATATTTGATAATAAATAAATTAAAAAATTATTTCCATTATACCAGTAATACTCTTTTTACCTGACCTTATATATTTCAAAATTAAATCTACATCCGAAAAATAATCTGTAAATGTCATAGACAGCAACAACAGTAAAATGAAATTACTAATGTAATTTAAAACTTTATTTTTAAGACAAACTATCATATCAATGAATAAAAAAATATCATAAATGAAATTTTTACAATTAAAATAGTATGCCACGATTTTTTAACATACTAATTCTTGTATTTGGGATCATCATCATGCTGTCAATTATAAGGTTTTCTTTTTATGAATACCTAAAAATCATTCCTTTGATTTGGTGCATTAATGTTTTGATGTTTTAAGGATAGTAATACAACCATATATTGCTATAATCATGTTTTTGAATCAACATATAACCAAATACACAAACACAATTAATTTAAATGAACTAAAAAGAACTAAAAACTATTTATATAAATATAAAAAACTTTCAATTTTTTAAATAAAAAAAATAGTTTTAAATGAGATATATTGAAATATTTATGTTCAATAAAATTACGTATACATCATACAGCTTCAAAAATATTTCATGCCATTTGCATGTTTAAATGTAAGAAACTATTATTATTATTAAATGTATCTTTTTGTTGTTTCAGTCCAGTGAATTTATTATTAACTCTTTAAACACAAAATTGGCCAAAATCAGCTTAACCCATTTAAGACAAAATCAGCCAAAATTAAAGTAATTTGACTGGTTTTTGTATACAAGTTCCCCTTCTAACCTAAGAGATAAAAACAATTTCATCTCCAAGAAGAAATTTTCAGATCTTAAAGAATTAAGACATCAATATGTAGAAAATTGTTAATGATTAAACAGTAAATATCTTTATACTTGAAAAATGCAATTGTTCTATTAATAATGATAACTAACTATATACAAATAACATACCTTCTACCAAAACATTGTGAAAATACAAGAATAAATTTACAATACAAGAAATTTTTTGAAAAGTATCCTAAATAAATATACTGGATTTTTTTTTATTCCTTTTCCCCCATGTACAAAACACTCAAAAGAATCAGTTTTGTTGAGAGTTTAATTTTAAAATAAAAGTAAATTTCAATCTTATTACAATAAAATTTTAATAACTGTTTTCAACTGTTATCAGGATTTTATTAATTTTTCTTTCCTCTTGAAGCAGTTTTAAGAAATGAAGTTAATAGAGAGATTGCAGCCCACGTTTTCATCTCTAAAACGTGAATGTCGAATGTTGAGTGCCACCATCTTGTAAGCCTAGAAGTTTGACAATGGCATTTGGAATGTCAGTGGAATCATGCTTGATGTTCCAAATGCCATTGTCAAACTTGTAGGCTTACAAGATGGTGGCACTCAACATTCGACATTCACGTTTTAGAGATGAAAACTTCGACTTCAACCTCTCTATTGTTTTAGTTTGATTTTTTGCAGCATATGAGCAACTTCAGCATTAACATTTTTATTCCTAGACTCAAGGCAATTTTGCAGCTTTGCAATTGTCTCAGCTAGAAGTTTTTGTGTAACATTATTGTAAGTCCCTTTTATTTTGTGAGAGTTTATCCAGTTTATTTTGTAACCTTTTCTTCTACAAGTTTGGCTTTCTGTAGCTCATCATCTTTTTTTCTTTTCAATCTTCAACTGAATTGAAATGTTAGCATTTGGTCCCTCCATTAAAAGCATCAACATTTACTGCAGTGGAATTGAATCTTCTTTTATGACAATAATGATAGCAGATATTTTTTTTACCTGCTTCAGCATAACCTAGCATAATTGTATTAAAAAATTGTGCAATCAAAGATGCTGACATTATTGCTCTCTTTATTTACTTCTTATATTTAAACCAAGGCTTTCAAGTACTTACAGCATATTTTGATTTAAAAATTTGTCATGATCTGAATATATTTTATTAGTATTTATATATTTATTAAATACAATACTTCCCTAATTACTTTTCTGTTTATAGTTGTATAAGATGAAAATGACTTAGTTCCATTATATTACATGTGATTCTATTTTACATATCTGCATACCACAACAGGATAATGATAAAATCACTCTACAACCAATAATCTATGTGAAGTATGACTAAGCAATAAATAACATGTTTTCATAACCCCTTCTGGGTTCTTCGTCAGGTTTTCTTAATTCTAAATAAGCTGGATCTTCCAAAATCATTCAAGAATATAAAATTTGAATATAAAATCGAACAATAAGATGAAGAGTTTGAATAAAGGAATTTATGTGCATGCGTTCCCTGTATCATCTTTAAATAAGACTAAACACCAAATATCGCTGTCTAGTAAAACCTGCCACAGCATTCATAGAGACCTCTCTTCCCTAAAATGAATTCATATGGACTTACAGTAAGCCATTAAAATTCTCAACTGCCCCTAACCATTTGAAGTGTTCTGCATGTGGGATAGTAAGGATGATTTGGTCTCTGGGGAAGTCTGCCATAATATCAGGCTCTGTTGCATACATGGAGAGTGCAATGGTACTCCTACTATGCTGTATATCTGATTTATACTCACATAGCCTAACCTCCATTAAACATTTGGACTAGTAGGTCTGAAATAAGCATCTTAAAATGCATTTCAATTAAGATGAAATAATTATATTATTTTTTTGTGAAATAAACAATGAAAAAATCTAACTCTAACTTTGCTTTCAATAGGATAAGATATTACTATTAAAACAAGAAAAGATTTTAAAATACTTATACTTAGAAGTGTTGAACACAAGATTGTGTTAATAACAATCACATGGCTTTTTCCACCTTTATTTAGCCATGTGATTGTTATTAACACGATCTTGTGTTCAACACTTCTAAGACAATACAACACGGTTTCACAACAAATCATACTTATACTTATTATATTCCAAAGAAACTTTATAACACCACATACCTGAATATGGGTTTTCTCCCATCCCTGCTAACAAACCAACAACAAGATGAAGATTTTCAGATGAAGCTTCCATATCTGGCATTAATCCACAAAGAAAACCTAATTCCTGGAACTAAAATTCAACAAGTTTTCTTATTGTTATAATTTCATATGAGTATTTTTTTAAAAATTGATTAAAAGTTTTAGAAATTTAATATAAGCATTTTTTACAATGAAAAAATATAAATTTAGATATAATCTAATACATTACTTTTATTTAAAAAATTACTTCTTAAGATTTAATTACAATAACTGATTGTAAATAGAAACATGAGCAAATATGAAATACTTGATTTTTAATAAACATTATAATTTAATATTAAATCAACTACACATACCTTTTGTCTAGTATATTCCCAAAGACTAGCTGTATATAATGAATAACTTTCCATCTGTGTAGAATCACTAAATCTTTCACACGTTTGTAATACTTCTAGGCAACTTAATATAACCCAGGATGCAAGAGACCCTGGAGACATCTCAACCTATATTTAGAAATTAAACATCAAAATATATTATTTATATTGTTCAAAACCAATCTTATCTGTGATAAACATGTTACATGTTTTATAAATGCAACTTTCAAGTCACAAACCAATCTTAAAAATATCTTTAAAAATCTGCTAACATGTTCAAATTTACCTCCAATATTCGAAGTTCACCAACAGTATTATATAAAAATGGAAGTGTTCTTTGTGCGACTTCCCAAGGTCTACAAAGTAGTAGTAGTAAATTGCACTGCCTGGAGAAGAGATAATTTCTGAATTCTAATAAAGAGCCTTGATCCTTTTTTATTATCTCTCTTAGACTTAAAGCTACTTCACGTAATAAACAAAGGCCAGCCCATGAATTACAAATCTGCGTGAAACTTGTAAGCCAATCTGGCATACCTAATACAAAAATTATAATAATAATCAATGCTACATATATGGTCAAATATAAATCAATCATTCTTACTTAGCCAAATATTTAAATTAAAAACAAAAGAACAATTATTTTTAAATTTGTGAAAATTTGTTATATTCATAGTTATATATATATAGGGTGAGTGGAAAGTAACTAGGCATTTATAAATTGCTAAATTTCTATATAATATATAAATTATATAATAATTTAAAAAAAACTTATTTACATTATTAATAAGTTATATATTATTATAATATTACATTATAATACATTGTAAAGATTATAAATTCTATATATAAAGAATTCAATAAACTTGTTATTGTTATTAGCAAATTTTGCTATTAACAAATCATTTTTGTCTGTATAATAAATAGCAATATTATAAATAAATTAAAACCATCACAAAAGTCCACAAAACTTGCATTTATATAATATTAATAAAACAAGTTGCTAAAGTTCTTTTTTTGTTTTGGTAACCAGTACTTTAGCAGTTTGTTTTATCATCTACATAAATTAAATTTACTACTACTATTCCAATATATAATAAAAAGGTTATTTAATTACTAAATTGCAATTATGCATTTATCATATTATAATATTTGTTTATTTCTGATATGATATAATTAATATTAAAATTAAATTTCCACTTGTCATTTTTTATATAATAAATTAAGAATCTATTAATAAATTAAATCTAACCTCCTACATTAGAGTTGATTACAAATTGAGTGAATAAAGCATCTAATTCATCATACTGAACCAATGCTTCATCGTACAATCCTAACATTTCATATACAAAAGCCAATTCTTCTTGAAGAAAAAAGAAATCCCGAAAATTCCATCCCAATTCTTTCCTCTTCTCCCTCCTAGTTCTCATGTGTTCCTCATAAATACTTAATTGTCTACTATATGCTTGTAACAACAATTGTCTCAATCGACGTAATAATGTTTGCCAGGATTCTGTAGCTCTTCCATCTGCTTTACAAGGATCCAAAAGTGGAACACATCTGTAAATAAAATGATATTTAATGTTTTTCATTCATTTCTCCAATACTAATTTTCTATTATTTCAAAAAATTAATACATACCTTTCAGAATTCTTACTAGGAAAATCATTTTTAATTTTATCTAATACAGTAGTCCTAGGCAATAATTTCTTATTACTTCTTTTAGAATCAGAATAATCCACTACTACAATTAACCAGTCATGGATATTTTTAGATTTCAATTTTGACATCCATAAATTTATATCTTCTCGAACATTATGTTTGTAAGATTCCACATCCTAGAAATTATGAAAATATTTGTAAGCAAACAACTAAAATAAATAATAATAATAAATTTTTTTGTATTAAATTTTAAAATATAAACAATTTTTGAAATAACAAATAGTTTTTTTTTTTTTAGCAATTTTACATATAATTGCTTTATCTTATTATTGAATACTAATTCTAAAAATAATATTAAAAGATATCTTTGATACAAAGTTTTCTTTAAAATGTTCTTTTCTAACTAAATGCTTAAGTGTAATAAAACTTTACAAAATTATTATTATTATTTTTTTTTTGGCTTTAAAATTAAGGAATAGTAAAATGCATATCAAGCAAAATACAATAATAATAATAATATCCATTTACATAATGAAACTTTTGTACATTAAAAGTATATTTAGGGAGCATTTTATAAGACTGCTTTTTTGATTAATTCTGAATTTTAAATAAAACATTACATAAAAAAATTAGTGATGGAACAATAACAAAATTTCTCCAGATTCCATTCTGCTGAAAACTCCAGATTCTGATTTTTTTTGAATACTTTCTAAAGTTTATTTTTGTTTAGAAAAATTAATAATTTACATTACTATTATAGTACATTCGTTAATTAATAAACATCAATTCTGAGTAATTGTCATCAATTTCATATCATCTGAATTTGATTTAAGCTTAACTGTAGCTGAACATAGATTTACTTAAATGTTTGAAATATTTATAATTTGTGAATATTGAGGTGTACAGGGATTTCAAAATTATAAATTTCTTGGAACCATATTGCAAATAATAGAAATATACACTGCTTCTTCAAATAGACAAATATTTATTTTATAAAAATATAAAATGTCATGAATATACAAAAAAACCTTTGTTTTGATTTTCTCTTCTGTCATTTGAACCAGAGACAGTCCAAAAACAATTTTCACATACAGAGACGACCTTTTACTACAGGGCCCGCCCCCACAATTTTATATATTTTTATAAATTGTATATACTATCAACCAAGGTTTTTTTAAATTTTTACTTAATTGTATAATATTGAGTTTGGCAAAATGACCAGCAGATGCTGTTTCCAATTTACATATATATATATATATATATATATATAGTACTGGTATGTGTGTAATTGTAACTATATATAATATAGTAACTAACAAAAAAGAGATATAGTATTTATAAATTGCTTATTTGTAAATTTGACAAATGTTTTTGATTATTATTTAATCATATATATCACATATTTGCACAAGCATGTAAAGTCATTTGAATCCTGAGTATATTGGCTAGCTAATGATTTTAATTTCAAAATTTCAGTATAATAATAATAATTTAAAAGTAAGAAATATGTATTATATTCGGTTTTAAAATTTATGAAGAATATAATATACTTTTTATTTTATTCCAAATAAATCTATTTGTATTTCTTATATAGCAATTATTGAAAACCACGTCTGTAGAGTTTTAAATACATTTTAAATCTCCATGAAATATCGACTTTGGAAGTTGTTGATTTGTAAGCATTACATGAAAAATAAACTTTGATGTCACTCATTAAACTAAAAATTTACTATTCAAAATTCATCAAATCTGAAAAGATATTTTCTTTGAAGAAAAAAAATTCTATTAAAATAAAATATTGTTACATCCTAGCAATTTGAATTATATTACTAATTATAAGCAATATTTTCAAACTATAAATATTTAAATGCAAACCAAAAAATGAGATTATCTCTGAAGTTTGAACTTAAACATCTTTAGTTAGGTATTATAATTCTTAAATTTTTCTTCATTAAAAAGCTTAAAAATCACATCTAAGTATAAAAATATCAGTCTTAATGCATTTACTTTATATTCTAAAATTATATTTTATATTATATACACACACTACACTCAGTCCAATATGTATGAAAAAATGGTTGGCCAAGTAACTTCATATTGCTCTCTTTGGGTATGGAATCTTCACTAAACTGGACAAAATTTGCAGTGACATATACCAGTTTTGGACCTCTTCCATAAGGCCTATAAAAAATAATTTTCTGATATTAATATTTTAATTAACAATATTAGATAAAATATATTATATATTATTAAAGTATAAAATTAAAAATAATAACAATCCAAGTTTTAGAATAAAAATTAGTCTATTCAAACCTTGTTTATAAATAGGACTTATTATATTGGTGTAGTTTCTGATTAGTTAAGCGAGGAAGTCTTAGTCAAAAGTCAAAATAAAATATCTTTATTTTCACCTGGGTGAACACTTTATAATAAAAATATAAAGGTGCAAATAAAGATATTTTGTTTTGACTTTTGACTAAGATTTCCTCGCTTAACTAATCAGAAACTACACCAGTATAATTAGTCCTATTTACAAACAAGGTCCAAGTAGACAATATAGAAAAAAAAAAAAAAAAAAAAAAAAAAAAAAAAAAAAAAAAAAAAGAGTAAAACATTAAAGCAGTGTTTTTCAACCAGGGTGCCACAGCGCCACGATTGGGGTGTCGCAAAGTTTAGGGCCGATAATAAAAGTAGATTTAAAAAACAATAGTAAGACTATTATTTTACATGTAGGTAATTCGACAAAATTCAATGGACTTAAATTTTGATTTTGAACACGTAGAAATGCTTTTTTTACATTAAAATGCTACTTCAAACTGTCAATTTTTAAAATTTTTCTTCTCGGGGAGGAAGTCCCCCAGATCTCACTCCAGCGTTGCGCGTTGTAACATTTGTTTTCGCAAAAGGTTCAACTGGCCCATTAGCCTCCCCTTATTTAGACTCTAGATCTGCCGCTGGTCAAGGGTATCACGATTTTTTATTTTTCAATCAGGGGTGCTACTCAATGAAAAAGGTTGAAAAACACTGCATTAAGGTCATAGACGTAAAAAGAATTAAAAAATAAAGTATTTGTTTTAAATAGTAACTAAATTAACGTTTTACAAAATTAATGAATAAGAGTAACAAATTATTTATTATGTCTAAAATAAATAAATAATTCTTTTTAAATCTATTATTTTTTAATAAAAGAAATAGAATTATGGTATGTTGAATTTGAAATTAATTGAAAATGATGAATTTCAAAAAAACACTAAACATAAAGTTTTATATTATTATTATAAATATTAAATGTATGCAAACTTTCAGAGAAGATAAAACTTTAAAGTTAAAACTATTTTAAAATGTTATTAATTTCATATTTTCTTATATAAAGAAGCACCAGTTAAACAAGCCTCAACTTAAATGAAAACACGGGTAAAACAATCAAATAACATAAAAATGTATGATTCAAAAGTAATTTAAATATGAATAATATCAGAGAGGAGATTGTTGAGTTATCTTAAATAATTTACTACAGTCATTAAAAATTTGAAAGTTATTACAAATTACATTTATGAATTCAAAATCTAAGATTAACAAAACTTTATTATTATAAAACATATATACATATACAGTCAAACCCTGTTAATACAAAGTCAAAAGGCTGAAAAACTGGCACTTTGAATTAACAAAATTTATATTAACTAAACTTGTTAGCATTGAAATGCATATCTATCTTTGTCCATGGGACCACTAATCTACTGTCCATTAAAACAGACTTCGCATAAATTGATTATGGAATAATGGGATTTAACTGTACAGTACATATATTTATAAAAATATATACATTCATTTCTTAACTATTATTCTGAAGACTAGTTTTCAAGTGACCTCAATCTGGTGAAAGGCCATACCTCATGTCTACTTTTAGATATGCATTGTTATAATTAAATGTTTACTATACTGTACTTTTATTTTATAAGCTAAGTTAAAATTGTCAACAGTAATGTTCTTTATCATTTTATCTTTCTATTTGTGAAATTTTTATTTTGTAAATTTTTATAGGTAAAGAATTTGTTATTGTGTAGTTAGAATGATAAAGTTATTTTTTAACTGACTGTTAACTTTTTATATATATATTTTTATGACATTTTCATTGGTTAATTATGAAAATTGCATCTGTTCTGATAATTTTTTTTGTAACTAATATTGTATCTTATAATTTATATCTAAATAACTATTACAGTTTATGTATAAAGTATGTGATTGTTTACATCTACTTTAATTTTGTTTAAATATATTTCCAAATGTTTGTACCATTTATATATATATTTTTTATATATCTATCAATGTACAGTTTGTTATATGTTTATAAAACATTTGAATCAAAATTTTAGATTATAAACATTGATTTAAAACATCATTTAATTTTTTACTTTTTAAATTATGTTTCATCATCTACACCAGATATATATTTTACATCATTTGTTCCTTAGAATGTCTTCTATCTGAATCATTTATTGGAATTATGTTATATTCATAACATAATTCCAATGAATGAGATTTTTAACTTTTTAAGAATTTTTTTCCATCAACTTCCTTAAATACTGTATTTCTTTCACAAACTGCAGTTATTTTTAAAACACATGTATTCCCTGGAATTTATTACCTTGCAATAGGAGACAAGTGGGTAAAAATTGACAAGTTGAAAGAAATTTCTTAATTACTCATACATTTTCCAAACTATCAAACCCATTTATTGACTGTATACATAAGTTACAGCTATAACATTTGAAATAGTTATTGTTTTCAAAGTTAATCCTATTCAGAGTCTTGCAATTTGGTTATTAAAATTATGTCATTTGTGTCTGCTTCAATTTTGTTGGAATTAAACTCTTGACAACTATCTTCTGATTCAAACTCACCATCTCCAATTCAAGTTTCCCTAATTACTCTTTGGCTGATAAGCTCTCAACTTATAAACTTGATCTTGAATTTCCCATACTCAATATACACAATATTTATAATTTTATTTCAATAAATGTTTCTAAACAATTTAAAGAAGCAGAATTTTAGTTAAACCCCTTACCTGCCACTCTGTATATGTACATTATTTTTTAATAAATTTTTTTATTTAAAAAATTTTGAAAATGATGATGATAATATTTTCAATTTTTAAATGATTGTATTTACTAACTAATCAAACAATTTTAAAATATTACATGTGATGTACAGTACAATATATATCTAATTTGCTCATTGACTGAAACTCATTGATTCCATAGGCAAGCCCTGCTCTAGGGCATATTCATTCAAGCTCAGGTGGCTTCCTACATGTTAAATATATTCAGTCAAGACCTCATGTCTCCATAATCTATTAAAACAATTTAATTAAATTTTTCAAATGTAGTTAATTCATCAATTAATTGACAAATATATATACTTTTTTTTCTTTGATAGATATTAACTAGTTAAAATAAAACTTTTATACATATAATATACACCCTAAAGTCTGGTGAGTAATTATAATCAACCAACGATCGCATAAATGATCGAGCTACAATATGGCTATAATCAAATAATTAAAATATAAATAAATTTGCTATTAGAGGTAGACATTAGGCTCCATCTCTTTTCTAAATTAATAATTATAATTTTAATAATTTAGAAAAGAGATGGTGCCTAACGTCTTCCTCTAATAGCAAATTTATTTAGATTCAAACATACACCTAAGCACTAAGTTTCCAGCAAATAAACGTAAACAAACTTACACTTTGAACGTTTTCGACCACAAATTTATTGGCCTTCTTCAGGAAAACAACGGAATAAAGCATTCTATGAAAAGAACAACGCCACGTTGTAAATTTCAATAAAGATCGTAAACGGCTGTGACGTATAGTGTGTGATGTATTTTATCCCCCTACATGACGAGAGGTTTGACAGAATACTGTCATACATAGGATCCACGTACAAATCGTTGCAGGCAAGACTAAAAGATCACAAATACGACATGCTAAAAGGCAACACCAATACTGCTTTAGCTCGTTATGCCAGCGATCTGGGGATTTCCCCGTTGGGACCAGGCCAAGCTAATTCACAAGGTCTTTGACTGGCAAGTTATTAAAATTTTGGAGGCGGTGGAGATCTACAAGGCTAGCAGGAATGAAACCTGCATCAACACCGATGTCATTCCTGTTCCAACGGCTCGGAAACACTACCTAGACCCATAAAATACGTCACACACTATACATCACAGTCGTTTACGATCTTTTCAAATTTACAACGTGGTGTTGTTCTATTTATAGAACGCTTTTTTCCATTGTTTTCCTGAAGAAGGCCAATAAATTTGTGGCCGAAAACATTCGAAGTGTAAGTTTGTTGACATTTATTTGCTGGAAAATTAGTGCTTAGGAGTATGTTCGAATCTATATATACTGTTCCAGCTTTTTAGGAAGTTATATTCAGTAGCAAATTTATTTATATTAATTATTTGATTACAGCCATATTGTAGCCTGATCATTTAGGCGATTGTTGGTTAATTATAAAACTTTTATATTAATCAAAAGTAGCTATTATAGCATAACAATTTCTTAATTGCAAATCCTCCAATTATAGAATTTAAAGTTTAAAAGCAATTATAGAATTAATAAAAATAAGTGGAAGAGAATAATGAACATGAATATAAGTTCAGTATTATTTGTCAGATAATTTGATAAAGATGAAAAAATCATGAATTATGAAATTCATTACTAATTTGTGGTATAATTCTACAAAAATTATTTTTGATTAGTTTTTAGAAAAGTTAGTTTTAGAAAATTATATCTGTGTCAAAAGAATGACTACAAATATTCTATATTTTATATTTGAGAATTTTATATAATCATCATCATATAGTTCCCTACATTCCATAATAATTTGATAATGACCTAAAGCAAATAAAAAATGTAAACTTGTTGAAAGACTACAATAACTAAAGAAATTATTTCAAACACAATTTAAGCACTTTTTAAAATTGCTTCCATAAATATTTTACTTAAAAATTACTGCAAATCATGCCAATGAAACTATTTTAAAGAAGCTTATATTAGCAATTAACAAGCTTCATTCTTGAATATAGTTTAGTCAGAACTGTATTATGATTAAAATTTGTTTTAAACAAATCTGTATATACTTATCACTAACCTTTTCCATTGAGCAGATTCTTCAGGAAGACCCTCTGAAATCGCTGCTTCTAATGTAGAAAATAATTTTTGATCACCAGCATCTATTAAAAAATATAAAATAGTTTTATTACAACATCATAAATTATTTGCAATTTATTACTTTATTTTTGACAAATACTCTTCAAATAAAATATCTATGTTAAAAATTAAATTTCTACAAAATTCTGAAGATAAATTTAATAAATTGCTTTTTGAATTAATACACATCAATAATATTTTATATACATAACAGTTTCTGATGTCATAAAAATCAAGAGTGTGATTTCTGCAATATACAGTAGCAGCTATGGAAATTGCATCACTCAAATTCCTATAAAAATGTACATTTTTAAAATCAAAGTAAAAAATTTTGCTGCAGATCAGTAAGAACCCCTAAAGACAAAATCATCCATGACATCACAGACATGATAATCCTTTCCTTTGGCTGACAAGATGTACTGCAGCAATATTTCTGATAATTTTGATATAAAACCCATTATCCTGTTTATAAAATTGCACCATCTTCGCAAAGTGGAAAGTTTGACATAAAACATATAATTGTTACTTTAAAACCTGAAGGTTCCTCTCATGAAATAAGGCAGAGAATACATTGTCACTTATCTGCAATTGAGCATTTGTTATAAACATATGAGCATTAAAAAAAGGTGGATCAGGCGGTAAACATATTAATGTTTTTTGTCAGGATAAGATGCTAAAGCATCTCCAGCCTACAAGAACATATTGCTAGTTCTTTTGAAGTGAAAGTGGGAAGGGAGATAGGTGAGATACGTGAACTGTATGACTTCTGTGCAATATGGGTTTAAAAATCTATTGTTCACACAAAAGTCATTACTGACAAGTAAAATGTGCAGACAGTGGCTTATCTGGACTCAATAGCATGCAAATTAGAGCACTGACATATGAGATTCTGTTGTGTTCTGGATAAATCCAAATTTAACCTGCACAGTCCTAACAGCAAATCTTACATGACATGTAGAAAGGGATTATATGATGCAGTTTCTGGTGAGTCAAATGTTAAATGATGTGGGGATGCACATCCATTAAAAGTGTTAGCAGACTATGGGTCTGTGAATGCAGTGTTACAGAAACATTTTATCTACCAAACTAATTCCAACAAACAAGAACAATTTTATGACAAAACCTATCTTCCAGAGCAATTCTATTCCATGTCACCATGCCAATTTGATGGGTAAAGTATAATGTGTTTTTTCCCTTTGGTTTGTTAGCGTCACTTAAAATGGTCCACAAATTGTTGTTTAGGTAAAAAAATTTTCAAAAAAGATCCAAATAAGATGCCAAAGCTGGCCAGATAACAGTCCTGATCTCAACCCTATTGAGAACTGCTATGATAAGTAAGAAAACTGCAAAAGAGAGACCTGAAAATAAATAGCAACCGTCAGTATATTAGAATACTTGAAAAAACAGCATTAAAAAGCTGTTAAGTTTGAGTGATCCTACAAAGTACTGGAATCCAAAACAGCTGCTAATAGGATTTTTTTCAAGCCTACTTAAGCTGTGAACTCAATTTTTTTTTTATTCCATGACTACATACGGCAAATTCTTGCAATGACGCTCATTAACAGTGAAGATGAGGTGAAATAAAACTTTTGATCATATGTAATAAATTGCAAATTTTTTGGTTTATTCTTCTTTACTTCTTCTCTGTACTACATATGTCATTAGAAATTATAATAACAACCTAAATAACTATTTTTCACATATGTTAAATGATTTTTGGTATATATCATAGGTGATGGCTGCTACTACATTTCAGTTTTAATTACTAAAACTTTAATTTCAATAAATAAAATTATAGTATTCTACAGAAATTAGAACTTGGTGATGCAATTGTTTCAACTCTATTAACACTATACATTTTAGAAACTTCATCTGATTATTTGAATATTTCATCACTTAATCTAGAATTCCTCCTAAATATAGCATCTAAAATTTGATAGTTAGTTTTATAATAAAAAAGAATCATCAGATTTTACTCAAACATTTTACAATAATAATTGTCTACATTATGAAAATATAGTTTGGTTAAATTTTCCATTTATTATTTTTTAATATTATAAAATAGTAATTTTAATAGATAATTTTAGTTCAAAATTTTTTGATTCCTTTAAACTATACATCTAATTTATCAATATCTAACAATGAAATGTTCAATTTCCTATGAGTGGAGACAATTGTTATTTGTCCAATAATCTGAAATGTCAACATGTAGCATCATTTTATATCAATCACTGTACAGGTACAAATATCCAAAACCTGAAAGCTATACATTAAAGCTAAATAATTACCGGATTATATCGGAAATGTTTCAGAACTTGCTAAATTATTAAAATATTAATTTACTTATTAAATTTATCAAGAGATGGCACCTAATGTCTGCATCCAGTGCCAAATTACATAGCATTTAATAACAGTAGTAGTAATATAGACCAATGTAATTCAGCAATCGTTCACTATACAGGTTTAGTATTTGTATTAGGAAACATATTTATTCTTCCATTTTGTATTTCATTCTCTCTATTGTCTATCAATTGTAAAGCAACCATTTGTAAGATTTTAATTTCTAACTCTTAATATAAAGAAATTTCAGAAAGTTCAGTAAAAAATAAATTATTTAAACAAAACCCAACAACTAGCATTTAATTTTTGAAACCTTTGTTCATAAATTACTTTGAGCAAAGAAATTATTTTAGACAATAGCATAAATATGTCTTAATAATTTAGTGATTAGAACATTCAGGATATTACTAAAGGGATACAGATTCAAGAACATGTTTTTTTCACATTTTCTTTCCCTATATAAATCTTGCAACTATATCTTTCTTTCAATAATGAAAGTATAAATCCTGGAATGATCTACATATCAAACATTATAATTTCACTAATTTATAAACTGATAAAATAAAAAAATCCATTTGTTTACACATATATTACTGTGCATTTTACTCATATTACTGCAATTGACAAGATTGTTTTCTATTAAACAAAAATCTCAGTAGTGATTATTGAGCAGAGCTATACATAAATCATTGTTTTGCCTGTGATCGACATTTAAAGCAATTGCACAACCACTAAATATGATTTTTTGCAAATATGTAAAACTCAGCAAGGTTGATGTCACAACGAAGCCAGTTTGAAATTCAATCTCAGGGCCGAAATATTTGATGTCAAAGTTTACCATATAAAGTCTATGGGCTAATTGCCAATTATAAACTGGTTACATTATTATGAATAAGTTTGTTAAATCTTAAGAGTGTGTGAATCGGGATAGTGCCAAAGAAAAAGAAGCAGCTTTTAAGAAGAATGCTATGTTATCAAGAACACCACCAGGTAAACGTTTGCGATCCTATCCCACTGGATGTGCTGTTAAAGTGAGAGACACTAGAAAGAATTTCGATCAAGAATTATTCTTAGAAGAGATAAGAGGTATGTTGAGTGAAACGAAGGATGGTATAGAATTAAAAATAGAGACAGAATTGTTTAGTAAAAGACAATTTCGTGGAAATGAATGATAAGATTAATATATTGATGGAGAGAATTAATAAATTAGAATCTGCTCACGACAGCAAAAATGACTAACAATATGCAAATTATCACTACTCTAAACAAAAGAGTTGACACACTTGAAAGTAATTTAAGGAAAAGAAATTTGGTATTGTTTAATGTGGAGATGAATGACCGATACTGTATCTAAAAGATTTTCCCTAAGTTAATTTGGGAAGTTGTTGGTTTATCGAATGTCCTCCTTGACTGTGTGTTAGACTTACAAAAAATACCAGAAATAATATGATGGTTTTGGTTATCTGCATTTCCGTGGAAGCGAAAAGAGAAATATTGAGTGGTTTGAAAAGTAATTGTACTAAATTGGATGTTTCTGATTGGAGGAAGGCAGTGCACATAAGGGAGGACCTTTCCGTTGAATGTAGAGAGAAGAGAAAAGAACAGATGGACAATTTAAGACAGGGCAGAAAGGAGGAAAAATTGCATATTTCAAACATGATAAATTGGTGATAAGTGAAAACTCTCGCAAGGTTGGCAGGGATAAAGATGAGGATGGCTGTGTCAGTGATTCTTTTTTAGGAGTAAGCATGATTCACTAAAAGTTCTCAGTTGGAACATGAACGAATGGAAGAAGGAATATGAAATGGAATACTGGAACATTGTCAGAGAGTTTCATATCCCTTATTGGATGGAAACCTGGTTAGGTGAATTGGATTCAAGAAAGCCACTGACAGATGTAAGTAATGCATAGAAATTTTATAAGATTAATGCTACTAGTATAGACACCAACCAAATGCCGAAACTCTTATCGGGCTAGTTTAAGGCTAATTACTAAATTGCTAGAGCCAAATTAGTACGTAATTCATTTAGTAATTAGCCTTAAACTAGCCCGATACAGTTTCAGCATTTGGTTGGTGTCTAGTCTTATAATATATCGAGTTTAGTGATGTTGTTTATAGCTACTAGTATATCTGACAACTGGCAAAAAAGAGGTGGGATGGTACTGATGATTAATAAAGAATTGAAAGATGTGGTGGTTTGTCCCTTTGAAGATTGCAGGGCTTAAAGCAGTCATGGCAATAAAAAAAAGTGAGAAAAGAGAGTTCACACTGAAAAAAAACTAAAAAAGCTAATAGTGTTAAAATGAACAAAAACAGGCATTATTAAAAAACCACACAAACGCACACATATTTTGTATCAATAACATTGCGTATGATATTAGATTGATTATTAAGTGGACTGATAAGATTAAATATGAAAATAGTTAGGCTGAGTTTATACTCCAGAAAAGTGACCAGTAAGATGCATTAAGCCAGAACAGGCCCGCATTAAGTTTTCATGTGCCCCATACAGAATTCCCACAATTACACAGAAAAGCAAATGGAATAGTAACATAACTACCAGAATGTGTTTCCATATAACATGCCAAATTTCAAATGCCATTTATTTCAAGGTACAATTTTTGATTTCTTCATTAAAAAAATGTAATTAAAGAAGAAAAAAAAACTTCTGGCAGAATCAGTGGGTTGCATGTTCATTATATAGCAGGGGTGGGCAAGCAAAAGTTCAGTGGGAACCAAAATGTAGGTTTTGCAAAATGCATGGGAGCCGCAGTTCTGTACTTTTTTACTCTGTACTGCAGTTCTGTACCTTGATTTTATTATATAATATAAAACAAGTATTGAATTTTTTTAATAAACATATTTTCACAAAATTGTGGAAATAAAACTAAAAATAATAATAAAAGGCAGAAATTAACACTTTTGGCAAGAGCCACATAAAACTCAAAAATGCGACTCCGAGACCGCATGCGGCTCTTGGAGTCGCATTTGCCCATGTCTGTTATATAGCAATACTACTAGTAATTGTAACCCAATCATTTATTTGGTAATTTTATCAATATTTTTTAAATGATTAAAAATAAAATTACAGCATTCATTACTGGTAATACTAGTCTCACAAATCTATTCCCCTGAATACAATAAAACAATTTGTTAGTCATTTGACCCACAACTGACAGAAAAGAGAGTTTATGAAAACAATGTAATTAAACATTTAGCAGTTTGTTGTCCTTCACAGTGGGAAACCGGCAGAGTCTATTACTTTTATGGGAGAAAATATACAAAGCTTTCTGCTACCCTGAAATTGTAAAATAATACAATCCCATGAAATTTAACAAATCTGATGTTAATAAGTAAATGATGAAATTATTTACAGAGAGTTGATATTTGATAAGTTTAGCTTTTTGCTCTTATAGAACAAATTACAGAAATTATAAATAAAAATCTCATTTTTTAAAAATTAAAATCATAAAATTTCGCTTACAAAAGATCGAGATGGAACGCACGCTTTTCATTTTTATAATCGCTTTGTTTTATTAGACACAGATATTATTCTTATATAGATTTATTAATTATAATAAACATACATTATGTATAAAATTACATTAAAATAACACTGTAATTAACGTCTGAAATGAAAAAGTAATTGAATCGAGTCTCGCCTCCATATTAATTAACGCGCATTGGTGTAGCCAGAGTTTGTTATGGGGGGCCTAGAGGCTGTAATTTTCTGGGGACCCGCTCTGTGGCTCCATCTGGAAACCCCTCACGCCACGCAACCTCACCCGGGCTTTGCAGGACACCACCATCGGCACCCTGGCGGATTCCTGGTCAGCGGTGCTCCGCAACAAAGGCCAGGACCACCTACGCCCTTTCGCCCCCTGGAGGTACAGTTGCATGTCATCTCGCCACGCGGAGACGCTTTTGGCCCGGCTCCGGACCGAGACGGCCCCGTTACATGCTTTCCTTTACTCACGGCATCTACACGACTCCCCGGGGTGCCCCCATTGTGGCGCAGCAGAAACTATACTTCATTACTGGCTACATTGCCCCAAATACACTATAGCCCACAAGGACCTAGGCAACACGATGACCCTAAACAAGTCTCTGGTGTGCACACTGACACCTATCTACTGGCCGCCGGCCTCCATCACTCCTAGTCAACACGTGGCAGCGCTGGAGCGCTACATTAGCCTCACTAGCCGTTTCACTTAGCAACTGGCAACGTCTGTCGGAGAAAGAGCCGCAAAGGCTATAATTTACATATTAAATTGAATAAGAAGAAGAAGAATTTTCTGGGAAGGGGCACCAGGTTAACTGGGGGGGCGTGCCCACCCATGCCCCTTCCTGGTTACACCCATGTTAACGCGCCACAGTAATTAATTGATCATGTTGCATCAAATTAAATAATTTATAAAAATTAAAATAATAAATACATTTATAAAATAATTGGCTGTATCTGTTCGCAATGATAATGTAAAACACACTGTACTTATAGTTTAGCATTTCCGATATTTAATTTATTTTTGAATTTTAAAATATAAGAAAAACAATTTTTTAAATAAAGTTTTACGCATTGATATCTGCAACTTTAGATAATACAAGGATATAAGAATCCATCAAAAAAGTTAGTTAATAATAATTAAAATCGAGAAAAAATATAAGTTTCTTTTGAGGTAAGGAAACTTGTAAAAAGTCAGGCATGCGATCACGTGATGCCCATCTCCCCACTTTGCGTAACCAAACGGTCAAAGTTGAAATAAAACCCCAGCAGAAGTAAAAACGAACATTGGCGCATGTATAGGACAATAAACTTGAATGGGAGCGAAGATGAGACATAACACCATGTAATTTATGCTAATTACTTTCTAATATTAAAAAATTAAAATCTTCAATAAATTATAATTAAATTAATTTTTTGACAGAGTTCGACTAGAAGCATATCGAAAAGCTAGATTAAAGTGAAAATAGCGGTTTTTCGACGCTAAATATTTACAAATTAATTTTTTAATTTGGTGCCGGATTGACTGCAGCTGTTCGAATGCGCACGTGCGTGACAAGTTTTATAGTTTCTGTCAAAATGGAAAATGAAGGACACCGTTAGAATACAGAAAACCATGGTGCATGCCAAATATATAAGCACCCACTTAAAACCAAACTTTTGTCCTTGTCTAAAGATTGTCTCTACAGAAGTTATTAATATTTAGGATATTAGTTTAAAATCTTGTATTTCCTGGCACGAGATTCGCTCGATCTTTAATTTTACAGAGTGCTAGAAAGATACAAGCTTTGAAACGAGTGTCCTACAACGTTTTATTTAATAACAACAGTAGAAATCAAATTTATTATCGCTCAACAATTATTATTTTTGGTTTTTCTACGGTAGTCAAAAACGAGTAATGTCATCATTTAAGCTAAAGAATAGCAGGCGGTTGGGAAGAAGTTTGCTTAGCAACTTACTTCAGAAAGTATTGGGTTCTATACGATTTTTCGTTGCTAAAACATGAGTTTCTACTGTTAGTATTAAATAAAATCTATTTCTTTCTTTTGTCCACTGCACTTAAATAAATACAAATGCTAAAAATAATGCTGTATAAAAATCACTCTTAACGCTGAACTAGAAGTGTACTTATGTCTTAATGCAGCGTGATTATATCGAAGTGCCGCGGAGATCGGTATTTCACAAGGATACAAGCAAGGAGAACCCACGTGCAAATTCCTACAGCATGTGCAGAGTATCGAGCTTTGGGAAGCTCCTCGTTTTGTTAGTTTATATAAATGTAGTACACTACATGTGTATACGACAGTGCCTTATCATGTCGCACACGGTCCATAAGGCATATGGGGACGTGCTGGTCGCTATTTCGCTCCTGAGCGCATTTACGAAAAAAAAATTTCACATGGGAAGTGAAAAAAGCTAAAAAAGTGAGTTTTTCTCAGAAAAAGCTAAAAAAGAGAGGAGCTATGAAAAAAAAGCTAAAAAAGAGTCACTTTAAGCCCTGAGATTGGTTATTTGAGGCACATTGGATAAATATTAAGTTTATTTTTGTTTATATTAGAATAGAAGTTTACATTAAATGTTATAAGTTACTTGAGTCATTGTTTGATTCTTTTCAAAATGAAGAAATATATTTATTGGGTGATTTTAATGGCAGAATTGAAACTTTCAATGAAATAGAGAGGATAGGTAGTGAGTGTTTTCCCCTTGTTGGATTATAGTGTTTATCAGAGCTTGGAAGAAAAATGTATCAAGATAGGTATAAAGTTAGTGGAATTATGTCAAGCAAAAGGTTTGATGATTGCGAATGGTCGAGTTAAGGAGGATGTACAGGAAAAATATACTTTTATCTCACATTTGGGTAAAAGTGTAATTGATTATTTGTGTATAAATGATCTGGCAGCTGAGAAATTATTGTATTTTAGTATTGATGACTGTATTGAATCTGATCATATGATGCTGAGACAGACTTCATATGATCATATGTTATTTGGCAGAGACTTCAAGATGCATCTTGAAGTCTCTGCCAAAGAGTTGGAAAAAAAGGGCTATCCTAGACAATCGGTCCAGTTTCATAGACGATGGAAGAAAGAATGGCAGGAGGCATTTGTAAGTGAAATAAAACATATTTGTTGGCACAGGCAATTTGATGATAGGATGAGCGAAGTAAATTAACTTACTGTCATGGTTTTTAATTTTTAAAATAAGCCAGGACGATTAAATACAAATAAAGAAAAAATATATTTCTCTTACAGACAATTCATATAAAATGTGTCTTTTATCCAGACGTCCTATGTATTGTCAATATCTACATACAACTATGGAACACCGGGGATGTAAACCACACTTTCGGGAACCTTTTACCGGTGTTGGACGCAAAACGAAAAATCTTCATTAACGTTTTCGAACTTGGTAGTTCTTCTTCAGACGGCAAAAAACGCAGATTCGAACGCAGATCGCAGAGAAACGTAGATTGAACGCAGATTCGAACGCAGATCGCAGAGAAACGTAGATTGAACGCAGATTCAATCTGCGTTCCTCATTTTTTACCATCTGAAGAAGAACTACCAAGTTCGAAAATGTTAACGAAGATTTTTCGTTTTGCGTCCAACACCAGTAAAAGGTTCCCGAAAGTGTGGTCTATGTATTGTCTGTAAGAGAAATATATTTTTTCTTTATCTTTACTGTCATGGTGTTTGGTATAATAGAGAAATTTACACACAGAGAAAAAGGAGTTAAACGCTTCTCCAGGTATAATTAAGAGTGGTTCGATGATGAGTGCTTAGAACAAAAGGTTAATGTGAAAAATAAGCTCAGGAAATGAAGGAGACTTGGAGAGAATTGAAGATTGGAAGAATATTTATTATTGAAGAAAAATTTCAGTGCGCTTTATAAAAGTAAGAAACAGGAATATTTGACCAGTTTTAATCAACTGCTTTCAAAGTGTAAGTCAAGTCAAATGTTTTGGAAATGTATTCGTAAATTAGAAGGTAGAAGTAAATTCTGTATTCTGGAGGAGATTAAAACTGAATTGCTTATGCACTTTAAAAGTTTATTGTTTAGTGATAATCTAGATAAGGAAATTGTTTGTTCAGAGATGATATTTGTAACTTATCTTGACAGGCATATCTCTCTTGAAGAACTAGATATTGCTTTGAGTGAGGCACGGTCAGATACAGCAGCTGACCCGAATGGTATTCCAATGGCATGTTTGAAACTGGTAGACAAGCAATTGCAACAGAAGCTGTTGGATATTTTTAATGAAGTCCTGGTAACTGGAATTTACCCTGATGGCTGAAAAACAGTGAGAATATTCCCCATTTTTAAATCATGAGATGTAAACAATACAATTACAGAGAAATCGCATTGTTAAACACTGTTAGCAAAGTCTTTTCAACAATCCTATGTAAAAGGCTGTTGTTTTGGGCAGATTGTGAGCATATTCTGTCAGAGATGCAAGCGGGTTTCCATCAAGGGTATTCCACAGTGGACCATATTTTTGTTTTGTGGAATTTATTAAAAGAAAGGCTAGTCAAAAAATGCCGAAAAGTATATACTTGTTTTGTGGATTTCCGGGCTGCATTCGACTCAGTGAATCAATTGAAATTATGGAGGAGGTTTGCTGATTTGAGGTTAAGCTATAAAATATTGAATTTCTTAAGATCAATGTACACAAATGCATCAGCATTTTTGCTGATTAATGGTACTTCTTCTGAATCCTTCTACTGTAACAAAGAAGTATGGCAGGGATGCCCACTGAGTCCATTACTGTTTTCTTTATATATCGATGGTTTGGTATATAGATTGAATAAAATTTCAAGATTTAATGGCTTATGGTTAGGAAATAATGCTTATATTAAGATTCTATTGTATGCAGATGATGTGGTGATTGTGGCTAACAGCCCGTTTGAATTACAGTTGGCAATTGATGGTCTTCTGAGTTTCTCAACTGAGATGGACTTGCAAATTAATATTAAAAATACTAAGATAATGGTTTTTCAAAATGGTAGTAAAAGATCAAGTAAGCTTAAATGGTTTTTGGATAAACAAGAGATTGAAATACAGTAGAGCATCGATTATCCGACTCAATTGGGGACTGGGGTTGGTCGGATAACTGAAAAGTCAGATAACCAAAAAGTATGAAAAAATACATTATTAGTATAGTGTATTAGACCTGGTTTAAATACTAGCCTCCATTTCATGGTCGAGCCAGTGCTGCCAGCTAAAACATGCAAAAATTTAACAAAAATAATATTAAAGTTTAGCCAAGACATGACCAAATATTGTAGCGCCACATCACTAGCGGACATTTGAATTTGCCGACTAGAACGCGGTCAGTTAACCGATAAGTCGGTTAATCGGGAGTCGGATAATCGATGCTCTACTGTAGTTAAAAAATATAAGTACCTGGGCCTTTGGCTTAAATATGATCTTAATATGAAAGACCATTTTGAGATTACTGCGAGGAAAGCTAAAGTTGCTTTGGTGAAATTATGTAAAATTGTTAATATCCCGGGGTTAGGTTATTTGATTCAACAGTTAAATTCATTATATCCTATGGTGCTCAGGTCTGGGGTTTGGCTAATGTCAATAATTTTGAGTTAATTCATAGAGAATTTTTGAAGAAATTGAATGTGAATTTGAATGTTGGGCCTCAGATTTCATGCATCAAATGTGGCTGTTTTATGGGAAACTGGATGGGTACCACTAAAAATCGTTTTTATAAAAGCAGTTCTGAAATATTATGTAAGAATATTGGAATTACCTAGGGAGAGGCTACCTAGAATCAGTATGGAAAGAATGTGGATAAAAGCAGAGAGTAACTCATGGTGACTGGATTTCAAAAACTGGCTGGAGCAGCTGGGATTCGGTGATATGGTTACTGAGAAACAAATTGATAGATGGAAAGAACGAATACCGTCCATAGTATTGAGATGTATAGAACTGGAACTACGGGAGATGAAGAACGTGTTGAATAGTTCTGGGTTGTTACGTTATTATAGTGTGGTTAAGCCTGATTTTGGCATGGCAGGTTATTTAAGGGATGTTGGAATCTCTATTGCAATAAAAAAAAACAGATTGCGAGACTGTGGTTGAATTGTTTTGTCAAGAAGTGGTGTGTATAATTTGCAACCAGATCTGTAGTTATAGTGATTGGTGCTTCCTTATGTTTAGCAATTGTGGAAATGATATGTATGGGGAATACTTAAGAATGTTGCGCAGTAGTTCTAACTCCAATTTTTCGGATTTGTTAAAATTTAACAAGATGTTAAAGAAATTAGATGGTTTGAGTTAAAAGAATTTTCTGTTTTGATCTTTCCCCCTTTAATATTGTATTCAATTATATGTCAAATAAATTATTATTATTACTATTAACTGGTTGCACGCCTCACTTAAAATGTCAAGTTTCCAAGTGCTATCAATTAACAATGATCTCTATAACAATTTTTTAAATTTAGATCAGTTTTAAACCATTTTTTTGAAGTAGCTACAGACAGGTGCCATTACATTGGGGCACATGCTTTCCCTTTTCGTCTCATTTGCCCTTTTCCTAATCCCAAGAGGTCCCCAAACAATAGAAATTTCATGACTTCTAGCCAATTCTGCAAATATAAAAAAACTAATATATAATATTTGTCCATTGACCCCCGCAACTTTGTCATATGCTGATCAAAACTGCATTCCTTATTTTCAAAGCAAAATTAGCTCCGCATGCAACCAGTGCCACCTCATGGGCATGCAGATCCAACGTTAAATTGTAGAATTCGAAGCTCCTTGCATAATGTACGATGCCCTTTTGTATAGCTTGTGCCTCCCCTTTTTCAGTCCACAAGTATCACTGTTTTATCTTCCTAGAAAATATCTAGTTATTACAGAATCACTGACATATTACATGAAGCATTACTACATAACATAAATTTCACGTAGGAATAATTTGTTAAAACAAATGAACTTTTGGGAACTTTTTACACAATTATTTCTTCTATTCTTAATTATTCCATTATCAATAAAGATGGACTCTATTTATTTTCATATATTTATAAAAATTATAATTAGTATAAATGTTTACAAAATAAACTAAACATATCTTACACGTTATTAAAGGTTTGCTATCCATTATACTTTAATGACTCAAAGCGCGATATTTGAGAAAATAGTAAGTATTAAAACTAAATCTTTTATAATTAGAATTTATCCTCTCCGTGCAATGTTTTAACCATAAATATACGTGTTATTAACATCCATGTTAAAAAAAGGATAAAGTAGACTCGTTTGAATCATCGACGAATATCCTCCTCCATCTTCCTGGCTGCTTGATTGCCCTCTAGTGTCAAATTATACATTTTGTCTCCAGTTTAAAAATTGAATATATAATATGTTAAATATGTTATATTATTCTTTATTACTAATAAATTTTGAAAAAAGCCAAATATATATATTTTTAATTTATTGTTAAAATGTACTATATTTTATTAGAATTTCGAAATCCATTTGTATAATAAACCTAAAAATAGTATGATTTTTTATGACCAAATTAAGATTTTACTATTTTATAAATATTATATATATTTTTTAAAAATTGTCTTTACTTTAACAATGCATATACAATATTTTATAGTAAAACATTCCATTACATAAACGGTTTTCGGGTTCTGTCGTATTGTCATTTACGAGATGATTTAAACATATAATACTACAGTATATATTAAATATAAATTCATAGAAATATATTGTAATTTTTAATATGTTGGATATTTAATAAATGATAATGTATTTTGATATATATATATATATATTTTTTATTATAGTTCTCATTAATTTCGTAATGGCAGTGTTGTCGATTTTTGCCGAAGTATACACGTTGTCAATGATTTGTTTGTATCGGTAAAAAGTTATAAATTATCTATAAAATAATATATTTCTATATTGATTGCGTGGAAATGGCTTCGAGAGAAGGTAAATGGGTTAGCGGTACTGATGGAAACGATTATCGTCACAGACAAAAAATTGCTTCGCAATATTACGAAAGGTGCTTACAGTTTTTCATGGAGTAATAAAAATTTAAATACTTTAGGAAACTTTTCAATATAAGATACGCTAATTTATTTAAATGTTTAATCGATATTGATAATTATATATCTTTTTCTGTGTGTATATACAGTCAAGGCCGTCAAGAGCTTGTATAGAGGGTATAGGAATCGAGCAGCCTCATCTTACTGTATTAGTCTTGTTTTTTTGAACAGATCAAAGAAATAGAATGTTGGCTCAATTCAAGCTCCTTCCCCTCTCTCGACCGCCCTGTATACAGTGTAGTGTGCGTGCGTGTGTCTATATAATATCAAGTATAATAAGTAGTTTTAAAACGTCTTTAAAAATTTACCAATATCAATTCACATATTATATATTGAATTCAATGACCACAATCTGAAAGTATGTTTACAATAATTGTAAACACGTGATACTTTAACATATTCATTAAACCAGTGATTGCAAACCTGTGACCCACACAACAAATTAAAAGTACGTGATTGAATATTCAAAATGTGTCAGCTTTTTATAAGTTATTAATATTTGATAGAGAATTTTGCATATATATGTAGTGTGAAAGCGTAGTCCTAAAGCTGTCAGGAAAAAGACTTAAAGTGCACTAATTATGAACCTCAGGTAGAAAAATTATCATCAAATAAACAGCAGATTTCTCATTATGCAAAATATTTGTTATAAATATAATTACATTATTATTTTCTTTTCACTTAAATAGAGTTTATCGTTAATTCTCTAATATAGATTAAAAAGTTAACTATACCTATCCCTCTTTTTACATGGTCTATATTTAAGTAAAATTGCTTAAAAATAGACCATGTAAAAACACAGTTGACAAAAAAAAACTAATTCTCTTTTTACACTATTGATTATTTTAACATGGGAAAAACAGTTTATTTCAAAATTTTGAAATTTAAATATTTGCTAAAATTGTGTTATTGTTAAAAAAGTTACTCTTTTTGTTGAAATCAAGAGTTCATTTATCTTTTTTAAACACAGTACAGTACTGTATGTTCATCAGAGAATATTGTGCATTGATTTTGTTGCCTATGCTACTTAGTGTTTACTATATTTATGTACAAAGAATGTTAAAGATGATGATAGAATAAAAGAGATTGTGTTTCTTTTGTAAATTGCTTATTTTTCCATTCCATTGAAGTTCTGGATCCTATCAAGCAATTTTCTACAGCAGGGGTGGCCAACTTTTGTGTACGTAAGATCTACTTTTTATCTTTAAAATGTGTCGCAATCGACTTGTTGTCATAGGCATAGTCTAAGTGGGGAGGGGAGGTGTGAAATACATACTATGTTTATACACTGTGTTTTAGTATGAGGTGCACTGCTTATGAGTCAAGTCAGAACTGCATGCATAATGTTGCATTAGGTTACAAATATAACATATTAAGTCAAGACATCGCGAGCAATCGACCAAAATTGGCTTGGCGATCACCTTGTTGGCCACCGCTGTTCTATAGGATGCATGTACTGTATTTTTTTATCCAATTTTTGTTTTATGTGGTGTTCTTTGGAACCACCATATAAAACAATCCACCATGCAAAAAAAGGGATAGGCGTAAATTAAAATTTTAAGCACTTTTGTCGTTTTTAATTATTCAAATATTTAATTTGACTAATTAAGTAAGTAAGTAAGTAATGTTTATTGTAATAGGATTGAACCTGTTACATGGGGTGTTTCAATTATTAACCAATCACAATCATATTACAACATATTAGTTCCATATAATATATCTTAGTTATTTAGTTTAACATTGACATATATTCATTATTGAAAGGTTTAACTTTTAAATAAGATGCTGTATAACTTAATTACAAAAATTTTAACAAATTGGATATCTTATAATTAGTTACAATTCTGCTGTATGAGAAGAAATTTGTATTTGCTATTTACGTTGATAATCATATACAACACACGGAAGTAATATCCATTTCGGGACTAATGCTTCTTAACAAGAACAAAACATAAATTGGGAAAGATCCCTACGTCCATAACAATATCATATCAACTTTGTTTAAGGTTAACTGTCATATTTTTTTAATACTTTTAAAATGATGTAATTATAGTACCTCCTTTAAATTGTCCTAGTTCCTATAAGATTTTTAATTCCCTCATGCGATAATATGCCGATACTATTGTTCCGAACTCTGCTAGAACTCACTGTCACATGAACCTTCCTCTCATCTCCATAACTTGGTATAGGTGAAGCCTAGGTAACTACAATATTTACTTTTTCGGAATTCCCTCTTAGTATTAGTTGTATCGGAAAAAGATATAGCTCGTCTATCTTTATTCCTTGGCCAGTAGCAATAGGTCACCAGACAGATGCACAATCCACTAATACACCGCGCCTTGCCAATGTATGTTTTCGTAGTAAAAATCCTTAGTTTCTACGCATTCCAGATAACCATGTCACTATTAAACCAATGATGAAGTAGAATTTCATATTAGCTTAGGCAACACTATGAAACTTTCCTTACAGACTTGGAAATTCCAGAACCCATTAGACGTTTATTATTATTATTACAGTTTGTATTTATAGAAGGAAAATTTACTGTTAAATTTACATTGACTAATTGAATATCTGTATTTCCGATTTTCTTTCATCCAGTACGAATTTTCCTGGGTTTATTGTTGTAACATTATAAATATTCGAATCACTATTCGGATTTCTCAATGGAGGAACTTAAATCAATTTCTTCCTAAAAATTACTTAATTGTATTACTTTATCTAAATTAATGTCGTATGTGAATATTTTATTTTCTATGATATAACAGTCATCTCTGATAATAAATTTGTTACCTTTTAATCTTTCTTGTTTAATTGTCGTTTGTAATTTTTTCCTTCTTAATCTGGATCTTTTGCATAAATCGGCTGTAAAAATTGTTTTATTTTTTCTCCTTTCTTCGTTATTAACTTTAGCTTTTAATTTCCAAAATTCTTTTAATATCAAGTTTCTATTATACAAGGAATCTATTACAATCTTCACAATACGGTTAGATCCGTTATAATTTATCCTGGTTAAGCTTTCTATAGAGATATTTTTAATTCTCAAATCCTCTTTAATAAACTGATTGATTTCGTTAGCATAATCGGTCGAAGTAAAAGGAAAATTTATGATTATGATATTTCTATTAGTTCTCTCATTTTTTAATTTATCTAGTTCAAATTCGAACATACCTTTGAAATGGCTATTGTTCTTAGATAATGTCTCTATTTCTTCCATTTTCTGTGACACTCTCACTAGTTCTTCTTGAAAATGCTTTTTTTCTTCCGTCATTAAATTAAGTTCTGTCTTGATTCCTTGAATTTCCCTATTAAGCTGTGAAAAGTTATTTTGTAGTAGTTCGTATATTGATTTTAGTGTGTATTGTGAATCTTCCTGTACCAGGGGATCCTTATCTCTTAATGCTTGAAAATATTCAGGTATTTTCATAGATCTTGTGGTATCAAGACTACCTCCACCGCACTCCTCCTCAATTTGAAGAAATTCTTCATTCAATAGATTATCCACTTGATTTTCTTTAACTATTTCTTTAAAATTTTGCTTACGTGGCCTACCACGCCCCTGTTTTGCATCTCCAGTTGACTCAAATGTTGAGGAGAACGGGAAAGGGGACCTGGATTAGGTTCTATTCCACCAATTAATAATAGGCATATGATTAATTCCAAAATCAATCTATTGACGAATATCCACATCTTTAACTTGACCAAAATACGGTTATAATTTCCTGGTACGTTATAATACAACTGTTAAGCTCTGCAAAAAGTTCACCCAATTTGACTAATTAAAAATTTGGAGTTTTTAAATTTTAAATTCAATTTTGATCCAACATTGGATAAAGGTTGCCATTAGGCTACTACACTAGACTATAATTATATTCTGAAATGTTTTGGAATACTGAGTGTATTGCATGGCAAAGTGATTTTAATACATTTGACTTCAAATAAATACAGTAGAGCATCGATTATCCGACCCCTGATTAACCGACTTCTCGGTTAACCGACCGTGTTCTAGTCGGCAAATTCAAATGTGCGCTAGTGATGTGGAGCTACAATATTTGGTTGTCTTGGCTACTTTAATATTATTTTTGTTAAATTTTTGCATGTTTTAGCTGGCAGCAATGGCTCGACCATGAAACGGAGGCTAGTATTTAAACCAGGCCTAATACACTATACTAATAATGTATTTTTTCATACTTTTCGGTTATCCGACTAACCCCAGTCTCCAATTAAGTCGGATAATCGATGCTATACTGTAGTTCAGTATGCTAGTTTAGTTTAGTCTAAGAAATAGTCTAGTAGTATTCTAGTAGTTAAATAGTTTAACAGGGTTGTGTATCTTTGTTTATCACTTTTCTGAATTTGATTAAAAAAATGTTGATTAAAAAGAGGATAATCTTATTTTTTTTTTGTCTTTATCATTCATAATTGTCAATATGCTACAAACTAGATTTCATTATAATCTCCTCCTTGGATTTTATATTGAAGGTGATTGTCATATCCTAATGACCAAATTAAATATAAAAAAGATATTTTGTTTTGTAAGAGTTTTTAATCATATGGAAAGTAGCACAATAAACGGGAATGGAGATCACAAAAAATATCTAGATTAAATAAGCAATTAATCATAGCAGTAGTCTACTAAATCTCAGCTAAAGTACCTGGAAATGGCTGATTACAACACACATGGACACATACTGCATTTTCTAGAACAGTGTTTTTCAACCTTTTTCATTGAGTGGCACTCCTGATTGAAAAATAAAAAATTGTGACACCCTTGACCAGCAGTGGATCCAGAATCTGAATAAGGGGGGCTAATAGGCCAGATGAATTTTTTCTGAAAATGAATATTATGCACAACGTTGGGATGGGGTCCGAGGAGGGGACTCCCTACCCGGGGAAGAAAAATTTTAAAAATTGACAGTTTGAAGTGGCATTTTAATGCAAAACAGCATTTCTACGTGTTCAAAATCAAAATTTAAGTCCATTGAACTTTGTCAAAATACCTACATGTAAAATAATAGTTTTGCTATTGTTTTTTAAATTTAGTTTTATTATCAAATATGTCAAATTACTCAAAGATGCGTAAATACTTATGTAATAACAATTTTAATTAATGCGAGATCTGAGCTTGACGTGATGCACAAATTTTTTTAATTCTGGGCGGAATATTGGAGAGACACACACTGTCCAAAAAATTGTTTGTCATCATTGCTTTTGAATATTATGAAAATACTGTAATATGCACGTACTTTGTGATTGAAACCACACGCTTTTTAAAGTATATACAAGATACAAGGATCCACGTCGTTCTTCTCTGCTGATTGGCCTGGTACTGGGACTGGGAATGTGAAGGCCAAGCAATGTGGTTTGGGCGAACTTGTGACACATCGTGCGTACACGTAGCGTAGAACATTGCATTAACATGCGGTTAGTCGTCGTTTCTTTGCTTACTAGATATTTCGTAGCAAAATAGAACTGACAATGAGTTATCTTGAACTACACTTAAGTAAATTTCCAAGAAAATGTCTAAAGGCCCTAAACTTTGTGACACCCCAATCGTGGCACTGTGGCACCCCAGTTGAAAAACACTGGTCTAGCAGGTTCCACATGTGCACAATCACAGTCAGGATGAGGATAGGTTCAATTTGTGTAGAGAGCATTTATATTTTCTATGAACATATTAACTATTGACCAGGTATTAACCAGATTTTCCTATCAATATAAAAACCAGGTGGTTTAACAATAAGACTCTTTTAGATAGAGTTAGATAACCCAATAAATGTTTAAGGATTTAACAATTTGGAGAGCTTATCACACCAAGGCCAACAGAAAGAAGGACCAGATCTTTTACAAAAAGTTAGTCTTTAATAATCACATTTCAAATTTAGGTAGGATGCATTTTGGGTACAAGGACCCCTCATCAGCTTACAAACACATGGCACCAACATAATAATTATAACACTAATAGTTAACCAATACAAAGGAATATCTAATATATACAGTGCACTGTATTTACAATACAGTAGAGCATCGATTATCCAACCCCTGATTAACCGACTTATTGGTTAACCGACCGCATTCTAGTCGGAAAATTCAAATGTCCGCTAGTGATGTGGCGCTATAATATTTGGTTATGTCTTGGCTACTTTAATATTGTTTTTGTTAAATTTTTGCATGTTTTAGCTGGCAGCACTGGCTCGACCATGAAATGGAGGCTAGTATTTAAACCAGGCCTAATACACTATACTAATAATGTATTTTTTTCATACTTTTCGGTTATCCGACCAACCCCAGTCCCCAATTAAGTCGGATAATTGATGCTCTACTGTATATGGGTTACATTAAAAATTGTAAATACAGTGCACTGTATATACTAGATATTCCTTTGTATTGGTTAACTATTACTGTTATAATTATTATGTTGGTGCCATGTGTTTGTAAGCTGATGAGGGGGTCCTTGTCAGGGTTACCACGCCTTGGTTTTAAAACTCAGATCTGGGTTTTTCGACCTTTTCTTGGTTTTGAGGTTGTTTTTTCTAATTTTCATAAAATATGGATTTTTTTTAAATATGACTTAAATAAAATAAAATGACTGAAATAATAAAAAAATTTAGGTTGGAGTGTTTTTATTTGTATATTATTGCCCAGTTTTGTTAAGAATTGAACTTTTTTTACTGTATATTGTTTATATGTTTTTAAAAGTCATAGCTTGTCCACTGTATGCAAGGGTAACTAAATTTTATGTAGGCATAAATTACTATATTCCTGTCCAGCTGTCTAAAGACAGACCATTGCTGGATGGCTTTGAACAAGTATAATATTTTTTAAAATATGATACGTACCTTATAAATTAATAACAATTAAGTTCATATACTATTTTATCTAGGTGCAACCCTTAACATTATGACATTGGTATTATGCAATATTGCATTTAGTAAGAACATTGATGCAAAGTATTTTAAACTTGTCCAAAGTCACCCTGTTTTACTGTTTATATTAATATAATTATTATAATAATTAATATTAATTTTAAAAATTTAGCTATTAATAATTTTATTTTGTTTTTAGTTCACTGTATAAATCTCGTCTTCGGATGTCTATTTTCTTGCATTTTCTACTTTTCCTACTTATGGCCTTGAAATTATCAGAAAATATATTGAATCAATTTGCAATTACAATTCAAGAATTAAAAAATATGAACATTCCAAAACCTCATTTATGGGAGTGGATATGGACTGTTAGCCTAGTTTTTGCATTTATCGGACTCTCTGGTGCTAGAAGAAATCGTTCATCACTTATGCAAATATATGTTACTGGAACATTCTTGTTTGGTTTATTTCCAATATTTTGGGCAGCAGTTTATTTTTTGGAAGATGTTATTAATATTGCTTTAAACAGAAATTCTACTGAAATTGATAAATGGTTTGGATATCCAGTGGCTGTTGTTTGGTATATATTTATTACTATAGCATTTCAAGTACATATATTTTCTATGTATTTTGCCATTAAGCTAATTAAAGTCTGGGATATCAAAAGTACAAAAAAAACATAATGCAAAATAAAAATGAAGTGATAAATGTAAGCATTCATGAATGTAATAAAAAAAAACAAAGCTTTATTTGCAATAATATACATATAACATTTTTATTATAATGTTGACTCTCATTTGATATATCACATGAATTACAACTCTTAAAATTTATGTAATTATCTAATTATGTATATAATACATGAATTTTAATGCTTTCATTCCATATATATATATTTCTAAACATTCAAATTTATAAGCTGTAGGTGCCAAATTTCTCAATATATCTGTAATAATAATAGTAATTTAGTTTTTTCAAATAGTTTTCTCCATGGACAAATTTTAAACAGACAGTTTATAATAGTGAAAAAATTTAAAATTTACAAAATTTGTATAATATGATATTTCAAAACTATGCAGTAGTAATATATTTACAAAATGATGTTTTAAAAATTATAATGAACTACAGTTAATATTTGGCTCTATTGCAATATTATAATACTTTTTCTAAGCAGAATATATGTCATAAATGTAAGAACATTATCCATAAATTTTATAAATGTATACAGTGTATAAAAGAATAAACAGCATCAAGTGATATTAAAGGGAACATAAAATTTTAAGACCAAGCTAATCATATCTTTATATGATATTTCATTTTATAAAAATACAAAAATGTGATGTAATCATCAAAAGTTTGTGCTTTTATAAATGATGTAATTATCATTAATAAATTTTATTGAACAAATGGAACAATATTCTAGAAATGAATTTCATAAAAATTCTTGTTGATATATGTAAATAATGAATACGCAATATCACATAATAAATATTTACGTACGCTTATAAATCTATATCCTATTAATAACTCTTTTAAAATATATATTTGTCAAAAAATTTAACAGACAATAATTTATGTACATTTGCAAATAAATATGAATGTAAATATATTAAATATACAGTAATAACTAAGGTGCTGCCGAAACGATGTCACAGTTTTACTATATGGAATATAATATAGTTTTCTTTACTAATGTCTAATTTTAATAAATCAAAATATTAACTAATATCACCATGTAGTAATGCAAGATGATAAATACTTTTCAAAAGAATTTATTGTAAGTTATTTCAAAGCAATTATCTGTAAATTGAAATGACTAGAATTCTGTAAAAATGTAAATGCTAAAAAGTAATAAAATTTAATAATGTAGAAAATAAAATTTCATATTTATTAATATTTTATATTATTAAAATGAATTATAAAATAAATGAAATTGTAGTCTTGTGTTAATATCAAGAACTGTCATTAATATAAATATTGAATAAACATTTAAAATACAGTAATTTGATTTTTACAAGTTTCTATAGGAAGAAATAAAGTATGAATGCAGCGTACAAGTAGAACATTTTAAATAATTTTTAATCAAAATTATGTCCGAAACCTAAGGCAATAACTCGTATTGTGATAGTTTTGTAGACATGTAATGTGAACAATTATAAATAATGGTGATGAGTGAAACCCTCGTAGTATTCGAAACAGTGATTATATGACTAAATCTGTATCTGAGTGAGCTAAATGATAAAAAAAGTTCTTTACAGAATATGCACATGGGAAAAAGGAACTTTATTCAATACACAACAAAGTTCCATTATCATTTTTCTTATTAACTACACATTTTTACTAATATGGAGCAAACGAAAACTTGATTGGATAGGCAACAATATTATTTTAACAACAGTCAGTCTTAAAGTTTGAAGTGAAAGAGTGCTTTTAATGATGGATACAACTATTATATGCATATAACTTTTAAATACAGTTGTTGTTGTTAGTATTATTCTGTCATATAATTTTACTTATATAGACGTCTTAAAGGAACTAGTACTTTTACTCCACGTTTCAGTATTCAGTTTTTCTTGGCATACTAAAATTTTGATTGCTTTAAAATTTTGCATTAATTAATCTACCTATCCCTTAGATACATTTATATAATGAATTGGGTGCTGCTAATTGCCGATTACAATTTCATTCTTGTTTTTTTGTCCTGCGACGTGGTATTTCGAGTTTAGAAGAGAGAGCAAGACGTTTCGAGGAAAAGTGACGTTATTTTTTAAAGTTTGTTAGAGAAAATAGTGATTTTAAGAGTCTTAACGAGAATTCGCAAAGTATTGTAATAAAAACAGTGAGAAATATATGTAGTGAATTACGTCAAAATTGGGTAAAATACCGACGATACGATAAACTATCTCGAAAACAGCACAACACATGGTTAGGGTTAATTTGTTGTGAAACCGTATTGTAATACTTTAGATAACCCATTGAACACGTGCCTGTCCGTCCGCGTAACGGTATGCCAAAAACGGGCACTAGAGGCGCCCCTATCGTGTGTCATATTTCAAACATGTAAATTAACAATATACAGTACATTATTATTTAAATTAACACTCACTAGAGGCACCCTAGCGAATGTTACCAGCAAAGGTAAATAAACAAATTAAAGTATTTTAAAGTATTTATAAAATGTTTAATAACACTAAATAATGATTTTTAATTATCATGAAATTTGTAAAGAACGCCCACTAGGGGGCGTCCCGGGGCTCCTAGTATTTTAGAAGTGTTGAACACGAGATCGTGTTAGACGAGACGTTTTAAACACGTTAAAAGCTCACGTTAGATCGATAGTACTGTACCGGCTAACGAAGTCGATTATTGAATTTATTTCAGCCATTATAGTTAACGACGATATAAATCATACCCTTACTCAGCAGAATTAAATAAAAAACTTAATCAAACACCTTAATGTTCTCTGAGAGATTTTTAATGTAACGAACGAACGTTTTCGGTCTATTCAATAGACCATCATCAGGTTAGAACATACGAAAATGGAATACATTATAAATGGAACATCACGTATAAAATTCAAAAATACCAAAAAACCGTTAACATCCGAACCAATCAGAATAAAAATTAAAACGTAAATGGTACATAAGTGTAAAAATAAAATAACATACTACATTGGCTAAACATTAATTAATAACCAATAACATTAATAAAATAATTGATACATTATAAAAGAAACAACAAGTGTAAAATAAGAACTTATTACTCGTACTCATGTACTAATATTACCTATCCTAACCGGAAATAATTCAATTTAAAATATACTAAAGTTCAAGCGCCTCTTATAAGTTTTTGACGGCATATTTCCAAGCCGAAGGAAGACCCTCCGCGTCTCTTGCGTTAATGCATTTTTCTTTTAGCTTGCTTCTGTAAATTTCCATCTTTTCAGCTGTTCCTGCCAAAGTTGGGGAATGTACCTGTTTTATGATTTTCGCCTCATTCCATCGTACCAAGGATCCTTCAGCTTGCCCCATCTGGGCTAGTACTGTTGTATTGGACCCTTTTCTAATATCATACTTATGTTCCTTCATCCTTATTCCTAGGTTTCTAGTGGTAACCCCCACGTACTCTTTATTAATACCTAACAGCTGGTTCTCGTAGGGAATCTTATACACACCTGCCCTATCCTCTTTTTTAACTAACCCTTTATCGTTTCTAAGTATTTTATACAAATTCGGAGCCCTTTTTAAGATCACCCTTGCATCCTTCATGCTTGCTATTTCTTTCATAATTCCTCCTAGATATTTATTGTATGTAAATTTCGTGTACCTATAAGGCCCTTGTCTAGTGCTTTTATCACTACTGGTCTCAAATTTACTAATAATTCCCTCGATAACTTTCCTCTTATAACCTAATGTTCCTGCTATCCGTATAATTCTTTCTATCTCCGTAACTCGGTCTATCACATTTTCACAGTATATAAAGGCCCTTCTAATCAAAGCTCTAAATGCCGCTAACTTATATTTATAAGGGTCATAAGAGCTAGCAGGTATATATAGTGGGCTATGCGTTGGTTTAATGAATACGCCAGTGGATATATGCCCTTTGTTAAATACGATATTAATGTCTAAGAAATGCAACATCCTGGAGCTTTTTTGCTCTAGCTTCAGGTTAAGACCTTCTTCGTTTTCGTTAATTCTATCCACAAAGTTAGCAATTACCCGATTGTTCTTCCATATTATGAATGAGATTTGTCGATCGCGGTCGCTAGGAGGGGGGTACTGCGGCGACCAGTAACTTGCCACAGGCTCGGCAGATGGCGCCGTTCCTCTAGAGGCCCCCATAGCCTCGTACACGAAATTTGATTATTCCGGTGGATTCTGGGATACATTAGTTTGTCGGATGTTAGCTGAGAGCACGTGTAGCTCTAACATGTACGGTACTTGTACTGATTGTTCGCAATAAATATTGTTATTGTTTTGATGATCGTCGTGGACTTTACTAAATCCTTTTCGTCTCATTTCGACAAGCGACGTCTAAGCAATGATGGAATTGGATGGGCGATGGACCGACAGTCCTTTGATTCACGTGTAATCCGCCATTGCCCTCACTGGTGACCCGAACGTGATTCGACGTGAATTCGAACAAAAAGAAAAAAAAAGAAAACAAGAGAAAGCAAGATCACTACAACGTAGACGACGCTCTTTGAGAAGGTGAACTACTCGCCCCACGTGGCCACTCCAGACCGGCAAATTCGTCTTCCATTTTGTCTGTCCGCAACTACAATCTCTCGCCGGTGTAAGTCATCTAGCACGGGTAAGTGGAGTTTCCTGTTCCATTTTACTTTCGTTCCGTTGAGTGGTTTTCTCTTTGTGTTCCGAAATGCCAAACGAAAACGATCTCATGCCCGAAGTCAGCCGGGTAGCTCTAAAACTTCCTCAATTTTGGGACAAAGAAGCCGATTTATGGTTTATCAATATCGAAGCTCAGTTTAAACTCGCCGACATATCCCATGATACGACTAAATATTACGCAGTGGTTTCGGCCCTCAATTCGGAAGTGTTATCGTACGTGAGCGATATCGTTAAAAACCCTCCTAAGGAAAAATTATACCAAACATTAAAGGATCGACTCATAGCGGAATTTTCTGATTCCGAACAAAAACGAGTGAAAGATTTGCTGTCAAATGCCGTTTTAGGAGATGATAAGCCATCTCACCTCCTACGTAAAATGCGTCAACTGGCTAATAATAAAGTCGGGGAAGAGTTTTTAAGGACACTTTGGATTCAGCGCTTACCCAAAGAAACACAGGCAATTCTTTCTGTTTCCGATGGGGATTTAGACAAATTAGCCCAAATGGCTGACAAAATTCTCGAGCTAACACCCCTGCAAATTGCTGAAACTAATTTAGCAACGAATGAAAACTGCACGCATGCGGCTATAAAAGAGCTCCAAACGCAGGTTGCTGAATTAACGGAACAGATTAATCGCCTCTCAAGGCCTAGCGACAGGCAATCTCGCAATTATAGACACCTTCGGAATCGATCTCGGAATCGCCGGCGTTCGCAGACACCAGTTCGTCCCCACGTGAAGGACCTATGCTGGTACCACGCGAAGTTTGGTGATCAAGCTAATAAATGTAAGGCTCCTTGCAAATTTCGAGATCAGGAAAACTAGCTCGGAAATCACAGGTGGCGCAATGTGATTTCCGAATTAATAACACAAGCCGCCTTTTTGTTTACGATCCGACCTCACGTCGTCATTACTTGATCGACAGTGGTAGTGACGTTTGCGTTCTACCATATAACGCTGCTATGGCATTAAAGGCACCCGCCTCATTGACACTTTATTCGGCAAACAATACCCCGATAAAGTCTTATGGCATAAAAAACATAACCTTGTCCCTTAATTTAAGGCGCCAATTTACGTGGCCTTTCGTAATCGCAAACGTCAGCAAACCAATAATAGGTGCCGATTTCCTAAGAAATTTCGGTCTTCTGATCGACTTAAAAAACGCCTGCATCAAAGACCCATTAACGTCCTTGACAACAAAAGGTTCCACTCACCACGGCGCACAAGCTAACATTACTTTAATCGCTTCTAACTCGGAATTTGGCGACATTTTAAACAAGTATAAGGATATTCTTCGGCCATATCCAGCTGACACTAAACCCAAGCATAACACGGTCCACCGTATTATTACTAAAGGACATAACGTTTTTTCTCGTCCCCGCCGTCTCAATCCAAAACAGCTAGAAGTTGCAAAAAAGGAATTCCAGTTAATGTTACAACTAGGCATTTGTCGACCGAGTAATTCAAATTGGTCTAACCCCTTGCACCTGGTACCCAAACCGAACGGGGACTGGCGTCCCACGGGGGATTATCGTGCCCTTAATAAAATAACAGTGCCGGACAGGTACCCATTGCCTCACCTACAAGATTTTGCCCAGAATTTGTACGGGAAGACCATATTTTCCAAAATAGACCTAACGCGAGCATACCATCAGATCCCGGTCCACCCCGAAGACGTACCTAAGACCGCAATTACAACACCCTTCGGCCTTTATGAATTTTTGTACATGCCGTTTGGTTTGTCCAACGCGGCACAAACATTCCAGAGATTTATGCACGAAGTGTTGCATGGATTAGATTTTGTTTTTGTTTACATAGACGACATCCTGTTGGCAAGTAAGACAAAGGAGGAACATTACGTTCATCTGGAAAAAGTACTTGGACGTTTATCAGAATATGGTATCCGAATAAATCCAGCTAAATGCATACTAGGTAAAAGCGAATTACCTTTCCTAGGTTATTTAGTCAACGCCAGTGGCATCAAACCTCTCCCTCAGAGAGTAGAAGCCGTCATAAATATCGAACAACCCAAAACAATAAAAGAGCTCCGTAGATTTTTAGGCCTGTTGAACTACTACCGCCGTAATATTCCACACGCTGCCCAGGCCCAAGCCTTGCTTTGCAACTATTTAAAAGGCACAAAACGATCTGACAATTCGGAAATTTCATGGACAGATGAATCCAAAAAGGCATTCGAGGAATCCAAAACTCGTTTAGCAAACGCAGCTCTACTAGCTCATCCAGCCCCTGACGCACACTTGGCATTGCAGGTTGACGCATCTGATTTTGCCCTTGGCGCTGCACTACATCAGATTACTAAATCCGGCTTAGAGCCGTTAGGATTTTTTTCGCGTAAACTCACAGATGCGGAGAGGAAATATTCGGCGTACGATCGTGAGCTATTAGCCGCTTACTCAGCAATTAAACATTTTCGTTTTATGGTGGAAGCTAGGCCTTTCACATTATATACAGACCACAAACCATTGACATTCGCTTTTCTCCAGAAAAGTGAAAAATGCTCCCCCAGACAATTACGTCAATTAGATTACGTAGGCCAGTTTACAACTGACATCCGATACATAAAAGGAACGGATAATATTCCAGCCGATGCACTTTCTAGAGTTGAAGCTATTGTTTGCCCTTCACCCATAGATTACAAATTAATTGCTGACGAACAAACAACCGACCCAAGCCTCCAAACACTTTTGGAAAATAATTCGACTGGGTTACAGCTTAAAAAACTAATATTACCGGAAAACCAAGTAGAACTTTATTGTGACGTGTCCACCGGTAAAATTCGTCCTGTTATCCCTGAGACGCAAAGGCAAGCGGTTTTCCATGCCATGCATGATCTTTCTCACCCAGGCAGTAAAGCCACGGTGAAGCTAATAACCGATCGGTTCGTATGGCCAGGTATGGAAGCCGACTGTCGCAAGTGGACAATGATGTGCATCCCTTGCCAACGTGTCAAGATTACTAGACATACTAAAAGTCCAATTACAAATATCCCCGTTGAAAACAAACGTTTTTATCATATCCACATCGATCTTATTGGTCCGCTCCCTACTTCCGAAAACTATTGCTACTGTCTCACTATGATTGACAGATATACTCGTTGGGTTGAAGCTGAACCACTGCGGGATATTGAGGCCGACACTGTGGCCAAAGCTTTATATCGGATTTGGATATCTCGTTTCGGCGTTCCCGGGGTCATTACCACCGACCAGGGGCGCCAATTTGAATCACGCCTATTTCGGTCTTTGTCCATCCTAATGGGGTCCAAGCATATACATACATGCTCCTTCCATCCCCAAGCTAATGGTATGATCGAAGGTTGGCATCGGACATTAAAGTGTGCTCTAAGGGCCTACTTAACGGAACGGTGGACAGAGATACTCCCTACCGTACTGCTTGGGTTAAGGACAACGTTCAAGCCTGACCTGCAAGCAACGTCCAGTGAGTTGGTCTACGGACAGACAATACGTTTACCAGGTGAATTCTTTAATCCTACCCCAGCAGACATAAATACTTCCGATTTCATAAAAACACTAAAGGTTTTTTTCAAAAACTTAACACCGACGCCAACAGCATCACATGGGAAGCCCAAACTTTTTGTTCCCATGCAGTTAAGAGACTGTAGTCACGTTTTTCTTCGTTATGATGCCGTACGCGCTCCACTGCGCCCTCCCTACGAGGGACCATTTCCTGTGGTGGAGAAAGGAGACAAATTTTTCAAAATTCTGAAAAACAGTAAAGAGGTGGTCGTCTCCATCGACAGACTGAAACCCGCTTTTCTGCTCAGGGAGAAAGAATCAATCAGCCCTACACAGCCAGTGATAGACCAACCCAGCAACACGGTAGCTGGACATACCCAGCAAGCAGAACCTACAACCGAGGCAAAAACCTCACGATGCGGCCGTAAAATCAAGCTCCCAGTGAGATTTGTCGATCGCGGTCGCTAGGAGGGGGGTACTGCGGCGACCAGTAACTTGCCACAGGCTCGGCAGATGGCGCCGTTCCTCTAGAGGCCCCCATAGCCTCGTACACGAAATTTGATTATTCCGGTGGATTCTGGGATACATTAGTTTGTCGGATGTTAGCTGAGAGCACGTGTAGCTCTAACATGTACGGTACTTGTACTGATTGTTCGCAATAAATATTGTTATTGTTTTGATGATCGTCGTGGACTTTACTAAATCCTTTTCGTCTCATTTCGACAAGCGACGTCTAAGCAATGATGGAATTGGATGGGCGATGGACCGACAGTCCTTTGATTCACGTGTAATCCGCCATTGCCCTCAGTAGTGAGCTACGTGACTTTCGAGTAAGTCGCGCAGCACTTTTAATTCTACTTTTCTAACAACAAGTTCGCAAAGGAGCCCCGAAATTGGGCTTCCCATCGGTACTCCCCTTTTTTTTAAATGTTTGGTCTTCGTAAACGAAGAAGGATTCGCAACATACTAGGTTAGCCATTTCTATAACCTCTCTTCTGTGTTGTGTTAACGTTGGGTTTTCTTTAAACAAGAACTCCAACAGCGCTTCTACGCAGGATTCCACTTTGATCGACGGGTACATACTTTCGTAATCTAACGCAGTTCCCACTTCTTCATCCATCAAAGTGATGCTTTGCAGATCTTCAACTACCATAACAGGATCCTTCACGACAAACTTATTACTTTCCATCAGTGTGGAGACGTATTCTTGCAATCTTTTTTCTAGGAAAAATGTAGGAGCTCTTCGCTTTTCCACAATAGGCCTTATTTCCTTATCCTCTTTATGGGTTTTAGCGAAGGCAAAGAGCCTAGGGAGCCCTGGTCTAGGGTTCCGGCATTTTCGGACGAACGGTAATATCTTCGCTAGTTTGGTTTCCTCCAGTATTTTAACCCTTCTATCAATGGTTTGAACTATCTTACTGTCGACCTTGATACATTCTGTTTTTCTGATATATTCTTCTACGGCTCTATCATAAGTTTGCTTTTTCATTATAACAATTTGTTTGCTTTTATCTGCTCTCGCCGCAATCAAATTATTCTCTTTTAACCATCCCTTAGTGTATCTGATATCTTTGTTATAGCCTCCTCTTTTCCCTTTATCTTGATTCTTTAACCCGTTTCACGTGACCCGGCAGAATTTTCTGCCGGGTCGTTTTCAAGTTGGTACACTCAGCCGGCAGAATTTTCTGCCGGGCTGACAACGAAGGCAATAACAACCATTTTTATTTGAACTATGCATCTTAGAAGTATGCAGTTTTCGCGATTATATTCTTCTGATCTTATTTTACATAGTAATATTTTTTTTGGATTTTATTTTTAAATAAATTTGTCATTTTTGATTTTTTAAATAAACTTACCACTTAGTCTATTCAAGGTCATGATAGTACTGAGGTAAATGATCGTTTTTCTCTCTGTGTCTTTAATTTTTTTGCTAGTTTTTGTGATATCACAAATTTATTGAGTTCATTACATATTTCTGTTATAGTTTTCATGATTTCTGATTCAAGTTTTTTTTTAATCGTATGTATGCGATGTATAGAAGTCACTTTTGTGAATTTTATAATTATTTTCTTAGTTTTTATACTAATTTATGCTCTTATATATTTGTTATACATCGCTTCTTGTAATTCTATACATTTTTATTCAATTCTGTTAATTAATTTACAAAATATAATATTGAAAACAAAAACACGTGTTTCAGAAGGCCACGTCACAGGTCACGTGACCGTAGACACACCTGCAACAGATAAGGTGACGCCATTCTATTTCCTGTGACGATCCTATGACGTAGAAGCTAGCTAAGAAATTGAAATAATTTAAATGTTTTCCATTATTTAAAAGCATTATTTCAGTAAATAAATTCATTTCTGATTGTTTAGATATTTACCATTAATTAAATTTAAATATATTAAAATAATGAAATTATATTTACTATTATTATTATTATAAAATTTATCAAGTTATCGTAATAAAAAATATAGATAATACTTTCTAATTATTTTGTGTAATATTTATTTAGTTAAATGTTTTATTTTTGTAATACCGTATATTAAATATAAAATATTATTTTTGTATGTAGATAGTTAGTATTTTGAAATTCCAGATGGCGCCAATGTAAAAGTTTTAATCAATAATTTACACAAATATTCGCTCCGGACACCTATAGCAAAAAGTCTATTGCAACCATTAATTCCGAACTTAATTGTAAGCACCGAATTATTAGAAGGAAAAGTACAGAATACCAATGCTATTAAAAGAAGTAATACATTGCTATAAACACCTAACAAATTATTTCAATGACGAGACGATCTTTACAACAAAGCCCCAGAAACTTTATTGGATGCTAGCAGATACTTTAATATCCAAGCCTCAGGTAATAGAACTCGACCAACAATTGTTAAACAATAAAATAATACACACTGTATTCAAATTGCCGATCTTCAACAGAGCAAAAAGTACTTATTGGAGGATTTATCACAACTGTCTTCAGACTAATGAATGGAAAACGAATAAAAATTTGCAAAACAACAGCAATTGCCCGATTTGTAACAAATCTGAAACCACTCAACATGCAATATTTGAGTGCGCCCACACCTCTCAAATTTGAAAAGTCCTGAGGGAGAAAAGCAGCGTCTATATTCCACTTACCATTGGCGAAGTACGTAGACTAGAAATGTATAGATACTCTAAGCAGATGATTTCTATAATCATTACAGTAATCGACACAATATGGAGGAGTATATGTTCGGCGTATTTTACAAAGGTAACGCAAATAATAACGTTAGAAAAATGTAAAAGTAGATTGAACCAGTTAATCGAAACTGTAAACTATCAGAAAAATTTTGATAAATGGAAAAACCACCAACAATGGACAGAGACTGGGATAATAGCTATAAGTAACGGTAGTTCCTGCTCGCCCAGTATTAATTGCGAAAGTCTCTGTATTAAAATATAATATTGTATTGTATTGATAAATGTTCGATTATAGTATTATAAGTATTGTACTGATACGATAAGTATTGTATAATTGTAAGTTATATAACCAAGCAACATTTGTAATTGTAATTGTAATTGTAAACTAATTCATAGCATATAATGTATATTAAGTAATTGAATAAATAAATATATATATATATATATAAATTCATGGTGCAGTGGTCAGCGTCCTCGCCTATCAACCAGTAGGTTTCCGGTTCGAGCCTCCTTGACGTGGTTTTTTTTGGATGTACGTTCTCCTAGTCTGAGAACAAATGTAAATCTGTTATCATTTACATATTTCAACCATGTCCTCACCGTATATAATCGCGAGCTCTCAGGTGGAGCGATACCTTATCTGGCATTGCAAGCTGCAGTGAGTGTAAGTTTTCTAAGTGAATAAACACCCCTTTGTATTCCTATAGACCGGTTGCTGTTCGTCTACGCGACAATATTATACTAAGGCCGCGACTCCACTAGCCGTAAAAGGCCTACCGTAAAAGCTTTTAATCACGTGACCATGATATTTTACGCCTGAGCAGTCGTAAAACCAACGTAAAAGCGAGTTGAACACTGCTCAACTCGCTTTTACGTTGGTTTTACGACCTGCTCGGGCGTAAAAGCTTTTACGGTGAGGGGTTTTACGGCCCTTTTACGGCTAGTGGAGTCGCGGCCTAAATCTACTTAATAAAACGCAATTAAAATTCAAAAATCCATACTCAATAAATAGGTTTTCTGTTAACTAACAATTCGAAATTATCAGAAAATATTTCTAGTTTTCTATCGTCTGTTGAGAAGGGAAGTGAGAGTTAGGGGTACGCATTGAATGGTTTAAGAGTATGCGAAAAAAAATAATAATAAACAGTAGCTAATGTATTGTATTCCGGTGCTACATTGACCGCGCTACGTCAGTAGGTGCTTAGTCTTAAATAAAATGTAATTATAATTTTATCACATTTATCTATGTTTTTCCTGCAAAAATTTTCGCTTTAACAAAAATGTTTTTTATATTTAATTGTACACTGCTATATAATTGACTAAGGCACTCCCGTTTGTCGATAATACGAAATACGACTAGCAAAAATGCGAAATGGAAAAATACTTAAGCAAATGGCTGCCACGGGGCATGTATATAAAAAAAGTATGGGAACTGCTGCTCTGAATCAATGTAGTGAAGTCGGTTCGTTAACTTTTATGTAACCTACGCAATTTCTTCTAATAAACATAAGTTATTCAAGTGCAACGAACATAAAAATGTCTTCCGATTGTGGGTCTCAAAAATTACTTGGCCCCTGGATTAAAAGGGAAAATTGTTAAGGCCTTGCTTTTTACAATTTTGACCAATAATATAACTACGTAACTTATATTTAAAACAAAATTTCATAGATATTTTTGTAATTTTCTATAATGCACACGATTTTCCACGAATTCACCACTCACGCTGACATTTTCTCGCAAATTTATTACTATCTTCCAATTACAATGTCTTTATACATTCTATCGGACAATATGTGTACCACGACGTGTGTTGCAGGACGACATTCTGTCACACTACTATTTCGAAACCTTAGTCACAGTGTGACGTATTTCCCGAAAACTTCCGAACTCCGAACAGTCCGACGACGACAAGTTTTTTTTCGTTTTCGGAAACATTCTGAAACAAAATTACGCTTTTATTGCCTTTGACCGGTGCATTCCCTACAAGTTTTTAACAGAAAAGACTTAAAGAATCAAGATAAAGGGAAAAGAGGAGGCTATAACAAAGATATCAGATACACTAAGGGATGGTTAAAAGAGAATAATTTGATTGCGGCGAGAGCAGATAAAAGCAAACAAATTGTTATAATGAAAAAGCAAACTTATGATAGAGCCGTAGAAGAATATATCAGAAAAACAGAATGTATCAAGGTCGACAGTAAGATAGTTCAAACCATTGATAGAAGGGTTAAAATACTGGAGGAAACCAAACTAGCGAAGATATTACCGTTCGTCCGAAAATGCCGGAACCCTAGACCAGGGCTCCCTAGGCTCTTTGCCTTCGCTAAAACCCATAAAGAGGATAAGGAAATAAGGCCTATTGTGGAAAAGCGAAGAGCTCCTACATTTTTCCTAGAAAAAAGATTGCAAGAATACGTCTCCACACTGATGGAAAGTAATAAGTTTGTCGTGAAGGATCCTGTTATGGTAGTTGAAGATCTGCAAAGCATCACTTTGATGGATGAAGAAGTGGGAACTGCGTTAGATTACGAAAGTATGTACCCGTCGATCAAAGTGGAATCCTGCGTAGAAGCGCTGTTGGAGTTCTTGTTTAAAGAAAACCCAACGTTAACACAACACAGAAGAGAGGTTATAGAAATGGCTAACCTAGTATGTCGCGAATCCTTCTTCGTTTACGAAGACCAAACATTTAAAAAAAAAGGGGAGTACCGATGGGAAGCCCAATTTCGGGGCTCCTTTGCGAACTTGTTGTTAGAAAAGTAGAATTAAAAGTGCTGCGCGACTTCGAAAGTCACATAGTATACTACAAAAGATATGTAGATGACATTTTCATAATATGGAAGAACAATCGGGTAATTGCTAACTTTGTGGATAGAATTAACGAAAACGAAGAAGGTCTTAACCTGAAGCTAGAGCAAAAAAGCTCCAGGATGTTGCATTTCTTAGACATTAATATCGTATTTAACAAAGGGCATATATCCACTGGCGTATTCATTAAACCAACGCATAGCCCACTATATATACCTGCTAGCTCTTATGACCCTTATAAATATAAGTTAGCGGCATTTAGAGCTTTGATTAGAAGGGCCTTTATATACTGTGAAAATGTGATAGACCGAGTTACGGAGATAGAAAGAATTATACGGATAGCAGGAACATTAGGTTATAAGAGGAAAGTTATCGAGGGAATTATTAGAAAATTTGAGACCAGTAGTGATAAAAGCACTAGACAAGGGCCTTATAGGTACACGAAATTTACATACAATAAATATCTAGGAGGGATTATGAAAGAAATAGCAAGCATGAAGGATGCAAGGGTGATCTTAAAAAGGGCTCCGAATTTGTATAAAATACTTAGAAACGATAAAGGGTTAGTTAAAAAAGAAGATAGGGCAGGTGTGTATAAGATTCCCTACGAGAACCAGCTGTTAGGTATTAATAAAGAGTACGTGGGGGTTACCACTAGAAACCTAGGAATAAGGATGAAGGAACATAAGTATGATATTAGAAAAGGGTCCAATACAACAGTACTAGCCCAGATGGGGCAAGCTGAAGGATCCTTGGTACGATGGAATGAGGCGAAAATCATAAAACAGGTACATTCCCCAACTTTGGCAGGAACAGCTGAAAAGATGGAAATTTACAGAAGCAAGCTAAAAGAAAAATGCATTAACGCAAGAGACGCGGAGGGTCTTCCTTCGGCTTGGAAATATGCCGTCAAAAACTTATAAGAGGCGCTTGAACTTTAGTATATTTTAAATTGAATTATTTCCGGTTAGGATAGGTAATATTAGTACATGAGTACGAGTAATAAGTTCTTATTTTACACTTGTTGTTTCTTTTATAATGTATCAATTATTTTATTAATGTTATTGGTTATTAATTAATGTTTAGCCAATGTAGTATGTTATTTTATTTTTACACTTATGTACATCATTTACGTTTTAATTTTTATTCTGATTGGTTCGGATGTTAACGGTTTTTTGGTATTTTTGAATTTTATACGTGATGTTCCATTTATAATGTATTCCATTTTCGTATGTTCTAACCTGATGATGGTCTATTGAATAGACCGAAAACGTTCGTTCGTTACATTAAAAATCTCTCAGCGAACATTAAGGTGTTTGATTAAGTTTTTTTTTTTGTTAACGACGATAAAAATAAAGCGTTTATGTCAATTACTCTGTAATTACGTTTTTTTAACTCTCCGCCCTGTGGGCACTAAGAGGGCCTTTTTTAGAAGGCCCATTATGGGTTCGGCCAGGCCCACAATGGAGCGACCGGGTGGTGAGGAACGGGGCCCGACATATCCGAACGGACCACCCCCCGAAAAATTCCTGGGGATTATACGACCCGTCGGATTCGATCCCAGGTCCCCCATTGCGGTAGGCTACCACGTTGACCGCTCGGCCATCCGGCCCACTCTGTAATTATTGTTCTTCAAAACCTTACTTATTGGCGCCTTATTATACCAGTACACTACATTAATTTGAAATGAGAAAATAATTTCGCTGGTTCAGATACTGATTTTCGACCACTGTGCAGCTGTTTCAGACGAATGTGACACATTTCTGACTGGTGTGACAGACTCGAGGTTACCAAATACCACCAACTGAACTACAAAAACCCTAGGTAATGTACTATTAAAATGTGTAATAAGACATGATTAACAGGGAGATTCACTGGTTGCGTTCAGTAGTTCCCCTCCCCTCTGAAACTGTTAGAGATAAAGAAGATGGAACTAATAACCAAATTAAATACGCTTCTAGATTCAAAGTTAATCGCCTTGATGTGATAAGTCTTTTAAATTATAACCGTAACTAATAGGCTAACCATTTAATGTACTAATAACTAGGTTTATAGAGAAGACATGGGGACAATTTTTGGTAACATGGGATGACCTCGAAAATCGGTTTTTGAGATATAGAGCAAAAGTTTTTTTTTATAAGTTATAAAAGTTTTTTATTATAAAAAGTTTTCAAATATCGGCTAGTTTCCTCTAAAAATCTAATTTTTATTTTTCCTGAAAGTTTCTGTGCTGGAGATTGTATCGCTCTACAGTAAAGCTTAGCCACACGTGTAACATTAAAAGTGCCCACTTTGACGTTTTGGATGAAGCAATGTCACTATGATAATATTGGGTTGTTCGGAAAGTAATTTCGTTTTTTCCATAGAAAAATAAACGCAATATTCTTATAATAAATAAATATTTTATTGAATTATATATTGACCATTTTGGTCAAATACCTGTTGTCATTGTTTCTGGTAGTAGCATGATTTCACATTCATAAAAATTTTGATCGTTGTTTACAAAAAACTGATCCAAGTGATTTTTGACATTGTCATTTCAAGTAAATGTCTTACAGTTAAAAAAAATTTGTATAGACCGGAACAAGTAATAATCTGAGTGTGCCCGATCTGGCGAATATGGTTGGTGTGATAACACATCCCATCTAAGCTATAACAGTTTCTGACGAGTTACCAAACTTGTGTGAAATTTGGCATTATCATGGTAAAACACTACACTTTGTTTGTTGATCAATTCTGGCCTTTTCTGTTTGATGATATTACTCAATTTGTTTACTCGATGGCAGTACACTTTCGAATCAATTGTTAAATTGTCTGGTAAAAGCTCAAAAAAAAATTTCTTTAAAATCCCACCATAGAGAGCATCTCTCGTTAATAACATGTGGAACCCATATATCGAGCTTTGAAACGAAACCAATTCGTTTTAAGTAATAATAAACGGTTCAATTTAACAGATTTAATCTCTTAGTGATTTCACGTGTTGTTATACGGCAGATTGCTTCAATCAGTACCTTTATTTTGTTTTCATTGGCTTCAAATGGCCATCCAGAATGTGGTGTATCTTCGATATTAAAATTGCCAGAACGCAATTTTGTAAACCAGTTTTGGCACTGTCTTTCTCTCAACACATCTTCTCCAAACATGTACCACAATTTTTTTCTTGTTTGAACAGCATTTTGATTTTTTAGTTATAAAAAAGCAAAATATGCCGAAAATGATGCTTTCGATTTTCCATATTTGATGGGTCACCGAAAAAAAAACAATTGTACAGAATCAAACAAATTTTTTTGCAAATAAACCTTAAAATATCGGCTGTCGAAGTATATAATGAAAATGTGGTTTAAAATAAAATTAGCTGGTAAAAATATACCTAATTCCTCTAGTAATAAAAAAAAACGAAATTACTTTCCAAACAACCCAATAAATCTGGAAAATAAGCATCGTCACAGAAAATGGCTTCGAGCTTTATTTTGTCTTAAAGTTCCTTCACTAATTTTGTTCAAATATGTTTTAATATTCAGCTAAATCATTGTAGGTGCACCAACTTTAAGGCACAAAGTTTAAAACCTGTAAATGTTCACCTTTACAGAGATTTCTTCGTATAGGAAAGGCATTTAATATACATTTCGTAATTTACATCTACTAATCTTACAAAAACTTTTCTGAATTTTGATTTTTATGTTTTCTGTAGAAGAACGCTGAAAGTACAGGTAACCCCCGTATAACACGGGAGTTACGTTCCAAAAAATTGCCGTGTTATGCGAATCCGTGTTATACAAAACAAAGAATTAGTACGAAAAGTGGGGTTAGGTTTCAAAAATTAAAAAACATGATATTTATCTTAATTATGAAAATATAATATCTATATTAAAAGTTTTCTTAAGTGATACATATTAATATACCTTGTAAATTAAACAATGTTTTCTTCGTCATCACTAAGCACTTTCAACCGAGGGCGTTTTCTTTTTGGCAAGTTATCCTTATCCTCTGAGCATTTTTCTGCATTACCTTCAGATCCATGCTTTACCTTTTGCAAAAAGTATGTAATTTTAGATTACTTGCTTTTAGTTAAAAGATCCTTATAAATTTCCTTATATGGTGCTAAGCACTTATGAAGAATAAAGCAAGTATGGAATAAGGAAAAAACATCTGGCAACAGCAAAAGCAGAAGCGTCGAGATCTGGCAACATTAAAACAGATTTCGAGAAGGACAATGTGTATCGACAGAAGGCGGGAAAAGAAAATTTACATACTTAAGTACTAATAGTTCACGAAAATAATAATTTTCGTGAACTATTAGTATTTAAGTATATAAAAATTTATTACATTTCATGTTGTACGAGGGTTTTACCAAATTCTCGAACCGTGTCAGAGTGAATCCGTGCTATAAAAGTACCGTGTTATACGGGGATGGTCCCAATCAGGGTTATCACTCCTTGGTTTTAAACCCAGATCTGGGTTTTTCGACCTTTTGTTGGTTTCGAGGTTGTTTTTTTCTAATTTTTGTAAAATATGGGGTTTTTTGTTAAAAATATGATTTAAATAAAATAAAATGACTTAAATAATAGAAAAATTTAGATTTTAGAAACAAAAACAGAAAAGCATGGTACTTTATTTGTCGAATCCTGAATTATGTGGAGTTAAAAACACTCAGATACAGATGAAACATATCGAGTTGTCATATTTAATGCAGGATGGCATTGCTTATTATGAAAAACTGAAAATTGAAGACATATGCAAGAAACAAAAATTTTCAATGATAATTGATGAGATCACTGATATTTCAGTCTTACAAATTTTGGCTGTCGTTGCTCGTTTCTTTGATCATAAAAGAAATGATGTAAAAGATGTTTTATTCGACAAAGTATTGGTGGAAAATGGAACAGCTCAGGGTCTGCAAAACTCTATCAAATCAATTTTTCAAGGAAGAAAGGTACTGTTACAAAATATGATCGGTTTGCCAGTGACAACTGTGCTGCACTGGTGGGTAACAAAACTGGACTTACATTATTGAAGCAAGATGTGAAAACATTTTCTTTGTATCTCGAATCATTTCTAAAAAATATTACATCGTATTTTGCTTGCAGCAGCAAAAGGCAAAATGATTTTAAAATGATTCAAGAGGTTAACACAAGTCAACATAAAATACCAATATTATCACAAACAAGATGGCTTTCTGTGAAAATGTTATCAACATTATTTTAGAACAGTGGGATGCTTTAAAACTTTGTTTTCAATCAGAGATGCGAACAAACAAAATCAATGGTGCCAGAGGTATATATGATATGCTAGTAAACAAAGGAACAAAACATACATTAGTTTTTCTACAGTATGTATCACACAAAGTAAATGTTCTAAATACTGAATTTCAATCAGAACATTTCTGCTTACATGTTTTATATTTCATGATTTCAGCAGAGTATTGTAATATTTTATGTATGTTTATTAAGGAAGAAACTTTGCTAACTACAAATTTGTCTGAAATTAACCCAGGCGATGTAAGAAATCACCAAGATGTGAAAAAAATATTTCTTGGTGGAAGAACAATGTCTCTGTTAGAAACTGAGCCTCTGTCAGCTATTAGTGCTATGCAATTTAAAGAGGACTGCTTAAAATTTTTTGTTGAACTTTGCAAGCAAATTAAGATGAGATTTTTGTTTGATCCAAATGGAGTTATTGCCAAACTTTAAGTGTTAGACCTATTAGTAGCACATGGCCTAAGCCGAACACCAAGATCTTTTGCAAGTTTTGTAGTTCATTTCCCAGCATTGCGGAAAACGAACTTAACCAGTTAGATGACGAATGGCGATCATTTCGTTTAGCAAAAGAGTCGGTCATACAATATAATAGTATACCAGAATATTGGTTCTTGTTGCACAATATACAGGATGGTTTCGGTAACTATAAATATGCCCTACTATCTGAATTTATGACGCAGCTCACAGTTCTTCCACATTCCTCAGCCATTGTCGAGAGAATATTTTCGCAAATTAACAACATTAAGACCAAACAAACTAACAGGTTAACTATTGAATCATCAAAGAACAGGTTGCTTGCTAAACAAGTAATCAGTAGGAAAAATCTTAGCTGTTCGCTGCATGAACCCGAACCTGAACTAATTAGAGATGCAGTACAAGGAGTTTGCCAACAAAGGTATAAGAAGCGACAAGAAGAGCATAAAGATTGTGCAGAACTGTTAATGGAAGAAGAAGAAACAGAATAACTGTGAAATAACATTAACTACTGTGTAAATTAGGTAATAAATGGTTTTTTAAATTTGTATTATAGTGTCTGTAATTGTAACAGCATGAATGTACTATGATAGAGTATTTATAATTATATTTTAATCACGGATTTTTCTGGGTAAATAATCTGGGTTTTTAAACTCTCCATCTGGGTTTTTTTTTTCATCCAGACTCAAGTTTTTTCATATGTCGCGAGTGGCATCCCTGGTCCCAATTCTCAAACCGTGTTAGAGTGAATCCGTGCTATAGAAGTGCCGTGTTATACGGAGGGTTACCTGTAAATCATTTCCTTAATACGTCTCCATGAAAAGTTATTGTACAAATATTATGTTTTAAAATAAATTAGATGTGCCCACAAAACTTTTAATTTAAAATATCAGAAATATCATTACTCGTTATTAAGGCGAACAGAATTGTGCAAATTTTAAGCACATATTATGCAGTGATACATACGAAAATATGCGAAATATGCATTTTTAGTTAAATTTATTTACTTTTCAGTATTCTGAAAGTTACACTATAACAAATTCATTTCAATTTATATACTTAATTTGACCAATGCTTGTTACATTTGAGTTTATTTATTTATTTATTTATTTATTTTTAAATAGTTTGCATTAATTCTGGTCACTTTCTTCAAACACAGAGTAAGTCTTCCAAATAGGAGAAAAAGACAATGCGTAGAGCTTCGCGCTTTTCTTCAGGGACCTGGCAAATTAGTATATTTTACCATTTAAATTATAAAATTGAAAATATAACTGTACCGATGTCTGTCGCATCTGCAGAATGATTATTTTTAAAGTTAACTCTGATCAAGAACTACCTCCAATTAATAAATTGTCTAGAGAAATTCTTCACTTTCGATCTTATCCACTGAACGAGAAATTAATAATACCAAACAAATGAACAGATTATTAACGAAATAGGTATTACTGCAAAACTGGACTTTTTTCCGTAATTAATAAATTCAGCCCTCCTAACAGCAGGAGAGCAGTTTTGTAAGTGAATTTCAATACACTTATTGAACTTACAAATTTATTGTACAGTTTTACTGTCTGTTACTGTATTCGAAATTTTAATATTATTGCAGACCTAAACAGATCCATCTCTTCCTCCATCGTTCTTTTAATGACCCTCAAAAATAAATTTTTCCTAGAGCCTAGCAAATGCCAGAACCACTTCTGCTAAGCGAACAGCATTAGAACATATTAGCAAATTAGTATTTCACAACACAATCAAATTAATATGAATATATATGCAAAATCTTTTTAAATGTATGTCTATATATTTTATGAAAAATTATGCAAAATATGTTTTATTAGTTAATAATAGTCGTATTTTTTTAAATAACAATATTTTACCATGTTCTGGATAGCATTTTATGCGCAATACTTATATAAATTAATAGCGTGGGCTTTTTTTTTTTTTTTTTAACTCTTTTCGCCCTGTGGGCACTAAGAGGGCCTCATTTAGTTGGCCCATTATGGGTTCGGCCAGGCCCACAATGGGGCGACCGGGTGGTGAGGGACGGGGCCCAACATATCCGAACGGACCACCCCCCGAAAAATTCCTGGGGATTATTCGACCCGTTCGGATTCGTTCCCGGTCCCCCAGAGCGGAAGGCTGCACACCATTTTACCGCTGCGCAATACGGCCTATCAATTGATTGCGTGGGCTTCTAGAATACTGCATAAAATTCCAATATATAAGATAAAAATGCCTAATTTTGCCAATATATAAAATACGAGTTTTAGAAGTTTGCACATTTCTCGCATATTTTAGAAAAATTATTTTATAACTCATCATCGTATAGCCTTGAAATGTAAATTTCGTGTTTATAATTTTAACAAATTATTTCCTAGCTGCCATAGTTGTGTTCTATTCTTTCTATCTTCATACAATTATAATGGATAGGTTAATTTCACCATTTTTATTCATTAAGTCAATTAATTTCATTAATCTCGTCTTCATCCATTAAAACATTACATAAATGTCTAGAAATACTGAAATTTTTATGAGTAGTCTTTTGTTTAAAAAGACACATTAAAAATTCATTATCGTTGATATCCATTAAGTGAAGAATTTTTATGAATTTTCGATAAGTTCTGATCTACTTCAAATGATCGATATAATGTAATTGGAAATAATAATCAAAGAGAATTTTTACCCCCTCTCTGTACAGTGGCGTAGCGAACATAACTGGCGCCCGACACTTTATTGGCGGGCGCCAGTTAAAAAAGGCAGAGATAGAATATGTTAAGATGTTTCTATTGCACAAGGCTATGGGTTCGAATCCCACTTTGTCTGCAAATTTTTATGATTATAGGCCTATATTTACGGATTTTAATAGAGATTGTTTTTCAGGGTTTGCTCCAAATCCGTTATTTGGTCTTGCACACTAATTTATTGCTAAATTTATTGACATAACAACATGAACGTCATTTTAATAATATGTGAGCTAATAAATATTAAAACCTTAGAAGCTGAGGCATAAAATCACGCGAGATTCTAATTAGGATGCCATTCCTTTACAGGTTCTCACGAAGTTGATGGGACACAGGCATGTATTCCAATTTATATGAAGATGTCTGCATGGCTTGTTTAATAAATCCATTCAGAAGTACATCTCTCATTTACGGAGTAGAATTATTTGTTGATTGTAAATGTAAAAGTAGATCAAATATATTTGAAAATTCGAAATTTAAAAAGATGTACATTCAAATTATTGAGATTTTATTCTGGCAATTTTCTATTCTTATGTTATGGCAAACAATACCAGGTTTAAACGATAGTGCACCTTGTTTAGGATGGCATAATGTAATGAATAAGCAGCCTGTAATAATAAAAGTGGTACTTTGTCTATTACTTTTGAGCTACTCGTCTGTTTTCAGAATCATCAAAACTTCAAAATTTATTTTGTTGAAAAAATTAAGAAACGAATGCTTTCGTAAGATATACCTAAAGAGTTCATTTATGAGATACTTTTCATTCTTCTTCTTTTGTTTTGTTTTGTTAGTAACTGCGATTTATCAGATACAGTTTTCGATTTTGTTCTATCCTGAATTAGTTAAAAATCGACGATTTAGAGGAGAAGCCATTTTTTGTATCACACAGATATATTTAATTGTGACGTTTTTACTCGGAGGAATCAGTCATGGATTGTTGATAGGAGCAATGTTATTTCTTATAATTCATAAAGAATTCAATCAATTACTCAAAGAACTGTCCATAATTAGAAAAGATGACAAGGACTTGCCGAAGAAATTGGATAAATTGATATCTTATCATGAAGAATTGTGGAATTTCGTCCAGCAATTGAATACTAAAATGAATTATCCTTTTGGCATTATTTATTTTACCATTATTTGGTTAACAAGCTTTCTATACTATGGATTTATTTACTTAGATATGCCTGAACTGAAAAAATATTTGTTCTTATTTTTTATCGTTGTTGCCACCTTCATTTGCATACTTTGTGGTGTCATATTATGCTGTTTCGCATTTACGGTAAGAAAAACTTTGCGCTATTCACAAATTATTTTGAAAACAGTAATATTAGATATCATTTGAATATATAATTTTCTAGATGCAAAATGCCTTTCAAGATATCCGCCAGTTTTCTGTGTGTAATCTGAAAATTGAAAAGAAGTTAAAAGTTTGTATTATAAATATTTATCATAATTTTTTAAAATCACTTCACTAATATTAATAACAGAATTTTTTAAACTTAGATTTTAAATTTTATGAAACGATTTGGCAAAGTGTCCTTATGCCTTTCCATAGGAGGTTTCTATAATATCGACAAAAATGTCCCTCTTAAGGTAATTCGTAATTGTAATTGTACAGTTGTTATAATGTAATTATACTTAGTAATTGTAGCGTATAAATGCTATTTTCTAAAATATATGTTACACAATACTTATTAAAATGTTCACTTTTTTATTTTTTAGATGGCGAGTACGTTTCACTCTGTATTTTCATCACTCTTAAAACTGAGAGCATTATCTGATCCCAAAAAAACTGACAAATCTTTCATCAAAAATTGTACTGAATTTAAGTAAAACACTTAAATTAAATAATTACTATCACCCATATTTAAATTAAGTGTAATATGTAGTGAATTCACGCTTTTATGATTTAATCAGATTTTAAGGAAACTATTATTAAGAAAATCTATGCTTTCTCATAAATTCAGTGTTACATTACATTTTTGACAATGTAGTTTGAATTACTATATGCAATGTAAAGATGGTCAACAAAAATATAGCGCTTAATATAGTCATAATACGATATATAGGATTTTATAAACTCAATACTGTATATTAGTCTTAAAGGTAAATTTGTTTTATAGTAAATGAAATTTTTCACTCGTATTTTTTGTCTGCTTTAAACTACTTTGTACTCTGTTAAATAAATATAGAATTTTAAAAGCTGTTCATATATTTTTGTACAATATCTTTCACTTTTATTTGCAAGAAAAAATTTCTGTACACAAAGAATAACGGAGTGTTTACGCGATGGTAAGTGATATTTAAATTACTATTTGTACTTATCACTAAAACTATTATCGGAATTTGAATTTTTCGGAGCTTTTTTGTTTATTTCTTAACTTTTAGCTACGCTTTTTATAACAAAGGAAAATTTTATTCCTTCTTTGTATAAAAAGTTCAATTATGAGAACTCTTTGTATTCGTTCTCTCTTCCTCTTCTTTACCGTAAAGTTTAGGGTTTGGTGGTAATCAGTTATCGCCATCTTTCTTTTCATGTGTGTAGATGCAAGACCAAAATTGTAAGAGTGTATCAACAATGGTAATAATGATATGGATGGGAAGTTCCTTTAAAGGGTATCTCGTTGGTTTACATGCTCAGACGAATGACGAGATGGAATAAATTGTTACCACATGACATCATGAATAAGACTTGAGGCTTCTTCCACGAAACTCTTTACCATCATGCTGCGACCGCTGCTTAAATAACGGCGGCAAGCACAGTATAAACTTTCGTACTGAGGTATCCGAGATAATTCGATTAAAGCAGAATTTCTCAACTTCTGTGGTCGAATCAATAAACGATAAAAGAGATTAATAGAGGATATGTGTTACGTAATTCTGAGATAGGTATATGAGACAGCGTTTACGGAGCGTTACAGGAGGAATATAATGGTAGTTGAAAACAGGTCCGGTTGGAAACAAAATACATTCCTAACATCGTATTAAGGAAGGAATATGTCTCAATTCGGAAGTTGGCAAATTTTTTTAAAATTTGCCAAATTCCAGAAATCTCACGGATTCGTCGGGACTTAAATTAACAACCCTATGCTGGGTGGGATACAAAAGCCAGGCATCTGGCTACCTTAGCATTTTTAGAAATGAATAATAAATTTTTAATACAGGTAATCCCCGTATAACACGGGAGTTACGTTCCAAAAAATTGCCGTGTTATGCGAATCCGTGTTATACGAAACAAAGAACTAGTGCGAAAACGGAGGTTAGGTTCCAAGAATTAAAAAACATGCTGTTAAATCCTTCTTTAAATCGGATTTATTATTCACAAGTCGAAAGGCAAATACAAAATTACAAATAAAAATAACAATATACTGAATATTATACTGTAAAAATATAAAATAATTTATATTGTTAATTTAAATTAATTTAAATACTTGCTAGGGACGCCCCTAGTAGCCGTTTTTGGCGTACATTGATAGAGCCGGTTTTTCAGCTTTATATAGTAGATTTTTTTCATGGGTAAAATTCTTATTTATTATTTTACCAGAGGATTATTCATCCTATATGATGATCTCAGCATGAGTATCATCAACTAGTAATAGTTTTTATTACATTTCATGTTGTACGAGGGTTTTATTTAATTCCCGAACCGTGTTAGAATGAACCCGTGCTATAAAAGCATCGTGTTATACGGGGGATGTTCCCAATTCTCGAACCGTGTTAGAGCGAATCCGTGCTATAGACATACCGTGTTATACGGGGGTTACCTATAACTGCATTATGATTTACCGGTAATATTTTTCCTTGTCATAAAAATGAGCAATTTAGCAAGAAAAAAAAAGATAGCATACATTTATCCCAGAAAAATATCCCGAAGTGTTCTATATATATATTGTATTTATGTATATGTATTTATTTTAATTGTTCTACACCTTTATTAATAAAAATAAATAAATACACTTTTCTGAAATAAGATAATATGACATTAATATAATTGGTAGAAAATTATAATATTAAATAACAAACTTATGGTTGGCAGCACTGCTTTAGCTGCACGAATATAGCGCTACATCAGACTGAAAAGTTATATCCTTGAAGATTGTAAATGTTATTTTAATTATTTCAGTTTATTGTGAAGTAAATATTAAATATATTAAGTATTTGAGACGTAGAGAATTATGATTTGTGCTATTGCTGTAATGAGCTTTAATGCAATCGACTTAGGCGTAAAATACTTTGACAGTCCATAAGGGAGTAAGTTAATATTCTGTTGATAATTATTTAAATTATTGATAAATTATAATAAATATCTCATTATTATAATGATCATGTAAGGCAAAATAATTGTTTTTATAACAATTACCTAATAAATAAACTATAATAAATGTTATAGTACTACAGACTTTATTATAGGACTATAAGAAATCATATTAGTGATATTCTGTTATTCAACAGTGTGAAAATTAGTATAATACACTTGAATGCTTTTTGCTTGCCACACTGTTGTTAATTTGTTACTGTAAGAATGAGCAAAACTTTGGCAAGTAAAGACTGCACCAGCAAAAAGTATGTGATTAAATGTCACTGTGACAAAACTCATCCTGTTAAGAAACAAATACAGAATAATAAAAAAAAAACCCTTCATTAAGATGCAGTTATACCTTTAATTACTACGTATGTCAAACTTATACAGTAAATTTGTGTGATTAAATATAGTAAGAAGTTACATAAGAAGCTCATTTGGATGCCGACATTAAAGTGATGTATTAAAATATGTTTAACTATACGGGTGTATAAAGAACACTTGAAAACTGTAGGTTGAACATAAATTTATTATTATTAGATTTTATAAAATCTTTGTAGTTTCAATTCTTTAAAAATATTGACATGGAGCTAACTAGTGTGCTTATAAACAGTCATCCGGATATAAGTTTTTTGTTTGTGTTAAAAATTTAATCATGTTAGCAAAATTGTATTTAATCTTTAAGAAGTTGTATATATAATTTTAAATCTTATAAACACAAACTTATATCTGAATATATCTGATATATGTAATTTATAATTTTGTATTATTATTTTATATCTGTTTTATTTTCTACATCTTCATTTCCTATTTGTAGATTAATTGGTACCATTCTTCTATATTTTTAATGCTTTTAAAATTAAGAAAATTTTATCATAAATTTACAATGCTTGATACCAAGTTGATAAATAGGTAGCATTAAATCAAATTATCATTCAGTTTTGCTGATTAAAAACATATATTTTATAAATGTTTTTAATCAGCAAAACTGCATGTCAAACATCTGATCATTCTCTGCTTAGATCAACTCTTTTTAACAGATTAAAATGATATAAAACATAGTGTTTTCCAACCTAATGTTTATGTTCTCCTGGGAGTGCACAAAGCACTTTCAGAGGATACACGGAAGTACTTGTAATGATTTTCAAATGTAATTTTAAATCTACTTTTTTCCATTTAAAAGAAGTCCAGTTTATGCATAATGTTCAAAATTTTCTGTATCCAAGTCTGTAAAAGCAGCTTCAGTATAAAAAATTTTTAGAAATTTTAATATTGTTTTATATTTCTGAAGGTCTGGATTTAATTACTTTAATATATTTTGTTGACTATATGTCTAAAGCAAACATGAATATTTAAGTCTATGTTCTAGAATTGAAAGGTCAATTTTAGAACACACTCTAGAAGATTGTAACCTGAAGGAAGTCTATTGAATAAAGAAGAAAACATTTGGTTTTTGATTAAATCTTGTTTTTGCTGAAACATATAAGTTATTGAATTAATTTGTCCTACATTTTCAGTTTGTTTACATATAGTGCAGGGTTTATGAATTACTGGTAATATATAATTCATCTAGTTAGTACTGCAAAAATTAGCTAGCAGACATCTTTAACAACAGTAAGCATGTAATTGAAGTAAGAAATACAATTTAAAGTGTGTTTGGTAAGCAAATAATGGTTAAAATGTTAAATCATAAACATTTAAAACAATTGTAAAGACTGATAACAATAACCAATACCAATTTCATGTTATCAGCCAACTTAAAATGCTTATTTATTTCAAGATAATAAGTATAATCAAATTTTAATTATAATATGCAAAGTTTTTATAGTAAGTTTTAACTTAATGCTTTGAGACTTGCTAATTCTGATAACATTTATTAACTAATATTTGTGATTACAATTATAATATGAATCTATTGTATAAACTTCCTTCAAGAACTTCTATATTCCTACAATAATTAAATACTACCCTATAAATATACAAATAAATCTGGTTAATTTAAATTGATTGGATAGTTCAAATCCACTATTATTTCTCTTCAATTCATAATTAAATTAGTATTTTTTAATGTGTAATCCACAGAAAATTGCTAGAACAAAAATAAAACCTTTTATAACCTGCCCCACTCTATATCTTGCACCTACAAGCAGCTGTTTCTCCACAGGTGCAAGCTTGTAATTGCAATTTAAAGTCAACCTATAATCTGCTCTATCACTTAAGCCACATCATGTTTTAGAGTTATTTAAACACAGGTAATACACAGGTTTTATGCACAAAAATACAATAATACCAACAATTCCATATTCATCATGGGTTTATCTAGGTCTGCAATGGAAATGGGTGGTTAGTGACAAATGGGACCTTATATAGAGACATATATTTTAACACACGTAAAAATTAATAAACACATTATTTTTTCATAATGTGTTTTTTTTAAATCTCATCCTTTTAAGAAATCTTGCACGTGGGCTGGCTTTTTAGGCCAAATTGTGTATATTCTCCAATAAATTTTTAGAATAAAAAAACTATAACTTTTTACTCAATTCATTAATTTTGCCTCAAGTTAAAAGTATTTGCAACTATTTACTAACATTTGATTTTAAGTGACTAACAAGTACTAACAATTTCATAAAAAACCTTTTTTAAAGTTGGGGGACTAATTTGACACTGGTATCCCAATCTGGACTAATATCTGGGTTCTCAGAGCAGCAGACTATCTTTACTTGCCTTATCCATTTGCCATTTAAACAAGAATTGATACAGTATGTATTAATTTGTATTGTGGACCTTATGATCTGTAGTCAAATGCTTTTTTGCTGAGCTGTTCCTTAACTACTTATGACTGTTTTGTTACACTTAATTTATAGTCATATTAATTATTGCACTTATTATATTTAAAATGAATACAAATTGATGTATAAAACAACATATGTATTTATTGCAACCATTAAATAGTGTCATTAGTTTGTAATAAATTTGATACTTTTTTTGTTTTAATCTGTAAATTTAATTTTTATAAAATTTTGAGTCCTGAGCTGTTTATCCTGTAACTTGAGACAAGAAAAATCTCAAAATATTCTGGAAATTTCTGAATCAGAAACTAATTAAAAAACATATATGACAGATATAATTTAGTTTATAAATATATTATGCTATGAATTCATTATATATTTGTCTTATTTTTTTTTTTTTTACAGAAATTCTCATCAAATTATGGCTCAGTAAAAGAATCAATAATAATGCATCCCCTCTTGGGGTGCTGAAATGCTGTGTGAAATTTTCCCATGGAAATACATAAGTGAATATTATATATTCTCACCATCAATCTCTGTAATGAACTATTAATAAAAAAAATAAGGCACTTTTTCTAAATTAACTGGACTATAGTAATGTATTTTAATTTGAAAACATTTTATTAATTTTGCAATCAATTTTGTATTTTGAAATATTTTATGTTGTTATTAAATGACAAAAATACAAGTTAATTGAAGTCTCTATAAGTGTGTGATATGCCTCCTATTACTAAAGATATGTAATTGTAACTAATAAAATGAGTCATCCAGATAGCTTAACAGGTTTATCATGGGAATTAGATTGCACTCTAAAGTGTCGTTCCCAAATTCATGCTTCTAAAATTTTAGCAGCAGTTACAAGAGGCGACAATGCTGAAATACAAGCCTATTGCAGGTAAGTTCATTTTTATTTATTTTTAGAAATATTTAATAATTCATTTCTAAAAAGTTGAAAATTGAAAGAATTAATTTAGTATTTTATTAGTATAGTTGTGATATGAATATTTATAAATTAAATTATCATATTGTTTCATTTGTTGTTGTATTACAATGGACTTTGAAAACATGAGTATTTTATGTTTTTAACATTTGTGACATTTGGTATTTTTAAGTCTCATGTTTATTTGATAGTATAGCTATCTCCGCGTATTCATAACCATATAATTTTATTATATCTATACAAAACATTTTCATAGCAATTTTCTTTTTTTTAAATATTTAGTAATATTTTTTATTTTGGAGCTGTAGTTTAATGAAGAACTTAGTTACTTAATTACATTCAAATTTTGTAATTTTAATTCATTAAAAAAATCTTAACATTAATAAACATATTAATATTCCACTTGAAGAATCATTTTTTTTTTTTTTTTTGTAAAAATTGTCTTGTAGAATAATTCATAGTAATTACTTTGTGAAAGAATATTCTAAGATAGTGCAGTTATCAGTTCTTTTTTCTTACATGTAACTTCAAATTTGAAAAATAATTCAACTTATTTAAATTTTTACTTGTAAAATTGAAAATGAAACGTTTAAATCAGTTATCGAAATTATGAAAAAATAAAATGAAAAAGTTAATTTTTAAAGTATCAAATTACATATAACTACAATACATAAGAAATGATCAAATAGACAAACTATTGAAAGATTTTTATGATTTTATATATCTAAGAAAATGTAATCTTAACATAATAAAGTATAATGAGAATGAATTTAAATAATATATTAAAATATGATCACAATTAATACTTAACTTTTTCAGTTTGAAAATGAATTTCATTAGTATTTTTATTTTTCATTTTTTAAATAATTTTATAATTTTTGTTTTATTTAAAAAAATTAATTATTCTGTAGATGGCTTTGCCACAATTTCTTCAGTGTTACTGATAAGTTAGGAAGAAATATATTGCATATGGCTGCTGCTTGTGGAAAGTGGAGATTAATAGAATGGTTAATTAAGAAATGTCATTCAGAAGTAGATGTGAAAGATGCGGAATCTGGATGGACTGCACTTCATCGTAGTCTTTTTTATGGACAACTTGCCACAGCTAGAAAACTTTTGATGGTATGAAATAGTATGTTATGAAAAACTGCATTCTACTGCTTTATTCAGAGTTATTCTTTATTATTGATCTTCATACACTAAGTGCTTTCCATCTTCCAAAGAGCTGTGTTCCATCTTCAGGGTTTATAATAAACATAGAAAAAATTAAATAAAACCAAAACACTAAAAATAAAGTATTCTCTTCTCCCTCTATTCTTTTCCTTAACTTCATAATCATTACATAAAAAAAAAATGAACTTTCAAACAGAAAGAATATTTTATTTTGAATTCTCTATATAAAATTTATATCTGATGAACATTTTTAGGGAAAGGGGAGAGATTGCCCACTTTCAGTTATCATAGTTTTTCTACAACCCACCATTTAGTTTACTGTTCATTTAACAACCATTTCCACATCACAAGAAAATCTTCAATATCTCAAGCATTAACCACTTTGTCTTTGTTATACTACCTGATATTTTTCACCATTACGATATTCTCTTTTCCTAACCTCATTACTAACTCTGTTCTATCCCATTCAACTTCTATATCTCTATTATATGTTGCCACTAAAATCATTCCTATTCTGCATTTCTTTATGTTCTCTTGATGTTTCCTGATCCTCTTCAAGTTACATCCTGTGATCCCTACATATACAGTGAAACCTAGTGAACTTGAAATGATCAGGGAAAAAAAATTTGGACTTAGAGTTAAAAAGTTTTGAGGAATTCAAGTTAACCAGTTAACAAGTCCGGAAAGAGGATATTCTTCGATGTAACGGTCAAAAAAAGAAAGAAAATTTCGCTTGAAGAAGGACCTAGTGAGGGACCGAAAACGTTCGCGTACAAACTTTTACAGCACCGGTTACAAGGTTTCCAAGAGAGTTAATCAGTTTGATTTAACATGTTATGTTAGATGATTGGGGAAAGAAAATGACTTTGAATAAATGCAACTTCAAGTTAACCAGATTCCACTATTCTTTCTCCTCCCTCTCTTTTTTCAGAGGGACTTTATAGACTCCCATGTTGTGTAAAAGATCTATTTTTTTATTTTGTTTCAAAACATATAAAAAACCATCTTATTACAGATAAAGGCCATTTGTTTTTTGTTTTTTTCACAGTCCTCTGTAGCTTCTTTCAAAAATTTTTCTCTGAATAAAACACTGGAATGTGATTTTTGAAAATCAGTGTGTTCTTTTGCTGTAGTATGTTATGGTTTGAATTTCAAATTTGATATAATAAACAATTATTTTTTATTAATTTTTAAATAAAGTGAATATTATTACTAATAGCATTAAAAATATGCAGTATTATTTATATAATAGGCATTAAAATTATGCAGTATTTCACTTATGTTAAGCTGCATTAGAACAGCAGTGACTAAACTTTTTAATTGATGGGCCAAATTGCACCTAAATTGTAAGCAGGCAGGTCATAAATATTTCGTATATTCCATATATACAAAAAGTAAGGTTATTTCTATCATTTCTAAGTGATGTGTCAATACGCTTCTGGGCCAGATTAACATGTGCCATAGGCTGGATTTGGCCCAGAGACTATAGTTTAGGTATCATTGCATTAGAAAATGTAGTGAATGTAATTTACTTGCATTTTTTTCTCATTATAATAAATATTCAGAATTAAATAAAATATATGTAAGTTATAATAATTAAATATTTTCACAAAATTGTAAAAATGCTTATAATTTCATCACCTTGTTTTAAGGTAAGAATTTTGTAAACTAAAATACTGTAAAAGTTTTCACTTGTAATGGAAGTCTGTCTCATAATAAAATGATATTTTTCTAATACTTCTCTCTCATAATGACATTTTAATTGCAGTAATTCATTTTTTATTTTATTTTTATAATACTGAATCTAATGGCCTGAAAATGGTAAAAAATATAAATGTACAGAATTCAAATAAGTAGATAATCATGTCTCTATTTCAAAATTAATTTTAAAATTTTTTTATTAAATTCATTTTGATATTTTTTTTAAAGTTTTTGAATAATTTAATAAGTTAAACTTCCCAAAATATATTAGTTACATGTTTTTTTCAGATTTACAGTTTACATTATATGAGATACAATTTTGTACAGATATATAATGAAACAGTTTTTATATTCTAGTATGGAGCCAATCTACAAATATATGATCATGAAGGCTTGACACCTCTGGAAATTTTAATTAAGGATAGACCTCTGTATATTGAATATGATAAGAATAGTATGTATGAATGAATATTTATATAGTAATAATTTGTAGTATATAACAAAAATATATTTAATCAGACGTTTTCTTCAGTACAAGACCGTACAATAATCACAGTTTCAAACATTAAGAATTAATTGAAATATCTGTAATGTTATCTTAGGACATTATTATAACAACAATAAGCAAAACAAAATATTAAAATAATATGTAGATTTAAACATGAAAATATATAGATTTCTTACATTCATACAATATACATACAATATACATTCTTACATTCATTAAAATAAATTTTTATATTCATATTTATTTACTTTCTATTTAATACTTAATCAAATATAACTTAGATAAAAAATTTTATATTTTGAAATTTTCAGATCCATCAGAAGTATATGTTTGGGGAAGTAATACAAATTATAATTTAGGTTTAGGAAATGAACAAAGCAGAAATCATCCAGAATTACTTGATAAGTTCAGAAGAGAAAATATCAATATCAAGCAGGTAAATTTTTTTAACGTTTTATTCTGAAGTTTTTTCCCATCCCTTAAAATATATAGATGTTACAAGTTAGATAGATTAAAGCTACAAAAGTATTTCAAAATGTGTTTTAATTATTGTTCCTAGAATTTTCTATAATTTTTAAATTTTCATAATTAGTCATCCTCTGTTTCCAGACACGACAAATTATTGAGTTTCTACTGTATTAAGTTTTTAAACTATCTATTATGAAAAGTATGATTTAAAGTTATATGCTTTTTCTTTAAAAGAAAACTTGTTTTTGGAAGTCTTATAAATAAATTTTAATTTAATTATTTGGAATTATTTTTATTTTAGGTGGTAATGTGCAAATTTCATAGTATATTTCTTTCAACTGATGGTCGTGTATTTACATGTGGGCATGGCCATGGTGGTCGCCTAGGACAGAATTCAGAGCAAACTGTTCTAATACCTCATCTTATTAAAGGTCTTGGTACCACAATATGTCAAGAGATTGCTGCAGGTCAAGATCATTTGATCATATTAACAGAAGGCAACCAGGTATTTTAATCTTTCATCTTTTTTAGCTTTTTGTTTTTGTTTGTTTTTAAATTTATAATGTATTTCAAAATTTATACTATAATGGATAAATGTAAAAGAAATGCATTTACAAACGAAATAGGAAAATTTGCAGAAAACAAAAAAAAAAAGATTTAAATCATATATTAATTAAAATATTTGATTTGCTTCAAAAGAAGTTAATTATAAAAAGAAATAAACAATTAAAGCTAGAAATAATAATTTGTTGATAGTTTTATTTAAGTAATAACTTTTAATCTTCCTCAATTTAAATTTTTAACATATTAGCTGTTCTGAACTGGATTTTAATTACTAATTTTGAATGGAACAATATAATAATTGTTTAAATTTTGTAAGTTTTTAATGATGATTATAATAATATCTAGTAATTTTTTGTCTATATTTCCAAAAATATCATCATTTGTCAGTTCATAATTTAGAGTGAAAATAAAATGGAAATAATTGAAATAAATCAATTATGTTAATAATGTCTGTTTATTCCGACATATTTTATACCTATGGGTATAATTTGCTGAGTAAATTATATATAGTCTACATAATTCCATTAGTGATATAGTTACAGAGCTTGATATAATACAGTGATACCTCGGTTTTTGTCGATAATTTGTCTGAAAGCAATCGACAAAATCCGAAACCAATGAAATTCAAGGCAATTATTTCCGTATGAATCAATGTAAATCCAATTAATTCATTCTAGACACTCCAAAATACATACCAAAAACACATTTTATAGATAATTAATATAGCATTAAATACTAAAAGCAATAAGAAATTAATATAAAAAAACTAATCTGAAGGAAAGCAATGGAATTGTTTGGCTAGACATGCAGGGTAATGTCTTGTCTTGTAGAAGTTAGTTGGACATGAGCTTCTAGCCTATATCACCCTGTGGTAAAGTGTGACCTAATTGTCATGTTATAGTAGTTGTACGTGTTTATGATGATCATATTGCGGGGAATAATGCCTTCCGGGAGGTCTGTTTAAGGGAAACTGGCCCCTATTCAGACGTTACAGACGTGGAGAAAACCTGGAAAACTCCATGTGACCAGCCTGTCCTGGCAAAGTGCGAACCCATGACCGAACTCCTGGTGTTCAGGGAACGGAAACATTGGCCAATGGTGAACCGTCGCTGGGTAATGCTCACAGAACGAGAAATAATGCCACACTGAGTAGGAAAATGCGTGGGCCACCCTTTTTTTTCACAAAATTAGCAGCGAGGTCACTTGGGCACGCTGCTGAAATCCGGGGTGATTGACGAAAACCAAGACAAATTTTTTGTGAAAAAAATCAATGAAAACTGAAACCAACAATAACCAAAGTCAACAAAAACCGAGGTATTACTGTATAGAGAAATGATTGTTGTCCCAGTAAACTGTTAAAATTTTGTCAGTTTGATTTTAATATCTCTACAAGAGATGAAAGATTATGTCTAGATAAAAGAATTCATCTGTTCAATAATTTCACCATTTACTGCAATTCTGTTCTGAATGTGTGTTTGCTTACAGAAGTTAATGTTAGTTGTGATAATCAAAATTAGTATAGTTTTCTTTAGTGCTAAGTGCTAGTGATAATTGTTAACCTTTGGAAAGCAGTACAGGCATTCTTATCTGCAAAGTTAGCCAAAACATTCTGATTATCTGCACATGGAGCAATCTAGCTAATAATAAATCATCAGTTATAAATTAATTTTTATTAGTGAAATCAGTTTTTAGTGAATTTTTAGTTCTTTATTCCCTGATAATTGCATCCTACTATATTGATTTGATAAATATAGAGGAATTTATCTTAGTTGTAATGAAAAGTAGGACATGAAGATTATTTGAATCTGTAATGTAAATTTAAGAATTATTAAAATACATAAATTGTTAGTTCTTGTGAATATACAAGGTGTGTACAAAGTTTGGAGACTTAATTTATAAAAAAAGTTTTTGGCAACTAATGATTCATGTAATAAGCTAACCCTTGACCTTCTAGACCTTTGGAAAAAGTGAGAAAATTAGTTTGTATCTACAATGTCCATAGATGGCATTGCACTATAAAATTATAATTTTAATTATTATAATTCTTAAAAAGTTGTTAATTTTATAACTTTTTCTTATATATATATAGTTTTACATCAATTTGTGTTTCTTATTGTTTAATTATTTACTAAAAAATTCATTAAGCATCTGTGCAGGTAGGAAGGAATTTTAAAAATTTTTAGACCTTTTACTTAAGAAAATTCTTGTTTGTTGTTCCATTTTGACAAAAATCTTTTGCCTGATAAATATGATAATGCATCGATGAAAGTATCTTGCTTGTGTGTGTGTGTGTAACGTTTATTAAAAGTTTAATACCAAAAGACAGTTGTTTAGAGTGGTGGTGTTCTGTTTATATCAAAAATTGTTTGTATCTCAAATTTATTTAATTTATAAATAATAAAATAAATATTATTTTGAGTTTTTATAAAAATTATTTTAAAGTTAGAATGCAATATTTTAGAATAGAACATGTACAAATGCATTCCATTTTTACACACATGCTTTTATCACATTTTTCTGGTTATAAAAGTTTATTTTATATAAATATTTGTAAATATTGATTTTATACAAGTAAATATTTATTCTATATTATGTTTAGTGATTATTGTGAACCAAAATTAATTTTGTAATGAATTGATCATATTAGGTATGGACTTGTGGCTTAAATACATATCATCAACTTGGTCATGTTCCACCACCAGAACGTGTACTTTGTCCTCGTCCAATAACTTTAAAACTCATAAAAAACCAAGAATTTATTGGAGTTTGTGCTGCACGTTACCATACAGTCTTATTTACAAATGATGCTGTTTTTACTTTTGGTTTAAATGCTGGTCAGTTAGGTAAGCTGAGATTTTTTTTCTTTACAATAACTAATTAAGTTTATATTAATAATGCTGCGAAGAGTGATGGTGAACTTTTCTGAGAGCTTATTTTGAATTTTTAAAATTATGGAAAATACAGCCAAATCTGTTTTTATGCAGTCTTTTTTTTGTGTGATTTTTTATTTGCAATTTTTTTATGCGATTTTTTTTGTGCGGTATAGTTGGCGACTAGTCTCGTGCGATTTGTCATGTTTCACGTTGACTTATTATAGCTAAATAAACTTATTATAGCATAAATGAACTTATTATAGTAATATTATTGCATGAATATGTGAAAAATGAAATAATTTATTTTTTAAGTCAACAAAACACCACCTGGACAAAAATATGTAAAACAGACGATAGACGAGACGATGCAGTCAAGTGCTGACATCTGTTGTCAATAAATTCTATTTCGTACGGTTTTGAGTTATTTTCTATGTGAGACTTTTTTTATGCGGTCCCTATTGACCGCATAAAAAAATATATTTTTAATTGTGTGTGCGAAAACTATTTTTTATAGCCACTCGTGAAGTTTTGTGCAATTTTTTTTTTTTTTTTTTTTTTAATGCAGTCCCTATCCACCGCATAAAAACAGGTTTGACTGTATTGAGTTTTGGATAATGGTGTTTGAGTGGTTGTTACATTTATCAGGAGTTTCAACTTTGTTCATTAAGCTACTTAAAAATTTATTTTGTAACAAGATATCATGTGAGAGGCAATCTGGAAAATACTAAGGGTGTCATTTCTGGTGGTCGGTTGCCTCCGGGGAACCTTTAAGCCTCCTGTTGTTTATATTATTTTTTAATGATTTACCACAATTGTTTTCTACCTCTGAAACTTTGGAATTTGCTCTTGGAGAATCTGTTGACCTGCATAACTTAATGTACGCTGATTATGTAGTTCTGCCGACAGATTCAAAAATGGGTTTGCAATGAAAACTTTCTCTGCTAGTTAATTATGCTAAAAGAAATGATGTTACAGTTAACTTACAAAAAATTAAAGGAATGGTTTTTGCAATGGAGGCAGACTATTTAAATCAGATAAGATATTTGTGAATAATACTGAAATTAGTTGTATGTCATATTTTAAGTACCTAGGAATACATTTTTCTTCTTCGAGTGCATGTAATCATCATTTCGATTTAATAGCCAAAGACACACAGAATAAGACAGGCTATATGCTTACTCTGCAAAAATAAATAAGGCTAAGTTCTATGAGTAGTATCTTTAAACTTTTTGACGCTTTTATTGGTTCTAAGATGACTTATTTATTTCCGGTCTGGGGACTGGAGTTTCTGTTTAAACTAGAAAAAGTACAGATGAAATATTTTAAGAAACATTTTAAGATAGAACATTCAGCTTCAAGCTCTGCAGTTCCTCTTGAATTGGGAAGACTTCCATTGAAATTGAAATTTGTCAAGGCTATTCTTTTGTTTTGGTCAAAAGTTATGGAGTTACCCTCATACGACTTGTGCCGAATTACTTATAATATTTTGTTATGACAGTTAAACCTAATAAGAAAAGTTGGCCTACTTCAGTTAAGAATATTTTTGATAGCTTGGGTTACTCTTTTTTGTTTTCAACTTGATCAGCTTCATTGTTGAGAACTCACTTAAATGCTGTAATTCAAACTAAGTCAGACCAGCTGTGGAATCAGGATATATCATCTACTTCAGCTAAATGAGTTAACTTGTTTGAAATGCGCCTGGGTTGGTGTACAAAAAACTACTTAAACTGTGAGACTAATTTTTCCACGAAAAGCCTCATTATGCAACTTAGACTTAATAAATTTTGGGATTATGTTAAATGGCTACTGGATAAATATATCAAGAGAAAAGTTTTGTAGTTATTGCAGTAGTAAAGAGGAAGAGAATCTCTTAATACACTTGTTTGGATCTTGTCAAGTGATATATCAACTAAAATGTTTTGTACTAGGAGAAGATTTCAAATGTCCTCATTTTTCAAAATGATTATATGTCAAAAATTACTTTATTTAAGATTTTCTCCTCTCTCTAAATCTTTAGAATTTTTGTGATAATTTATTACTATGTATATTAAATAACATTATGTAACTAAATTGTTCCTCCATTGTAAGAAATAATTTAAATCAATAAAAATTAAATTAAATTAAATATTTTTTTATGCGATCTTGCTTCTGACACATTGCTGGTTATATCACAACTTGTTTTGCATGTCATGCCATAAAAATAATGCTAACATATTTTTTGAGGATCTGGATACTAGTGTTGTGACTTTTGAGTAGCATAACAATCCTAAATACCTCAGATTTTAAAGATATTTCCTAAGAGCATTCCAATTTTGAATCACTAATCTAGAGGATTTTATTTTAAATTTACTTAAATTCACTGACTTTTCAATAGTATAAACTGATATTTATTTAAATTTCAGATTAGATTACTCATAATTTAAGAATTTAGTACTGTATTTTGTAATTTGCATGATACAGCAGTTCTCAACTTTTCTGAGGTTGTGGAACACCATTCATATACTTTTCATTATACAGAGCATTAGCATCAATATACAGGCAGTTCTCTACTTACGAACTTTCGAAGTTACGAACAAAGCCGACAGATGGCGGGTTAAAGTGCAGTTAGTTATTTTTTATGTATATGTATATATTTTTTATGTATAGCAAGTTTGTTTTTGAAGTTTTACGTTAAAACATTTACAGTACATACATATGTACATTTGTAGTTGTTTTAAATGAGTAATTTTAATAAATAATGCACTGTACATGTGATTGATTTGAATTTATACTTCCCTTTAACAATCTTAATTCAACATTATTCAAGTAGCCTAAACATTACATAATTGTAAAAACAACGTTGTATTTGAGTTTTTGCGCCAAACATCGTCTTTTCGAGTTACGAACTTTTTGACCTGCAAACAACCACTACAAACGGATTAAGTTCGTAAGTAGAGGACTTACTGTATTCAAAAATTGATTAGCAATTCCGTGCATACTATTCTTAGGAAACAATGAAGCAATAAACCAATATGTTAACTTTAATCTATGAAATAAAATAAAAACATGGAATTGTCTCTATGGCAATTTGAATAAATTTGGAATAAAAGCTTTAAAATATATTTTTTTTTGTGGAACACACTAGGCAGGTTTGCGGAACATTGGTTAAGAACCACTGTATTAGATTTAGAACTAATATAAACGTAAATAACTTTATGTAATAATTAATGTGTTTGCAATTCCATTCATTTAGTTTTTGAAAAATCTTCTTAGTAGAAAATTATTCAAACTCGGAAGAAAGCAAAATTCACATGTTTGAGTATTTTGTAGTAAAGATCAAAGTTTTTACACTAATATAATTTATTAAGTATCTGAAAGATAGTAGAAAATTACAGGACAAGATTTTACTAATAAGAATTTTTAATGTAAAAATATAACTTACTTTATTAAAACATCCAATGACATTATTATAAGTTTCAGTGTATAAACTCAAATAAATATATTTATCAGAATGTAAAAAAATTGAAACTAAAAATGTTTTTAAATAACTTCTCTCTGTTGAACGAAAAAAAAGACACGTTAATAAGTGCAAAGATTAAAGTTGGGTGAATGCTATCCTCGAATATTAGAAAGTATTTAAGATTCAAGATCTCAATATTACATTGATAAAAAAAGAATTTTGAATACTAAGAATATCTTCAATATTGTGCTCAAATACTAGAAAGTATTTGAGTGTATTTGCATATAGTATTCATTCATTTCTATTTAAAAGTCAAAATTAAAATTTTGAACTATTCAGTAAAACTATTTGTCATAAACTATAAAAACAACCACTCATACCTTTAAATGCAGTGCCAGTTTTACTTTTTCTAACATTTTTGGTCATTTTAAATGCTCTTCCTCAGGATAAAAAATTGTTTCCGAGGACAGCTTTTTTTCTATTTTTAAATTGGAAAGAGAGGGCGCTTCGTTCGCCAGGTGAATGGGTGCTAGTAATTGTGCTCCGTACTTTGATCGCCAAATCTCAGGATATTTTGCGTCGACAGATAAAAGGAATATACCGTTGGATAGCGCAAGTAATAAGGATTCCGTAAGGGTAAACATTTTGGTTTTCCGACCGGTAGTTCGAAAGTTATGAGCGTCCGTAATTTTCGATTTTGCTCGGGCTCCTTAGGGCCCCATTTTTGCCATCGATTAAGATTAACGACGGTATTAGTCAGATAATACTCCCATCTAAGACGTGTATAAATTTCATTCGGCTCGCTCTTACGGTTATTGAGTTATTAACGATCTAATTTTACCGTTAACAAAGAGCCAATCCGCCACGTGGTTGCTAGCCGATCGGCGTGGTTTTAACCGTTCGGCGTCGTTCTCGTGTGATAGCGGGTATCTGCCTCCCGGTTCCGCTTTTTGGTGGAAACTTTATCTTTACTTTTTTACCCACCGGGTTAGTGCGAGCTGATTCGGTTCGGCGGGTTAACGGCTAGGCGCTTAGCCGATCGGAGTACTGTTGTTTTTCGGAACAAATTGTCTCCGCGTTTACTTAACTGTTTCACGTGTATTGCTGTATTTGCTAAGGGCCCAGTTCTCCGAGGCCTAAATCCTTGTTGTGTTAAAGTTACTTTCATTAAGCCGATCGGCGTGTACGAGCCGAACGGCTATTGCGGTATATTTATTGGTAAGGAACGTTTTGACTTCGCTTCTCGATCACGATGGAATCTCCAAAACCGCCTGAGGATGTGGAACAACTAACAGTACCATCTACGCCATCAGTACCAGCCACACAAGGTCCTCCGGCCAGTATACAAAACCTCGAAGACAAGATCTTGGGGGAAGCCAGCCTGCATTTTAAGAAGGTTATGGATCTTCTCCCCGCCAAGCATAAACCTACACTGAACACAGAAGAACGTAAGGAGTTAAAGAACCGTGCGTTACAACTGCACAGTTGCGTGAATCAGATGTTCGGGATTCTGCGCGAAATGAGGACCAAACTAGAGGCCACTCCAGCACAGATCCCAGTCCAGGAATCACCCTCAACGAGGAAATCTTATGCACAGGTGGCCAGCGCTATCGCAGACATAGGACCTGGCATCAGACCTAGCCGCACAACGAGAACCATTTCGGACTCGATTCGCACGAAGGTGCAGTCTGAGGGCACTGGAGGAACCCACGCCGTCCTCCTGTACCCACAAGCCGTAGAGGAAGGTGAGAAAATCGATATGAACGAGGTTACATCAAAAATATTCAAAGAAATCAAACCTCACAAGCTAAAGATAACGGTTAAGGCCGTTCGCAGGGTCAAGGCAGATGGAGTGTGTGTTAGGGTCGGAAGTGAGGAAGACAGTAAAGTATTAAAAGACGCCATCGACGCTATACCGAACATACAATCGAAAATCAACTGCAAGATATCTGAGGGCAGAAAGCCCAGGGTTATACTACTAAACGTCCCCAACGCCATAACAGAAGAAGACATCATCGGAGTTATGGCAGAGCAGAATTATATTTGGGGAAACAAGCCAACGGACAAAGTAAGAACAGAGTGTAAAATCAGCACAATTCTGAAAAACGGCAGAGTCAAAGAGAACTGCCGAAACGTTGTTCTGTCAGTCACGCCAGCCATCCGCAACATTCTCATCCACCACAGACATATATCCATGTCGTGGTTTACGATCTACGTCGATGACTTCATACCGATTGTCCGGTGCTACCAGTGCTGTGGTTTTGACCATTATGCACGGGACTGCACAAGTGATAAAAAATGTAGCCACTGCACGAAGGATCATGGCTACAAAGATTGTAACAGACGGCAGAAAAATCCAGTATGTGTTAACTGCAAAAAAGCAAACGAAAGTCTCCCAGAAAACAAACAAAGGCCGATCAATCATAATGCATTCAGCAACAACTGCCCTATCCTCCAAAGACTGAAGCAACAACGCATAAATAGAACAGATTATGGCCTATAGTCACAATAGCAATCCAACTCAGATTCACACCACTGACAACCAGTTGACGGAGGAAACAACAACAAATAGCCAACACCGGACTACCAACACGATCAGAATCCTTCAAATAAACGCCCAAAAGTGCAAGGCAGCCAGCTCGTTACTTATTAAGACAGCAAACGACACAAACAGCGATATCATAATGATCCAGGAGCCCTACACTATTGACAATACTATCGTCAGATTTGGGAACTGGAGAATTCTTGCAGGCCACGTAAATACACGGCCGAAGAGCGGGATTCTCGTTTGCAACGACAACTTAAACATCGCCCTCATCCCGTGGCTTTGCTCGCCCAACATATGCACTGCGGTGTTACACCAGGAGAATCCAATATACCTAATCAGTGTGTATTTTTCACCTGACGAAAATGATGAGAGCTGCATCAACGAGCTGGCAAGTGTTACAAACAAAATTGACATAAAAAATGTCATCATTGCTGGGGACCTGAACGCAAAATCAGCGATCTGGTTCCACACTAAGGAAGATAAAAGGGGAAGATTGGTGGCAGATTTTATGGACGAAAATGACCTCATATCGGTCAACATGACAACCCACCCAACTTTCCACACTCCTCATGCGGAGGGCTGGACGGATGCCTGTCTGGTTTCTGCGGACCTAAGTCATCGGATCGCTGACTGCGAGACGTTGCTTATTCCGTCCGCCAGCGATCACAGATACCTCCTGACCCAAGTCTCTGACATCATAATCGAAGAACGACAAACTAATCATCATAGAATGCAAACAAACTGGGAGGCATTTCGGGAATGTTTTAGCAGGCAATGGAGGACCTACCATTTCCCTGATATAAAGACCCAGGAAGACATGGATGGATATGCAAAATTCATCACTGAAACCATTTTACTGGCCAAGAAGCAAGCCACCAAAGTAAAAATTACAAAACACAGAAAGACTTACTGGTGGACGGATGAATTATCCATACAAAGGGATAGGGTCTCCAAGACCCGCAGAAAGGCCTCCAGAACGAGAGACGAGGAGGAGAAAGCAAGGCTAAAAGAGATATATAAGACAAAACTAAAAGAATACAAGAAACTGATAAATAAAACGAGAACGAAGGCGTGGAGGGAATTTTGTAGTGCGTCCAATAAAAACGGTCCCTGGGACATTCCATACCACGTTATCTACAAAAAGAGACAAAAGCTAAACATCCCCGACATCATCGAAACTAGCCACCAGGAAAACAACAACATTCCCAATATCCAACAAAATATCACAGAAATCATGGATTATCACTTCCCGATGGATATCGCAGAGGAGGACTCATCAATACACAATACCATCCGCACTGGCGCCGATAACTACACAACAACGAGTAACGACCAGCTATTCTCATTCCGGGAGGTGGAGCGGGCAATCACGTCGCTCGCCAATAAAAAAGCGCCCGGTTTGGACAATATTACACCCGAAATGGTGAAAGAAGTCTTTAAGGCCATACCAATCTCGTTGGTCCACTTATTCAACAAATGCTTACAGACAGGCTTCATCCCGAGCGAATGGAAGGTGGGGAATATCAAACTAATCCCCAAGGTAAAAAAACCAACCGAGCCCAGTCACTACAGACCATTAAGCCTTCTCCCGGTGCTCGGGAAGGCCCTGGACGGACTAATCATCGAAAGAATTAATTGGATATTACACCAAGGAAACCATCAAAGCCCCAAACAATACGGCTTCCGTCCTGGAAAATCAACAACAGACGCCGCCCTTCAGGTTAAAACTTACATTAAAAACACTTGGAAGAAAAACAACCATGCAATCTTAATCAGTATAGACTTCAAGAAGGCGTTTGACCATCTTTGGTGGCCGAGCGTCCTACACCGGCTAAAGACAATAAAATCCCCAATGAATATCTACAGAATCACCAAAAATTACCTCACAAACAGGAAAGTGGTATTCAGGAAGGGAACTATAAACATCGAAAAGAACATCAACAGGGGCTGTCCACAGGGCTCAAGATGCGGACCAGGTCTATGGAACCTAGTGTTCGACAGCCTATTAAACTCGTTCCCAAACTCCGAAGAAGCGTCCATCCAGGCGTTTGCCGACGACCTACTGTTAATGGTTGCCCACAGAAATAGCATTAAACTAGCAGAAATCTCCAACAAACATCTGGAACACATCTACGATTGGAGCACAAACAACAAGCTGCCAATAAATTTCGAGAAATGCCAGGCTCTGGTCTGCACCCGTCAAAATAAAGGCGGAAGGCTACAAAGGGCACCCTGCATCTACATCGGAGGGAAAAAAATAAAGGTCGGCCAGGAGCTAAAGTACCTCGGCATATACTTCGACGAGAAGTTAAACTGGCAGCATCACATCAAGCAGCTATACCAGACTTCAATCCAACGGGCAAACGTGTTAAAATGGATCACGGGAAAAGATTGGGGATTAAATTTCAAAAACAAGAGAGCTATTTATAAGGCAGCCCTTGAGCCCGCTCTGTTGTATGCCATTCCAATCTGGTACGAGGCATTGAACAACATACATGCAAAGAGGCAGCTGCTATCGATCCAGAGGCGCTACACCATACAAGTCTGTAGGACTTACCGTACAGCGCCCACCAACGCCCTGCTAGTTATGGCCGGTATAACACCGATCCACATAAAGGCCATAAGTGTAGGCCTACAAGTGGCTCATTAGTAAAAACATAAGCATTCAACATACGACAACAAGACCGAGCAACGAGAACAAGAATGAATATACTAGAGCAGGGGTGGCCAACAAGTCGATCGCGAAGCCAATTTTGGTCGACCGCTCGCGATGTCTTTACTTTATGTGTTACACTTGTAACTGAACGCAACGCCTGAACGTAACAAGCAAACGCAACAGTATGCATGCAGTTATGACTCGACTCATAGAAAAACACAGCTATTTAGCTTGAATATTTGGTATTGTCATACGGTAGCTTCTTTTCTTTAGTACATGTATTACCAATATTATTACTATTTCTCCCATTATTATTAAGGTAATAAAATAAATTCCAAATCTGTCTTTATTTGTAGCTAATTCGAATTAATAAATATTGTTAATAATTACTCATGTTGTTTTAATTCCCCTGGATGTGAGTTTTTGGCCCGTTAAATAATTATGTTGTTTTTTACGTAAGTAGATATACAGAGTGTTTCAGTACGACGTGCACTCCCGCGATCGATAGATTAACAAAGAATAAATCTAAAAATCTTATATCATTCTTCCATGATAATCTTCAATCAAATTATTAGCCATACTGTACTTTTTCATATTTACGAACAAATAGTACCACAACTTATACATTGCAATTGATTAAAAAAAAATTTAATTATATTGTAAGTTACTAAATATCTATCTTGAAAGATTTTTTAGGTACCACCTGTACAGAATGAACTGGTAGCTGCAAAATATCAAAAGTTGGGTCTGGAAATTAATTTTTTTATGAGCATTATATCTCGAAAACTTAATAAGTGATTTTAAAAAATAGGAAAATAGTTTTGAATATATTTTGCTTATCTACCCATAGCTCGCGGGAGTGCACCTCGTACTGAAATACAGTGTATAAACATAGTATGTATTACACACCTCCCCCTCACCACTTAGACTATGCCTATGACAACAAGTCGATCGCGACACATTTTTAAGATAAAAAGTAGATCTTATGTACACAAAAGTTGGCCACGACGCTCTATACTAGAGGAATCTCGGACATAATAGAGACAATTAACAAAAACGGAATGGAAAGCATACAGACAACCGGCATGGAAAGACGTCACCCACGCGAGGATAACACCTATGTAGTAAACCTTAACCCGGAAAACGACGGAAACACTCAAATTACATGGGACGTCTACACAGACGGGTCAAAGAGCGACGAAGGAACGGGTGCCAGTTTTGTTATAATGAACAATCAAGGGAAGGCAAAATACCAAGCCTACCTCAAGATGGCCTCCCACTGTACAAACATACAAGCGGAACAGTGGGCCTTATACAGAGCAATCAAGTATGTCACGGAGAACAACCAAAGGTATAAAGGCCATATAAAGTTTCATACAGATAGCCAAATGGCACTTAAGATCCTCATGAACAAAAGAAGGTATACCGGCCTCTCACAAGAACTAATATCAACGGCCAGTAATCTGGGGAAAACCAAGAAAGTCATCTTCACCCGGGTACCGGGACACCAGGGAATTCCCGGTAATGAACTCGCAGACAAACTGGCAAAAAGAGCTAGCATATTAGACGGTGAACCTACTTATAAAAGACTTCCTAACACTTGGCTTAAAAATCAACTGCACACGCTCGAAATCAGCCAGTGGCAACGTGATTGGGACTCTGCCGATACCGGCAGGACTACTCACAACTACATCCCATCTATCCATCTCCGCTTAAAGACCAAACATTACACTCCTGATGCTGAAATCTCGCAGATCCTTACTGGCCACGGCAACTTCGCCTCCCACCTTTGCCGATTCGGCAAACGAGAAGCTAACACATGTAACTGCGACGACTTAAGCGAAGGTGATGGCAACCATCTACTCTATGACTGTCCAACCTACGAGCAGGAAAGGCTCCCGTTTATGGGGACCTGCCTTAAAAACGGTCTCAACTGGCCCCCAAGACCGAATGACATTTTTAACAACAAAGAGGTCTGGAACAGCCTCTTTGTTGTTAAAAATGTACAAGAAATACATCAAAAACACAAAGACGCTGTGCAACAACTATCGTACTGTGACCGCAACATAGGACTCGTCATCTACCAACCACACCAATGCCAGGCGGTGTCGAGCTGCATTGTTAAAGGACATTCGAATGGCTGTTGGAACGGCACTTTCGATGGATTGGTAACTCTGTATTAGCTTCTGGTATCCACAGGGGCTGTGTAGGCAGCCGTATCATCTTGTATCGTCATGTATCATACGTGTTGTATTATTTAACTCGCGTACGTGTAAGGTATGTTCCTTGTAAATGTCAAATTGCGTTTTCGTTATCTCATGTGTTGTAAATGCGGCATAATGGCCATGATGCTGTTTTCTATTCCTCTAACCTATCAATGTAGAAATTATTTCATATATGCTAGTATTAAGTCTCCTGTTGTAACACGTGCGGCGAGCGCAGCGCCGCCACGTATTTTGTGGAACTAGCCAATTGTATCTGTTTTCCTACTTTAATATTGTTACCCTGTAATTATATTTATGTTGACCATTCATGTTCTGTGTACACAACATCGATGTAATGTCTATATTGTAATCACGTTATAATCAACTGTAATTATTTGTAATTGTCTGTACTCAGTTTATTAAAAAATGCGATGCGGGCACCCATGGTGTCTCCCATGCCTTACTTCACACTTTCCTATCTTACTTTCTCTTCACACTTCGACCACATGCTCTTCCTTCCTTCCTCTTCCAACAGGGCCAAGTCCATAAGCAAGTAATGGATAGCTCTCTCTTCCTTTGATCTAATATCTAATATTTTTAAATTGCAAGTTTTTATCCTGAGCAAGGGCATTTAAAATGACCAAAAATGTTAGAAAAAATAAAATTGGCACTGCATTTAAAGGTATGAGTGGTTGTTTTTGTAGTTTAAGAAATGAAACCTCAAAATTTTAAAATTTTGTAAATGATTTTTCTTTTTTCTTTTACTTTACTAATGCTTTATTTATTCCAATATATTAATGAAAGTTAAATAATAAATTGTTAAATAAATAAGTTATTTAAGGTAATCAAGTTCACGAAATATCCAGGATATTTAGGTATTTAAGAGCTAGTTAATACTCAAATTTGAGATAAATGATATTTGCCTATCTCTAGCAAAGACAATAATTGATATTTCCTTTTTGTAGTTATAATTTTTCCTTTCAATTACTTTTTACTGAAACTTAAAATTAAGTTTAAATAATTTTCGGGAATTCTCTCTCTAATATTATTTAATAACATGTATAATATAAGAAATAACAAGAAATATTTAATATCTAGATTACAATCAAGAAAATGATTGCTATTAATGGATTTTTTTTTTTTGTATTATTATAAATAAGACATTTAAATTTAATTATTCTCAACAAATAAAATTAAACAATAATAATTTTTTTAAACAGGTCATCCAAAAGGGAGTCGAACTCAAATTTCTCCTAGACAAGTGTCAACATTAGATCATAAAGATTGGAAAATAACTCATGTTGTTGCTAGTGATGGTGCTACTGTATGTGCCACAAATAAAGGCGACGTGTTTGTCTTGCATGAATATCAGTGTCGCAAAATTGCTTCAAGGTTTGTTTTTAACATGTTAAAATTTTAAATAACTATGCCAGTTTATATTAATTATTTTATTTTAAGTTTAATATATTGCAATGACAATTTGATAATTGGTAGTTTACCAAATAAAAAAATAAGAGCTTGCAAATTCTAATGTTGTATGGTCTTGTTTTAATAGTTGGTTTGCACTTAACAGTTTTGTTTTTTAAATTTATAAATTTTTCAGATGTAATTTTTTTACTATTTATTCTAATTCAAGTAACATTTCATTAATAAATTCAGTACCACAGTATAAAATTTCAAGCTGATATCCTATAACTTTTTTTTTATATAATCCAAGAAACTTAATAAAAATTAAATTATTTATTTTTTCAGACAATTAGAGATACGAAAATTATCAGTTGTTGGTGGACATCTAGATGCTCAATGCGAAGCAGCAAGTGTTAAGGAAGGTGGTGGCTTTGAATTACGAATTGTTATACTGACAAGATCTGGAAAGGTATAATTAATACATTGAAATTTATCTCCAAATTAATTAATAAATTATAAATAAACAAATTTGGATATGATCTTTTCAGTCAATGAAATAATGTTTTATCATATGAAAAACTTTTTATATCACAACTGGTAAAAGCTATCTTTATAAGATGATATTTTCAATGACTAATGTCTTGGTGATTATTACATCAGTAATTATTTTATCCAGAAAATTAGGTTTATATTTCTTATTTGCTTATGATTAAATTTGAAGTCAGTACATAGATATACAGTAGAGAACTGAAAATTGGAATCAATTGGGGACTGGGGTTGTTCAGATTAGGGATTTGTTCCGATTACGATCTATGTACGAAAAAATATATTAACCCTTTCCCTGCCGTTTGCCACGCCCCCTTATTTTGTAAAACGGCCAAGGTCAAAATAGGCAAATCAGGCAATATTATTTTAAAAATTCATAAAAAATTAAATTATTATTTGATTCATATGAAAAAAATCACATATATTTATCAATATAGTTAGTTTTAAATACGACATTTTTCAATAAAGTTTGTTTGAAAAATTTATGAGAAAAAAAAAATAATATATGATAATTGACATTCAAACTTGAAAATTTGTTACTTTTTGTCAAAATTAACATTGTCTGGTTACTTTATTCTTATTTTCACTGAGCCAGAATGACGTATAATATTGTTCTGTACAATTTGATATTACATTTATGCACGTACGTTTATTCGTTGTGAAATTATCGCACATTATATCAAACATTTGTTTGAAATCTGAACTTTATTCTGCTTTCAACTAATATAATTAACTAATATACTTTATTCATTTCATATCAAACAAGACTATATATTTTTGTAATAAACATATGATTACCAATAGCAATAGATGTAACATTTGCTAATATTTTAGATTTAAAAAAAATTAAAAATTAAAAATTAAAAAAAATATATAAAATATCAGAACTGAAGGTCATAACTTAAATATTTACGATATATTAACATATTATAGCTGAATAAACTTATTATAGCATAAATCAACTTATTATAGTAATATTATTGCATGAATATGCTAAAAATAAAATAAAAAATTATTAGAAAATGAAAAATTAAGAAAAAATAACCGATAATTAAAATTTTTTAAGTCGACAAAACACCACCTGGACAAAAATATGTAGAATGAACGATAAACAAGACGATGCCGTCAAGTGCTGACATCTGTTGTCGATAAATTTTATAAAAATCGATTTTTAACAGGGTAACGATCAATCGGTACCCTGGCCGTTTTGCTAAACGAATAGGGTAACGATAGATCGGTACCCTGGCCGGGAAAGGGTTAACCTGTTCGATGTTCAAATTTTTCTCCGTTGCGTGTCGCTTCGTGTTGAATTTTTGTCGATTTTAAGCTTAACGAAAATTTTTATAATAATAATCGAGGCTATCGCATCGTTAAAAATTATTTCTGCATTTCGTACAAACAAAATAAATATATTGAAGAATATAAAAACATGAAAATTATACTTTAGAAGTAAATTTAGTATCAAAAACGTTCGATTCAGCACGACACAGTCCGACTGAAAATCGTGTTGATTACCGGCGATTCCGATTACCAGGGTGCCGATTTACGACTCTCTACTGTATTCACATTGATAAATTTACATTTTTCTAGAAATTACTAGAAATTTATCAATGATTATTTAGTCATTCAACCATTTCAGTTGTTTTTGATACTGTTGCTATTAGATTAGATTCTATTGATTCAAAGAATATTCTGCTTTATAAACTTCTCATATGATTAATACTAGGACAACACAACTTTGTTTGGTTATGATAGAATTGAGGTGGAGCTGGAAAGAAGCGATCCTTTGACTTTTCAGGTACAAGAGAGGCTATTCTCATATCTGATGACGTGAAGAAGTGATCCAGAACAAAGCAATCTCCATTGATTGCTTTGTTCTTGTGCTTTGTACATTTTTGTGTCCATTTTCCATTAGATATACACAATGCTGTTTTTATTTTTGACCCCAAATTCTGTTAGGTGCATTCAATCACATCAGAGAGCACAGACATTATCACTTTAACCACTCTGTATATTGAAAACAAAGTCATGGACCACTGTTTTTTTACATTTAAAATGACCCTTATCCATTTTTGAATTCCTCGTTACAATGGAAAACAGTAGTTTTATGAAAATCAGCCTATCAAATTTTGGGAGTGAACTCGATTCTATAAGCCCATAGATGATGTGCTAGCAACAGTGGGACATTGCTTTGTCGCGCACACTCATGCTACCATCTTGTATCTCAAAAACAAAGTCATGGACCTCCACTTTTTATTACATTTTTGGATTCTTCATCTCAATTAATAGAAAATGGCAGAGTGTAATCAAAATCAATCAACCAAATTTTGAGAAACAATTCTGTGAGTCACATAGAAGAGGCATCACTAATGCTCTGCCTCAATCAAAGATAAATTACAATGTAAATTATCTTACATATACTCTGTACCATTATCAGTTATAAAATAATTATTTAATGAAGTCATGTAAAAATTTATTAAACTTTTTTGTAAGAGTAAACTTTATTGATTCTACTATTATATATTTGAATAATATAATAAAAAGTAAAAAAAACATTACAGATGGATACTAGTCCAATCTTCACTGCTTGCCATGTCCAATCACCAGGAACAACTATTTCCATTGCAGAGACAACCTTTCTTTAGAGGCTAGGCCTCTGCACAAATATGCAAAACAGTTTAAAATGTCCACAGGTGACAATCCCAACACAATTAAAAATATAATATTTCTTTGTAAAAAGGGCTGGCAGAATTACAATTTAATAAAAAGTAAAAAAAACATTACAGATGGATACTAGTCCAATCTTGTGATGAGATCCAAGCAGTGAAGATTGGACTAGTATCCATCTGTAATGTTTTTTTACTTTTTATTAAATTGTAATTCTGCCAGCCCTTTTTACAAAGAAATATTTGAATAATACTTGTACTGTATGAATTTATTTTCTGACTTATTTCTATATTATTATGAAATAATTTAATGATTTCTTTTAAAATGTTTGTTATAACTCAATATTAGATAAATAAAATACATAACTACAGTTAAATGAAGATCAATATAGAAAATAAAATTTAACACTTTTGCCCTGCAACAGATTAGTAAGCTATATCCTGGTGGCCTGGGGGATTTTTTGGAATTGTGACAATGTGCAAAGCACCCTCTAGGCTTCTGCACTACAAGACTGAAGGGTCTACACCATGTGTGCGAATTACTGCATCATCAGGACCAACACCACTGTGTCTTAAGGACAGGTGCAGAAACCTTTTTGCACGAGCAGTTGTATCTGCAGGCTCTTGGACTTGAGATAGAGACAGATTGGGTGAAAGAAGTGCTCTTTACAACTCGATTAAAAAAAATAATACCCATTTATTGACTATATAAACTATTTACACACATAAGCTTTAAGTATGATAGAGAGCGAGTTTACAAATGTTTGCACATGGTATTTACCTGAAGATCACTCTCTTGATTTGGGCTCTTTTTCCAGTGGAGGAGACACTACAGTTCTTGGTGGGTACTTGAGGTCATTGACTATTGGCGGTTAAGCTTCTGATCGCTGGCTATTGGCAGAGTATCTGCAGCAAAGTGTATCCTAGTGCACATATGACCAACTGTCGGACGGACGAACTCTGTCATGTCATCAGACCCATTCTTTTAATCTGGGGTCTTCCCCCTAGTAACTGTTGTCCTTTTTTGGTAAATTGTTAAATCCATGTCCAATAGCAAATTTTTTTCCTTAGTTTTCAGTGACACATTCAGAAGATGTCACCTCTAGACAAGAAAGCAAGTCCGTGGGAAAGGATATAATCGTATTCCTTTTCATATATATTTTTTTCTCTTTTAGAAAAATTTTTTGTCAAGTCCAGGCCCTCAGAATTTTTGTGAAGATGCTATAAGAGTACAGAAAATTCCAATTGTTTTTAAACAAATAATACTATGGGAGTCCATAATATTTATCTATTGTATAATTTGTTTTTGACTAATTTTGTTGATCACATCAAAACTAGAAAAGGACTCTACTAGACATTGGTCACAGGAAGTAAACATTACTTTTGTGCAAGACATCAGCATTTTGATGACGTAAACCATGTACCATCAGTAAGAATCCAGATTTGAGTTGTCATTAGAGGAGAGGAAAACTTTTTATTTGGATTATTTCAAGATATGACTATAAGATGAGAATTTTCCATGAAAAGAAAGAAGGGGAGCATGATAATGCAAAAGGGATCAAGAAGAGTAGGGTGGACCCAAAAAATGAAGGTCTTTAACAAACTATTGGCCAACTATCATTCACTAGCTATTGAATCAGGTCATGTGAAACTTTGAGTTGTGACTATCCATTACTTGGTTGCTGATCCAACTCCATAGTTTACATCCAGTGTTCCATCATACCCAATTACTGTTAGAGGAAAGACTCAAATAATCTGTCTCCAGAACTCTCCAACTTTTATTTTAACCATTTTGGTTTTTAATCAGGTATTACATAAACTTTCTATCAATCAGCAAGCTATTATACTTTTTATACTATGTATAAATAGATTTATTTAGAGATTTTGTGTGTATGGCCACTCTATCAGGACCCACACAACATCAACTTTTAAGCAAAGTGGGTTGCCATATGTTGACTTAGCATAGGCCAACCAGTCAGGCCAGACAACATTTGAACATCAAATAATTTGTACTCAAAATAATTTTTTGCTTTATTCAAATTATTGTTGTTTTATAATATGTAATATTTTTTTCGATATTTAAAATTTATTAAATATTAAAATATTTTTTACTAGATATTTTTATGGAGAGAATCATATCCTGTTTTAAGAAGATGTCTTTTTAACATTGGAAGACAATTATTTGTTTCTGATCTTCAAGTTACACATTCTGTTATTTCCTTTATTACAAAAGATGGTGAAGGATTTCAAGGAAATCTTTCTTTTTCAAAAGACAATTCATTAAATTCTGCAGAGAAAGGTTCATCTATTCTTTGTAATACAAAATCATCAATGATGGTGAATTCTTTACATACGTTACTAAATAAAGATGAATGTGATCTAATACGCATTAAACGTTTGCATGGAATTCATCGAGCAGTTCAAATAACTTCAGATTCAAAAGGAAGAAATTTTGCTGTGCTCCAATCTCATCCAAAAATTGGGTGTGTATTCATTTAAAATTTATTTTTAATTTTTATATTATTCAAAAATTTATTATTTTGAAATTATTTAAGTCAGTCAGAAAAACTAGATTTAGAGCAGGGCTTTCCAGTGGTGTTGGTATTGACCTCTTAGGGACCAACACCATTGGAAAGCCCTAAAAGTATGAGGGGTTTGATAAAACTTTGCAAGTATAAAAAATTTATTTTAAAATATTAAAAATTTTATGAACTGTTTTGCTTCAAATTAATTTAGGAAAATGCTTTTTTGAAAATTATGTAAAAGGTGCATGTATCTACTGTGTGAATAAATCAGAGCTGTCTTGAAAATATAAATAAACTCACACAAAAATAACCTTGAAGAAACAGCAAAAAGTTTAATAACTATAATGTTTTCAGATATTTTTAATGTCTGAAAATGGCATTAAAACCCTCATTGATTCATTCAAACAAAAAATGGAGGGACATCCTAGGAATTCTTTACAAGTTGGATTAAGCTGCTCCCCCACAGAACATATTTACGGAGATAAGCAACACCATTGGTCACAAGATATTTTGTATTTATTTAATTTTAATGTTTCTTTGTATTTATTGATTTAATTTTTTTATGTATTTGTTTATTTTATTTACATTTATTTATATGCGATGATCTTTGTATTTTTGAATAATTTTGAACTTATACATCCATTTTACGATGTCTTAATGTTGAAATGTTAAATTTGAATTGACATTCCAATTCATATTCTACTGGAAAAGGATGTTAAAAACATCCATAAGTGTTAGTTATTAAATTTTTTTTCTTCAAAGTTATTTTTGTTTGAGTTTATTTATATCTACTGTATATTATATTATACATATTATATTGAAGGATGGATCAATTGAAAAAAGTTTTCTTAAAAGGGGTTATATGAAAAAGGTTGAGAACCTCCGATCTAGACTTAAGCAAAATTTTAGATATTTCTTTCGCATTTTTTTGATATAATCAATAATAGTTACTGGTAATAAAATACAGGTATCCCTCGTACAACATGGTATTTCTACAACACTGTTTGAAAATTGGGGATATCCCCCTTACAACATGACTTCTGGTTTTACTCTAACACAGTTTTGGAAACTCTTTGTACAAAATTTCACAATTTTTAAGTGTAAACTTTGTTATTTGATGTTTTTTTTATTCAAGTAAGCATGCACATTGTCTCAAATTTGCCCATAGATTTTAGAATATTGAAATTTTCAAATTATTTTGTGCTTTTCTTCACCAGGTTTACTAGAATGAAAACCAATAGTGCAATTTTTTTTCTTCCTTGTCCTAACTTTCCTATCAACCAGGTGTTGTCATTGCTTTCAGACTTTAGTCTTTAACACTGTCACTGTGTTTTCTTTTTATAAATTAATCTAAGTATTTAGTACAGTTTATTTAAACATTTTTAAGTAAGTGTTATTAAACTGTTTTTAACCATAGGTATTACTTACCTACGAATGACTACTTCCTTCGTAAAAATGATGATCGAGATACGATAGTGTCTTGGTACTCAAACAATTCGGTATTTAAACACAAATTCTGGAAAAAAGTCACTTGGTACTCAACTGAACAAATTCTTTCAATTAATAACATATTTTTATTTCATTGTCTATAAAAATTTTTAATGGTAAAAATAAAAACTGAAAAAACTATGAAAATGTTGCCAATACATCTGATCAAGATCAACAAAAAAGCTGAGATGATAATACTTTGTAAAACAAAAATGCCCTGGTTAGTTAAACCAGGGTATTTTTGGCAAGTACTGTATTATGCATTAATATTAATTTTAGTTAAAAGTTAATATTAATGTATAATACAGTACTTTTAATTGTGATTGTTAATTAATTATTGATTGGAAATAAATTATTGATTGCTTTAATAAACATATTTCTTTTAGTAACAAAAAAGAATAGTATGCTTTTGCTAACTTCTGGAAACATAACTCTGTTTTTCATTAGTCCTTTGTTTTGTATAGCACAGATATGCATGACATGATACTTTTTCAGAATGTCACTATTATGTTATGTGAGGGATATCTGTATTTCATTTAGAAGAGTGATGAAAATTAAACTGGGCCTGTATATTGTTTTATTAATTTACAATTATTGAAATAGTGATTGTCTCTATACGTAAATAAAATTTTACCTGAAATAAGAATAAGTTTTTTCTCCTTCACAAACTTTTTTCTAGTTATTGAATGTGAATATTGCAGATGATTAATGCATTTTCCATTAGTATATTCTTGTTTTAATGCAGTTTATTAATTATGATCAATTAATTTTTTTTAGTATAATACAGTTGGAAAGCCACTAATAAGTGTTATGAGGACAGTGTCTTAACTACACTTTCATACTGTATTTTTCCAGTCTTTTTTGAACTAGTTGCTATAATGATTATTTGAGACTGTATCCTTTTGGAAATAATTATTGTTGACTGATTTAAGACATCACTAATATTATTGAGTGGAAAACGCACAATGATGTCATTCAGCAAATAGATTTTTATTTTGTCATAAGCTTGTGGCTTTTCCTGTGAATTGAATAGATAACAAAACTCGAAAGAATCTCAGATTTGTAGTTCAGTTCTTATGAATGCAGCCAAACCATCATTAAATATATTCTTGTGTGATAGATTTTCACTTAACACATGTTTTCTTAATGTGCTGTGTTCAAGAAACATATTTACTGCATTAATAGATTACTATCTGTACAAGGAAATTAATTAATGAATAATAATTTTAATGTAACATAATTTTTCTAAAATAATCTTTTATTCCATTAATTAATTTAATGATAATTTAAAAGTTAATAATAATTTTAAATTATTATTACAGAAATTATTTTAAAATTACAAATGATTTATTAATTGAAATTTATTAATTTGCAGTTTAACCGAATTACCAACTTTACCACCTTCAGAAATGCAAGAAAATTTTCTGCATCTTTTGCAAACTGTGCATCCCGAAGACATTATTCATGATGTTATAATAAAAGTATAAACATTATTTTTACTAATATCATTTAATAAAATGCATTGAAAAGTTTTATTTCTTTGATGTTATTTATTTATTTTTTCAGGTTGGAAGTAGATATTTTCATGCACATAAATATATTTTGGCTTCTCAAAGTGAATATTTTCGGAAACTTTTCATTTCTGAAGAAATTACTAATGGAATACTACAGACAATGTCAATTGATGATGTAACTTCTGATACATTTGAACAGATCTTACAATTTACATATACTGATGAATGCGATTATCTAAAGGAAGGAAAAGAAATACATAAAAAGAATCCTTTGCCATGTAATTCAAATAATAAAGATATTGCAAAAAATGAAATTGGTATTTCAGCATATGAGGTTAGTGCATAATTAAATCCTTGTTAATATATTGAACTTATTGCAAATATGTCATTATGGACATAAAAATAAATTATGTTGAGATCTATAACTGTTATAGTTAAAAATTGACTAAATTATAGTTCAGACTTTGTTTTATAATGTAATATGTTATCTATGTTGCTAAATTTCACAAGTAATATAAAATTATTGTGTAGTAAAACCTGAGACATGGTGGTGATTGTATAGAATAATGAAATTAGTTATTGAATATGTTAAGAATACGTGTAATAAAAATAACAATAATTTGTGTTTTTTTTATGTTTTGAACTAAATAACTTCATCTTTTCATTAAAACTGTGATTATTTAGTGTTTGTAGTAACGATTCTATTAAGATATTTTTTTCCAGAAAATTTAGCAGAAAGATGAAATTTTTATTTATGATGTGGAAGTAAATAAAATACATATTAGTGCTAAGGAATTCAGTTGATGATTGTTTCCAAATAAAAATTAATATAAAAATACTGTTAATTTTCAAATTTTTTAACTAAGAGTTACAAAAAATTTAATGTTTTTCAGTCTTGAACTTATGTCAGTTTTGAGTATTATATATTGAAAGTAATATATAAAAATAAAATAATAATAGTCCTAAATTCCAGTATTTTTTTCCAATTTTGAAGTTAACTGAAACATTTTAATCTTCAGAATCAAACAAACTTAATGTATTTGGATGTTAAGGTTTTTTGAATTTGGCAAATATTTTTATATTTAACAAGTGAAAATGTATTGGTGACCTTTATTTACAGGCCAGAAGAGATGCTAACAAATATATTAAAAAGAACAAATATATGAAATATATAATTATAAGAATTCATGAATGAATCTTTTTATGTAAAGCTAGTGTTTTGTTTTTCTGGACTATAAATTTAAACAACAGTTAAAATTTCAAAGTATTTCACATTAGTCTTGGAGAGAGTCTCTAGTTTGTAATTACCATTTGTATACTATCTGTATAAAGAATAAACTAAACAAACTTTTTTTTATATATATATTAGATACATAAATATTTACTGAAATTATTATTATTATTATTATCATTACTATTATTTTTTTAAATCTTAAACAGTAATTTTGATGTGGTAAGAGTTAAAAAAAAATTTTTAAATATTTCTTCATTATTCTCGTTTTTTAAGTTATCCAAAATAAACATTACAAAGTGAATTAAACATTACATTTCATAAAAGAGAGTAAAATATAAAATTATATCCACCAATCCATCTATTAATTATTCACATACAATTTTGTATATTTTAAACAATTTTATTACTTAAAATTTAATAGTTCAACAAACACTCAAATAACAGCTAAAATTTTTGCTGTTTTTTCAGGTTATTTGAGTGTGTTTGTTATCTTTGCACAGCAGCTCTGAATTAGATTTAATAACTGTTTTATTACAGGTTGCACAGAGAAAAAATAAAAAACGTTGCAAAGAGAATAAAAATAAAGCAATTATTGAAAATCCACTTATAGATTTACAAGATGCGAGTAAAAAATTTGGACTCGTTCATCTTTCCAAAAGGTAAGTTATTCATCAAATTTTTTTTGAGTAAAATGAACAAGTAAATACAAAATAAGAAAACCTTTAGTGAAAGATTACTTAACCAAGATTTTACTGTATATTATTTTATGTTTTTGAAAGGAACCTCTTAAAAAATGTACAATATAACTGGAAACTGCCTTTTTTATTTTTTTTTTAATGAGCCAGACCAAACAGCAAATTCCAAAGGGTAGCTATATCATTTGTGCACATGTACAAATTGACTAAATGTTGATATTAAACATCTTTGAATACAATATTAAGTACAGTTGTAATTTGAGAAAAATTGTAATATCAGAAAAGCAAATGCAGTAAATAAAATTGTTTTGTTTATTTGAAGTGTAAAGCTATAAATATGTATCTAATAAAGGGAAACCATTGAAGTAGAGTGACAAATATAATCTTTATTTATTTATTTATTTATTTAATATATACAAATAATATAAAACCAAAATGGTTGTTGATTAAACACAGAAAATAATAAGTTCTAACATCTCAAATAAAACAAACAAAATAACAAAAAGTCATTACAAAAATAACTGAAAAAAGTAAGGTAGAAATATGATAAAATATAAAAAATTGCAGTAAATTATTTTAAAAACCTTCAGTAATTTTAGTTTTGTATTCATATAAATGATTTGGAATTATTAGTTCCAAATCATTTATATGAATACAAAACTAAAATTTTCATTTTTTTTTGTTCTGTGTCATTGCTGAACCTGTCAGCTGTGCACTCGATAATTCGAAACAACACCGCTGTTGCGTAGACATTTTGTGATTTTTAAAATGGTTTTTCAATTTGCGATATCTCTGTTAAAAATTGTTGTAGATATGATCTGTTTTCGGTTTTCTATCATGTACATATTACATTTTACGACTGTTTACTTCAAAATATTATGTATGTTTAAAAAAATTAATAAAATTTAAAAAAAAATCGTTTTTTTAAATAAATAATCCATTAATTTGTTATATACGTTACTTAGATATGTCTATTTTCTGTCAAATAAAAAAAACTGCAGCTTTCTAAATTGAAGTAGAGAAATAATACAACCTGTAGATTATAACACTGATCAGTGTGGGGTGGTGGTGGCCTTTTGTAAATCTAGGTCAATACACTTTTATTATTGATGATGTGTATTTGATTCTATTTATACATTATTTACCCTATTGTACTAATAGTAGACTATAATAAGCGATTATTACTTTATTATATTAACGACTATACATGTATTTCTTATGTATTATGGAAGTACCATGATAACCGGAAGTACTTTGTTTTTTGAAAGATTTATGGCCGAATGGTTTAAAAAACATGCTTATTTGTTAAATAGGTTAAATATACATAAAAATTTATTAAATTCAAGCTAAAAATAGATAAGATTAATGATTTATAATTGTTTGTTTATGTTTGTAGCTGACAATGTAGCTCCAAGTTGGTATAACTTTTTCCAAGAAAGTTTCCACCCCACAAACCAAGTCGATGCTTATTGGTTAAAGGATAGTCATTTAGCTATAATACACCAGTTAGAGCCCAACAGGCATGCTAACTAGGATTTTATTGTCAAATGAACAAAAGAAGGGTTGCCCATAGACTTAACATGGAAAGGAGGCGTTTTGTTAGTAAATTTAAAAATACGAAGTGATAACAAATATCTTATTCGTTGAAACAGACTTAGTCTTTGTAGGTAAAAGCCAATCAGTGCTTAAATCGCCAACTAGTTAATTACGAAAAGAAATTGACACTCCAACTGGAGTACTGCGCAACAGTTTAACGAAAACCGGTTACTCCAATGGGAGTACTCCGCAAACAACTGGTTAATACATTGCTTAAGTGTCTGATAGCAGTTAAGATCAAATGCACTTTTTAAAAAAGAAACTTGTAGTGGAACATTACTACAATCTTCCCTTTTCACTTTTTAGCTCTCTCTCCTGCTTTCTTGATGAGCATTGGGCCAGTTATTGGGATATTTTTTACCAAAATTTGTTTGAACCATTGAATTAATGTACCTGTCATTCCAATAAATTTTTCGTTCTGAACTCTCATTTGCTTTATTACTTTAATAATCAATAATCATATAATTGCAAGTAGACTTTCCAGAATGCGCATGAAATATGCAACAAAGCCTATTTCCATTGACATGATCTATATGCTGGATAGCCTACTGCTATGTGTATAAAACAACTCCATAATTTTTATTACTTTAATTTTTATTGATATTGATTAGAAAGAAACAATAAGTTACAATTTGCATTTCACTCAGAAATATATGCATCAGCATCTGTATTATATTTATAAAACAAATGTTTTTTTATACAATTTTCCAGTCAGTTAGGTATAATTTTAATGAAATGAAATTTGTAAAAATTACTAAGAAAGTGATCAAAAATTAATTTTTCTGATTGATTCTCAGATATTTGTATATACAATTTATAAAAAAAGTTGTTGTTATCTAAATTTTGAAGAGAGTAATTGAACCCTACTAATTTTCATAATCAATCAAACAAAAAAGGTAATAAAAATTCCACATATTCTTGTAAAAGTTAGAACAGTAGAATTATGAAAGATTCTTGACAAGACAGTTATAAAGGACTTTAATTAATGTTGTATTACCAACATTGGACAGAACAGAGGAGGCTTTGGTCTTCAGCCTTTTTGAACAGAACCTGGACAAGCTGTTCAAGGATGCTGAAGACCATGATGACAATGAATAGAAAACAGAAATGATGAAAATGAATGTTTTGATAAAGAGGAAAGCTATGAAGACTATGTTAATAACTTTTTAAATTTTACTGTAATGCAAATTGCTAAGTTTTTACATGCAAATAAAATTAATAATGAAAAGTTAACTTATATTGATATTTGGACCAATACAGTACATTTTTTTAAAATTTATATTAAAAATATAATATTTAATATAGTAATAAAATCTATATAAAATTTAAACTTTTTTTTATTTTTGATAGATTGAAAAGTGTAAAATTAGTTAATGGAAAAATAAAAGTTCTTGAATTTCCTAATGTTCCAAAATTACGATTTAATCGGAAAAATCTGTAAGTAAAGTTTTTAAAATCTTAAATAATAATGAATATTAGTAATCGAGTAACTTTTTTTAAGAATTAATCTCTGTGATGTGAAGTTACTATCAGCAGACAAAAAAGAATTTAGTTGTCATCGTTGTGTATTAGTAGCAAGATCTGAATATTTTCATAATATGCTAGGATCCAGTTGGATTGAGGTATTATAATTTTATTAATAACTTCATATAATTAATAGTGATCTTAGTTTAACCAAAAACTACCCTCAGCATAAAAATAATTAATATCAAAACACCTTATTCTTGCAGAGAAAATGTTTAATAAACATTTACAAACATTTTTGATCTGTTTTACAAGTTATTCCTCATGTACAGAATATAAACTATTGTATTCAACACCTGAGGATGACTTGTAAGTTGAATATGCATTATGATTATTTATTATTAAAATAGAATAATTATAAGTTAGTGAATATTATCCCTTTGATTAAATGTTTCCAAGTAATAAATAAACTTTGCAAACATTTTATTTTAAGGGAAAATTAAAAATAACAACAATCCAAGTCAGTGTTTTAAGTTCATTGACTTCTGCTTATTGTTATAACAATTTATATTATAGTGCACAAAACTAGTTAGAAATAATATTTAATAAACTTAATTTATAGAAAATGTGAAATTATTTTGAAGCTCAGCTGAGTTATGTAGATGGTAGAAGTCATCTCAATAATGGAACATGATTTAAATCCAGTAATCATTTGGTTTAAGTTACTTTAACTGCTGCTATCAATGATTCCGGAGTTGTTCTGAAAAATTAAAAAAATTGCCAACCATTTCACCAGCTTAAAATTTTTTTTGCTACTTCAAATTATTTATTGTTGTCAGTTTTACTTACTGATAAGGCTACCTGCTAATGCTGGTGCTGGTAGCCTTATCAGTTTGGAAAGTGGAAAGTGAAAGTAACATGTTAAGCTGTCACTTGAAAATAGAAATCATTTTTTGAATAATGTTTTAATGGATAATTTTCAATAACACACATTTGATCACAATGCTTAAAAAAAGAACCTTTTAAATACTGTTTTGTGTCAAAATTTTTATGCTTCAGTCAACTGAAAAAAGATCAAAGTGCAAAAGTCACCCAAAAAGTTCCTCAAATTTTCTGTCAGTTGATAAAAAAAAAAATCCTTAATCTGGAAACACTGGGCAGCACAAAAATGCCTTTGATTCTCAATGTCACTATCTGCTTTCCTGTCTGAACTTTCCATTTGATGTCATGACATTGCAAGATGTGTGGTGCATGGGACTCCCAATTTTGTATGATTTTGAGATGTTTAAAATCATACAAAATTTTCAGTTGATGTATTATTATTATTTTTTTTTTTGGACATTGTTTCAATAAATGGAACAATGTCAAAATAACTGGATTACAGTTTTTTATCACCAGTATTATATTTTTGTTGCTATTTTAAAAAAATATTTCCAAATGACAATTTTGGCACTATGCAGCACAATCCCTGTAATTAAGTACTGAGTAATTTGGTACTAGAGTTGTCTAATTCCTACATCAAGTACCAAATTATTTGGTATTTAATTATTAATAGTAGAAGTAAAGTAGCCCAATTTAAATCCAGTAATCATTTGGATTCATTATAAACTATTGGTCTTTAAAATGTTTATAAGTGGAACATAGTTGTAAATTGATAATTTTGGCCATTTTTTAATTGTAAAATTTTTCGTAACTTTAATAAATGTCATTTCCTTTTAATTTATTGAATAAAGTTGTTAATAATTATTAAATTTTTATATTTTATTACAAATACATTTATTTTTGAATAAGTAATAAAAATATAATGCTAATTGCTAGATTGATAAATGAGAATTGTATGTTTGTTGCATTTTTTTAAATATTGAATTGATTTTTTATTTTCTGGTCAGAAAAAATAATTTTCTAATGAATTTTTGAATGATTAAAACTAATTGAAGTTTTAATTATGGAATTTTTTTCTTATTTTTCATAAACTTTGAAAAGAGATTTGGTTTTCAGAATATGTAACTCTCATTCAATCTTTCAAACTTTTTGAAAAGTTAACCCTGAAATGAATGGGCATGGAAACCCATTTGGTTTCATATCTATTAGATTTTCATCCTGTAGAATCTACATAACATCTATGTATCGAGTCTCAACACTGTTTAACGTTACAATTATAAAGATGTAGGTCAGTTAAATAGATATGTTTAATTATAGTGATATTCTACACTTCCTGAAAAAAATTATGGAAACTTTTCATATTTCCAATTGCACACTCATAGTAACTTAATAATATATTTATTTAATAGTAAAAGAGTTACTTATATTAATAAAATACAATTCTTAAGCTTTATTTTTAATGAATTTTTTTATTTCATTACTTAGAATTTTAATAGAAATCATCTTAAAAACAAAGATATACAAAGATATAATATACAAAGATATGGAAACTTAACAAAATTTTGCTAATGTTTAGCACTCTTTATTTGTATTATTTTAGTGCATTAGTGTCAAACATATAAATCTTCCATTAAAATTTATTTAAAATTGTTTAAATTACATCCTAGAATTTTTTCGCTTATAAAATTTAAAGATTTAAATTTTATAAGCGAATTTAAAAAAAAAATTCTATCTGAAATGCTTTGAAATTTTAAAGTTTTTTCAACAAATTATGAATCGTGCTTTATGTACTACAAAACACAACTTTTGTTCAAAAAAGGCTCAAAAAATCTTATATGTAAAGCTGTGATTTCTCATAGGTTAACGAATTTCTCAAATGGCCTTCGGTAGGCGACATGTAGCTTCTATTAGTCAAACTCTTCAATAAAAAATCAATAATTTTATTGAAGAGTTGTTTAATCAAACATTATTATTATTATTATTACAGTTTACTCCGCATAAGTCGACACCCGGATAACTCATCACCGTAGGTTAATTAGTCAATTTTCTGTGGTCCTGGCCGACTTACATAGGCAATAATGTTATTAATTTTTTTACAAACAAGAGACAAGTCGCTCTAAAATTTATTAGACGATCACCATTTACACTTTGTCCCCACTGGATAAATCAACATACTTTTTCTGTTTCACACTTTTTTGACGTCCGATAAGTTGACTCCCGTCCTGAAAAAATGAGTTCACACCATACAATAAGCTGTGTGGTGTGAACTCATTTTCCAGGGGGGAGTCGACTTATCAGAATTCTAAAAAGTGTGAAACAGAAAAAGTATGTTGATTTATCCAGTGGTGACGAGTTAAACGATTTCAAGTAAACAGAGTTTTTTAAGGTTAATAACATTAATGCCTATGTAAATCGGCCAGAACCACAAAAAATTTACTACGTAACCAGCGAGTGACGAGTTATCCGGGTGTCGACTGTATTATTATTTGCTGTGACTAAACAGCTTTTGCATGTATTTATTATACATAAATGGCATATGGTATATATTTAATGGCAAATTTTAATTGTAAATAATTTCTTTTTAACTCTCCTTTTACTCTGATAAATAAGTGTCATTCTAATTTTACTTTTTTTTTTAAAATCAGAATACAGTAAAAAAAAGTTTGAGGCTGAATGCCAAAAGTATATTATTTAAATACACTAAATACTTTTTCTCCCTAAAATTTTTTGTGCTGAAATGGGGTGCATCTTTACATGCCATAAAATATTATCATTATTAAGAACATGTAATGCCTCTGATTATTTTCATGTTTCATTCATCTTTTAAAGAGTATTGTGAGTAGGATAGTTTTTCAGTGAGATAGCTGATATTTCAAATTCAAGGATATTAAAATAAATAAAAGTAGGGTAATATTAATATGATAAAATTGCTTAGTTTTAATTAATTTTTATTTTTCAGTTTTTATTAATTCATTTTTTTTCCATTTAATTGTATTCCATAATAATTATTTCTAATGTGAATTTGGTAAATTATGACTTAAATTTTTAATTTTTAAACTTATAATTTGTGACTTGTTAAAAAATCAATGAATGTTTGTTTGTTAGTTGTTTGAGTAGCAAATTTTTTTTATTATTATATATGTTCTAATATCATTTTGAAGAAAATCAGAAAGATTTACTAGAATTGTTCAATATTATTCAATAATAATAATTTTTAGTTAGGATCATAAACATAATATAAAATATAAATTTTTTTTTAATCTGTAGTTTTAGGTAAATAACAAAAAATAAAGCATGATTAATTTATTATATTCTTCTCATGCAGTATTATTATTATTATTATTTGTGAATTAAATTGATTTTCAATTTTATATCATAATTATAACACTTAGCACATAAAATATTACATAAACTGTTACTTTATTTTAGTCTTCATCATTGGATCGGCTTTCACTTTCAATAGAATCAGAAATTTTAGAAATAATACTGGATTATTTGTACACTGATAATGTATCTAAAATTTATGGTAGGTAATAATTATTAGATTACGCTATAATTATGCTTGTTATAAATAAAATAAGATTTTAATTATTTAAATATTTTTTTTTAGATTCAGACAATCTGGATCTCATATGCAATACATTAATGACAGCTGATCTCCTATTAATTGATAGACTTAAAGCCATTTGTGAGTTAACTTTAGTTGACTTAAGTAAGTATATATATAATTTTAATTATCTTATATATCACTATTTATATCAATACTAATTAGTCTACTTACACAATTGACATTCCAATAAAATTACTGAGTGTTAATCAAAATTGCAAAAAGTAACAAGTGTATCTATAAGCTTTTATAGGAAATTTAGATATAATAGAATTAAAAGTTTCAATATATAATAAAATATATTATATTGTAATTATGGTTTTCAAATAAAATCACATATAATTGATTTACAAAATTTAGTAGTTCATTTAGCACATCTATATTATATTGATATCATTTGGACCGAAATAAAACCATTACACTTGTGTTCAGATTCTAAAATTGTTTTTACTTGAGACTGTGTGACTAAAACAATCATGTAACAAACTATGAATCTACTAGATTACTAAATATTGTTAGTTGCAATGCTAAAATATATATTACTCTCATGATAAAATTTAGAATATAAAGATATTTAGTTACAGAATATGAAAAATTAAAATATATAAGACAATCTTTTCAAAAATTTTGTAAGAATTTTATAAAACAAATTTAACATAATTTCTATAATTTAAGTAAATGAATTTAGTGGCTGTACCAAAACAAATATGCATTGATAGTTAAGATTGATCTTTACAACTAATTATGTGGGTAATGAAATATACACAGTCAACTTAAACAGCATTAACCAACATTTATAAATATGTCTGTAAATTTCAATTTCAAGATATTACTTTAATTAATTAACTTTGGTTATGCTAAATTATTATAGTGGAACCATGTTTACCCAGCTCAAATGGGACCAGGCCCAATCTGGATGATTGGAAAATTCACTAATGACATAAATAACACAGTTTAGATGTACAGTACATTATATTTTATTTATTGCACATTACGTATACTTTTACAATATTAATAGTATAAAGCAAAAGACATATCTACGCTGTACCAGCTGATAGAAAACAACAGACTGATACTGTATAGCACTGGTGTGCAAACCATGGGTCATGATACCAGAGGGGTCGTGCGAGAATTTTTTGGGGTCACCAAATTCAAATAAATTTATTTGACAATAAAAAATATAAGGCTTTTCTTCAACAAGTATCAGGTACCAGTAAAATAGTGAAATGAAATTATATTATTTATAAAAATAGAACTATATTTTTTTACAAAAACAATTGTCTATATTAGTACCTATATATACCTAATACAGTCATCCTCTGCTGTATTAGTACCTAATACAGAGAGAGGATGACTTACAACTTGCGATTTCCAATACAGATCCGAATATAGAAGCAATCATGAACTCTCTGCAAGTGCGTACCTCACATTGAATTCTTACAATGTAAAGTTTTTTTAAAAGTATTTTTCATTAAATAAATATATACCCATATGCATAAATAAAACCATTGTTTCATAAAATTATGTGTTTTATTCAAATCTCTAATAAGGCAGAAACATAAGCACAAATCCCAGAAAGAATTTCACTTTAACTACCTTGACAATTAAAAAAAGTCTACTGTCTATCCAGGGGTCATGACAAAATTTTACACAAAATGGGGGGTTGAAAATGAAAATAGTTTGCTCATCACTGCTGAATAGTATCAGTTTGTTGTTTTCTATCAGCTGGTACAGTACATAAGTTTTCTGACCATTTGTGAGGGGTAGAACGTCTCTACGACCTTTTTCAAAGTCAACTGGTAATTAGGTTTATCACTTCATAGGGAAACTAAAGGATTAATCTGAATTGAAGTAATTGTGATATACTGTACTGTGTTTATTTTTGTTACCAGATTCTCAGTTATAATGTTGCAAGTGTTAAAGATTGGCATTGAGCCAAGGGAAAACAGTATTCTTACAGCTGCAACATTATACTTGGGCAAGAATGTACTATTTACAAATTAGTTCTTTGATTTTTTTCACTTATATAGGTTTTCCGTATGTCTGTCTCTGTCCATCTTATTCTGGAAAAACCAGAGATCTGGATTAACAATATCCAGATAAACTGAATTCCACTATATTTTGGAATTTTTTTTTTTTTTAAATTTTATTTAAAAAAAAAAACTTTTGTAAAAGCATAGGAATCAATTTTAATTATAGTTTTCTTTATAATTTTCATTTACATAATTAGAAGTGACTTTTTTGTCACTTGATGATCTGTACCTTGTGATGAAATTAAATTTTTCATTTTATTAATGGAAGCTATAAGGGACCTTATTAAGAAAACTAACAACTTCTAGCATTGGCATTTTTGAAAGTGTGATATAAAATGTTTCCAGTAAGCAGAGGGAAGATAATATACAACAAACATAAAATATAAATTAGTTATAATGGTGTTGATGATGACAATTTGTCAAAAGTATTATTTCTTTTTAATTAATGTAAGCGCACAGTAATTTATACTGTATCACATATAATGTTTCACATTAAAAGTTATTCTAAATTGACTAAAATAATTTAAATTCTAAAAATTTGTCTTATATTCTTAAAAATTATAAAATTTTTATGAAATTTTCAGTAACATTAAAAAATGCTGCAGAATTATTAGAAATTTCATTTGTCTACAATGCACCCCAATTGAAAGTAGCTTGTATGGAATATATCTGTATTAATTTGCCTGCTATTTTAGAAAATGGGTAATTTCTTTATCTGTCTAAAGCTATTTTTTATGCAGTGTTAATGATATTTTACCACAATTTTAAAATTGAATTTATATATAGATATTTAAATGCTGTCAGTGATGAAGCTATGGAAGAATTAACAAAATTTTATCAAAAATTAGTAAGTGTGTTTAATTTTTAAGATATGTTTTTTAGTTAATACATGATATTAAAGTACATATAATTAAAATAAATTTTTAAATATTTTTATTTTAAAGTTTATAATTCTAATAAATATTTATTAATATTTATTAGAATTATATTATTAACATTTTAAAAACATTTTAAAATGTTAATATTTTTTTTCATAATTGAGTCTTCTTTGTATTAAATTTAAAATTAAATTTTTTTGAATCATTTAATCAATATTTTAAAAGAAGCTTTGAGTTTTTTTAATATACATTTCAATTAAACAAAAATGCTTTCATCTAAAAGCACTAAAATTATATATGCTCATTCTAAATACCATATGTTTGTAGGTGTATTTTCAAAAAATATATTGCTTAACAATGATCTAAATAGGGCAAAAAGTAAATTACATTATTAATCACTACTGATGGATTCAAACTATTAAACTTTGAGAAAATACCTGAAAATTCATTAATTAAACTAATTCAGTCTAATGAATGCTGATAATTTTGACAAACAATAACAATACTAAAAACAGATAGCTACTGTGCATTTTTTTTTTTTTAACTGTTTAATATTGTTATTTAGTCACAAGTGAAACTTTAAATAAATTATAAAGCCAAAAATAGTTAAAATATGAAAAAAAAATAAAGAAAGAACCATTAACTAATTACAAATTATATTATGAATCTCAGATGAAAAAGAAATGATTATCATGTATCTGATTCAACTTTTGGAAAATAAACTAAACTATGTAGCTGAACTAATTTGGTCTTGTAGCTTGTAGCTACTAATAATTTTAATATTTCATGGTATAATAGTAACTTATACACTATCTTTTGAAAGAAATATGCAGAATTTCAAATATTTTGAATTCAACTTTTAGCAATAGCATAGTTTTACTAGTCAACTATTGCATTTGATTGAATTTTAAGAATATCAATTTTAATTTTTAATGATGTTCATAATGAATTTTAATGGACTTTCTTTAATGAGAGATTATACTTCTTCTAATCTATATATCATAAGATAGTAATAAGTTGTGTGAAAAAATAATTGCTTAGCACTTTTTTTATGATCAATAAAATCAATTTATCTTAAAATCTGCTTCAATATGAAGTTGATCTGGAAATATCAGAGAGACCAAGAGTGCATGACATACAGTCCATATGTCATATGTTGTGGTTTGTGTTGTTGTACATCCACATGCACATTAATTCTTGTATATTATTGCCAAAACCAGATGATGGCCACCATCTGATTTTTGCAAAAATACTTTTGCCAATATGCTACCAAGTATAAAGCATCAGTATTATTTTAATTTAGGTCCATATAAGTTGTTTGAATATAGATTTATATAAGTTGTCAAACTCAAATAATTTATATGGATTTATTTTAAAACAATTTTGTGCACAGATATTTATATAATGTCTATACAGTAGAGCTTCGATTATCCGACTCCCAATTAACCGACCGCGGTCTAGTCGGCAAATTCAAATGTCCGCTAGTGATGTGGCGCTACAATATTTGGTTATGTTTTGGCTACTTTAATATTGTTTTTGTTAAATTTTTGCATGTTTTAGCTGGCAGCACTGGCTCGACCATGAAAGGGAGGCTAGTATTTAAACCAGGCCTAATACACTATACTAATAATGTATTTTTTCATACTTTTTGGTTATCCGACTTTTCAGTTATTTGACCAACCCGAGTCCCCAATTAAGTCGGATAATCGATGCTCTACTGTATTAGAATTTTAAGTATAATTCTATACTACATTTAAAAACAGTTTAACCTGATATGGCTTAAGACAGCACTTATATATCCAAAGATTGAAGAAAAATGACAGTTTAAAAGCTCAAATGAATATAATTATTTACATTTTAAATTTTCTATATTGTAAAAGTGTAGTTGATGACTGGAAACGATGATGATAAATCATTTTCAGTGAAAAGATATACTGAAATGATCTTGATTTAGAACAAATTTAATGTGTGCTTATAATTAAATGAGCATTTCAGTAGTTCAAATAGTATAAAATATTGCTTTGAATGAAGTTTATCATTAATTTTGTTGAGAAAAAGTTTGTAGTCGGAATTGTACAAAATGTACTATTGTTTACTAAAATGTTGTAACAAACACCAGTACAATCAAATTATTGGTATAGTAAATTTATTTTTAATCCTCTGCCGATTTACCATGCATCTTAATGTAAAAATATTTAAATAAATATCACTAACATAAATTTTAGTTTAACATATCAAAAGTATAACTCTTTACCTTGGCAATGGATACTGTTTCAATGTTTATCTGGTTAAAAGACTTTTAGTACTCACAGAATTGAGAGAGAGAAAATTGCAAAAACTTACAAATATTGATTAACTGTGATGTCTTATGGAATTTTTAAGTGTGAAATTTGCTCTAACTAGCTATGTTAGAAAAACTGATTTCAAAAATTTCTTAAAGGTATAAAAGCTTTTTTCTTTCTTTGACATTTAACTGTATTTCAGAGTAATGAAATTTTACTATAACAAGTGTATTTTGGCGACTGCACAGTTTCATTACAGTGACATTTTACTGTGTTATCTAATTATGATCATTGGTTGAGAACCAATTATTCTATCTTCACTTTTGCAAGTTTTAAGAAATTGAAAAATTTTAAAAACTCAGAATAGCTTTAGTACAAATTGCTTTTTGCTTCAATGATGTCAGTAGCAGAGATAAGTTCAATTGGACTCAACATAAACATAAGCAAATGGAACAATATAGTATTATAGTATTAAAGTCACAAAATATGCTAAAATGAAGCTAGAATAGTGATTCTTGACTAGGAAAGTAATAATGGCCTTATTGTAATATTAGCTTATAATATAAAACTATATATGATCTTAATTATACAGTGAAAACTCTCTATAACTGACACTTATGGAACTGAATAAAACTGTCTATTATAGAAAGTCTTTTGGCATTTGTCTTTACTTGAAACTTTCCTTAAATGTTACCTGAACTATTTTTATTTACAAACATGTAATACATCTAGCATGCAAAAATATTAATATGGCACGTAGTAAGTTATGAATTCTCATATGAGGATCAGTATTATTGTTTTAAGAATTTAGTTATGTTTGTTTTTTACAATTGTAATTGTAAGAGCAACTGCTTCTCACAGCAGTTGTAATAAATCAAATTTATAAGTACACAAATAGATTAAGCAAAGAATGTTTGGAAAATAGCTGTTTTTAAAGTTTTACAATATACTGTATGTATATAAATAGAACTAATCTATAAATATCATACAGAAGAAAACAAAGTTTAAAAATACAGTAGAAACCAAATTTAATGTATTTTTTCTTCACTTCCTTCAAATTCTCGTGTATCACAATGTTAACATTACCACATTTAGTCTTTTGATTTTATGTATTTTTAGGATTTAATGCATCAAAAACTAGATCCCAAGATAAATTTTCATCTCAAATAACATTTTTGGAAAGTGTACTGTATTTCATGTTTGAATGGTCAAGAGTTCAACAAATTATTGAGATTGTTTTGCCACCTTGGGATGATGAGAGGACAGCCCAATCTATAGTTTTGGTGCCTTGATAGTCATTGCTGGACTCAGAAATTGGCAGCTATAAATTTGGACATCATGGCAACAAGTACAAAAAACAAAAGGAAGTACTTAATGCACAATAGTAGTGATGATATTGACAAAAATGTGTTTGTTAATGTTTCGAACTTAGATGAAGATGCATCAAATCCTCAGCAAAAAATGAACAAGTATCATTGATTACTTTCAAAAGATAGCTTAACAGTTTATCATCATTCTGTAAAACACAACTAGAGGTGCTGGTCATTGAATATTATATTTTATGAAATAAAGTAATGGAAGTGTTTACACTGGTAATGTGTTTTTCTTCACTTTTTCCATTCTGAATGCATATATACATGTATTTGAATGTTCTGGCATGTTTTTTAAAGATGTTCAGATTTTACATTTTCTATGGTTGAACATATTTTTCTCACTAGTTCCTTGAAAAACAATGAGTAGAATTTATACTGTATCTATTTAAAATTGTTTTAAAATTTTTATTTCAATTTTAGATTTTTGCATTAAATGATAATTCAGGAGAATAAATCTTATGAAATAATCAGTTACATAATATTTTTGGTCTACATATTTTTTATAGCGTGCTGCTCTTTATCTATTCCTCTAGGTACCGGCGATGAATAAACGCATTATAACACCTTACAGTATGGGTCCTACTCACGAAGAAATGCAATTTGTTGCTGAAAATTTTCCTGTAGATAGCGATGATGAATTTAAACGTTTACAGTTTGATACAAACGCATTAAAATTGGAAGGTAAAGTCAGATCAAGACGTAGAACTTATTCACATAGAAGCAGCACAGAAGAACATACAACAAAAGAGAAAAATGAGACTGAAGATCTTCATATGGAAGAGTTGCAGTTAGCTGAATGTCTACCAGATTCTAATATAAAAAATGAAGTAATTATAATTTTGTTATATAAATTAAGTATTTTTAATTGATTTTGATGAGTTGTCATTTTGCATTCTTTAGGATCTCAATAAAGTTATTCCCGTTGAAAATTCAGATTTTTCTGGTAAAAATAATTCACTGTCCAAATTATTTGGAAAAACTGGTTGGACTGTGTCTTCTAGTGAAGCTGTTCCCATGTTAAAAGATATCATGATGCAGGAAGAGCGTGCACAGAATGTTACTAGAAAACAGATGAAGTGAGTACAGTTATAACATTTAAAATCCGAATCGACATGTGACTTAATTTATGGAATAAATATTAATAAATTTAAAAATTTTATCCTCTTTTATTTTATATTAATAGTTAATTTGTTAATTGCTATTAGTACATTAATAGAGCAATTTGGTGATAAACTTTTTACAATTGGAGAGTAATGTAAACTTTCTTTTTATGTAAACAATTTTCTGTACGTAGCTTCAATTTCTTGTAAGAATTAATTTTTTATGCGTTTTTTTTAATGCGGTCCCTATCCCCCGCATAAAAACAGGTTTGACTGTATAAATAAACAAAGCCTGTCTGTTTGTGGCTTCATTTATCTTGTTTCTTTCTCTGCAGATGTCATTATTTTATAATGCGTATTATTTATTTATTGTTGTTAAGTTGTTGTTAATTTTTTATTTAGAAGCATGGTATATCAATTCTCTTTCTCATCTTGGAAAACAAATATCTCATCTATAAGAGAAGGAAAGCCATTGACAGAAAGAGATGAGCAATTAATCCACGAAGATGGCTTTTAAATTATTAATGCAACACTTGCATATAATTATAATATTTTCTATTTAAATTAAAGTAAACATTAAAAATTTCTAATAATTATAACTGAATTTAAAAAATTTATTATATAATTATTTTTTCTAGTATTAAAATTGATTCTCCATGTTTATCTCATCCAATATCAAAAACAAAAACGGACGTGACATCACCAAAGAATAAAGTATATGTACAAAAAAATTCACCTACGTCAACCGGTTCTAATATTTGGTATGGATTTAGATTTTATAATATAATTTAATAACTGAATATTCAATTACAGTTTGATTGTTTGATACTTTAGGAAAGACAGCTCCATTCAGAAATTACCGAAGAATAATATAAAAGAAGAATCTTCACACAACATCAATGTTTTATCTTCATTCTTTCCATCACTGGATGAAAGGTTTGATTTCTTAGTATATATATTTTATTAAAATATTTTAAATATACTGTAAAAAATTTAAATAAAGAATTGTTATTTCTGAATATGAAAAGACGAATCTTTAAAAACTAGATCTTTTGAATATTTTTATATTAGTTTCTTTACTTTTCTTTTTACTGTAATGTTATCTATTAAGTAATTAATTTGAAAGCATTTTCTAATGTTTTAAAACAAACGTATAAAAATAATTTTAGTATAAATGTTAAAATATATATGTTTAAAATCTGAATAATATCAAATTGCTGAGATTCTGTGATGATTTAAAATGAAAAAAGACTTGAAAATATTGGTTGTCCTTGACCTTTGATGATGATTCATTTTGGTATTTCTTTCTTAAGTTACACATTAACATTGCATATATGATATATGTATATTATAAGAGATCAAATATAAAACGGAAAAAATTATACAGGTTAAGTAATCCTAATTCAAAATGTTTGGAATCAAGAATGCTTTGGATTTTGGAGTACATGATATGGCTGAATAAAGAGCATTATTATTACTATATGTCATTAAAAATGTTAAAAAGGTCCGATAAACAATTCAACAGAAAATAAGTAGTCGCAGATATCTCACATTTAGTGTTCATGATGATTTAATATACTCTCAATGTGTCACAGGTTCGCATGCACAATTTCATGACAGAACGAGTCGTAAACCTCTATCCCAAAGGACTTCCCGACGTGAAGGGAAAACGTTATGGATTTCCGATTAAGGATACTCGAAAACAAGCATGCAAAAACATCTTGAAAATAAAACTTTTTTAAATATGTATTTTCTACTTCAGATTATATGTTTATTTTATCCATTTGTAAGTAATGAAATTTTATGTTCAAACATAGTATGGAAATGATTTTAGTTTTCATTAAAAACCCTAACAATATTAATTAATACAACCAGTAACTAAATGGCATTAACTTAAACTAAACCCTTAATATCCAGCATTTAATTTTTCACATATAAATGTTTTTGGCTAATTAAATTAGTTGAAAACATTTTGTACAAAAATTAAATTCTGGTTATTAAAAGTTTTGCTTCTGAAGTTATAACAATATTATTTACTTAAAAGAAATAAAAGTTGGATGGTAGCTTGCTAATGGCTTATTTTACATTCCCGGCTGTTATATATAACAGAGGGAAAGTATGGTAATTGGTCAAAACATGACCCCTCAATATTTTTACATTTTTGGACTTAGGACACCTTGAAATGTCAAGAAATGCAAAAAAATTCGAGGGGGTAATTTCTATATGTTTGGATGTTTGTGTGGGTGAGCATGATTTTGTTCACCCTGTTTGAAGCTTAATAACTCCTGTACTTTTAGTCGAAAATTTCTGAAATTTTGCAGGGAGGTTTGTGTATTAGGGGAATTGATATTAAAGTTTGGTGATTAACGGTCAAGGAGGTGGGGAGATAATGGGGGTCGTGTGCATCTCCAGTAGGGTCAGACGTAATGACCATTTTACTCATTGTTAGCATTTACAATTTTTTTTATAAAACCCATCCCTACCCTCAAAATTAAGCATTTTGCCATTTTATAATAGTTAAAAAAGATAAGTTATTAAAATAAAATATGATAACAGATGTCGCTATCAAAATTTTAAATGTTGCCGGGAAAGTCGATCAACTCATTACTGGTTTCTTTAATATTTATTAATCTTCTGGGATACCAAGAATCTATTTTCATACCCATTCTGGGTTTAGTCAAACCCATATGAAGCAATCAATTAGACATTGTCCAATCTATATTAACTACTAGAAACTACTAAAGAAAATTTGAGGTTCTGAGCCAAAGTTCCCCAGAGCTGTAGTGTAACATCTCGACTGCTTTAGTATTAGGTCATTTGCTTGCTTTTATTTGGATATCATTTGTTTTTATTTTTTGAAGTAAACAGTCAATTTTATATATATTTTTTCCATTTATCTAGGACTATAAAGCAAAATATAGCGTTCAAAATTAAGTTAGATTAATATATATCAATCAATTATTTACAAAATTCTTTTTCTGTTTCATTAAACTAAAATTGAAATTTTATTTTCAATATAGTATGAATTTGGCATTTGATCAGAATACATCTCAAGGTAATCCATGGAATAAAAAGACAAAACAAGAAGAAAAACCTGTTCCCAATCTGGATGATATTCTGAAAGCAGAGGAAAGAAAACTAACTCTAGAGAAGCATCATAAAGCAAAACCATTGCGTTTCATTCATGTAAGAATTTATATCTTAAATATCAGTTATTTTCTTTATTACTGCTAATTTTTATTTAACATTAATTTAAAAAAATAACAAGTTTCTTGTCTGTACTGTACATATTAAGAAACAGATCTGCGTACATATATATATATTAAAATTTATTTCATTTCCAGTATTTTTAATGTGTGTATTAAACTTTAAAATATTTTTACCCCTTTAAAATTGTTAATATATTTTTATACTAAACCACTTAAATTATGGTTTTAAATTCTAATCATGATGAATATAAACAGTTAGTAGTTAAGACTTTGAATTTTTTTAAAACTCTTTCGACTATTAATAAGCATAATTTAGTAATAAAATAAAATTTATCTATTTTATTTTATATTCACTAAGCTTTTTAATTAAAAAACTATTTTAATTTCAGTTAGAGGACGGAGCAATCGAAGAATTATTAAAGCTTTACGAGGCCGAAGATAACCCAGAAGAAAAGATAACCGTGCGACGTATTCTACCAGAAAGAGTTACTACACCAGTATGGAAGAAGAATTCATTTTCATCATTTTCTCTTTCTTCTTAAAAATTAAAATCAACTTATACTTATGGAATGAATATTTAAAACATTGTTATATCATTTTTGTTTTTTCTTCGTTTTTTGTTAGTTTGAAATGAAAAATTCAAGATTTATTTGATTGTTTAGAAAATGCTGCCAGATTTATGTAAATATATATATAATAAAAGTTATATTTTTGAAATGAAAATTGTAAAAGTTTTAAAATTGAAGAAAAACTAATGATTTAAGAAATATAAAAGAATCGGTGATTTGCCGAAGGTGCTTAAGTCACGAATTGGCACGTTTTACATTAAGTGGTTTTTCAATAGTGATGCCTGTAGTTTATTATGTAGACAAGAAGAGTGCAAGTCTCATGCCTGAAAATGGCGCAGCAAAGATATAAAGTTATTGATATAATTAAAGAAAGAAATGTCTTGTTATTTACTTTCAAAATTAAAAAAATAAAATAAATAAATGGGTCATTTGACTCGCATCATCTCAGTTAAGGGTTAAAGTCTTCTTTGCACACTTTTACACGACGAGTTAAAATAATTTAGCTCGTTTCCTTTACACGAAACAATGGCACGTCCCTTTGACTAAAAGGAAAATGGCGGACGTTTATTCAAATTTTTTATACATGGTTTCGTTACAGCCATTCTATGTTTAGAATGGACTTATATTCTAGCTCGTTGGACCACGCTGTATACATCTAGCCACTGTAGATGTCACTGCACAGCAACGCCAGTATTGACTGCAATTCTCGTGCCTGTCGAAATTCGGTAGGACGTCTCTCGTCTTTCCTGCCTTCAGCAGACCATCACCACCACCAGTAGCGTAGCGAGGGGAGGGCATGAAGGTAGTAGTAACTATTCGTAATATATTATAGATATTTTAAGGTAGGTACTACATTCTATTATTATTTGTATTCTTATTAAGAGTAAATTCTATATATTATATTATTATGTGTGTTTCTGGAGGGGGAGAGGGCGCCAATTATGTTCGCTACGTCACTGACCACCACCCGTTTGCGCCTCCTCTCGGCAAAAAACTAAATAGATAAATAATATTTTTACAAAAGAAATCATATCAAACAAACAAGAAAGGAAAGGAAAGAAATATGAAATTACAAGCAGCAAAGTCTGGCGCTACCTACTACCAGCGGTGAAGCGCAGGAAAATTTCCAGAAACGACAAATGTCAAATGTCGCGTTATATTCGTGGGCATCGGCCTTAAAAATTGAACAGAAATTTAGGAGGAAAAATTATAAGATACAACTGTTAAAATGCACAGGCATGAATACAGGTATACCTCGACTTACGTCCCTCTCGAGTTACGTCGTTCCCGATTTTACGTCGTTTGTCAAAAAAGTATATGGAAAAATAAAAATCAAGTTTACGTTAGTTTATTCGACTTTAAATCCGTCCGCCATAAACATTGAAGTCGTAATATCACTAGAAAAGCGTTAAAAGCACATAAAATCATATTAAAATATTAATACAATGTTAATGTAAATGTTAATACAATCATCATAAATCGTATAAAACAAAACATGAAAACATCTGTGTTTCTGTGTTGTCGTCTTATTTAGCGGCCTTTAAGTGCTCATTATTGGCGTTTAGTTACGACGTAAGTCGAAACTATTCGACTTACGTCGCCTCTCCTGGAACCAATTACCGACGTAAGTCGAAGTATACCTGTATTGATTATTTACTTTTATTTTGATACACAAATTTATAGAACGAATATAGAATATTTTTATTATCATCATGGCCAGTGTGTGTATTAATTTTCTAAAAAATATAAAAATTAAAAAACTGGGACCAAGAATTTTAAAGCCGTTAATAAAGAATTCAGAAATTCAAAATCTGGCAACACGACGAGTGGTGACGTAGACACGACATTCCCAAGCACGTGTATTATAGCGGCGTAGAAAACATGTTTATCTTCTTTGATTCACTCGGTGAGTAAAAACAAAAGCTAGAATCTTCAGAACAGTTTATATTCAGATAAACTTGCGTTTTCGGTTGCTTTATAATTAACCGGGGAGTTCTTAACATTAATACACGTGATTGATTGTTTTTAAATCGGATTGCACGTGATTTTGAGGAAATGGAAATCGACGTGAGATTAATGAGTGAAAGAGAGAAAGATGAAAGTTCATTTACCACCGAATCTAAGCATTTATTAACACCTGGGAATGTTGTTGTAGAAAATGGTTTAGGATTTATGAGGTAGTGTTTATTAATTTATTATATACTCATTGTTTAATATATACATATACTGTATATATATTTATTTAAAATTTAGTTTGTTTATAAGGTTTGTTTATATTCACAATGATTTCTAGAAAACTTTTATTTTTATTTATTTACTTGTTTTCATTTTGTAAATCCATGAAATATCATCAGCAAGAAGAAATTTTAAAGAAAAAAAATGTGTTTTTACAAAAAATAATAAATTTTGCATGTCAACTGTCAACAAAAAAAGAAGTCAAATATTCATTCCTGTTTCAGATATTTGTGAATGAATAATTATAAAGGAAACAATTAAATTCGGTCCTCAATGACCGAACCTCGGGGTTAGACTGAATCAAAAGATATCCAGCTAAAAGAAAAAGGTTTTAATATTAACGAATAGATGTAGAAATATCTAGATGTAATTTGACACGCCGAATTGATTGGTATTAAAAAAAAATTACTTACGATCGATTTGCTTAATTTAATAAATTTTAACAGAATTTAATATATATTACGTATTCTTTATTAGTCTAAATAGTCTAACTTTATTAGTTTTTTGAAATACAATAAAAATTGATTATGAAACCAAGTGTTTTCATTACACTTTATTGCTTAAAAGTCATTGGGATTAAGTTGTTAGAACCTTAAATTATTTGATTTTGAAATATAACTTGATATATTTGTAGGAATAATAATAGAAATAGAAATGACAATAATATTCTAGTGTCTGGAATCGTCTTTAGTCCTCCTCGCACCTTTTTTAACCGTCGTTTCCCCTTACTCGTCTCCCTCTCCTATTCTCTCTCGTCTCCTCTGCGACCCCCTCGTTTATTTTCTTAACGTTTTAGGAATTTGACTCGTCTAACCCCCACGTATTTACATATTTAATATTGATTTGAAAATTACTCGACTTAGACCTTCGGTCGAAAAATGTATATTTTCTTAATATTATATATTTAATTTAATTTAATGAAATAATTATTTTAACGTTTAATTTTCAGTGGACACGGAACTTACGTTAGAGACGATAAGATATTTGCTTCTGTTGCTGGTATTGCCGAAAGGGTTAATAAACTGATAAGTGTGAAACCTTTAAAGACAAGGTTTGCAATTTTTCAATTTAAAAATAAGAAACTTCAACACGAATTAAAATAATTTATATTATCAAGTTTTTTTATAAATTTGTTGCTATAAATTAACATTTTTTTTTACATCTGACTTTTTTTTAATCAATTTAAAATTCATTTATTAGTATATTAAGATACGTGCTTCTAGTCCTTTATTTTATATGTTGAGTATAACTTGTCTGCTTGGAGCTGTTATATTAAAGAGAGGGAACACATTTGTTACAAGTCCTAGTAAAAAAAAAAAGCCCGAGTAGACAAGTATTTTAAAAAAATGCGGATGATGATAGCAGGAGAGATGTTTCGGCAAATAATACAAAGCATCGATAAGAATCCTTATATTTCAGATATATTGGAGAAGTCGGTGATGTTATTGTTGGCAGGATAAGAGAAGTTCAACAAAAACGTTGGAAAGTAGAAACAAATTCTAAGTTGGATTCAATTCTATTGTTATCGTCTGTAAATCTTCCGGGAGGTGAACTTGTAAGATAATTTTAGTTTTGTTTTTGAAATAAATTAGAATTTATTTACATTTTACAAAATTATTATAACAGTTACAATATAGGTCAAAAGCACTAGTGTTAATATTTTACTGAAAGTTTTATAATGATTTTAGAAAACTGAAGAATATAAAATAAATGTTAATTACTTAATAAAATCAATTTATATGATCAAATATTTTCTGTAAAGTTAGTTTTTACTTTTATTTCTTAACTTTACATATCCAAAAAGCAAACAAATTGAATTTGTTTACAAATGTGTTTACTGTCATTTATCACTAATTTATCGTGTTTATTGTTTCATTTCTAAGCAAAATGGGGTGAGAACGAATTCAAATTAGAATGCATCTGTGACTGTCTCGTTGTCGACTCTTGTTTGAAGATGTCGAAATCGTCGACGGCTAGTTTTTTACCGAAGCCGTTGGTCGTAGAAATATTGAATTTGAATTGTCTTATATTACTTATTTGATATGCTGGCAATCTTGCAGAAAATCGGTTTATTTATAGACATTTTAAGATAATGAGATCAAAGTTACAAAGAATTATTTCAAAACTGCCTGGCTTGACACAACATTCAGTGTCCTAAGTGAGATTGAAGGCAGCTCACATGGTAGAAAAGTGTTAAAATAGTATTTTCTTAAGATTATGTTGAGACTAGAGTCAGAATAATACAAAATGTACTAACTTCAACTTCACTGAAAATTGCTTTGGATTCCAATTCTGACCCCACAACTCCTGCTATACACAGTCTTGTATGAAAGTTTATGTAAATTTAAATATTTATATACTGTGTCTATGCTAATGTTTGTTTGTTTGGAGGTAATCTCCAAAGCTACTAAACCAATTTTTAAAATTCTTTTGCTATTGGAAAGTTTATTCCTTCCAGATGAATATAGGCTACTGTGTATACTGTTTTCATATTAAAAAAGGAAAATGCACGAGAAAGACGTTTATACCATAGGATTTGATTTACATCGTTGTATCATTGTTGGTCTGTTCTGTTCAAAGTCAATTCCCTTCACTAGCTGGTGGGTTTTTTAAATTTATTATCTTATCTATTTGGTTTTGGAAAATATGGACCATCATAAAACTAAGATCCTTAACTCCTCTGATTTCATCCCTCTACCTCAACTCTTAAACCTTTTGAGTGATCTAGACAAATTTTGTATCATTACTCTCTATAATTCTTCAAAAAATATATTCTACTTTAAAACTTGGACTCTCATTCCTTTCCCCTGATTTCATCCCCTACAAATTGTCAAATCCTTTGACTGATTTGCATAGTTACCCTCTGCCGCTCTGCAGGAAACATATGTTACCTTATAACAATGATAACTCGACTCTCTCCCCGAGTTCCTGAGCAACACCAGGCATTTTTGGCTAGTTTATAAATATTTGAAATACAATTTAAAATAGTGAATCATGTTATTATCATTCTAATAAAGAAATTTCTTGGGTCTAAATATATCATTGAAGATGCATGTGCTAAGTTTTTCATTTCAGATATAAAATTAATTGAAGTAATGAAAGTTTTCTATCATTAATTTTGCATTTGTTTTCCTTATTTTGAAAGAGGAGAAAAACTGCTGATGATGAATTGATGATGAAACAATTTTTAACAAAAGGTGACCTCATAAGTGTATCCTTTTTTTATTTTATAATAAATTTTAAATAATTTTTATAGTAAATTTCCATACAATAAGTTTGCAGTATCTGTTTTATACTAATTTACCAAAAATAATCTGGAACTATTGACAATTGACACTAACACAGACAAACACCATATATACTTACTATAACAAAATATAAAAAGATTTTAAAAATCGGACATAAAAAACTGGCACACATAAACTGCAACTATATACTAAACCAACAAAATTCACACCTAAATGCTAATTCCAGCAGTAAATGAACAAGTAACTTTAATGCTCGAATGTTTTCGGCCGTCTTTTGGAGGCCCTCGTCAGGAAAAATGCACAAAACAGAAAAAACAGTTCTATCTTTTGAAAAGTTTTAGCTTTCGAACATAGCTGTGTTCTAATTTTTAAACATTTAACCGATGTTCAATACAAAGATCGTTACGTATTACAACATATAAATAAATTATTTTTTAAATAAAGCTATAAATAAATTCATTAATAATATAATATATGGTGTTGTAAAACTTAGCCCGATGTTTAACATATAAACGATGTTCGATAAGGAAAATTGTTTCCTTTACAATGCCTAAAGCTAACCTAATTACACATCAAAAATTATCGTTATACTTTGTGGCATTTTAAATAATACTTTCTGAATATAGTCGGAGTTAATGCAACCTCCCTTTGTGCCCTATGTAAATTTCAAGAGCCTCCAACGAACATAAGTCATGTCGGTCAAAAGCCGTGTGTAAAATCTTTTTTCAATAAATATTTTTATTCAAACTTAATTGTTTATCAGGCTGAAGTGCAATCCATATTTTCAGATGGTTCTTTATCTTTGCATACTCGTAGTTTAAAATATGGAAAGGTAAATTCTATATTTCACATTTTATTAATAACAATGTTTAACTTTATTATTTTAATTTTATTAATAAATAATATTTTAAAATATTATCAGTTAAATCAAGGAACTTTAGTACGTGTTTGCCCAACACTAGTAAAAAGAAGGAAAACTCATTTTCACAATTTGCCTTGTGGAGCTCATATTATCTTAGGTAATAATGGTTATATATGGATTTCTCCAGTCATCAATGAAGATGTTGAACATTCAGGTGGTTATGCACAATGTTTAGAGGTAATGGAAGTTTTTCAACACATTAATGTTAATCTAATTATTTATTTGAATAAAGACATTTACATACTTTCTTGTAGCAAATATCAAGAAGTGATCGAGAGACAATAGCCAGATTGAGAAATTGTGTCATGGCTCTGGCAAATTGGAAGTTGATGCTATTTGATACAAGCATACAATATGCTTTTGAAGAATCATTAAAATACCAAGTAAGCTTATATTAAATTGACTTGTATTATATAGGGTGATTATAGAAGAATATTGAAATGGCTATCTCCGAAGGTTGAAAGGCTATATCTCCACAACCAAAGAACTTATAGCACCGTTTCACAAATCATTGTGTAGGAAACGTTCTGAACTTTCAGTTGCTTGTAGAAAGATGTCACTATGAGTGCCCTTCGTCACGCTATGAGAGTGTGTTGTTAGTTTGTGCCAAAATGGCAATACCACACAACGGAAGGCATTCTGTGTTGGTGAGTTTGCTAAAACTGAATCGGTTATGACCGTTCAATGTGTGTTTCATTGTAAATACAGAATTAAACCTCCCGACAAGTGGAGTATCCTATGTTGGTTTCGTCAGTTTAGTGAAAAAAGGTGCATTTGCAAAGGCAAAGGCTCTGGACAGCTGACTATGTCTGAAGAAAATGTGCAATGGATTCAGCAAGCATTTGTTCACATTCCAAGAAAATCAACTTGACGAGCTAGCCAAGAACAAACAAATGCTTACTGGAACCAATTAAATAAAGTAACATAAAACAACACCTTTCACCAGTCCAGCACAACATTTAATACCTTAAAAATGTGTTTGATCGTTTTAAGCAATCTTCTTCAGCTATTGATTGATGGGTCGATGAGCATAAATACTCAGTGAATAAAAACATTGACTAAAAACTTACTTAAAGCCTGTTACCGGTGCGCTTCACTTAAAAAACCGTTACGAACGTTTTCGAACTATTAAGTTCTTCCTCAGGTAACTAACGACCGTTAATCGAATGCAATTCGAATAAAATCCTACTGGAATACGCTTCCGAATTCCATCGCTTGGATCGGTGACGTCATCCAGGCATGCGCTCCTTTACCGGCTGTTTACTATCTTAAGTTCTTGTTTACGAGTGCTTGCCATGCAGTTGAGAGGGCGATTTCGTCTTTGTTGTTGATGCAGTTATCTTCTGTGAGAGTAGCCATATATATGCAAAGAGCTTCTAGCCATCTAAGATGGTGTACGCATTGAGTTGTGCGAATTACTTTGGCTTGATTGAGTAAAGGTTCTATTTCCGGATCCGAGGCATAGATAGCTAGAGCGGTGGTGGACCTCGCGTGTAAAATATCACTTGCGTGTTCTTTTAGTCTTACTTCTAGGGAGCGCTTCGTGGATCCTACATAGACCAGGCTTCTGTCAGTTCTGTGGTCCATAATCGGGATGGAGTATACCCCCGGAAGTCGTTCCTTGTTGGAAGTGTCTTTACCGTTCCGTAATATATCCGAAATTGTAGCGCATCTTCTATAGGCAATGCGGATATTCTTTTTCTTAGCTATTGTTCTGTATATTGCTTTAAGGTATGGATTGTATGTGACCGGTATGAAACTAGTTGTAACTTCCTTGTGTAGCTGGTTCGGTTGTAGTTCTTGGCGTTGGTGTTTGCGGACCAATTTACGTGTAATCCCTTGGTAGCCGTGATTCTCGGCTATGCGTTCTATACGTTTCAGTTCGGCCTGGAGGGAGCTCTGGGAGGACGAGTGTGTATGTGCCCTCTTAATTATCATCAAATTTGACCAAACAACATCAACATCAAATTTGACCAAACAACCATCCACACGGAAGTCTACCATAAACCAGAGGCGGAACATCTCTATATACCGGTAGGATCCTGCGACCCGCCATACTATAAAACGGCAGCCTTTAACGCTTTAATTAAGAGGGCACATACACACTCGTCCTCCCAGAGCTCCCTCCAGGCCGAACTGAAACGTATAGAACGCATAGCCGAGAATCACGGCTACCAAGGGATTACACGTAAATTGGTCCGCAAACACCAACGCCAAGAACTACAACCGAACCAGCTACACAAGGAAGTTACAACTAGTTTCATACCGGTCACATACAATCCATACCTTAAAGCAATATACAGAACAATAGCTAAGAAAAAGAATATCCGCATTGCCTATAGAAGATGCGCTACAATTTCGGATATATTACGGAACGGTAAAGACACTTCCAACAAGGAACGACTTCCGGGGGTATACTCCATCCCGATTATGGACCACAGAACTGACAGAAGCCTGGTCTATGTAGGATCCACGAAGCGCTCCCTAGAAGTAAGACTAAAAGAACACGCAAGTGATATTTTACACGCGAGGTCCACCACCGCTCTAGCTATCTATGCCTCGGATCCGGAAATAGAACCTTTACTCAATCAAGCCAAAGTAATTCGCACAACTCAATGCGTACACCATCTTAGATGGCTAGAAGCTCTTTGCATATATATGGCTACTCTCACAGAAGATAACTGCATCAACAACAAAGACGAAATCGCCCTCTCAACTGCATGGCAAGCACTCGTAAACAAGAACTTAAGATAGTAAACAGCCGGTAAAGGAGCGCATGCCTGGATGACGTCACCGATCCAAGCGATGGAATTCGGAAGCGTATTCCAGTAGGATTTTATTCGAATTGCATTCGATTAACGGTCGTTAGTTACCTGAGGAAGAACTTAATAGTTCGAAAACGTTCGTAACGGTTTTTTAAGTGAAGCGCACCGGTAACAGGCTTTAAGTAAGTTTTTAGTTCAATCCAGTGTAGTAGCATCCGACCTTTAAAAACATTGACAGTACGGTCCTTGCTGCGTTTGCTAAACAGCAAGATATCACAGTTTTCTGGGATCAGGCAGCGATTATAAGGGCTACAAGATCCACGCGGGCAGTGAGACACCTGGAAAAAATAGAAATTCACAAGGCGCAGATGACCACACAGTGCATCAATCATAGGGATGCCGACGGGTTGTCCTTGGCCTGGAAGTCTTTCTATGATAAATTGGCTTAACCTTTACATCTTCATAGACGGCATTTTTAATTAATTGCTATAATATTTACTTAGTATATACTTTTCGTTGATTTTTAATTAGTTTGTTTATACCTGTTATTTTATTTTTATGTTTATTGTAATTCTGTTAAGAACGGATTTGCGAGTTACTGTTAAATGTATAGCCGCATTTTGAATTTTTGTTTTTCGTAAATTCAAATTTCTTGTTCGATTCATTGGTAGAACAACTGAAGAAGATCGCTTAAAACGATCGAAAACGTTATGCTGGACTGGTGAAAGGTGTTTTTTATGTTACTTTAGCAAAGAACTGCAAATTCCTCAAACAATGGTTTGGAAAGTGTTGAGAAAGTGATTGCATTTCAAACCATACAGATTACAGCTATTACAGGTCCTTAATGAATGTGATTAAGAAAAGAGAATTGAATTTTGTGAGTTTGTTCTTAATCAGATCGAGGAAGATGATACCTTTTTTTGTCTAAGCTTCTTTTTAGTGATGAAGCGACTTTTCATAACTGTGGTCAGGTTAACTGTCACAATGTCAAATGCAGACTTGGAATCTTGAAAATCTTTGTAAAATTGTCAAACATGAGTGTGATTCCTCCAAGGTTGTTTTGTGCTGTATCCAAACACAGTTTTCGGCCCATTGGTTTTTCACGAGGCCACTGTTACTGGAGTTTCTTACTTGGATATGCTCATTAATTGGTTGTTTTCACAGCTACAAGAAACTCGGGACTTCATTTTTCAACATGACGGAGCGGCACCCCATTGGCACTTATCTGTTTGCAGATACATTACTGCAGCGATAGCTTGGTCACGGAGCAGTTTGGAACCAGGCTCTTCATCACTGACCCCCAAGAAGCCCTGATCTAACCCATTGCAATTTTTTTATGGGATTACATAAAGGATCATGTTTGTTCCTCCACTGCCGGCTGACAGTGAACTCAAAATGAGAATAACTGCAGCCATCCAAACCGTTAACACCAGACATACTGCAAACAGTGTGGAATGAGTTTGATTATCGATTAGGTATTGTTTGTATTTCTAATAGCAGTCACAATGAACATTTATGAAGTAATGGTAACTAAATAAAACTTTACAATGTGATGTTTGAAATGATGGTCAACCAAATGTGTAAGTTTTGTTGTTTTGTAAATATAGCCTTTCAAAGTTGGAATATTCTTTTGTAATCATCCTGTATAAATGTCTTTTGCTTTAATTTATATAAATCATAATAAAAACAAAACTATATTTTATCTTCTTTAGATAAAACATATTTTAAAACCAGAAAATGAAAAAGATATTGCAGCTAAAGTAAAGTTTCGTTTAGATAAAGAGATTTCGTTTATAAACTGATTCAACACGACAGAAAAACAACAAACAAAGAGAAAACAGATTTATAATGTCACTCATTGTTTATTCTGAAAAAATTGTCTGTTTAATTAATTTAATTTTTGTTACTCAGTCTATCCACTTTTTTCCGTACTCTTTATATTGGCTGTAAAATTAATAATCCATGTACAAGAAAAGTCTTGTATAAGTGTATTACATTTTACAATCAAAATTGATATTTAATTGTAAAATGATTGAATAAAAACATGCCCTTTTATTATCAAACTAAACTTTTTTTAATGATTTTCCACTGCCATTGATAACCATTAAGAATGTTAAAATGTAGAGTAAAACTAATTACTAAAGATGTTAGTTCTATGGCTATTCAGTTCAAAATTTCATTAGATAGCTTAACAGGAAAGACGCGTTATATAATTGCAAAACAACTCCAATATAGCATACTTGATACCGAATGTGCATTGACAAAAGTAATTATGATAAAAATATGTCTCATTTATAATTTATTGATATCGATGTTGTCACTATATAATTATTAATTAATTATTACTAACATCGTCATTGTGAACTTTACGGAATAGATTAAGTTTAATTTATAATATGCACAAGTTTTCTTAGAACAATAAAGGTCCAGGCCACTGACAGATCCACTATTCAAGAAAACAAAATGGCATTGAAAAGTTGTATTACATTTTAAGTAATATTACCTTAAAATAATATTTAAGTTCACATATTAGTTTCTTTTCTTTAGAGTCAGTACAAATGTGTCAATTTTTATATAGAAAAAGAAAGAGTCACCGCATAGTTTCTGCACCATTGGCATATGCTATGAAGATCAAAAGGGCACAACCATAGTTTGATTTACTATCATCAGAATCACTTTTCAACACCTTTTTTTAAGCATGTTAATCTCTGTTCAATATTAAATTGTTTGAAAATTACTTTTCAAGTTGCTAAGAAAAGAAAGGAAAGAATGTGACTGGTTTATACTTCCACAAATAAAATTCCAGCTTTCAAATAATTCTATGATGGATACCCAGAGTCTATTTGGACCCCACAGGTATTCAACATTAATTGCCACGTGTAATGTCTGATTTTTTGTGATCTCTTTCATAAGGAATGCAGAAATGGGAGAATAGTATTTGCAATATTTTGTTAGCTTCTTAGCAATGGCAATGGTTTTCTAAAATTCACTATTCAGTCAACTGGGACCCCACTGTGTAAATCACATGTATGACTTGACACGAATTTTTTTTTTTGAACGTTTTATTATTCCTGTTACCTGTTTATGTCAATCATATATTACAAATTGTCTGAGGCAGTAAAATGTTATAAATCATAAACATACAATATAAAAATGAGAAATGTCCAAATAGAGGATGAACTGTTGTAGTTTATCCTTATTCAGATAACTTAAATTCTTTTTTTTGCAGTATGAGTAATCCAGATTACAAATGTTCTCATCCAAGGAGTTGTTATATACGTTTTTTATTTGTGAAATAAATATGAAAAATATTATTCCAGTGTTTCATTCCATAATAAAATAAAAAAATTATTAGATAAACATTGATTATAACATCTAGTCATATTGTTATAACAGTTACAGTATTCTTGACTTATATCTTTTTCAGTACACACAATAGCAACAAAAAAAAAAAAAAGACTAATTTAATGGGGCCCAAAGGACACCAGGTGAATAGAATAGTGTAAATGAAGATATTATAGGATTAAGAGGAAAATAATAGTTTACTACTATTTTTAATTTTCAGAGGATTTTATTACTGTTATATGTGAGGGAAGTTTTCTGTGCCTTATGGCATTACCTTCATTATGTTAATAAATAAATAAACATAATATGTATATACAGTAGAGAGTCGTTAATCCGAATCGCCGGTTATCCGAACAATTTTCAGCCGGTTATCCGAACAATTTTCAGTCGGACAGTGTCGTGCTGAATCAAATGTTTTTGATACTAGATTTACTTCTATAGTATAATTTTCATGTTTTTATATTTTTCAATATATTTATTTTGTTTGTACAAAATAAAGAAATAATTTTTAACGATACGATAGCCTCGATTATTATTATAAAAATTTTCGTTAGGCTTAAAATCGACGAAAATTCAACACGAAACGACACGCGACAGAGAAAAATTCAACACGAAGAGACACGCAACGGAGAAAAATTTGAACATCGGACAGGTTAATATATTTTTTCGTACATAATCAGTTATCCGAACAAATCACTAATCCGAACAACCCCAGTTTCCAATTGATTCGGATTAACGACTCTCTACTGTACTTTGAAGGTGACAATAGCCACTAGTGTACAGTTCCTCATCTATATTTTTAAAGATACATTGCAGAAATTAAAACGTGAGTCAAAAGTCGCTTGGACCCAAAACTACTAAAAATATATTAATTTTGTTCATGTAGGGAAGACATGGAAGTTAACGATGGGACCTTTCTGTTGATCTTGAAAAATAATTTGCAAGGTCAACAAAAACAACATTATTTCCCATGTAACTACATTAACAAAATGTATCATCAGTACATTTGGAATGAAACGGTTGCAAGAACTTTAGAAAATTTTCTTCTATTTTCTTCATAAATAAAAAAAAAAATAAATTCATTTAGTCAAATCATCTTTTAATCGCCTGACTAATAAAAAGTTAATTAACTTGATAATGCATCAATGCATCAACAGAAACACTTAGTTACAATGGGCGTAAAACTGCGATTACAGATGGATTTTCACACTATTAGACAAGAAAATGACACGTCATGAATTGGCAGGCACAAAAAATTATGGAATATTTACATTAACAGACATGTAACAACACAATGCAACAAAACAATTTGCCAGTTGCTTTAGAGTTGCTATGTAAACATTAGGGTTTCTCAAACGGGATCCCGGCTGTTTTTTAACCTGGGAAATTCTTCTCATCCCGGGAAATCCTGCAAATATCTTAAAAGTTTGCTTTTTTGTGTGTTAAGGTTGAGGAAATTTTGCAAATAGAAAGTATAATTAACTCATAAACTGTCAGAATACGTTTGTATTTATTAATTTTAAGCCCGCTTATTAGTTTTTTAAATTTTTGCTTGTTATGGCATGTCACAGATTGTCAATAATCAACATGTATTTGTGACAGGACTCTGAAAATTCTTTACTTGTCAGAACCTGTAATATATGGAATAATTGTGCCAATGCTGTCTTAATTTTAACTATGCCCAGTAGCTTCAATAACTGCATTATGCCAGGTTGTGCAAATTGGGCAAGGATACAAACAAGTACAAAGTCTGCAAGTACGAAGTTTTTCTTCGTAAACCTGATTATTAAACAGAAGCTTAACTGAACCAATCTCTTGCCGAGTACAGTGGGGTCTGATCTCTTCATAATATTAGATGTAATAAAGACAGAAATTTTTCCAGTTCAACGAGAGTGACCAAAAAGTTGTAAATTTTGGAAATTTCCGCGAACACTCGGTCCTAAAACCAATTAGTTAGAAAACGAACAACAGACAATCTGTTAAGTTTAACATATTTAGATTTTTACAGCTATGGTGAGAAACGTTTAAAATCTACAACAACCCTGTGGCGTCCTTTGATATATACTAGTGATGCGACAAAAGAGGCATTTGACATTGACCGGTATCGGCACCCTCGGGATTTGGCACGCACACACCTACCTGGACCATCTCTGATTCCATTCATTAGCCACTGGTAGGGAGCTACAGTATTTCACTAACTTGTAAGTGGATTGTTTTAAGATTTAAAAAGAAAAGAATATTTTGTTATTTTTATGTACGTTTCTTCCCAAAGTTATATTTAATTATAAGTTTCTTTAAAAGTATATTCATACAATTGAAGAATTTTTTGTACTAGATATGTATATTCATCACACATTTTGTTTTACCAAGTAAGTTTTTTTTATAATTTTAATTTTAGCCCTTATATCGTGGCTAGTGATTCAAAAATTTATTTTAAAAAAGTTTTGGCTCGAGACCGTATAATGAAAAAGAAAACATTATTAAAAGAGAAAGACCAATGCCTAAATTAAATATAAATACGTCGACAAAAAAATTTCGACATTTTGACGATAAAATTTATGACGAATGACGATTCTTTCGTAAAATTGAAGCAATTTGGAAATCAAAAGGGAATAGAATTTAACATTGGTAGACAATATAAAAGAAATATTGAAAATTATAACGAGATAATTACGATTAATAGATATATCTAAATTAATAGATGTTATATGTTTTTTCTCAAAGCGAGAATTGGCATTTAGAGGGCGTAGGGAATTTATTGAATCTAATAACGGAGGTAATTATATTGAACTTTCTTATTTATTAAGTACGTCGGATAATCTATTAAAAATACATTTAAAGAAGTATACGTTTTTACTGGCTTATCGGACAAACGAATACGAACGGGCCCTGACGCGCAATTAATTGATCGCCCCCGAAAGTCGGCTTCTTACAGAAACACAGCTTCCCTATCATCAAATGTCACGGCACGCCACTGGTATCTAGTATGTCCTCGGTAAGGTCCCCGTGCAGGGCATAAGCGTTGATGACGGAGAGGGGCGTCCCCGTAACATAGATCAGTGCTTCTTGGTATTCGAGGCCCTGGATGGTGGGGTTTTGCGAGCGGTACCGGACAGGCCAACGGTGGGCTATAGCTGTAAGTAGCCCGCCTCCCTGGCCGTGGTGCGGTCTGCCCGAAACAGAGTGTACCCCGGTAGTGAGATGGGTATATCTGGCGTCAGGAAGGTCTCCTGGATGATGATAATATCAGCATCACGGTACCACTCTGCGGTTAGGAGGAGGTCGCGTTTCGATCGAACCCCCCGCGCGTTCCACTGTATGAAACGGAGAGTGTGTTGGTTGTTCGGAGAAATAGCCATTTGAATGTTGTGTCTTTTGCTGGCGACGACGGAGTTTCGCAGACTCAGCTGGTGTGGGCGTATTGAGGTCCTTGTGGGAAGGGGCATGGGATGGACCTGGAGCCGATTGGGATTCCATGTCCGACCACGGGTTGTCCGTGTCGGGCGTCGTTGTTGTGGTTGGTTGGTTGTGTTTAGTCCCTTTCTTCTTTTTGCTTCGTTGTGTGTCAGCTGTTGTTTCTGCCGTGAGGGAAGGACGTTTGTTTGGTATTGGTGTGGCCGTTGCCTGTTCCGGACCTAGAGGTCGGTCAGGTGGGGGCGATGTCGAGATGGGCGTTTGTGATCGTGGGCGGGCAGTTTGACAAAGGTTCCGTATCTCTGCTCGGAGAGCTGCCACGGTAGACTCGAGTTGACTAACTCAGTGTAGAAGGGTCGTAAGGTCCTCCTGCATGCCATAGGGGGAGCCGGTTGTATCGCGATCCCGACGAGGAGGCTGGCCACCAACCTCTTGCACATTTTTGGTGGCGGCGGTTGCCGCCTGAGCGAAGGTGCGGGGAGGGCTGCGTCGGGTTCGCATTGCCTCGACATATGAAACGCGCTGTAGGGCACTGAATTTTAGAAGGTGTGCTTCATGGTGAAAGATTGAGCAGTTAGGGGAGTCGACGCTGTGTTTCCCCCCACAGCGCGTGCACCCTCTGTCAGTGGTTGTGCAGTTAGTTGGGTCGTGGTCAGCCCCGCAGTTGGGACAGCGGCGGCGTCCCCGGCAAGTACGGGCGGAGTGACCGAAGGATAGACAACGTCCACACATGTGCGGCCGGGGGATGTAACGCGTACATGGGTAGCGCTGATAATATATTGTCATGTAGTCAATCGGGACAACTCTGGCCACCGACACGTAGACGGTGGGACTTGTGAGGGTAATGGTGTCCTCAGTTCGCGTGAAACGGCGAATTTCGATGACCGGGTGATCGGCCGCTGTGAGGGCCTCGTATATCTCCTGTACTGTTATTGAGGGGTCGAACCCCCAGAGGAGGTATGCCGTGAGGGCTGAGTCCGGGGCCAGTCGACTGCGGACAGGGGATCCGGCGAGGGTGTCGATTTGATGAGCCGCCTCAGCGGTATGGGAGTCCCGTGTCTTCAGGATGAGAAATCCCCCTCGGGAGTATCTGACGTCTGTGAGTAGGTCTGGGTGGGGGAAGTGCGGTTGGAGCGCCGCGTGCAATTCTGCCGGACGTAGGCGATGGAGGGGATCATGTCCTTCCAAGACGGTATAAAGATGGTCTGGGGGAAAATCTGGACGAAATGGATCTAAGTTTGTCCAGCTCTGAGAGCGGAGAAAAGAACCGAAAATCAGCGTGGACGGGGCTCTGCACCGCGGCCGGCGGTGTCGGCTCCTCTCCCGAGGCCTGCAAGACCATGCTGAGTGAAAGCCAAGAAAAAAAAAAAAAAAAAACTCCTACCTGCACTGACTATCACGGAAAAAACTAAACCTTTCTAGCCGTCGAAAACGTGCTAGGGCAGCGGGCTGGAAACGCAAATAACCAAATTCAAGGCGGAGACAATGAAAGGCGTCCTCGTTCATCATCTTCTTCTTGTTTGTGGGTTTATACTGGAAGGTATAGCCGTTATCGGCTTTTCTTCCGATGCGCCGCCTGGTGACTAGGTGAAGCGGCCGGTCTTGTTAATATACCGCTCGAGGGCGAAGATGTGGTGGCGCGGGTCTATGCCCGCGTTTGGCCAATAGAGTTGGTTGAGATGCCGAGTCAAGTGCAGGTCCAGGGAGAGGGCCTGGCCCAACTCCCGACGGGCCCCGTTGTACGCCGGACACACCAGCCAAAAGTGGTCGGGGGTTTCTTCCCGCCCACAGTGCTGGCAGTCCGGGGAGCTACTAAGATGACGTGAGTGAAGAAAAGAATGCAGGGGCGCCGTATTGGTACGTAACTTCGCCAAAAGCGTTTCGGCACGGCGCGAGGAGGCCAGGTAGTAGGGCCAATGGGAGAACGGCCGGAGGCGTCCTCATTCAAATACTGGTGCGTCCTTAAGTACACTCTCATGGTCGCGCCAGTGTTGCCAGCTAAAAACGCATATCAACTAAAATAATATCGGAGTATCCCAAGACAGCCAAATATTGCAACGCCACAGCACTAGCGGAAATTTGAATTTGCCTACTGAAACGCTTTCGGTTGATCGGTTTTCGGATAACGACGCTCTACTGTATTTCTAGCTCGACTTGCCTACAGATGCAACGCTGCTAGCGAACACCGTTCCAAATGACAACGCTGTTCTATCATAGTTTAGGCGGAGAGTGGAACTCGGAGGATTCCCCAATAGCGCAAAAATTTACGAATATTATATTTAGGCTCGTATTTAAATATTTATATTGTTTTTATTATTTACATGCGCAATTTATTTAAGTAAAAATTATTTTATATATTTTTTATTTCTATTATTTCTAAACACGAATCAATAGTAAATTTATAAAATATTTGAAAAAAAATCGATCTGGCATCAATTTTTCAGCGACCCCCCAAATATTTTTCACGACCCCCACTTTGAGAATCACTGCTTTACACCATTAGAAGAAAATTAGAACACATGTTTTTTTCTCAGTAAATTAAAGTAAGTTGCCAGAAAATTCTGATATCATTTACAACGTAAATTAACGCATTTATTGAAACTAATTATCTATATGCACACTTCGAAAATTCTTCGCGATATTTTGAAAATTTCTTAGACATCAGATACAGCGCTAAAATGTAAGACCCGCTAGAAAGAAAAAACGGCTTATAATTAAGATATAATTATATGTTATGTCATAAAAATTTTTTGTCAATTAAAACCATATTTGTCATAATCATTTTAAAATTATGATAGTTCATTTATTTATTCATACTCGCTAAGTAATGTTATAGCATAGATTATTACCTCTTACCTCAGTGCATTAATTGTTAAATTAATGCGTTGAGCTAAAGCACATATTTTACCCTCATTATGTAGGCCTAACAGCTTATTTCATTATTATAAAAATCGATATAACATTAAGTAATGTATATAGAACAAAATCATATTTTGAAATTTATGATTTTAGGAATTCATTTTTTGCCAATTTACTTTCAGCATATCAATGTTTGAATAATTAAAACATTATTGATCACATTGCTTATTGAACATACATCAAAGTAATGAATTAAATCTTTTATATAAGAAGCAATATTTTAATTTCTTGACAAAGAATGTTATAAAACATCAGAGGACAATCTGAATCGAGATTGCAGTCGCTATTACTAATGTTATTCTTTAACCAGAAACAAACAATACTTGTAAGATCAACGAAATAGTAAAAATATATCCGAATGGATGAACGAAAGGTAATCTGTTTTTCATGCGCAATCAGTCCTTTGGGCGAAATCATTCGATTTTATGGAATCGATTGTTTCGAAACGTGTGCTCATTTAAGTGTAAGATCAACCGAAACATTCAAAATTTACTCAACAATATTAGAATGTATATTGTGGATCAAACCCATAATGCATATTCTTATAATGCTATTCCGTAACAGCAACATCGGAATGCCCTGCGGATCGTGGTTTAACAAATTTTCGGAAGATAAAATAATCTTAGTAGGATATACATTCATTATACATTTTACGTTAGTTTCTTATTTTATCATTAAAACGAACGAGTTATGTCGGAGAGAAAAAAATAATTGAAAGATTCATCAGAGCTTTCCTGAATATACAAACGATAATTATTATTTTCTTTGTCGTCATTCAATCGTATCATGTAATTACAAAAAGATATTTTAAAATTAGTAAAGTAGAAGGAGAAACAATGGCTCTTATCTGTACCACCTTTATGGTAACCAACTATTGTCTCATGTATGGTTATGCTATTGTTATTATCTCGACATTTTTCTTAATTCTGATTACTACTAAACGTCGTTTCTTGGCATTATCTGAAGAGTTAGAACATGTTAAAAATGATCCCCTCGTATACAAAAAATTGGAATTAATAATTATAAAGCACACAGAATTAACAGAACAGATTCAACATCTGAATGATTATTCTGAAGATTCATTATTTTTGATATATAATGCAATAATTTGGTTCTACGCTCTTTCATTGAGTATCATCAATATAGTCAGAAAATGGAGCATCGTGTATGCTTTAATAGTTATTTGTTTATTAGTTATCGGCGTAACTGCGTGGCTTTATTTCATCTTTACGATCTCTACCCTTTCTTCTGCTGTATCTACACATTTTATCTTTAAAACTTAGTTTTAAAATGTTTTTCTTTTGTTAAACAAATAGTTGAAAATGAATATGCTAATTGTAAGATGTGTACTGAAAGAAAGATGATATTGCTGGAATAAAACGTTTTATTTCGATCAATATCCAACCTAAAGCAAAAATTTAATTATTACCAGGACAAAGATTTTTAAAAATTTACAAAATTTAAGAAAATTCTTAAATATACAATACACAAGAATGTGTCTTTTCGCTTGCCCTGGCAGATTTTTTTTATTGAATTGTACTTATATTTTAATATTGTGCCATCGCCAGAAGGACTTTTTAACGTTTTACATATTGAGACAGACGAGTAGCCTCAAATAAAAGATGGACTGTTATTTTCCTTATGTGCGTGTGAAAGGACAAAAGAAAAGACACATTTTCGACCTAATAGAATAGGCCGTCTTCGGATGTAACTAAATTCGAACGTATTTTTAAAAAAATTAACGTTTTAACGTGCACGTGTCTATAGAAATAGATAATAGATCATATATTGTAGACTAAACTTTTGCTTTTTTTTATAACAAAAGTTGTTCGCCTTTTAAATAAATTGATTTTTAATATCGATATTTTAACGTTTAGGCATACGGATCGTTTCAAGAAATCCGAAAATTCAGTTATCTGCAAATTTGCATCACTAAAAAGTTAAAGGTAATAAACGTAGACTTCCAATCATATATCAATAATAGTAAACATATTTAAGGTAAAGGTAAAAAACACGATTAATTTCATCTATCTAACAAATATTATTATTATGTAGATATTAAATTTCATGAAGCAATTTAAAGGGAGTTCGCTCGGAATAAGTTGTGGCAATTTCTTTGTCTTTACTCGAAAAACTCCAGTAAAGGTACAATTTTATTAAAAATTTTAGTAATTTTAATATAAAATTTATCAATTTACTAAATTGCAGATGGCCAAAGCATTAGAATCTTCATTTTCCATTGTTTCTAATCTACAAAAGCCAACAAAACGTTGCAGCAATTCTCGAATAAAGTTCTAGAAATATGTTTCTAGACGAAGATTTTTTTTTTTACATTATAAAATAATTAAAATTAATCTAGAGATTTTCTAGTTTTAATTTAACAAGATTATTCTACCGCACATAAGAATTTTGCATTTTCTGCATCCGTTATAATTAAAAAATGTCTAATCTTATGAACACTCGCTATAAAAAAATACTGTATTTCATAATCTGTACTATATGTCCTAACGATTTTTGTACAGTTCTAGAATATGGCTAATTTGTTTGTTTTCTTTTGTTAACATTTGAATTTGATCATTTTACATATTTTTGGATTGACTGACATCATTGATATACAATAGATTATCCTACGTTGTATTCAAATCTTTAGACGTTTTAAGTTAAAATTAATTTTCTAAATTAAAACACTTATTTATTAGCTAAAATTAATATATTGTATTTGATACACGCGAATTTAATTATAACTTAGATTAAAATATGCTCTTGAAAACATCATAAATAAGAATACATTGTAGTAAATGAAAAATATAATATGTCTACAAAATACTTCGTATGTGTGTTCTGGCATAAAAGCGTAAAACAGAAACTGAACCGAAAACTGATTTCTGATTCAGTTTTCTGCCACACAATTTTACGCATGTGTGTTCCTTGCCTGTGATTACAAGAAATGTAAAAGAATTGCTTGAATAAATCTAACATTGCTTTGTAAAAAGTTGGAAGTATGTTTGTGAATTACTGAAATTTTAAAAGTAATAACGAAAACAGTAATAAACCTAAAGTACTGTAATATCTTTTTAAAAGTGCCTTTTTTCTATACAGTAGGACAAGTAACAGTCAGGCCACGAACACACATGCGTAAAATTGTGTGGCAGAAAACTGAATCAGAAATCAGCTTTCAGTTCAGTTTCTGTTTTACGCTTTTATGCCAGAACACACATACGTAAAAATTCTGACCGAATAGGAAACACCACTGCCACCAGCAGTGCTAATTTTATTAATTTTTTCTTGTCATATATCTATTCCTTTGTACCTTCCATTTTTTTCCGCTTCCTCTGCTATAATATAGAAAATTTAAATTAATACACTTGTATTCCGAATTCAAATAAAAAACGTGTAATCTAAATACTAAGCCTATAAATCAATTCTACTAGAGCTACCTGTTGTTTGAAATTTTGCACCTATAGCCATCCATAAACGTTGTTTAAATGCAGTGGCTTTATACATGACACTGATGCGGTCGAATGGATTCAATAAACTCCTCTATTTCATTTATTTTTTGTTTTTTCGAGACCGTCACAATTGTAGGGTTAACCCTCATTGCCGCCATTGTTAGAATAAAAAGCACGTGTCTACTTTGACGTCACAGAAAAGACTTCTCTTTATTGGAGGAATTTTGGCGTAAAAATTTTACGGCGTAAACAGTAGAGACATGCTCTACTCTATTTTCAGTTCTGTTTCAGCCAAAATTTCAGAAAAATTTTTATGCTTTCTGTTTTACGCTAGATTTTACGCCGAATTTTACGCATGTGTGTTCCTGGCCTCACAGCCTAAACTGAGTAACCTTTTGTTCAACTGCTGAGCAGATAATCATCGACTTCGTTATACCTTCTCCCCAATCTTTAACTTCGAACTTCATACTTTTTAAATTTGATTTCTGCGAAAAGTTGTGAAAACGAATTTTTTGTTTATTATAATAATCTCCCTATTTGCTGTTTGCCCCAGTGTAAATATGATGTTAAACTTTTGTAACCCTTATTAACTATGTATTTTAATACATAGTTAATAAGGGAAATGTGTTTTACATAAAGCCACTTCTTGCTTCAAATACGCCGGTAGTAGCAACAGAGCTGCCGCTCCATTTAAATATTATAACCTCGTGGCGTCAATTGCCCCGAGCGGCATCAACTCTAGCGCCGGCCAGACTTACAAGTAGTATAAACCAAACAATACGAATATTGTTTCTTTTGTGATATAGAAAAAAATAATTCAAACCAAAGATTGTAACTCAAGTAAACATCAAGATTTTAAAAAATTTTATGATAATTTTTTCGGAATTAAGAATTGCATTTATTGTATAACATTTTCAAATATAAATATCGTATGGTAGTAGTGTTGCCAGTTCCTGTTTTAAGGAGCTGGCAACACTTCAAAAGTCGATTTTGTAGGAGATGTGTGTTACACATGTAAGACCGAAAGTTGTATATATTCTAAAAAATGGTGCATTTAACTTCAGTAAATTTTCTTCGAGTGTGGGGAAGAATTAAAGGAAGGAGTTCTTTTTTCAAGAAACAACAAATTCTTCGCTTATCTGGAGTAAATATACATTAAATAAGTTGATTATTTATTTTTTGAGAGTATTAAATTTTCAAAAGCAGCTTGAAAAATCCTGTTTTACACTTTAATTTGAATATTTTGTAATTTCATATAATTTTATATATATATTTTAGATATTTTTTTACGCTGTTCCTTTAAATTGCAACATTAATTATTGCATATTGCAATATTTCTCTGTATCTGACAAGGAAAGGACACTGTTTCTGAACAAATTCAGCTAAACCAAATTTGGTCTGTCTGGAAGACCTTAAAAAAATATACGTTAATGTGCAAAAAGGCAGGTGCCATGGCCAACACAGATAACTGGGCCATCAGGTGTCAACTTTTCACACCGAGAGCTTTCTTCGTCCACCTTCGGTTCTTTGCACCAAAATTCAAAAATTGATATGGTATGCACGTATCTTTCAAATGTGGTTTTTCACCAAAGTCCCAGATCATTTAAAATACTCAGCATTTTACTTCAAACATGGGCTCTCTAAAAAATGTAAAGAAAGTGAAATTTATGAAACGTTCTTACTATGAAAGGTGTTGCTCCCTGATCATTGTTTGCTTGCCAAACACTTCCTGTATCTAGCACTTTCTGTACATTAGTAAAACTTTCAAATTACATTATTTTTACACTTCAATAATGTTTTGCTCATTAAATGATGGCACCTGAATATTTATGCATCAACATATCTTTTTAAGGTCTTTTGGATAGACTTTGTTTGGTTTTACACCTTTGTCCTCAAACGGTGTCCTTCCTTTGTTAGTAACTATGTGCAGCTTAACTCTGATCACAAATTTGGCTCAATCTGTTCAAGATGAAATCAGCCAAAGGGAAAAATTATTTGACTGGTTTTGCTACACAAATTTGGATTCCAGTCTACTGTATTGTCTCCAAGTACGTAGAAAGAAGAAATTTTCAGAGCTTAAAGAGTTAATGTATAATGTTTGATGGATTTCCTATCAAAATTTTGTGCTCAAAACTATTGCATTTGAACCAAATTTTTGTACCCTGTTAGTTATGTAATTGTTTAGTGATGAGACTGGTAAATTCCTACTAAAGTGAAAATAAGCAAAATACAAACTCATCTTTAGCAATTATTTTAAGTTTTTGGGTCTGAGTTGATATTGATGTATTAGGTATATCATCATCGTTGATTATTGTTGTCATTTCCATACTTGACAACCTTTAGTGTGGGGCATTGGTATAAAAATGCTGACAGCATAAAAAGCAAAAGGAAAAATTCTTTATTAGCAATGATATTGTACAAGGCTTAAATTAAATTTTGTTTATTAAAGGTATTTGATATATCTCTGCATATGATATTTTATAAAACTATTGCCATAAACACTGTCAAGAGTATGGCAAAAGCTTTATACTCTTTAACATCACAATTTTAAAAATGTCAAGTATTTTATGGGACACATGACAAATCTAGGGTAGATTTATGATGTTCCATCATGATCTGTCAGGAGTCCATGTTGCATGATGAGTGCCTCCTGCGTTTGTGATATGGTTTGCTTTGTTAGTGTTACTGTGTACTCGTGACAGTTGCTCTCAGTCAGTTTATTGACTTTCACTGCAGTTATTGATGATAATGATTTTTCTGGTTGTGATTTATTTCCTATCTCTGTTTTAGTTTTTCTTATCATATAGAATATATTTTTCATATGCCACACTGCAATGCAAGGGAGGCCCTGCAATGTTGTATAGCAAAACCATCATCAGCCTATTTTATAAAGATTATAAATATTTGTAAAATCTCACAAATCTCAAAGAACCTCCTGCTTTCTTTTCTCGAGAAAGTTCATATATGGTCTGTAGCACTACTCAATAATTTGGCCTAACTACAGGGTTTTCAGAAAGTCACTGTATACATATATTTATTAACAGACATTTTTCAATATAGAATAAGGAAGATAAATATGAATGTTAATTATAAACAATGTTGGAAGTGACTCTCATTATCATCAATACACGTTTGGATCCTTCTTATTTTGTTTCTAAACACCATCAGTTGCTTGCTTGAATGAATGAATGAACACAATTTACAACTAAATGTTCACATTTAGTTGTAAATATAAAGATATTATTTAAATTTAAATTTATTACAAAGTCACTCAAACTAATATTTTAGAAGTCAAATATTTTTTGGTTTAAAAGTTTTTTGAACAATTTAAATGCAATAATTTAAAATTAAGAAAAGATTTGAAGTGACATTGAGGATGTAATAAAACTTCCAACACATTTCTAATTGAAAATATTTAAAATAAGTTTATAACATGAAAATTATTATATATAATATTTTATTAATTACTAGTAACCAATGCAGGAAATACATGTCTAAAAACACATTATCAATACCACAGACTTCATTAAAAACATTTTTGTACATTGTGATTACAATCATTATAGTATAAAGTCAGTATACTAATAATAGTTTACATTTAATATCAACAGAATAACACCTAAACACAAATTTCCAACAAACAAATAAACAATTTTTTTTAAACTGTTTCCTACAGTTTTTTACCGTATCGCATTACAAGATGAATGGTCTAACAGGAGACTGGCACATATTGGATTCACATACAGATCTCCTCAAGCCAGGTTATGTGATCGCAAATATGATGTAGCAAAGAGAAATGTTAATACAGCTCTGGCCTGTTATGCAACCGAACCGAGGGGTGCTCCATTGGAACGAGTCTACCCTGATACACAGGGTCTTTGACTGACGCGACATAAGATTGTTGGAGGCCTTAGAAACCTACAGAGCCGACAAGAACGGAAATTGCATTAACACAGATTGCATTCCAGTACCACAAGCCTGGAAATATTATTTAGACTCCCAAAAAATTTAATTTTATTAATAATTTTATTTTAAAAATTTAATTATATTAATAACTGCATGTTTAACATCATACAATATAAAAAATTGCTCATTTATGTATGACTAGGAGCCCGGGACGCCCCCTAGTGGGCGTTCATTACAAATTTCATGATAATTAAAAATCATTATTTAGTGTTATTAAACATTCTATAAATACTTTAAAATAGTTTAATTTGTTTATTTACCTTCACTGGTAACATTCGCTAGGGTGCCCCTAGTGGGTGGGTGTTAATTTAAATAATAATTTATATTGTTAATTTAAATGTTTGAAATATGACACACGATAGGGGCGCCTCTGGTGCCCGTTTTTGGCATACCGTTACGCGGACGGACGGACGGACGGACAGGCACGCGTTCAATGGGTTATATATATAGATATTGACCAAATAATAATGTATTGGCCAAATGAATAATAATAATTTATATTGTTAATTTAAATAATAATTAAAATTGTTAATTTAATTTGAATGTTTGAAATATGACACACAATAGGGGCGCCTCTAGTGTTGGTTATCAAACGGTTACGGGATGGACGGACGGAAGGAAGGATGGACACCTGTTGAATGGGTTATATATATATATAGATGTAAACCAGTGTTTCTCAAACTTTTTGGTCCGCGACCCCCTTTTGCACTTAAAAAATTGCAAAGGACCCCCGAAGAATGACTATGTGTAAGAAAACATCCCGAAGGGAGGGGGTTAAGTACAGTACCCTCTCATGGTCGCTCCAGTGCTGCCAGCTAAAAATGCATACCAACTAAAATAATATTGAAGTAGCCCAAGACATAGCCAAATATTGCAGCGCCACAGCACTAGCGAAAATTTAAATTTGCCGACTGAAAAGCTTTCGGTTGATCAGTTTTCGGATAACGACGCTCTACTGTATTTCTAACTCGACTTGCCTACAGACGCAACGCTGCTAGCGAACACCGTTCCAAATGACAATAGTTTAGGCTGAGAGTGGAATTCTGCGGATTCCCCAATAGTGCACAAATTTATGAATATTAGGTTCATATTAAAATATTTTGTATTGTTTTTATTATTTATATGTGCAATTTATTTAAGTAAAAATTATTTTATATATTTTTATTTCTATTATTTCTAAACATGAATCCATAGTAAATTTATAAAATATTTGAAAAAAAATTGAATCTAACATCAATTTTTCAGTGACCCCCACTTTGAGAATCACTGATGTAAACTGTATGTCACAGCCTGGTTCAAACATGTTTGAAAGTTTTAATAAATTAGAATGTGGTAATATTTGATCGATAGAACGGTTTTTTTCATATTTGATCCCGAGGAGGGCCAATAAATAGTGGCCTAAAATGTTTGAACAGTAAAAATTGTTTATTTGTTTGCTGGAAATTTGTGTTTAAATGTTATTCTGTTGAATTATAGTTCCAGTTTATGTGTGCAGTTTTTGTTTTTATTTTATTTTACATTTAATATATATATACTAAAACATTTTATTAATATATCTTATGTTATTTTAAATTACAGAAATTTTATGGAAGGAAACGAAATTGCTATTCTATTGCTATCAAATATGTTCATAAAGCACTGCTTCATTCTGCAGTTGGACGAAAACTACGGATACAGAACCACATTGCGGTAGGAAAATCTTTATTACAATATGAAATATATTTAGTAAGATTTAAAATGCTGTAGATTCCATAGGTATTGAAAACTTTTCTTCTGCCATATTTTTCATGTCTAATTCTAGTATTTTATATTTTGTACAAATAAACCTGTCATTATTCCTGAGAATTATCATCTGTCCATGCCTTCTCCTAAGGAGGTTGACAGCCAGCAAATACCACTGTTCTCTTTTGTAACTTTTATGAATAATTTCTTCAGTATCCAGTCCTGTCCATTCCTTGAAGTAGTCCATCCAGTGCCATCTTCTTCTTCCCCTTGATCTTTTTTCATCAATTTTGCCTTCTAATATGAGTTTGGGGATTTCATATTTCTCCCCTCAATATGTGTCCACAGTATGCTAGTTTTCTCTTCTTAATTATATTTATTAATTCTCTTTTTGTATCTGCCATCTGTAAAACTGTTTAATTAGTGGTCCTGCTTGTCCACATCTCAAAGGCCTCAATTTCCTCTCCATATCTTTCCATAGTGTCCATGTCTCACATCCATAAAGTAAAATGGGCCAAATGTAGCATTTTAGCATTTTAAATCTTATTTGAAGCTTTAATTTCTTTTCACACAGAATGTTTTTCATTTGGTTAAACTTGTCTTTAACCTGTCTAATTCTGCTTCTAATTTCCTTTGTTAAATTGTTGTCTGAATAAAATCTTTTTCCTAAGTAGCAGAAGCTATCTACTTGTTCTAGGTTTTCCTCTCTGCATTTCAACTTTGTGTGCCCATCTTTACTTATGCACATTGTCTTAGTCATCTTTGTATTTATTGTGAGTTCCATTTCTTCACTTTTTGATACTAGTTCGTTTAACAATATCTGTAATTCTTTTTCTGATGCAATGAGAATGACTATCATCCTCATATCTGATATTGTTTGATGATTAGTCCATTAATTTTTACACCTTCTGTTCTGTCTTCCAGGGCCTCCCGTATAATGTACTCAGCATACACATTATATAGGATTGGTGAAAGTACACAGCCCTATCTAACTCCTCTTTTCACTTCAACCCATTCAGACTCTTCATTTCCCAATGTAACCTTTACTTTCTGATTCCAATATGCATCTTTAATGATCTTAATGTCTCTTCTGTCTAGTCCTTTGTTGCAAAGTACTTCAAGTATCAGGTCAGTCCATAAGTTCATGCGTATTTTTACCTACAAAAAAAGCAGCAAAAAATTTTAATTAAATTTTATTTCAATCTATAATGTATTCACCATTATTTTGTACAATTTCTTGCCATCTTGATGGTAGCTTTTTAATCCCGTTTTCGTAAAATGATTTCGGTTTTGAATCAAACATATTCAGAAATAGCCTTTTTTACATTGTTCTCATCCTCAAAAGTTTTCCCTTTTAAAAAATTCTGCAAACTGCGAAAAAAATGATAATCACTGGGAGCAATATCTGGCGAATATGGTTAATGAGGTAAAATTTCCCAGTTGTAGCTTTCAAGTTTCTGTACAGTTATTTTTGCATGTGGGGTCTGGCATTGTTATGCTGCAAGAGAACCTGCTTTCTGTTCACTAACGACGGTCGATTTTTTTTTCAATTTTTCATTTAAACGCTCTAATTGCTCACAATACATTTGAGCTGTAATTGTTTGATTAGGTTATAACAGTTCAAAGTGAATTACACCTGACATATATCACCAAATAGACAAAAGAATTTTTTTTGGATGCAACCCACCTTTTGCAGTCGGTTTTGGCTGCTTGTCGCGATCCATCCATTGTCTTTTTCTCGTCACATTATTATAGAGGATCCATTTTTCGTCTCCAGTAACCAGCCTACCAAGAAAAGGTTCTAAAGCAATACGGGATAAAAGAGACGTGCAAATGTTTACACGTTGTTGTCGGTTAGCTATTGACAGTTCATGTGGTATCCATTTTCCTAGCTTTGAAACTTTTCCGATTTGTTGTAGGTATCTGGGATGAATTTATTGTTCCACAATTTCATCAACTGTTAAAGATGGTTCTGCTTCAACCAGTGTAGAGAGAGCATCATCATTAAAGTCAACGGGTCTTCCAGTACGAGCCTTATCCTCCACACTAAAATCATTGTTTCTAAATCTTTCAAACTACTTCTGCACAGTCCTTGTACTAATTACAATTTGATTATGTAAAGTGTTTATTTTTTGGCTGCATTTGTAGCATTCTCACCACTTAAAAATAAAATGTATAAAACATGTCTTTTGTATTCGTCGGTTACTTCCATTTTAACGAAAATAAACAACTGAAATGTTCACAATTCTGAACAGTATTATGTAAATGAGATCCAATTTAACACTTCAGTGTAAAAATTATCACATTAGACTGACATTTTTAACAGCAAAACAAGATTTTTCTCAATGTCATAAAAATGCGCATGGACTTATGGACTGACTTGATAGTTTGTTATGCCATATCTTATCGAATGCTTTTTCGTAATCCAGAAAGCGCACAAAGATGTGGACATTCATATCTATTGTTTTTTCAGCAATTTGAGAGAGGGCAAAGATTGCTTCTCTTGTGCCAACTCCAATTTGAAATCGAAATTGAGCTTATTGATATTACTTTCAATTTTGCCGTATATTCTGTTGTGGATGATTTTAGCAGAATTTTGCTTATATGATTTAGCAAGCTAATTGTTCTGTGTTCACAATGTTTTATGGTTCCTGTTTTCTTGGATAAAGGTACCATAATAGAATAGTTCATTTCTTCCGGCACCTTCCCTTTTTTGTAAATGTTGTTCAAAATTCTTGTTAAAGCTACTATTCCTTCATCCCCTATATTTTTAATAAGTTCAATTGATATTCCATCTGGTCCAGTTGCTTTACCTTCCTTCATGCTTTTAACTGTATGTCTCACTTCTTCTTCCATGATGTCTGGGCCTTCTTCATCTGTCTCAAGTTCTTTGAAGTGTCTTTGGTCTTCGTAAAGTGTTTGAATATATCCCTTCCATGACTTTTTTTTCCTTCCATATCTGTTGTTATTTTACTATCTTTTTTTCCACACATCCTGTTCTTGGTGAGAATTTTCCTGTTAGTTCCCCAATCTTTTTATCAGTGGTGTGTTGTGACATTTGATGATAGGGAAGCTGTGTTTCTGTAAGAAGCCGACTTACAGGGGCAATCAATAAATTGCACGTCAGGGCCCGTTCGTATTCATTTGTTCGATAAGCCAGTAAAAACCGTACACTTCTTTAAATGTATTTTTAATAGATTATCTGACGTACTTAATAAATAAGAAAGTTCAATATAATTACCTCTGTTATTAGATTCTATAAATTCCCTATGCTCTCTAAATGCCAATTCTTGCTTTGAGAAAAAACATATAACATCTATTAATTTAGCTATATCTATTAATCATAATTATCTTGTTATCATTTTCAATATTTATTTTATATTGTCTACCAATGTTAAATTCTATTCCACTTTGATTTCCAAATTGCTTCAATTTTACGAAAGAATCGTCATTTGTCATAAATTTAATTTTCAAAATGTCGAAGTTTTTTGTTGACGTATTTATATTTAATTTAGACATTGGTCTTTCTCTTTTAATAATGTTTTCTTTTTCATTATATGGTCTTGAGCCAAAACTTTTTTAAAATAAATTTTTGAATCACTAGCCACGATATAAGGGCTAAAATTAAAATTATAAAAAAAACTTACTTGGTAAAACAAAATGTGTGATGAATATACATACCTAGTACAAAAAATTCTTCAATTGTATGAATATACTTTTAAAGAAACTTATAATTAAAAATAACTTTGTGAAGAAACGTACATAAAAATAAGAAAATATTCTTTACTTTTTAAATCTTAAAACAATCCACTTACAAGTTAGTGAAATACTGTAGCTCCCTACGAGTGGCTAATGAATGGAATCAGAGATGTCCTGGTAGGTGTGCGGCGCGTGCATGCACGCAGGTTCCCAAATCCCAAGGGTGCCGATACCGGTCAATGTCAAATGCCTCTTTTGTCGCATCACTAGTATACCTCAAAGGACGCCACAGGGTTGTTGTAGATTTTAAACGTTTCTCACCATAGCTGTAAAAATCTAAATACGTTAAACTTAACAGATTGTCCGTCGTTCGTTTTCTAACTAATTCGTTTTAAGACCGAGTGTTCGCGGTAATTTCCAAAATTTACAACTTCTCCGTCACTCTCGTTGAACTGGAGAAATTTGTCTTTATTACATCTAATATTACGAAGAGATCAGACCCCACTGTACTCGGCAAGAGATTGGTTCGGTTAAGCTTCTGTTTAAGTAAAATTTCAGCTCTTTCATCGGGGTTTTATTTATGTTTCTAATTCCCTAATCGCTTAATTATTTAACTACTTAAATAGAAATAAGTTGAAACCGGTTACTTTGTACTTGGATATCTGTAGTCTCGGGAAAGAAGTGGAAAGAAATTTTTATGACAACCGATACATAAATCGTAAATTTAAGGAAAATAAATTCTAGAGCTGTTTTTTGTACCATTGTACGTCTCGTTCATTAAATTCGGTTCTAAATGATGCTGCCAAAGTAACAGTTAATTTTTTAACATTATACAAGAATTGTACAGGTTTTTTCTGCATCCCCTTACAGATGGGACATACTAAATCGTAATATCACCGGTTTAACATTGAAATCCGTAAGTAATATAAGATGGGAGAACAGAATAAACGCAGAATAAATATATCAAATATTTTAATGGATTTTTTTAAAACTCCTGTCAACTATACGGAACTATCATAAAAACATGCCAGTAAACTCCTATCAGTTGGGTTAAGTTATAAATCTAGTCTACTTGTGATTCACATAATCGGGCAAGGGCGGCTGAATATCTAGCATGCAGGCGGCTAACAGCCCACAACCGGTCTGGGATATAAAATTGAAAGCGTTATACGTGTGAAGCTTCCACCAGCTAAACCGTGAGGTTGGTGCTCTGTAAAGGGCATGTGCCAATGCCTATAATCTGGCTGCTTGGAAGCTGATCCGGTTTCGACATTCATTTCGCCACTGAATTATTCGAATATACAATAGCAATCTTATTGTTTTTTTCACGTGTAGTATAGAAATTTGTAATAAGATACATAATGCAATTATAATAAAATTTTAATTTTAATTAATTCAAAGTATGTTAAAATATGAAAATTTATATTTTAGAAAATACAAGGGAAGGTCATTCAATGACGGCATGCCACTGCTTTTTATGTAGTTTTTTGGAATTATGGTCCAATAACTACATTTCTTTGCATTTTAATTTTAGCCAGTTTTCTTTTGCTCTAACAATTTCTTTCTGTATTTGTCTATGTACAGTACATATGTATACATTTGATGACTTTTATCTTTATGCTTCTTTCATCCACAAGCTGTAAGATTTCATTTGTCATCCATGGTTTATTCTTCTCTGGTTTTTTACATCCAATTGTTTTTCATCTGCATTGAGAATTGCTGATTTCAATCTTTGCCAATTTTGTACAAATAAACCTGTAATTATTCCCGAGAATTATAGAAGCAAATAAAAAATATGTAATTAATACAAAATTATTGTTTTGAGCAGAAAACATTAATAACTCTCAAAATATATGTATTTAATACCATATTTTTAGTTTATATTTATAATAATCTTATTTTTTTATTATAAACAAATGTACAGTAAATGATAAACATGAGTGGATGATATTGAACAATTTAATTATATATTAAAATAAATATGTAATTTCTCTATTATTTTTTTTTTTTTTTTTTTTTTTTTTACAAAATCTTCAGACAGTTGCAGAATAGATTATAGAACATTAAAAAATGAAATATTTAAATCATTGCCAATATTACAACTGAGATATAAGTATATTACAAATATTATTGTCAGATATATAAAAGTGATAGTAATTTGAATTGAACATTTATTAATTTTATATGAGAAATTAAAAGATTTATAGTTTGATTTTATAAAAACAATTGTATATTGATTGGTTATACACTAGAAACTTATTTATTGCAATTTAGATAAATAAATTTCTATAAATGGTGCAGTTATCAAAAATTTCAAGTAAAAGGATAGTATTGTTAAATTTTAATTAAAAAAACAATTATTAAAGTTTAATACTGGAAGATGTTTGCTTTCCTGTGAAATAGTTCACACTATTCAGTAGTGACACCCAGGATTTAGGGGTTGCACAAGGTCACTTGCACTCTCTTTTTGGAGAGTTTTCTAAGTAAAACCAGTTACCTCATATAGTAAAAAATTTTGTAAGGCATGTTTCATTTCTACATTTCCTCTGAAGATTTCTGGATCTGCCACTGGTGATGCCATTTCTGAATTGTTGCAGAATATTACCATAAATTTATCATTACACATTTAATGTTTGTGTGTCATTTTACATTTGTTGTGGTCTATGACCATTATTATACTTTAAGCATCCCTTACCCTCTGTCTATGGGGTGTGAACGAGTCTATGGACCAATTAAAAGGGGGGTAGGATTCACATGATGAGAGGAGAGAGGGTTTTTCGTCATTCTTGATTGGACTGTAAAAGAGTGTGGATGTGTGTAAGAAGAGGTAAGCTCCATGTGGCTCAACTTAGTGTTGACAAAGAAAATCCCCATGAAAATAGATTGGAGAACAATAGGTTGGTTCTGTGATAGCTTTAGCCTGTAGATATTTACCTTATCAATCATATATTAAAATTTTTGTTTTGGTTTTGTTCTTCACATCAGCAATTCATTTTTATTGCTCTGCTTTTATGTTTTTTTATCCTGACAATTTATTTTCAAAATTCTGGATTATTTGGATTTTTATTTATCCAAATTGAATCTGCTGTTAACAGGTTTAGATAAATGATAGTCTACTGTGGTATTTGATTAAGAAATTTTTTAATATTTTATAATTGATAATAGTACTGTTTTATAATTGACCTTTCTTAGAGCTTATTTAATGTTTTTTTAAAAAACAGTATAATAAGAGTATGTTTAAACTATAATTCTCTTAGATCTGGAAACACCGCTTAGAAGCAGGATGCCAAGAATTGGGTTATGACTATGGAACATTGTTAATGGGAATGATAAAGGTATAAAATTTTGACATTTATATTATATATGATCAATTTAAATGAAATATATTTAAAACCTTTAAAATACAGTAGGAAAAGGCTTTAATAATGTAATGTTTTTGATTATTATTTTATCAGTTTAAGAAATTTGTTTTCCATCATCATTTATTTAAATGCTTAATTTATTTGCTTCTTTTTTATAATTTTTATACATTGTTCCTTGCTTTAAACAAGAACTTAACTCGATTCTTCTAGTATTTTTTATCTATGGTCTTTTAGTAATATCTCTTTCAGTAATATCTCTTTTGCTTTCTCTGTCGCTTTATCATCATTAAGTCATTTGAAAGAAATTGAATATTAATTGTAGTTAAACTTTTATTCATTTTAAAATCTTCACTGGATCATCAATCATGAATGTATTTTATAATTAATTAAGAAAAAAATACAATTTCTTGTAAGACTATACATTTACTTGAGTCTTTCTCCTTCAGTCCCTTCACACGCTATTCAGAGGCAATAACAAGTCATACGGTGGAACTGACCTTTTATTGGAGGCTACTTGTCCACCATCCAATGTAAAACAGTTATAGAGTCCTCTAGCGGTAGCATACGTATTCATAAAAATAATAATTACATTAAAAATTTGCCGGGACGAATTCACAATTAAGAAAAAAATACAATTTCTTGTAAGATTATACATTTACTTGAGTTCTTCTTCCTTCCACCGTATGACTTGTTATTGCCTCTGAATAGCGTGTGAAGGGACTGAAGGAGAAAGACTCAAGTAAATATATAGTCTTACAAGAAATTGTATTTTTTTTTAATTGTGAATTTGTCCCGGCAAATTTTTAATGTATTTTATAATTAATGTTTTAACTTTATTTTGTGGGGTTGATTTTGAAAATTTCTAGTACTTTATGTACTTTTTTTAAGAATATAGAATGATTTCAAGTGATTCTAGCCTCTCTTAATTCTGTTAAAGTTAATAAAATTATTTACCCATCATCAAGTCTATGACAATCATTCATTAGTAGTAATCTTCAAATCTTCATAGTAATAAGTATCATATAATTCATTCAATATCAATCCTAGCTTTATTTTATAATTCTGTCATATTCGTCTGTAAGAGTAAGTTAATGTATTTAATATAAAAATGTTTAGATATTTATCTTAATATGTATGTAAAAATTTTATGTAATGATTACTGTAAAAAATCATTTGTGTTTTACCAGAGTGATGTTGTATTAAATAGAAAGATGCTATCAGAGTTAGCAATTTGGGAACCGAGAACATTTAAGGTATTGAATAATTTTAACATTATTAATTTAATTTTCAGTGTTTTTAAACATTATTTAAAAATAAAAATTTAATTTTTTTAGGCATTAGTATCAATTGCCGCAACTAAAAAGTTTTCAGAAGATTCAAAACGAGGATTAAATGAACTTAAACCACCGCCAGATGGTGTCATAACTCGTGGTATGCTATAAATTAGAAAAGTAATGAGTAATATGTTATTAAAATATCAATAAATATTTTTAGCAGTGTACATTTGTCTGTGGAATTTGTTAAATAGATTAATAAATATATTAAAAAATTTATATAAATTGCTTATTATTTATACTATTTTTTAGATGACATAATGATTTTAATATGAAATTCTTAAATTCTAAAATTTGATTCAGTTCTACTATGGCTATAAAATGAGATTATGACATACTGTATGAGTATTTATCATAGTGAACACTGTATATTTTCATAGTTGTATAGGCAGTGGTGATATTCAGCGGGTTCGCACAGGTTCGGCCAAACCCGTTGTTAAAATTTTCAGTTTTCCGAACCTTGTTAAACACACGGAACATTTCTGAGTGGTTTTGTTTTTTTTTTAAAAATATATTAAAATATACGTATTATACTCTGTAATACTACTAAACTAGAGCCTTATACCCCGTTCGCACTGAGCATTTCAATCTAGATTGTGAGCAAGGATTGAGGCACTATGTCTTGGTGCGATCTCTCGACCGAAATGAGGTTTAATCGCAATCGATTCAAGAGAGTTCTTGAAACTAGATCCAGTCATAAGAGAGATCCCATAATCCCATGCGCGCGAGATAATACAAGATGGCTGTGGAAGACGTGTCGGGCTATGGACAGCGAAATAAAAAGGATATTGTATGACATCTGTCTACTATCAGCAGTGCCATTCGGGGTGAAAAATTTCTCTGCCTAAAAGAAAAAAAGGTTGACAGCACTAATATACTATTGTTACCTGGTCTTCGCCCAGGGCTCATTACGTTCCAAATACGCCACTGATTATTAGATATATCGCAAGAAAAGGTATTGTATTTATTTCTAGCCAAAACTTCCATTTCGTTTGTTGGTGATTGTCAGGGAAAAATTTTCTGCTAGCGAACCCTTTGTTAACTATTTTGAATATCACCATGACTGGCATGATTCTATTGCTAGCAGGAAAGTATGATATACAGCAGGGATGGGCAACCTTTTTCTATGTAAGGGCCGCATTTTAAGACTTTTGAACTGATGCAGGCCGCATACAAGAGAAAGAGAAAAAAAAATGTTGGTAAATCAGAATTATTTATTCATATATAATTATAAACTAGCATAGGTATACTTAATTTAGCTTCTGGAACTGATGTAAACGTAATATATTTGACATATTTGGTTAAAAATTCATCACTGCTAGTTTTAAATTAGTTTTGATGTGTCATTTTATTTATGAGTTCTCGGAAAGATCAAATGTTAAAGTTTTGAATAGTGGATATTTTATTTTTTGTTTGATTCTATATTTATGCTATTCTTATTTATACATATTATACTGTATAAATACAACACGGTATATTCAACCCATTTATTCTTTTATGTTTATGCACAGTTTTTTGAAAAGTGACAAAACTCTGTTCGATAATATTATTTTGAAATACTTTTGAAATTTCTGTCGGGTGTTCTTAGTTTGTGGAAAATTTTATCTTTAGAAGTTTGATAAAATGTTAACACACTAAGCCACAAAGCCACGTCAAGGCGACACCCATTTTGTGGTAGTTTTTTATTTTCCAGAAACTAACCCTGATTGCTAGACAGAATAACAATCAGAGAATAAAACTGGATATTCGTTGCTATCCTATTAATTCAATCAACTGAAATAATTTGCATAAAATAAGATTATTACGCCAATGCAATCAAATGTTCTTATTAGGTAAGAAGGATTTGTCAGTTTAAACTAAATACAAGAACAAAAATCTTAAGAATTAATGCCAAACTGATATATTGTTCATGACGAGTGCAAATTTTTATCTATAGTTATTGCCATTAATGGATCATCTCAACGTATAAGCAATAGCAACAAATAAAATATGAATTGTTTACATTTTGAAAGTAACAACTGTTTGCATAATATACATATAACACATTAAAACACATATAATTATAAAATATATTACAAGTAATTCTAATAATATGATAGTATTTACTTAGCCTACACTGGCCTAAGTACTACATAAGCATATAATTATTTACTTACAGGAATATATTTAAATGTAGAAAATATTATGAATTCATAAATATTAAATAATAAGTATATGTTAAGATGTCCCTTATATGGAGAAGAAAAATTTTTTTCGAATTTTTAAACACATACCCCTTAATTCTTCTCAAATCGCTAAGACTTACTTCATACGAAATATCGATCCCCTACAATAACGATAACCCGTGCCGAGTAAGCCTCAAAGTTTTTATAAAGTCATTTTTGACTATCACTAGACTACATCATTGTAATACATACATACATGACTAGATCATTGTAATATTAAATAATTGGGTAAATAAGGAAATCAGACAACAAAGAATAATAATTAAAATTTGTATGAATGTAAATTATTGTGGATATTTTCTTTTCAATGTCTCCTTTTTACAGTCCTGATACAGTTTTCTGTGTTCTTGCACCCAGCGTAAAAGAAACTGCTTCTGTTCTTCATTTGCGGTAATTAACCCATGAAAATCTTGCACTAATTTAACAGCTCTTTCATCTGTATCATTCACCACCTTGAGAGAAAGAACCTTTCTTTTAGCTTGCACAAAAGAAGCATTTTCTTCCCACAAAGAAACACTTTCCTGAAGGAAACTGGTTTCAATTTTTAACCTAGTAAACAGATTTTTGCTCGTCCTCGACACAAAACAATCCAAGGTTTTTCCTGAAACAAATATAGGTATAGTTTAAATAAGATATAATTAAAGTATGAACAAAACATGTAGTTCTACATACCATACAAAGAGCTGGATATTTCTTCTTTTGATGGAATAAACCTTTTCCCAAAATCGGATATACTTTCTTGTTCCAAGTTAGCTACTATTTTCATCTTGGTTGTTTCGTTGACTAAATCATTGAATAGTGATAATATGGCTATTTCCCCGGATAAGTACCACAAGTGTTGACAAAACTTGGTCAAAGCTGCCTGGGAAATTAATTTGTCAACATTTTCATATTCTTTTAATGTTTTTAAAAAGCACAAATCTTGATACCGTGCCTGTACTGCCAAACCGCATCGAAGCCAGGGTTTTACGTAAACTGTTACAATAAATAAGCAAATGTCTTGTAATGCTCATTTGTCCTTGGCGTTCATTCTGAATTGAGACTGCAGTAAACATATTTTCAAAGAATAAATAGCTCTAGCCATCCACTTTGCTTGATGCATTGCACCCGGAGGCCTGATTTTAATTTTTTTTTCTTTATCTCCTCCCAAAAATATGATAGATAATTCGACTAATTCACGATAATCATCTTTCACAATAGAGTTTTGAAGTTCTCTCACATAAAAAGATAATAATTGATCAATTTCTGCATCATTGAAATGTTGTTTTACAAAATCAATGCACATTTGTATGTTCGTAGAATCAATGCTTTTCCAAAAGTCTTTAAATTGTTTGAATATTGGGGCTGTTAGTAACTTGGGGGATTTTTGTTTCAAACATACTTCTTAAAATTAGCTCATATATATGATGGCGACAAGCGAAGAGTAATGGCTTTCTTTCTAGCTTTTGTTTTAAAAGCGCACAAACTCCATTTAAGCGACCCGTATTGGACGCTGTTGTGTCACAACACATTATTTGTATCTTGTCATTTAAATTCCAATCATAGAGCACATTCAAAACTGCTTTGGCTTGGTGTTTACCAGAGGAACTGTCCAGTATTGGCACGGCAAGCAGTTGTTCCCTCTCTCCGAAAGAAATAAGAATCGGTAGGCGCTCATCTTTGGAACTTCTAACGTTCGAGCCAGGTAACAATTTGCCATCCCAATGAATGGTGACTACTTCCGGCACATCTTCCTGAAAATCGGATTTTATGGTTTCTGCTCTGTCCTTTTTCACTTGTGTCCGAATCCGTTGAAGTGAAGATTTGTTGATTGAAAATTCATCAATACGAAGCACTAGTGCTTCCACTGTAGCGTGAAGAATATAAACGGAATCTCTAATGCTCAACTGGCATCTGTCTAAAGCTGCAACTAGTTTAGGCGTAATGAAATCCTTTCTTCCTCTTTTTACACTAGCTTCAGATGGCATAGTATTCGATTCCTGAGAAAAAAGCTCATCCACAGCTATGAGAATTCATATAGTCCCTGGAGTGATGATAAATCGTGCAATATTGAAGAAGTCGGTGCAACCTTCATAGAAATATTTTTGAACCTTTTTCTTTCTACTTCTATTTTTCTTTGCCTCGCTCTTTCTTCTTTTTCGGCCAATTTTTTATCTACACCCGCCAAGCAGCCCGGACGCCCCGGTTCTCACAGTTTCTGTAAGAATTTTTTATCTTCCTCTATTGTCATACTTTCGAGGGCATTGGCGTATGCGATATCAAATAAGTTATCTAAATCTACTTGGAAAGTTTTCTCATGATGCTTATAAACATCTTACCATTTTCTTACCGTTTTTTGCAACTCTCTCCATACGTGATAAAGATCCACCAACTTCTTGACACAGTTAGGTATAGATTTTGTAGGTATTCTAGCTTTTTTCCAAAATATGATACACTCGAGTATTACAAGATTTGTGCATTCATTCACAGTTAATTTAACTTGGTGAATGTTAAAAAGCAAAACTGCGAGTACTAGCAGATTTGACGGTAATTTTGCACCCGTGATTTGGTGGTTTATCTCTCCGACTAAGAAAATATGTTTTTTAGCACTTCGTAATTCCAGTGACATCTTCGAAAAATAAAACTATACGTGTTAATAGCCCGACAAATTATGTTAGAATGGCGAACAAAGCGAATATGCACCACTTCTCTAGAGCAATATTTATGGACATGATTCGGCATGGGTTCTAGTGACCAAAATGAACTGAAATTTATTGTGTGATTATTTAAGGGTTAACTGTTCCAATGATGTTATATGATAATTACCGAAAGAAGATAATTTGTGGTGTATTACGCATATTGATTTGTAAAATGATAATGTAAAATATTATTAAAAGATAAGCCTCTATGCCAATTCAAATTCTTAAAAGAACCCGCTTATCACTTGTTAATTATTATAAAGAAAGATTATATTAAATGAGAAAGAAGTGTAGAAATTAGACTACTTATCCCGATTCTTCTTTCTTGTGTCCCGAGGAAGAAATGTCATGAAAATTTTTGATCTTGGAGGAACACAAAGCAGGAAATGAAATCCTTGTGAAATATCTGAAATGAAATGTTTACAAAGTGATTTTACACCAGTGCATATTATCAGAATTTAGTGCTTTAAAGGTTTATGTGAAAAAACTTGATTCTTGGGGAATAAATAAAAGTGTGGCAGATTAAAAAATATATATATGTTTATTAAAAATTGCTATTTTGCCATTTAAATTTAACAATTGATTCTGATCAAATTATAAATCAAGTAATTGTGCTAATGCTGGTTATAATATTATTTTTACAGTTTTATTTGACTTCAATACTCCAGTCATCGCTTATAGAGAGGTTTCATGTCGACATCACGAGTGACGTCATGAACATGCGCAATTGTCCAGCGCCATCTTTGTGACTGTTTGTGACTTGTTTACGTTTTGTGTGTGTTCACGTGCGTTTTAACTGGAGTTCTTGTGTTGTTTTTTTCGTCGCGAATATCACTATGGTGATTTGTTGTGTAATTGGGTGTAATGCTAGTTCACTCAAGAACAAAGGAACATCATTTTTTAAAATTCCCGGCATTATTTGTCATCAAGGATCTCAAACTGAGGAGCTTTCACGACGAAGGCAAACTGCATGGCTCTCGAGAATTAACCGGAAAAATTTCGTTACGAATAAAGTGAATATCAATACAAGAGTTTGTCAGAAACATTTCATTTCAATATTTACGTTAATAAACACTAAGTTATATTTTAAAACCTAAAAGAGTTTACTGATTTGCTTATATTAATTTAGTTAGGTATAATGCATTTATAAACGAATAACTAACGTAATTTCAGGCTTTAGCTAGTGCAAACTTATAAACATTACACGTTAAAACGAAAAGCAAGTAGACTTATTATATGCTAGTTTCAACTAGAAAATAAAGGTACTGAACAATTTGAATTAAAAAATTTCCACGGCTGTTTTTAATTAGACTTTTACTTTCAGACAAAAATTCTTACTTAAGAAATACGTAAAAACACGAGTTTAAACAAACAAAAGAAAACATATCTTTCCAAGCAATATTACTTCGCTGTTATTAATTACTTTTACTTTTATATCAGGAGAAACCCAGCCACTTGTTAAATAGTTATGGGCCTCTAAAGATTTATAAGCTTTCATTTGTGACAGGGTGTAGAAATTTGTTGTAAAAACCAAATAGTTTATAATGTCACCAAATTCTACTTTCGGCCACAACTCTTGATATACGACGAAGTCTGATAAACTGGCTTCGTATGGATCGCCTTGACATAACGAAATTTTCTCTTCGTACAGAGCTGCATCTCGTCCTGTTAGACTGCTAGAATAGCTTGCAAGAAAAGAATCTTTTTTAACTTAATCCATGATAATAGAACTGCAGTATTTTTGTACGTTTAAACTAAAAAAAGACGTCGAATAACAGACTACGTGCAAGCTAAGCGAGCGAAAACTACCACAAAAATGGCGAATGGGCGGAGCAAACGTGTGTTTTATCACGTGACATGCGACCTTGAAACCTCTCTATATTACATATATTTAACACCATCCCTGTTCATGAATCGACTATAGACTATGATATAGCTTCTTTATATACAGGGATGCTTTCTGTCAGTTCATTTACTTTATGTATCTCTTATTGTAATTTTAACAATATGAAGATGTTTTATCTCAATTTATTCAATTTTAACTACATAAACAAAAACAAAGAATTACTTACTTGCAAGAAACGTATAAAATCATAATTCTTCCGTAATGTTCCGAAGTGAAGAAAAGAATCTCACAATTTTGTTGATCAACAATATAAAAAAAGAAATTGTTAATTAAGTATGACGTCACGAGAAATGCATCGGTTATTACGTCGAAATTTCTGTCAAACCGTTTAAATTATTACTACAAACGTCCAATATTTGTGTATAATTTTTATAATTTAGAAATGAATGAAAATTGGACGTGAAATACGAGGGATTAGGCCTGTCTCTCAACAACATACTATCTTATATTAAGACTTAAGACACAACAAAGTTCTGGGAAAAGGTCATAATTTTTTCCCAGAGAAAGAGAGAATTAATTCTATCGAGTTAGTTTACAATTTAAGACTTCTATTTTAACCACAATTTCTATGCTATGTTTGCGTTATCAACAGTGTTGTTTACGGCGATGAATAAATGAACGGATGCGACAAAAAATTAGATAATCGTTCAATTATGAATGTCATCACGAGGCGTGTTTATGAAGATATGTAATGAAACTGAACGGAATGTTTAATCGATTAATTTGACGCATTAAATGATATGTTTCTGGTGCCAAGATTCGCCATCACTTCTAGAGCGAGACCTGGTCTTTGCACTCAGACTGGGGCAGACGGAGCCGTATAATTTTTGATACCTCTATCGCTAAATATCTATCAATCCTGTACCAATCAATGTCGTATCGTGTAACTGTAATAATAGGCGTTGGATTTGAGTCACCGGACCTTGGGTCGGATGAAGACGTGCTCCCAGGCACTCAACTATTGTATGAAATTATACCAATCCAAATTATCACAACCTTAATATATTTTTTCGTACATAAACCGTAATCGGAAGAAATTCCTAATCTGAACAACCCCAGTCCCCAATTGATTCCGATTTTCGGTTCACTACTGTACAATATAAATTATAACACAGTATAATTCTATTTATTTTGTATCCATCAATTAATCCTTAGTCTACCATATTGTGTTACTCTACACTATATAGGCTACCTGGACTGTATATTGTAAATTTTTTTTTATAACGTAGTTTATGTAACTTGTTTTGTATAACGTTCTGAAAATTTCAGCTTTTTAAGTCCGTTGACAATGCGTTTTTAATGATGTTTTACGGGAGTAGCCTCATGCCCGTCATCCTCCCCATCCTGAAACCCGATAATCATAACGAAATACAGAAGTTAATTTACTCGGGGGTTTTTTTTTAATTTCTGATTAGTATTTTCTTTATTCTATTAATTTTTCTAACTCTCTATTTACCACGAGGACATACTTTCCATGTTAAATTGGAGGAAAACTAGTTTAAGTTAACATTCTTGAATTGATTAAAATGAATGTGCAGCACTTTAATACTAATCAACTTTGCTTCTCACAAATTAACATTGTTCAAAACGGTTGCTGCTTATTCTTTGTGAGTCGCAACATTTTCCCTTGCCTGAGTCGCAAGGGTCTCTCAGAATCCTGTTCTTATTATAAAATTATTCAATTTTATCAATCGCGTAAATAAACTACAATTTCTACGTTAAATTCTGCGCTTTGTTTTGTATCTAGTAGTATAAATTACTTATGTATTGACAAAATTCCCTTTATAATATTTATTTTTACGTAATTTGATGGTAAAAATGCAATTAATGAACGTAGCATATTTCAACTAGCTGTAAATTATCTCACGTTTCACCGATTGTCATCTGGTTTGTTCGTAAATAGGGAAGAAACATGACTCATTCATGTGAAGTTAGTAGAAATTTAATGCTACTGCAAAAATATTTGTTAATGTTCGTAGACCTCTTGTTACCCCTACTGCGAGAGACAATAAACGTTAATTGTTTTATGACTCTATTGATAAATGCTTTTTATTGGGTTATAACTCGACTAATTAACAAACGTTTTATTTCGTTTTACATATAAGAATGTTGTCTTAAAGATTAAAGAAACAGTTAGCTTTGTAAGATTTTTAAACATAAATTTTATTTTTAATTTTTTTGTGATACAGTCGTGTGGTAGGCAGAATTCGATCACCCGATATTAAAAATTAGCATCGCTCAAAATATTATAGAAACCATCAAAATTCTTTGTTGATAGACATAAATATTTTCTTTGTATGAAATGAAACAATATGAAAAATAATGGGTGGACCATCAAAAATTCGGCAATTTACGACGTGTTGTCGATTCTGTAATTTGTTTTCTTAACTTTTCCATATATTTTATTTTTAGATATATAGTGCATTCATTATATACGGTATTCAACATAATGCTAGAAATTCGAGAAATTTTGGTTGGGTTCAACGTCCACGTAAATTCAATTACACCTGTCAATACTACTGGTTACTGTTAAAACATGAATATCTACGTTACCCAAATTATCACACGAGCAGAATACATATTCATGCGTCACTATTCATTTAATTTCATTAGATTAAGAAGTACTTCAACGCAACGTTTATTCGTATAAATTTCTGCTGTGAAGTTTGACATCAGCATTCCGAGCAGCCTTAGTTACTCACCACTTAATGGAAAATGTTTACTTAATCATACCACCATGATCTTTCTCAAATTAATACAATACATTTTATGTTTCTGTTTTTACCTAAATAAAGCAATAGAGTCAACACATTTATTGCTTTGTGTTTTAGCGTAATTGACAAAAAAACTGTTTGAAAAAATTGTACTTAAAAACACTTCAAATTTCTGTCGGGTGTTCTTAGTCTGTGGTAAAAATTTTCTTTAGAACTTCGAGAAAATTTTCACACGTTAAGCCACAAAGCCACGTCAAGGCGACACCCATTTTGTGGTAGTTTTTTGATTTCCAGAAACTGACCTCGATTGCTCGACAGAATAACAATCGAGGAATAAAACTGGACATTCGTTGCTATTCAATTCATTCGGTAAACTAAAATACACTACGAAAATTTAATTTTTATGCCATTTTCCTCAAACTTTCCTATTGAAGGACATGAAGTTTAAATACAGATTTTTCATTTACAAATAAATATAGCAACGAATAAAAAATTATGTTCAAAATATAAATAACCACAAATTATAAAAATTGCATATAAAACATATACTAAAAACTTATTATATTGTAACAAAGACGCTGTTGCTTAAGCCTTTTGCAATTTTTGTGTAGTGAAACTGTTTTTATACAGAAAAATAAATTAGAACGAAAAATATTACGATATTTATTAGGTATCGATTAAATAAAAAAAATATATTTTTAAAAGAGAAATAAGCTTGTGTATCGGTCAAATGTCTCATGTAATCATAGCGCCAAATATTTAAGATACGTGTTATCTACCAATTATGAGAATATTTTTAAAAGAGAAATAAGCTTGTGTATCGGTCAAATGTCTCATGTAATCATAGCGCCAAATATTTAAGATACGTGTTATCTACCAATTATGAGAATATTTTTAAAAGAGAAATAAGCTTGTGTATCGGTCAAATGTCTCATGTAATCATAGCGCCAAATATTTAAGATACGTGTTATCTACCAATTATGAGAATATTTTTAAAAGAGAAATAAGCTTGTGTATCGGTCAAATGTCTCATGTAATCATAGCGCCAAATATTTAAGATACGTGTTATCTACCAATTATGAGAATATTTTTAAAAGAGAAATAAGCTTGTGTATCGGTCAAATGTCTCATGTAATCATAGCGCCAAATATTTAAGATACGTGTTATCTACCAATTATGAGAATATTTTTAAAAGAGAAATAAGCTTGTGTATCGGTCAAATGTCTCATGTAATCATAGCGCCAAATATTTAAGATACGTGTTATCTACCAATTATGAGAATATTTTTAAAAGAGAAATAAGCTTGTGTATCGGTCAAATGTCTCATGTAATCATAGCGCCAAATATTTAAGATACGTGTTATCTACCAATTATGAGAATATTTTTAAAAGAGAAATAAGCTTGTGTATCGGTCAAATGTCTCATGTAATCATAGCGCCAAATATTTAAGATACGTGTTATCTACCAATTATGAGAATATTTTTAAAAGAGAAATAAGCTTGTGTATCGGTCAAATGTCTCATGTAATCATAGCGCCAAATATTTAAGATACGTGTTATCTACCAATTATGAGAATATTTTTAAAAGAGAAATAAGCTTGTGTATCGGTCAAATGTCTCATGTAATCATAGCGCCAAATATTTAAGATACGTGTTATCTACCAATTATGAGAATATTTTTAAAAGAGAAATAAGCTTGTGTATCGGTCAAATGTCTCATGTAATCATAGCGCCAAATATTTAAGATACGTGTTATCTACCAATTATGAGAATATTTTTAAAAGAGAAATAAGCTTGTGTATCGGTCAAATGTCTCATGTAATCATAGCGCCAAATATTTAAGATACGTGTTATCTACCAATTATGAGAATATTTTTAAAAGAGAAATAAGCTTGTGTATCGGTCAAATGTCTCATGTAATCATAGCGCCAAATATTTAAGATACGTGTTATCTACCAATTATGAGAATATTTTTAAAAGAGAAATAAGCTTGTGTATCGGTCAAATGTCTCATGTAATCATAGCGCCAAATATTTAAGATACGTGTTATCTACCAATTATGAGAATATTTTTAAAAGAGAAATAAGCTTGTGTATCGGTCAAATGTCTCATGTAATCATAGCGCCAAATATTTAAGATACGTGTTATCTACCAATTATGAGAATATTTTTAAAAGAGAAATAAGCTTGTGTATCGGTCAAATGTCTCATGTAATCATAGCGCCAAATATTTAAGATACGTGTTATCTACCAATTATGAGAATATTTTTAAAAGAGAAATAAGCTTGTGTATCGGTCAAATGTCTCATGTAATCATAGCGCCAAATATTTAAGATACGTGTTATCTACCAATTATGAGAATATTTTTAAAAGAGAAATAAGCTTGTGTATCGGTCAAATGTCTCATGTAATCATAGCGCCAAATATTTAAGATACGTGTTATCTACCAATTATGAGAATATTTTTAAAAGAGAAATAAGCTTGTGTATCGGTCAAATGTCTCATGTAATCATAGCGCCAAATATTTAAGATACGTGTTATCTACCAATTATGAGAATATTTTTAAAAGAGAAATAAGCTTGTGTATCGGTCAAATGTCTCATGTAATCATAGCGCCAAATATTTAAGATACGTGTTATCTACCAATTATGAGAATATTTTTAAAAGAGAAATAAGCTTGTGTATCGGTCAAATGTCTCATGTAATCATAGCGCCAAATATTTAAGATACGTGTTATCTACCAATTATGAGAATATTTTTAAAAGAGAAATAAGCTTGTGTATCGGTCAAATGTCTCATGTAATCATAGCGCCAAATATTTAAGATACGTGTTATCTACCAATTATGAGAATATTTTTAAAAGAGAAATAAGCTTGTGTATCGGTCAAATGTCTCATGTAATCATAGCGCCAAATATTTAAGATACGTGTTATCTACCAATTATGAGAATATTTTTAAAAGAGAAATAAGCTTGTGTATCGGTCAAATGTCTCATGTAATCATAGCGCCAAATATTTAAGATACGTGTTATCTACCAATTATGAGAATATTTTTAAAAGAGAAATAAGCTTGTGTATCGGTCAAATGTCTCATGTAATCATAGCGCCAAATATTTAAGATACGTGTTATCTACCAATTATGAGAATATTTTTAAAAGAGAAATAAGCTTGTGTATCGGTCAAATGTCTCATGTAATCATAGCGCCAAATATTTAAGATACGTGTTATCTACCAATTATGAGAATATTTTTAAAAGAGAAATAAGCTTGTGTATCGGTCAAATGTCTCATGTAATCATAGCGCCAAATATTTAAGATACGTGTTATCTACCAATTATGAGAATATTTTTAAAAGAGAAATAAGCTTGTGTATCGGTCAAATGTCTCATGTAATCATAGCGCCAAATATTTAAGATACGTGTTATCTACCAATTATGAGAATATTTTTAAAAGAGAAATAAGCTTGTGTATCGGTCAAATGTCTCATGTAATCATAGCGCCAAATATTTAAGATACGTGTTATCTACCAATTATGAGAATATTTTTAAAAGAGAAATAAGCTTGTGTATCGGTCAAATGTCTCATGTAATCATAGCGCCAAATATTTAAGATACGTGTTATCTACCAATTATGAGAATATTTTTAAAAGAGAAATAAGCTTGTGTATCGGTCAAATGTCTCATGTAATCATAGCGCCAAATATTTAAGATACGTGTTATCTACCAATTATGAGAATATTTTTAAAAGAGAAATAAGCTTGTGTATCGGTCAAATGTCTCATGTAATCATAGCGCCAAATATTTAAGATACGTGTTATCTACCAATTATGAGAATATTTTTAAAAGAGAAATAAGCTTGTGTATCGGTCAAATGTCTCATGTAATCATAGCGCCAAATATTTAAGATACGTGTTATCTACCAATTATGAGAATATTTTTAAAAGAGAAATAAGCTTGTGTATCGGTCAAATGTCTCATGTAATCATAGCGCCAAATATTTAAGATACGTGTTATCTACCAATTATGAGAATATTTTTAAAAGAGAAATAAGCTTGTGTATCGGTCAAATGTCTCATGTAATCATAGCGCCAAATATTTAAGATACGTGTTATCTACCAATTATGAGAATATTTTTAAAAGAGAAATAAGCTTGTGTATCGGTCAAATGTCTCATGTAATCATAGCGCCAAATATTTAAGATACGTGTTATCTACCAATTATGAGAATATTTTTAAAAGAGAAATAAGCTTGTGTATCGGTCAAATGTCTCATGTAATCATAGCGCCAAATATTTAAGATACGTGTTATCTACCAATTATGAGAATATTTTTAAAAGAGAAATAAGCTTGTGTATCGGTCAAATGTCTCATGTAATCATAGCGCCAAATATTTAAGATACGTGTTATCTACCAATTATGAGAATATTTTTAAAAGAGAAATAAGCTTGTGTATCGGTCAAATGTCTCATGTAATCATAGCGCCAAATATTTAAGATACGTGTTATCTACCAATTATGAGAATATTTTTAAAAGAGAAATAAGCTTGTGTATCGGTCAAATGTCTCATGTAATCATAGCGCCAAATATTTAAGATACGTGTTATCTACCAATTATGAGAATATTTTTAAAAGAGAAATAAGCTTGTGTATCGGTCAAATGTCTCATGTAATCATAGCGCCAAATATTTAAGATACGTGTTATCTACCAATTATGAGAATATTTTTAAAAGAGAAATAAGCTTGTGTATCGGTCAAATGTCTCATGTAATCATAGCGCCAAATATTTAAGATACGTGTTATCTACCAATTATGAGAATATTTTTAAAAGAGAAATAAGCTTGTGTATCGGTCAAATGTCTCATGTAATCATAGCGCCAAATATTTAAGATACGTGTTATCTACCAATTATGAGAATATTTTTAAAAGATAAATAAGCTTGTGTATCGGTCAAATGTCTCATGTAATCATAGCGCCAAATATTTAAGATACGTGTTATCTACCAATTATGAGAATATTTTTAAAAGAGAAATAAGCTTGTGTATCGGTCAAATGTCTCATGTAATCATAGCGCCAAATATTTAAGATACGTGTTATCTACCAATTATGAGAATATTTTTAAAAGAGAAATAAGCTTGTGTATCGGTCAAATGTCTCATGTAATCATAGCGCCAAATATTTAAGATACGTGTTATCTGTTATGTATTAATATAGTTGTTAAAAAGTATACCAGTATCCAGTGAATGTTATATGAAATTAGTATGTGAAATATTACTATAATTCTAGTTTATATACTAATTGGAATTAGAAAAAACCCGGTTATTTCTTATTAAAATCATTAAATTAAATATTACGATATTAAATTAGAAGATGTAAAAATCATGCTACTTATCGTGATTCTACTGTCTGGCGTGGGGAAGAAAATTGTCCAAGTTAAATTTTAATTTAAAAGTCTTGAACCTGGAAGTAATATTTTTGTAAAAATTTGAAAAAAGTTTTATAAGAGGAAACATAATAACTTATATAATTGATTCTGCTTAAATTATAAATCACTTGATGACACTGACCCTGTTAAAATCACCAAATTTGATAAACTATTAAATCCAAAGCAGCCCCACACCATAACAGAACCACCACCCTTTTACCTGCTGGAAAACTGCACTCTTCTTTCCTAATTTCATGCCAGTAATTAGGCTATCCAAATTAAATTTCTTAGTGATAGTGTTCCTTTAACTGTTTTATTCGACTTTGATACCGAAATTAGATTTAACTGAATAAAACAATTATTTATTTTATGTATATTTGGCAGAATTTCGCTTCATATATCGATTATATAATTAAGATATTGCGTATTCATTGTTACAGAAGACGCTTTCTTTTGTTTTTTGTACTTCGTATTGTTAATCAAACACGAAATATAGTTTTAATTAAATTTGAATTAAAGTACTTTGCGTAGAAAATTATAATGTACATAAAATATATTAAGAAATTCTAAAGGAAAATTCTTAATAATATAAAATTTTTAAAAATAAAATCTCATAAAAGATGAGGACGCACAAGTTTTAAATTTTGCCATGTTTCTTATAAATACAGTCAAACCTGTTTTTATGCGATTTTTTATTTGTGCGGTTTTTTTGTGCGGTATAGTTGGCGACTAGTCTCGTGCGATTTGTCATGTCTCACGTTGACTTATTATAGCTAAATAAACTTATTATAGCATAAATGAACTTATTATAGTAATATTATTGCATGAATATGCGAAAAATGAAATAATTTATTTCTTAAGTCAACAAAACACCACCTGGACAAAAATATGTAAAACAGACGATAGACGAGACGATGCAGTCAAGTGCTGACATCTGTTGTCAATAAATTCTACGTCTGTTTTAATTACGTTAATTAAACCCTCAAAGTGCTTTCACATTCCTGGACCATTAAGATAAGATTCATTTCAAAGTGTAAATTGAAGGTAATGTATTATTTACGTATTTTCTAAATCAGATTCCAAAAGATTTGGCGAGATTGCAAGTAGCTGCCAAGCCTCGTCATGATTTCGTTTAAAAAAGCAATTCCTAGTTATTTCGTAAGGTTTTGAGTTATTTTCTATGTGAGACTTTTTTTATGCGGTCCCTATTGACCGCATAAAAAAATATTTTTTAAATTGTGTTGCGAAAACTATTTTTTATAGCCACTCGTGAAGTTTCGTACGATTTTTTTATGCGTTTTTTTTATGCGGTCCCTATCCACCGCATAAAAACAGGTTTGACTGTAAATATTTTTTGCTGGGAAAGTTACGTAACTCGTCGCTGGATTTTTTCCGTTATAATTCAATACACGCTAATAGGGCTTTTATCTTTTTTGTGGAAAAGAGCACAGCCGTTGAAAAAAGCAAATTCGTCTTTCTTTTC